>NC_137635.1:41879185-43079185 GCF_963383615.2 Lipophrys pholis | reverse complement strand
AACCCTGGTTGGCTTACCAAAGTTAGCTCTCGCACAAATATCGACACTTGTAAAACATGTGCATATGCAGAAAAAAATATTTTGGAAAGAGATATCATTTTGAGTTAAGTTTGATGTATCTCTGTTGTTTTTGTTTGTTTACTGCATGCACTAACTCTCAGCAGCTGCATCTTTTGAAGACACACCTGACTTAATAATGAGCTTCAACTCTTTTAAAGGAAAAGTTTTGTGAGCCGGGCTTTCTCCATTGCTGGAGAGGAGTTTGGATTGAATGGGGGAAAAAAAAAAAAAAACACCAAACAAACTGAAAAAGACTCTTTTGGCATGGGCTCAGATCTCAATGCTGATGTGGATCATGTGTGCTGAATGTCATTATCTTGCCAGTCAGCAGAGGTGTAATTGGATGAGAGATGCCCACCTTGGGAAACATGGAGGAGAGGTCTGACTCGATGCCCTCTTTCTCAGTCTGAGACTGAATGATTCTCTTCTCTGGATGAAAGAAAACATGCACGTGAGGCCAATTCAGTTTTCTGCTGCAACATTGAATTCAAGAAACAAGGCACAATAAAAAATAAATAATTGGCTATCTGTGAATATTTGTATTTGATGTTACTATATATACAGAAAAAATCATTTTAACAGATTTGTGAATCTGTGCCATAACACCATAACATAAGGTACCACAATTAAAATGTCTAAATAATTAGCTACAAAGAGTAGTCAGGACGTAATGAACACCAGTATGGGAGATTTAAAAACAAACAAAAAAAAAAAAGTGTGTTTTTGTCTCATTAAAAATGACTAGACCATGACTCAACTCATTCAAAAGTTCTGAAACAAAATTCTTTTTTACAAAAGAAAAAAAAAATTAAGGAAAAAACACAAAGACGGTCACCCGGTTGGACTTTATATGAAACACATAAAAATCAGATTCAAAGCTTTCAGTTGTGAGAACTTTGGGAAAAACAATTTGTCAGCTTCTGCCTGGATAACTATTACCTTCAATTGCTTTGAACTGAAACTCTGAATCAACATAGGTCGAGTTTATAACAAGTCGTGTGCCAGTTTTGAGGAATGCATGGGGTGAAAACGACAGATATTTGTGTTCAAAGTTAGAGGCTAACACTAAAAAGTAGTCAGAAAAATGATGTGATTCTACTCTGTGTTACACTTACCATGATTCTCTTTGACTTTCTGAAAGAAATCTCCAATGCCAAAGTCCAGCTTCTGCAGAACTGGCTTCAGCCACAAACCAACCTCATGGGATGATATCAAAGGCCACAGGAAGATGCTGAGCACTTCAGAGAAGGAAGAACAAAATATTAATTTAAGTATTCATTATAGTTTACAACCCCCAAGCCATAGGAGACACTAAAAGTTATTTCACTTCTATTTACAGAAACATACTTGTGCAAATCAGATCAACTTCTTTGCTTTCAAGTCATTATCTAAAGTTATACTGATAAAACATGATATTTACATCCGATGCATCTTTTAAACTTGTTCACATGTACACACAATTCCCAATCATTACCAGATTTGTAGAGCATTTATCTTTATAATTAGAAATACAAAACTACCCCCCCCCCCGCCCCCATACCATGAAGTCTTTGTGCACATATACATTATTATCATACTTTCAAACGAGTATTTACATACCTAAAATATATGAGATAACAATCCCTGGAATGTAGCGTCCTAAGACGGCGAAGAAAGTGCACAAACTGCAAACCAGCAAGCAAAACTACAACCGACAAAATGCAAAGACAAGAGAGACAAACATGATATGATTAGTTGTTTTCTTGACAATCTCCCTTCAAAACATTTAGCGTAACTTAGTGAGTTGTCACAGAAACTTTAATATTGGATTGTTTCGTTCATATGAATGAAATATATATTCAGAAACAATACGTAAGCACTGTTTTTCAGAAAATCTTTGGTTGGGTAAATGAATTATATTACATATTTAATACTTTACAAGGTAATTACACTTTCAGAATTTACATCCATAGGTTGTTTTCTTTTTTAATATAAATTTTACAGAAAAAAAGCGCAGTTGTCATAAAATAATCTCCATCCGCTAACTAATCTGAAGTGACTCTTCCTCACCTTGCCGGGGTTTTGCTGTTTAAAAGCCGACGTCTCCTGGAGGAAGACTCTGAGGGAGTCGCTGAGCTGAAGTCCAGCCCCAGACCGGCTGCTCTGGCCTGAGTCAATGATCTCCCAGCTGCATTCACACAATGACAGAAGCAACATGTGGTAAACTCAAGCAGCTTAATCTGGACAGTGAATTCTGACATTAAAGTGGAAGTAATGAGCTGGAGGATGATTAAAATCATTTCATAGTAGATCATGAAGAGGATCCTCAATAGAAATTCCACTACATGCAAGGTTTCCCCAAATTATCAATCTCTCAGTCGATCTTCATGGGTATAGCCTCTAAACAATACAATGTGATTCAAATGCATCACATAGATTAACCAAAACACTACTAGTAAAAGAAAATACTTGCACAGATAAACATATTTATACATTCACAGTCATACATTCAAATACCCAGGAGAATGAAGTTAGAACAATAATACACAGATGAGAAGGTCGACGACAATCTACTCACAGTTTGCTAAATCTAAACGTTTTGATAGTCGAAGTAAAAAAATTTTTTTGGGATTCGCTTAGTCTGTGCTGGCCTGACACTTTTACTCCGTTAATGGAGCTGACACTGTGAGCCAGATAGAGTTTTCCTTCTACTCATGGCTTTGGCTTGAAAGCTGATGAGTGTCTACATATATCGTGTTTTGGCTTAAGCATTATGAATAAACTTTTCAGTTTCAATCTTTTACATATATTCACACGCACACTCAATACGGGAAAAGGTGCTTCTATGTAAGGTGTCGACCAGCAGTTCAGTCTTTTGATTAACCCAAAGAAGAGCACTTATTGAAATACACAATAAGGTTTTGTGTAATTCTTAGGAAGTCAGTATAAATAAACACTATTGTATGTTCATCAATATGACATATATTTATATATATGTCATATATTGCTGTATATATATACCGCAACGGCACGACCCTTAAACTCCAGACTGAGATTGGTTCATCATCAGACCAACGCTCATCATAGACTTTTCTTAGTATTTGTACTTATCTCGCCTGTCTGCCACTCTTTCTCTCCCTCTTCTATTCCTCTCTCTCCCTGTCCTATCCCATGTACCCCCCAACCGGTCAAGGCGGATGGCCGCCCTTCCAGAGTCTAGGGTCCGCCCCACGGTTTCTTCCTGAAGAGGGAGTTCTTATGAACTTTTCTCCATGCGAGGGAGTTTTTCCTGGCCACTGTTGCTTGTTACACCTGCTTGCTTTGGAAGGGTTTAGTTGGGTTCTGTTGTACTCTATCATTGTTAGAGCACTTTGAGATGTTTGTTGATGTGATTTAGTGCTTTACAAACAAAATTGAATTGAATTGAATATAATCATTTAAGCTGTCTAAAAAGTGTGTAAATTCCCCGCTGCATTAGTGTAACACTTTATTGAACCCATCTTCAATATATACTATTAACTGCTGAAAAATAAAGTGCAAAATAAAGTGCCTTAAATACGCTTACTATATTGGGAGCTAAGATGGTCAAACTAATATATAAGGTGCAGTGTAATGTTAGGATTTTACATTGAATTTTCCTTATTTTTAAGAAAAAGCAGAAATATCTATGCTTCTTTCATGGTTTTTCCATGATTCCTAGATTATTTGTCTTTGTTTTACCATTTCCAAAGAGTAGTAAATTCAATTTTGATAGCTGCAGTGGTTATAATGTTCAACCAATTATACAGACATGGCAGAAGTAACAATGGAATCTATGTTGGAATCCGTTATTATAATAGAATGACAATGTTTTCATAGTTACTCATGCTGGCAGAAATTGGATATAAATATAGAGGAAATAGTATTGATGTGTTCTCTAAAATAATTGAAAAGATCCTGAAGCTGAAAAAAAATGTTTGTTTTGATTTCTTCTTTGGTCCTCACCAGGAAGATGAAATTATCAAGTATAAAGCTTTAAAAACTTTAAACTACTTGACATGTTGTTGTTTTTTACTGCACCTAAAAACAAAACCCACCTCGTAATTACTGACATAATACACAGTGACTCTGCATTAAAAATAGGATCAACATTTGGAGGATCTTTAAGAAAATTAATCCACACACAAGTACCCATTCCAGCGTAAATGTCGTCGGTCTAAATTTAGAGGCCCACAATAACAGTGGCCAGATGACTAAATAGACAGGTGTGAGATGGGAATAGGGACGCGACACTGCTTCCAATACTGTGGCACTGCTGGAAACACTGGGTCACCTGATGAGACATGAAACTTTCCCCTACAGCGAAGGGGGTTCCCAAACATCATCATCTCCCATTTCAGCACCGCTATCAGCCATGCAGATCATTTCACACGAAGCCTCTGGAAAAGAGTGCGAGGCTCATGTGAAGGGTGTGTATTGATAAAACTATGAAAGCATGAAGTCGGAATTCCTCTCCGAGTTACCTTCTGTAAATAACTCGATGTGCTTAGCAGGTTGCTTTTGTCAGTTTCTTGTTGTAATTTGAAGATGTTTGAGGGTTAAGAGGAGATTACAGTACACACAAGACAATAAATAGTGCAGTAAAGAAACAAACCGGTTTTAGTTATGGTTGATGGAAGACAAACAGAAAGAAGATCAAGAATCACTCAAGAATAAAACAAATGTTATATGGGAACAAGCTGCAAAGACACTGAGGTGAATATACAAGCGTGACCAATGAGGAGACCAGGGCAGGTGAGCAATTAATATCAGATGAAAAAAAAAAAAGACAAACAAACAGGAAGGAGGGGGAAATACAATAAAGAATAAATCATGAATTGAAATGGAATCGTCTGTCTCGTATCGGAAAATGTAAACGCCTCGACAGGGTTTAGGACATTAAATGACAATATACTAAAATTAAGTCCAGCTGAGGATGGAAACTACACACCCTGTGAATGCAGCTGTCCTGGAAACAACTGGTGTGAAGTCAACGTGGGGATCACTTTACCACAACAGCTAAGCAGGTTCCTTCCAGTCGTCCAGCCAGCGCTTTCCATTATTACAACATCCTGTACAATCATACATATTTGTGGCAGGACAGCTGTAGCTTTTATTGTTCTGTTTTTAACAGTGGTCCTGTATTAGTCTTTTGGATGATGACTTTGGCATCCAACAATCCATTATGGGCTGATAAGACAAAATTATTACTACAGCCAACAAATATAGCTTTTACTGTCGCCCGTTATTTTGATGTAGTTACTCGAAATCTAAAAATATTAGATCAACGTAACCTCTGATGCCATGCTATTGCCTTTTCCCATATGTGTCTGCAGATTAAAATACAGTTGCAACAAAGGCAAGTGTAGTAATGTTTATATTGGAAGAAAATGAGTTACATGATGATACAAATACAGAACCTCCAACCCAAAAAATGAGGATTTGAGTGATTAGAGCAGGGGTTTTAAATGTACGGCCCGCAGGTCAGAACCAGTCAACCAGAGAGTCCAATCCGGTCTGTAAGATTAAATTTCCCAGCTGTGTAACGTTATGATATTGGTTGCAATACATTTATTTGACCACCAGGGGAGGACAGGAGCATAACTCATCTTTTTTCCACTTCGGTTTGGATTAAGTGTCAAATCAGTTCAGGAGATCAGGATTATTACACAGATGTAGAAATGTGCCTATATTAAAGATGATTTCTAGAATGTGACAAGATTTTGAACGTACAATATTTTTAAGTTCCAGCTATATGTGACCACATGTTTTATGCCTTTAAAGATGCAAATAGTGTATTAAAGATCTACGTGATCTGCAAATTGTAACACACACGGCGAACTGTGGCACAACATCGTTGAAATTACATTAATTTTATTCAAATTTCATGTGTCGTGTCATGTATTGTAAAAGGATAGTTCATTTTTAACAATGTATTAATACTTTGTTTCACAAAAACAAAGACGGAGACTTAGAGTTCGAGTTATTCATATAATATAATGCTATTATCTACTGGTCCGGCCCATTTGAGATTAAATTGCGCTGTATGTGAACGCTGATGAACAATGAGCTCCTGGTTTAGAGGATCAATGTCAACATTAAGATCTATATAATGGGGCATAATTATGACCTAATCAAGCAGTGTATTTCCTTTGGTTTTTTTTTCTGTCTTTATTATCATGATGATGAGTTGCTGTAATTTCACGCCAAGTAACAGTGTTTGAAGCTTGATAGTAGATTGCAGGAATCCTTCTTATTATGGCTGAAAAGAGTCCGTTATGATATAAGTTTGGGCTGCTTTTTAATGAATTTTGATTTAAAAAAAAAAACTGATTCCTTGCTGACGGATATGAATTTGAAATTTAACACGTCAACTTCAGTGAGTTTGACTTGACAAAACATACATGACCAAGTATATAACAACATTTTGTGCGATTTTAAGAATGTATAGTCGTATAGTTTGTACACAGTCAAAACAAGTATTACTACTTTTCCAGGAAGACATCTGTGTTGTTTCTGACACACTCCAGATTTAATCCCGCTCGCTGGCAGATCCTCAAGAAAAGACTTGGCATCTAAAGTGGTGCAAGGAAGCGTTGGTTGGCAGCTGCAAGCGACTGGACTCCCCTACTATGCATCTTTCTGAATCCTCCATGCTACAAAACTTCAGCTGAAACGGCTCCTGTCAGCCAGAACATTATGACTGCATGCCTAATATTGTGTAAGTCTTGTTTTTACTCTGAACTTTTGTGGCACAGACTGAATGTGTTTGATCAGAGACCCTTATTAGACCACATGAACCCAGTGACCGGTTCACCACTTTTCCTTTATTGGATCTCTTTTGACAGACACACACACACACCCCTGCACTGACCCCACGAGAGTTGCAGTTTTATTAGAGAACCAGTTGTCTGGCGATCACGATTTGGCTCATGCCACGCTCACTGAGATCCTTCCTTTTGCTGATTTTTCTCCTTCATTTGTGGTTTCCGATGAAGAAACCGAAATCAAACCACCCTATTCACCTCCAGTTTCTTTCTTTGTATCCCAATTGCTTTCACAGCAATCAAACGTTCCTCCCATGACGTCATACGTCAGCTGAGCCGCTGGCCGGGAGAAGCTACAGTATCTCGTATACACCCACGTGACCTAAACATCCGGCCCCGTTTCACAAACCGCCCATATGACGAAAGGTCAGATGTCTGCTCCCCTCTCCACTTCCAGGCACATGGCCTGGTAGGGGGGCTGCTTTCCAGAGAACATTGATGGGTTGAACATGTGACAGCGACACTGCGAAGCAATAATAGCAGTACGAATGGATGGACACAGTAGGCAATCTGTTCCACGAAACACCAGCGTCTCCCTGAACAGAGACGCAAATCTTCTCGTGTGACATGCTGTGAAGTTTTATGCCAGTCATGCTTTACTTTGCTGATGTGTAATTTAACATTTTATGCAGGAATCAATCAGATGTGAATGAAAGGTTGGCTACATTGAGAATCAAAAACATCAATTGTGTGTTTTTTGTGATCATAGTTATAGTTGATATAAATATTATGGACCACCATCCTGCACTCTGAGAGATGAGACACAGATTACACAAATCAAAGTGGTTATCATGACACCCCCAAGTCACATTACTTCTAATGAAAGGTTAAAGCTTTCTGTGAAGTTTTGAAACTGTCGAAAGTACTATAGCAAATACTGTTGAGCCTTGAGCACCGAAGAGTAAGATTTTTTTTAATTGTATGACACAAATCTGTAATGTGTTTTTAGTCGTAAATCAAAAATGTATCAACTGATTTTCTTGAATAGCAAAGCGGTGATTTTGTGTTTGATTTCTGAACCTGTCATATGAGATCAGACAACTATTTTTCATCATAATCCATATAAACATGCTCTACAGACATTTGACTTACATGTCCACATCCAACATTAATAGATTTAAAACAACGCTGATGTTTGAATGAAATGCTTAATCTTGGGAGCATCTAGACCTGCGAATTGCTTCATATTTCCAGAATCCTCTCAGATTCTGTCACTGCTTCACAAATGCCTCGGGAACTGAGCAGACACCGGATCGCCTTTCATTAGCCCAGGTCATCACACACCACCAGTGACCATCATCATCCACTTATGAGTCATCAATCAGCCCATACGCTAAGAAAACAGCACAGTCAACACTCAAAAAGAAAAAATGTCCCAGGATCAACAGAGCGTGACAACATGACAGAGGACTGGAGTCGGGGGCTGTAGGCAGTAGCGGCACACCAACAGCTGTGGGAGGGATATCACTTTTTACCCAATCAGTAATCTCTGAGACAACACAGGGAGCGGCACGTCTGAGCCTCTAACAAGACCAGTGACGGTGCTTTAAAAATAGACCAAGACAAACAATGCAAGGAATGGCGGCAAACACATCCTCGCTCTTCACTTGTGATTGGGAAAGAGGGTTCAAGGGGGTAAATATGTTTACCCACCTGTTTGTGTGAGTATTTGCCACAGAGACGTTGACTCTGACGTGACTAATGCCTGTTCATGTTGTGCTAACAGACACACGGACGGTAACAGAGTGAAAGTAGAGCTTAATGTCATTCTATAGAAAGGCCCGTTGGCATGCGTCTGTGCCAGCCAGAAACCTATAAGTAGAATAAGACACAATGTATAAAATGAACATGGAGAGATCAGGCTGTTACAAGTACGTCTGTTGTACGTGGGTCAAAACGACATTAGAATCAAAAAATGGTATCAAACCTTCATTATTCCAGTACGAACAAACTGTCCACATTAAATCAAACTTAAACCCCCACAAACCAATGATTGTGCAAAATATTCCACAAATCTGTTGAATTGCTCATTTATAAACTATTTCAAGAATAACTACACTCAAATCACAACAAAAAAAAAATGGTTTTTACTTCACGTTTTACATGTTATTTTTTTAAGTTCAAAGTATGGAGCTCGAGGGGTTTTGTCCGTAATTGTCAGGTTTTACTTTTTAAATCCAACTTTTTTCCAGTTCATCCCTATTGTCTACAAATAATAAACAAAACAGAGCAAAGTGTTACAAAACGTAACGTAACAAGACAAATAAACCCCAAACTGTGAAATAGCCCCAAAAGCATCAGCCACGAATGACACGTTTTTATCTGATCTGTGGGAGCTGAATCTTTTCTGGCTTCCTCTCCAGGACACACAGCCGTACCTCAGTCCTGCCCCATGATCTTCAGGTGACATCTCAACAGCTCCTGGTACCTTCAGAGAGACGTGATGACACGACTACTGGCAGCCCAAAAAATGGATGACGAGTCAGGACTTTTGAAGGTAGAAATTAAGAAACAGGTAAAAGTGAGGCTGAATTAAAAAAAAACAACAACCAAAAAACCCCAACCCAGGCTTCAGTTAAAGTCAGGTTTATAAAGGACGCACTGTTTGTGAGGAGCTTGTGTTTATCCACAACGAAGCCCCGGTTGGAGTATTTCAAGAGGCCTTGTCTAAAAATAACCAGGTCACACTACATTCCATCCAGCAGCCATCAGGAGCACAGAGGAGTGGGGCTGGAGGTGGTGAGGGCAGAGACGGCCCACCCACCCCACCTCACAACAACACCTGACACCAACAGCGTCCCAAACACACCCCCGCTTGCGTCAGTGACATAGACGGACAGGCGAGAGGGGACATGTGTATCTGAAACACTGACAGAGTAACGGACACATGATTGTTGTACGTCGACGAGACCACATTCTAAAACATGTTTTGTCATTTTAGGGAAAAAAAATAAAGGCAATGTAATCGAGCGATAAAAATGTCAGACTCCCTTGGCTGGCCCTTTAACTTAATGACTGGAAAAGGAGGAAAGTATAAAGATATATATATAAAATGGAATTTATTAAACCTTCTAAAAATTCAGTTTTAGATCATTCTTCACAGGGTTGTAAATAATCTAAATTATAGTGCTTAGTCTACTTTCAATATGTCAAAATTAGGGCTCTCACTTGAAAAAAAACCAACCCAAAACTCTCTTCAAGATCTAAAACTATATCTTAATTATTGCTAAAACAAATAAGATTTTGAATGTGCTCACATGGTTGCATCACAATGATACATTGACTTTCCTGGAAGTTGCGCAGATCTTGTTCCTTGAGTGCTACACAGAATGTATATAATTAGTTCTACGGTCACAAAGATATTCAGTACACTGGAGAATGAAGATGTGCTTAAAAAATGTTTTTGTATGTTTTGTTTTTGCCTTCAGTACTGCTGATGTACCGCTTGATTTGATCTTGTCAGGCTGGTTCATAATCTCTTTGTTCTGGTCTGTTTGCAACAGTGCACCCCTCTCAGAATACCTCAGGTAAATATGCACTAACTATTATGATGAACATTGTAACTAATTCAGATGACAAAGTTGGAGAATTAGATTTGACACTTGGCCACAGAGTTGGTTTGAATTTCATTTTTTTCCCCAGGAACTTCCACTCAAACTATCAGTCCAGTCTGTTGATAATACCTCTATTGTTTATTGAGAATAAAAAGAAAGTAGAAATCTATTTTCTTTCAGTAATCCCCATATTCCACTCAGGTTGTGGAGAAAGAGATCCAGCTCTGTTGCCGGATATTTGACCACTCTTCTGGCCAAGCTCATCTCCTGTGAGATAAAAGCATTTCCAGTCATTTCCTTTGTCAGTATTTGCAGTGTCATACTGGATGTTAGGTCATACATTAAACTAATATACACGTGATCTAACGGAAAGTACCCAGCAACTATTGAATTGATCTTATTGCCAATCCTGATATTGATTCACTGGTTCTAGATCATTATCTGTGGTTGTTTTCAACGATACCTTAAAGTTCCTCAAATGTGAAAATAGGAAAACACTCCAATACATTTTCTTTTTTTTTAGGATATAAAGTTTAGACAAAGACAAACTTATTATTATAGGTGGAAACCCATAAACATTACATGATTGTATCAGATGACTCTGGTGAAATACTCCTCGCTGTTCTGTTGTGTTGTTTTCCTCCGGTCAGCCTCACAGTTCAATCCGGGGGTCGTGCTGATGCACACCCCTTCTGTGTCAAATGATCTGATTGGCTGCTCTGCTTCATGCTGCATATGAACCCGGTAGAAAAGAAACGGCTGAGTCACACACACACACACACACACACACACACACACACACACACACACACACACACACACACACACACACACACACACACGGACTCAGGTTTCACAACTCTTAAGACACTTTGTGTTTGTTGTGGGAACACACGGCTGTACACACAGCAAGTCTTTCCTCAGAGCCAATAAGTCATGTCACGTTTGTCCACTTTCACTTTTATTAAATGTTGTTGGAAGAATGTAGATTTTTCTTTTCTTTTTTTTCAATAATTAAGAAAATGAAACAATATCAAGACAATTACACTACAAGAAAGAAAGCAAAAAACTTAACTCTCTGTTAACATTATAGGGTCTGTCTGCCTGTCTGTCTCTGGTTTTAAAAGAAAGATATTTAGCTTTTTTTAAAAAACAAAACAAAAATATTTCACAACACCAACATGGAAGGTGAAATTCAGGAATATCTGGCTCTTTGCAGATATTCATTACTATTTACTGATTATCTTCCAATCTGTCTGGGTTGATTACCATTACTTACATTGCAATATAGGCTGAAGATTAATGTGATCCTTTAAAAAAAAAAAAAAAAAGACATTATTTTTCTCTTGACACATGAAACATAATGGAAACTGTGCTACCATTCCAAAGCTGCTGTTGGCAATAATTAGCCAGGTAATAATAGAACTAACACAGGCAATACAAAGGGTGCAGGTGTGTATTTAGGCAACAGTGCTCTCCACTACGTCACATACCATAAACTATAAACGAGCGTCTTATTTACAGGTTTTATGAAGAATGGATGGTTCTTCATAAGACCTGTAAATATACCTTGAGTAAAGGTGTGAGATACAGGTTGTCTTGGGCCTTACAGCCACTACACACATTGTTTTCATATATATATATATATATATATATATATATATATATGTCATGTGTGTTTAAAAGATACCAACAATTTTCAGAATGTGATTTTATATAATGGTATTTTTTCGACATTGTTGAATCTCATTTGACAACATTTTGGTGCTGCCCCCAAGTGGCCACAATCAGCATCCTGACAAGAACAGCATCGTCGTAAAAGAGGAATAGATTGCAAAACATATTATCCATCCTTCTGAATTCCCTCATCCAATCCAGCTGACTACAGGTGAAGGGGAAACATTCAACAGGACAAACACAGAGAGACAAACAACCACACACACTCACATCGACACTGATTGGCCAATTTAGAATCAGAACACCACACAGAAAAGCTCCAGAGTCAAACCAGGTACATTCTTGCTGTGTGACGAAAGCACTTTCCAGTAGCCCACCGCGCGGTCCGAAATATACTGATAGAAAGACAAAACACACCCAATATTATTTCACGGGTGTGTTGTGGATTACACACACACACTCTTACTCTAACTAGACAGCTGGCTCAAGCACCCAGCTGTCGACTCGCATTTTGGGTCAGCAGCTAATCTCTTTCAAGTCTTTACTTGAGACTTGCTCTCACACACAAGACACCTCTGAGAGACGACAGCAGGTGGCAACAGCACAATCCCACACCGCCAGCCAAATGTCACAGACACCGAGGGAGTCCGTGTAAAGACAGATGGCAACAGCAGGCATTCAGAGGTGCTCGATATGCAAATTTAGATAGGATGGAAAAAGTATTTACGAGTTTTGGTACTCACTAGGCTACGACGCGTCCCGCGTAAGGAATGCTCGTCACTCTCAGCTCGAGCAGTTTGCCAGTAGCTCGAGGAAACTGAACACGCATCCTGATTGGTAACATTACAGAATTGAAACACAACTCATGATTCAGATCTCCTCGTGTGCAAATACCTTGCGAATCGCCCCTGACCCCGACTCCCCAAACTATCGGTTATGTAACTCAGATGTGTTGCATCCAGCCTGGCGCCCACAAATCCCTGTCACCTCTGCTGAATCCCAGCGATCCTTCACAGCTGGCGGCAGCGTCAGGTGACGGTCGACAGCCACCCCTCAACCAAACACACACACACACACACACACACACACACACACACACACACACACACACACACACACACACACACACACACACACACACACACACCCATCACAACAAGGCACACAATCACTTTCAAAATGAGGGCAGGAGTGCGAACCAGCCGACCGTTGCGGCTCCCCAACAAACCAGGTTGAGTCAGCCAAATGGGTCACAACGCAATGACATTAGGAAGTATAAAGGTATTACACAGTGGAGACTCAAAGTCTGAGACCACAAGTCCAAATACTTGTGTAAAATATTTGCGCTGAACTTGATACTCATTTTCTTTCATGGTCGGTTTAACACGTTCTGCTTTAACAACAGCAAACAGTTCAACTAGCTGGGGTTTGTGTTGTCCCAACAACAAACAATAATCTAATAGGAATTTTTCTGTTCACCAACTAATTCACTTCCAAGGTTTTTCAGTCGAGACTCAACTGCTCTCCAGATATTGCATGATTCCAACTCACAGAGGTGATATGAGCCGTGGGATTAGATTAGGTTACATTAGATATACATACGTGACCAATCGGCTCTTCAAGGCCACAGCAAAGACTCAGGATTACATCCTCCTTGATCACTGAGCTTTTCTAGCAGCAAAATGGCTACTACACACACTGAGCTAGAAAGTTATGTGAATGTATGTTGATTTGTGTACGTCAACAATGATGTGTGGCCGTGTGTAAAGAGTTTTAATTGCACAAGACAAATTTGTCTGAGTACACAAATTGTGTGATGGAAATTCATGTTAAAGGAGGGTTTTTAATGCCCTCGGTGTGAGCTTGCAGGATTACTTTTGTCGAGGCAAGTCTTATCAAGTTCCTGCAATATTATGTTAAGTAAATAACCACTGACTGGTACTATTGCTCAATTGCTACATAATGTAAAGCAAAGAAAACCACAAACAACAAAGCCTTGATGAGAGTAAGCCTGCCAGTCTACTCTGAGAGGAAGTGAAACTCCAGTTGAATCTATGTCACGACAGAAGACAAATGTCGATAAAATTAAGCATGTCTGTGGTGGAGGTAAAGACAGAGATATTTACAGGTCTATGTACACATACACCAAAAATATTACACATAGAACTATTGATACGAACATACGAATCAAACTAATCTGTGTACATGTAAATAATAGCCAGGTAGATGCTGAGCTAAATCTGTTATCATAACAAAAACAGAAACAATGAGCATTTTTAAGCTGCTTTCTACAGTAAATTTGCACGTGCTTTATCAAAGAGAAACCTTTTCCTTTGCCGGGTTTAGGTCTGTGTTTACTGCTGTTAGACTGTAGCTGTAGTTGTGCCCAGTAGTGGGCGGCAATGAGAAACCTGGATCAGATGTAAAAGCTCATAAGGATATCTAAAAATAATATCGTGACATGAAGTGTACATGCTCAAACAAACAACTATGATACTTCCATACACCGATTATAAAATGGGATATTAAAGGACTCATCTGAATGCACTATCTGTACTCAGCGAGGGATTGTAGAGAACAGCTACTTTATCATTGTGCAAATGCTAATGGACCAGGCTGTTTTCCCTCCAGCTGATCATGTAAAATCAATTACAGGAGTCTTGTGCTTCCTCTTAAACATTTCTCATGTGAGATCAGCATTTTAAATCAGTATCTTTGAGATTTGAACCAAGTAGCCCGTGGTAGAATCACTTACTCCTCAGATATTCTCTTTCCCTACTTGTTTTTCTGACTTTGGTGTTTTCCAAAACATTGAGGTCAAATAAGATACCATGGACTTCACAAGAAAGGTGTGCATAGTTTACATCAAATCGTGTATTGGTATATATTTAGTTTTTTACAAAAGGCTTGGAACAACTGTTAGCTTCAGTAGTGAATAGCAATATAGCACATTTTTCAACGAATGTACGTTGTTGTTCACGCCAACAACAGTCGACCAGAAATGCCCAATATGTGTCGTTCTGCAGAGCTCGTCCTTTAAGAACAGTCCTGCCTTTCAAATTTGATTTGAAACCCAAAACTCCTCTCTGCACATGCCACTCATCAGTAAACATGCACCGAACAAAAATCCACGTCACATGCATGTCAGTTTTCCTACCTTTTTGTCATGCTGCGCCATAAGTGAGCTCCTGTGGGGAAAGAAATGTTATTCATCATCATCCAGTGAGTGAAACCAGGAGAAACACAAGCGATAGTGAATGGGGAAAATAAAGATTAAAATTTTTGACGTTAATTTTAAATTATATTAATCTAATCTATCCGATCCCAGCTAACTATGGATGAGTGCAGGATACTCCCTGGACATGTCACCAGTTCATCACAGGACAAACACACAGAGAGACAATCACACACACACACAGGGGTAATTTAGGTTAATTAATAAACCTCCCATGCATGTTTTTGGACTGAAGGAGGAAACCTGAAACCTTCAAGTACCTGAAGGAAACCTACGCACACATGGGGGAGAACATGCAAAAGAATGGAAATAGGTAGTTGCAACTATGATTGCTTTTTCTTTGTTAATCTTTTTCACCTCCTCCTATGTTTTTACCTTCATTTATCCTTCTTTTTTACAAATATCGTAAGATCAAATCAAGCCTATTTGTATGTATTTTTGTTATTATTTGTAGAATCTGTTTTAAAAAAAAAACTGCATTATGGGTGTTTTTCAAAAAATAAACTAAAAAGACATTTAATTTTACAAGACGTTTTATAAAAATGTATATTTTAAAATCTCTGTTTATATTTCCTTCTCCTGTTGACCATTTCTTCACATTGCTTTGTTGTTTTCCAACATATTGACCCATTCATTTGGGTTGTTTGAGTAAGGAAATGTTTCAAAATATGCAGGGAAAGGTATTCTCAAACCAGTGGACATTGGGGGAAAAAAACCAAACACATAAAAGCCCCCAAATTAAAATTATATTTGATGGAAAAAACAATGGCCAAGACTGGAAAATATGCCATGCACAGCTTTACCCATGATATAATGTAATCATTATATCTAGTGTATGTACTGCATTGAACTTGAATATAATATCAGATTATTGCAACAGAAATAGATAATATTTAGGTGTTTGAATGTTACCTGTTGATCTGGACCGAATAATCTCTCTGGCAGTTGCAGTAATGACCCGCAGAGCCAACAGGATGGCCAGAAGGCTGTAGATTCGAAAAGAGCAGGAGGCAACAAACCTGCAGAAAAACAATACAAGGGCTATTTTACTTTACTTAGGTCTTTTTTTAGAGGTGTTTCCTGGACTGTAACTCTTGTAGGCCAGTTTTGGACCGCGGGCCTTATGTTTGACAACAATGTTATAAAGGAACACTTTGGAAAGTCTATTCATAGGTTGACTAATGTTCTGCTCCAATATATCTAAAAGAAATCAGTGTGACACATGTTTTGCATGATTCGTGCTCTGTATAAGTACTTCTTTGCATGTTTTTTTCCAAAGATGGTGATTCAAATTGTAATATTTAAAACAAATGGCAACAAACAAATCTAACAAATACTATTGATTTGGGTGCCAGTTAGAAACCATTATAGGGCCTCATGTGGCCCTCGGGCCGGACAACAGCCTGTGCATTGTAAATAAAAACAATGTCTGAAAATAAAAATGAACTCCAAATAGTCAATATAAATGCACAGACCTAGAGATTGAAAATAATTATTGATGAATCTTAAGTTCAGAAAGTATTATTATCATGATGATTTGATGTGTGTGGCTCAGTGTGATGTGGACCGAGGTGTGATATCCCTGCGTCATGATGCCTACCAGAACACCGTGTTGGCTGCAGCAAACAGGGCTGAAGTCCTGCACGGTCTCTGCCTCCAGTTGACCAGGCCGGGTAGACGCCTCCCTGTTCGGCCGGGGGGCGTCTCCTCCCAGCCGTGTCCCCGGCTGAGCGGCCCCTGCGGGCCGGCAGCCTCCTCCCCGCAGCCTGCGGCTCCTGCGTCCCGGATCCCCAGCATTGGAAAATGACCGGGGTCCCTCCGCTCTGATGCTCTGCTCCTGCAGCACAGAAGGCTGTCAAGTTGACGGAGCTGCTTCACCCACTGTTTCCTGTGTGTGACTTCCAAAACAAACCACACTCACGAAATTTTATTTTTTTATTTTTTTGCATTTTTTTCCCCCAAAATATATCTACCGAAGCGTATTGCGGTCACATGAAAAAAATAGGACTTTGTTTTTCTGAATTAATGACATAATCATCTCATAATTCCGAGAAAAAATGAATTATATAATATATAAATTTTTTCAGAAAACCATTCTCATAAATTCACAAAAACAGAGCCAAGTTTTTATATTTTTTTCTCATAATCATGAGCTCATTATGTCATAAATTCAGAAAAAACAGTCACTTTATATTTTTCAAGTGAAAGCAATACACTCTCAAATATATCTACTACCAAATCTACAATTTTTTTTAAATATACCAACTACCAATCAATGTGCGTGACTTACAAAACAAATCACATAAAAGAATTATTATTTTCTGATGTTTTTTAAGTATATGTAATCAAAAAAGAGCAGACATGCTATATGATTGCTCATTCTAACTATTTTATACTCAGATAGATAACCAATAACTTACCGATTGTAATCTTGCTTCCTACTCAGAGATAGATGGATCAATAAGTCAATAAGTAAATGAGTCAAGTCATGAATTTAGTGGTATTTATAGTATAGTATATAGCAAAAATTAAAGAAAAACACTGAAATGAAGAAAATCAAAGTTGAATATAGCATTCAAGTTTTGTTTTTTTATTTGCAATTCAGATTTTAAAACATTTACATTTGATAGTTTCATTACATTCACATTAATGAAATAGAACAATACAAGGACAGTAAATAGACTTTATTGTTGTATTGCTTTACTAAAATTGACAACCCCTACATCAAACAATCCATGCATATTAATTTATAATAACCAAAAAGGTAAATGATTAGAATTTCTTTATTCTAATGTATATATATATATTTCATCAAGTAAATATGGATTTGGATGTAGTCAATTTTCTTTTCTATTTCTTAATGCTCAACAGTGCAATCAGTTCACTCGAACCTTTTTAATATTTAAAGTAAAACAGCCAGTTTAATGATCACTTGAGTATCAAGGCATGAGCTTTGTTGTTCCCTCCGGTGGAATTATATTGTGAAAGACAGACTCCCCACACTTCCTGTCTGACCTGAAACAACTTCACACTTCTGCTGCCACTTGTGCTGTTCAGTGATGTCAGCCAAGTGTGTGTGTGTGTGTGTGTGTGTGTGTGTGTGTGTGTGTGTGTGTGTGTGTGTGTGTGTGTGTGTGTGTGTGTGTGTGTGTGTGTGTGTGTGTGTGTCTGGTCTTAACCTGTTAGGCACTATTAGAGCTACTTGGAGAATTGGAAATTTAACCTTTCAGGAATTCAGTTTTACCAAAACGGCAAAAACAACAAAAATTGTAACTTGCACTACTATTATGTGCAAAACACATATAATCAAGTGTTGCCTCATTGGGACAAAACACAATTGTATTCATGTGATAATGAGAGCTGTGAAACAGAACGGTCATCCATTTTCAGATTTCTCACAAATGTGGAAGTTAACAAATATGGTCACCTTCGCCATGAAGGGTAGAAATAATGAAAAGGTCTAAGTTCAAAGTTAGCATCAAGCAACGAGTCGTAATTGTTAGTGCAATATGCTGTGCAAAGCATAGGTCATATGGTCATTGACAGAATCAAGTTGCTCCATGTTAAAGTGAGTCAGTGCAAGCATTTAGACATGCAATGCTAATATTTGCACAAGCAAAAAAAAAAGGTTGTCTTCAAAGCAGACTGCGGGCAAAGGTTGCCAAAGCAAACACAAGGACACAGACAGTCTATTAAGGATGGTAACTGGATTTCACTTCGTCACATTCACACACCATGTCAAGCACTCAATCCATCCATGGAAGCAATTTAGAGTGCAATATCCAGCTGAGGGATATTCCAACATATGGACCGTGGGGAGCTCTAACAAACTGAGCCATAGCCACCACAGAGAATCACAAGGTGAAATCGCAAGTGCATGTTTTTGGACTGTGGGAGGAAATTGGAGTACATGGGTAAACCCTCACACAGGAAAACCACAGGAAGTCTCCCAAGCCTGGATTTAAAATGGAGACCTCCTCACTACAAGCCGGAATGATAACCACTGAACAACTCTGCACAGCCCTCATAAAGGCAACCAAATGCAAAACAGAATGTGAATATTATACTCATATTCCCCGAGATAGACAGACAATCATCACAGTATCGGCCTACGATTGATGCAAATGTTTTAATGTGTTTGTCTTTCGTATTCCCAGTAGAACAAAACCTCTTCAGTTTTGAAGTGAATGTCTAAAAGATACACCAACAACATACTTTCAAACGACTGTCAGTGGTGACAGATATTTTTTTTCTATGGCTGAACAATTTCAGCCTCGTTTACATTCATTTTGGAAATCAATATCTGTGTTGTAAGTTACTAACCCACATTTTTGGGGGCAGTTGCCATTATTGCCGCCCCTGGTCACACATGACAGTACGGAAACAGAAAGAACGCGACATGGGGAGCAATAAGGGAAACTCAGAACTACAAAGAGATGATGACCCATTTTGCACTGCCACCCTTATGCCGTTATGACCGAACCGTCAATATTCCAGCTCGCTGCCATATCGTGATCCCAAACAATGACTTGCTCTACTTTTCATTTCTGGGATCACAACTTTACACCACACCAGTTCACCAACTGCTACCAAATCTGCATCAACAGGCCACTACTTCACTCAAATTCTGAGCTAAGAAATACCATTTTCTGTTATTTAAAAAAAAAAAAAACTTATGTTGACTTTGGGTTTAAGAAGAGAAATGTTGGATAATAAAATTTACATTGAGCTAACAATGACGGACACTTACTTACATGAGTCAGTGAAAGCTGAGCAGAGCTGCAGATTCAGCTGTTAATTATGCTTAAAAACTACATTAGTGTTAGATATGTCTTAGTAGAACCCATGAGTTTTTAAAGCGAAATTAGTAATAGAATGAATCAATTGTTTGCTTCAAAAACAGTTTTTTATTTATTTTTTTTATTTTGTTGTGTGCATGGTTATCTGTCTTTAAACCAAAGTCAAGAAAAAGTAAAAAGAATTTTACTTCTGGATCTGCAGTACAGTCCATCACGCAGAAGACCCGCAAAGAGAAGATGGACCATGAAGATTCAGAGTTCTTTCTGTAAAGACTGTTGAAGGGTCGACCCAGAGTCCAACGTTCTTATTAATCTATAGCAATACAGAGACTTTCAGTTAAACAGTGTCAATTTGCAATGTCTTGTGTTCTGTTGGTGAGGATGGGAAACTGGCGCTTTATTGCTTAAAAAGTATTCTAACTGGTTTTGGTTTGTTTTTACCTTTTATTTTTTTGTTATGTTTCCTTCCTTTAAGCGATATTTTTAGCATATTTTTGTCTTGTTAAATCTTCCTCTCTCTTTCTCTCTCTCAGTGTGTGTGTGTGTGTGTGTGTGTGTTGGGTGTGCGTGCATGCGTGTGCACGAGCGCATGTCAGCTGCTAATTGGACTGAATTTCACTGAGCAACAAAAGATCAGACTCGAAAATTCCAGCTCTGGTTTGTACAGGCTCTGCTTTGTTGTCGTTGCCTCTGTATGCTGTGTTAACAGTTATCTCTCGCTCCCTCACTCTTCTCTGTTGGTCTACTTTTCTGTGTCTCCCTCACTTTCTCCCCCCTTTTTTTTCGTGTGCGAAACATGAAAGGTTTCTTTTTTTTTTTTTTTTTTATGCCCCAAACGAAGCACAGTCACCCCAACTGCCAAGGGGCAGGCAAGCTCAGAGGCCAGAATGTGCGAGGGGGTTCCCTTAATCACTCACTCTCTCTCTCTCTCTCTCTCTCTCTCTCTCTCTCTGTCTCGCTCTCTCTGTCACACATGCACGGATACATACACAGAAACACACAGTCACATGCACTGGGAAAGAGAGAGTTGGACAGCCGCAATGATCTCTAGACCCTCAGCAGAGCAGATCTTTGTTGCCATCTACATCTACAGGAAACCAGGACTTACTTTTTGGGGGGATTTTTTGGTTGATCTCTTAGAGGTATAAAGTTTGTGGACAGGATGAAGCGTGAGCTGCAATGCTCCGATGACTGCAGCCGTTGTGATGGTTGTAGCCATATAGACATACAGGGCACCGAAGAGCTGGAGTGTAAGATCTGCTATTGCAGCTATAACCTGGCGAGTCGAAGGCCGAAAGTGCTGGAGTGTTGCCACCGTCTGTGTTCTAAATGCCTCACTAAGATCCTGGACCTGGGTGAGTCACCTCCTAACGCCTTGGTGTGCCCATTCTGTCGTTGTGTCACCACGCTGCCCGGAGAGGCTGTGAGCAATCTGCCGGATGACTGTAACCTGGTAGCATCACTGGCCCTCCAAAGCAGAAATCAGAAGAACCTCCAGCTCCACCAAGACGCTACAACCGAGCTTGTGCTCAGCCCCAGGCATCTGAGCTCACTCATGAGCAGTAACTCACCGGTGATGTCCCTCTCAGCCTCCTCGGCATCTTCCTCCACCACTTACTCCACTATCCGTAGCTCCCCTAATTTTGTGGTCATCACCATCATGGAGCCTCCTCCTGCAGCTGCACCCAGCCACGACCTCCATCACCAGCGCCAACCACATGTCTCCCACACGTCAAACAGGAGCTACCGTTCATCTAGTCTGGATTCGATGGCATCCATCGCTCAGAGGTGGACGGTGTGGAACTGTGCCGCCCTCCTGTGCCAGAACTCTGCCCGGATTTTGGTGTGGGTGTTGGGGCTCTTGTACTTCAGCTCGTTGCCAATGGGGGTGTACCTGCTCATCATGCAAAGGACAACTGTTGGGGTGCTGCTTGTGAGCCTGGTCCCTGCCAGTCTGGTCATGATCATGGTCTATGGTTTCTGCCAGTGCGTATGCCATGAGCTGTGGGACTGCGTGCCATCATAATGGGACCAATTGAATGTGCAATAATTTGCTTTGAATATGCTCGACAATGGATCTCCAGAATTGTCTGAAGGGAGTGTTACTGTGGAAACGACCATGTGAAAAGTACCTTGAATGACTTTCAAATTACCCTTTTCTTTTCTGCTGAAGAGCACAGGAATATCATTTAGATTAGAAGTGAAGCTCTTTGTTTGGAGCTTTTCTATTATACATGTTCATATGTGGATTCCTTAAGGTTGATATCCAACTAATTACTATGTAATGCAAGTGGAAGATAGAATTATGATTAAATGTTGCTTCTAGATGAATCACCTGAGCTTGATGTATAATTATTCTGCTGAAAAACTATCTGAGAAAAATATCAAAAGTAAATGATTATTGTCAGCTGTGGGTTTGTTATGAAGAGTGAGTGTCAACATTTTCTGATAGTGTTCCTGCCATAGATGCATCACATTTCAACAGAAACATCTCCTGTGAGTTTTCTTTTTCATTGTTTTATTTGCACAAGCAAAAGCGAACTGCAAAAAACTTCATACAGTTAAAAGGAAATGTGTATGTTATCTTGCAGAATATAAAGGATTGACACAGAAATTCAAATTATCCAGGGATTATGTAATAATAGATTATTCTTATTTTTGTACAGACAAGAGAATAGATTACAAAGTTCAATCCCAAAATGCAAACAGGATTTTTTTGGTACTTTTTTAGTTATCAATCCATCTTTTATACGTCATAATCCAGTTTAGGGTTGTGGTGCTCTGGAGAGAGGGAGAGTATACACTGCACAGGTTGCTCAATCCATCACATGAAGAATACTGAGAGACAGACACACACACTCAAATTCACACCTACAGATGTACCAGTTAGGTTGAAGGGCATGATTTTGAATCATGGGAGGAAACCAAACTACCCAGACAAAATGACACACTCACACAGAGAGAACATGCAAACTCCATTCACACAGAAAGGCCTTCGGGCTCAAACCCACGACCAATGCTGTGAGGTGAGAGTGCAACCCGAGACACCATCCATCTTATATATAGAGTACACCTGAGTCCATCAGAGGACTGACAGTCACACCCGCTACCATTCACCCCAACGAGGGAATTTCAGAGTGAACAATTAACCTCAAACACATATTTCTGGACGGTGGGATTCCATGGCACAAACTCAAAGACGCACAGGGAGGACTTGTAAGTTCCACACAGACAGACCTGAACTCAATTTAGTATGTGAGAGTACTAACCACTACAGTGTTCTTCGCCCAACCAAGGGAACATACGAGGAAGGTTTGACCTTCTCTTTCAAAAGGAATCAATTATATGTAAATGTAAAGTCATTTATATGAAGAGATTAGGCTTTCTAATACGGAGTAGGTGCTGGTTCTGTTCTGGGACTGGCCTAACATAAGAAGAAATATATGTTTTAAAAAACCTGAAGTGTAAATATCAATTTAAAATCATATGTAAAAAAATAAAACAACTATGAACTTAAAACAAATTTGTATTAGATACAATGGCAGAAACAGGGTGAGCTAAATTAGGGTCTGAGGCTAAGCAAAGCTGGGCAAGACCCTATTGGAATGCAAGAGATGATGATGATGATGATGATACTTTCTTCATCTACTTCACAAACTACTGCATTTTTTGACAGCCTATACGTGCTCAAGCCTCCGTGAATATTCACACACACAAGCCGCACAAAAAATGTCACTGACACTGAATGCTAAAACCAACAGGAAGTCCGCCATTTTGCGTAATGTGTGATACGCGTGAAACACAATCCTCCTAAGGGGGAAGCCTCAGAAGCCTGAAATCTGGACAGTATATACAAAAGGCCTTCCTGATGAAAACATATCAAAAGGTAATGATAATCAAAAAAGTGTGTGGCCATGGCGCTCCAATGAAAATGATGGTTCAACGTGAAACAGGAAGTGATGTGCAACTCTGCTCTACATGCTGCAATTTGCCCGAAACTTCACGTGTCATCAAAGTGCTGCCCTGAACACATCCATATACTTGTGTCCATTCACAGTCATAGCGCCACCTATTGGTAAGAGGACATTTAAAGAATTATATTTTGATATATACCATGGCCCCATACTTTGTGATATCATCCTTGAGAATGGTAGAGATATGAAGCACATCAAGACACAAAAATGTATCAGAATATCAGAGGATTTAATCTGGACAATAATGAACCATCCGAGGTGGATGTCATTCAGATAGCTGACATATTACAAAGAATCCAGCAGGTAACATTTATGTTTCAGTTCATGCAAAACCTTCCCGATCAGCAGGTTTTTAAATATTACTGTTGAACCTAGATATTGTGACAACTACAAAGATGTAGCACCTGCTGGCACAGAAGTGACAAGGTTAGTATTTATTTTTAACCCTAGAACATTAACATTGGGTGATTTTTACTCAGGCTATTATTGAGATTTGATTGTGTAAATGCTGATTCTGACAAATATTTGCATTTTTTGACTCGCTTTGGCTCCTGCAGTCTAACCAATTTGAACCATTCAATTATCAAAATGTGTTGCTTTTTGCTATGTCGAAACTTTTTATTCTCTTTTAGGCTTTTTAAAATAGTTTTACTTTTCTACAATATTTTTCTCGTGTAAATGGATGCGGAATTGTTTTTTTTTGTTTTGTTTTTTAATTCTTCAGCCTATGCCTCTTCAAAACTTTTATCAATTTAAACAATTCAAATTTTATAAAATAAAAAATTTTCTTAGCCTTTTTTTTTCTTAAACTCTTTAAATTTCGTCATAACGTTTAAACGTTTTAAAATATTTTAACTTTTAAAAAATAATTTTTAACATGAAAGTGGATGAGAAAACCCTTCAACTTACCTTTAAACTCCTTCAACTTTGAACCACTACAGGTTCGCCATACGTTCAGCTCTGCTTGCTGCTTTAATTTTCTAGGTAATGTTGTGCTCACTAGAGGGTGCTGTGGCTGCCTGCCTTTCCCTTTCCTTCCCTGCTGAGAAAACACTGGTGTAATGACAACACACACTGTTGAGTCTCCCAAACTCTGAATGAACTTTAGGTCATTACATGTCAGAGTCTCTGTTACTTCCGCTGAGACTGCTGCGTTAGTGGATGGGCCTGAACCAAATCCTGCTGGAGCGTTCAGACAATTCATTTGAAAATCTGATGAAATGACACAGCCTGTCTCAAAAAAAAGAGTTGATCATTTTTTAAATATCAGTTGATATTTTGTCTTTGTGTAACAAAGTAGGATCATAGCATTGTAAAGGCAAAGGGCTTTAATACCAAATCTGCATCCAACTGAGATTTACATTGCAAACCATCAAACATGGAAAGTCTGGACTCAGTTCATATATAGAAATACAGAAGCAAAACTGGAATCACATTGTGACTGATAAACACAGAAATCTACGAACATAAATGATGATAAAATATAAAGCATTCCATTTATTCATTAAGTCAAGAAAGATGTCAAAGCTTGCATATTGAAATAAAATTGCATTGTTGAACACATTGCTCCCGAACAAAGTCCAGAGTTCAAAAATTAAAAGTTAAAAAACAAGAAAACTGATAGTGCAGTGCATTGAAGTCTAAAGTCTCCCCTTCAATTCCACACAAAAAGTGAAATTGTTGGGGAATTTTTGAGAAATTCAAATTTTAATACTGGAGTTCATCACACCTCATCTATTTCCCACTTCTACTCTCGATCAGCACTCACAACTTAAACACCAACACCCATTGATTGAATGATTGATGAAATCCAAGAAACTAATAATTTTACTTTAATACAAGCAGTTGAAACAAATGCTCATTTGACCAACATCATACTTATCAAAACTAACTATAGGATACTCTCTAGAACGAATACAACTGCTTCAATGAGCCTCTTCTCTTGGGCAACCGTGCTCTATCCACTGATGTCTTGAGCATTGTGCCTCCTCCTGTTCTTCTCATCAAGCTGGGCATTGTGAACAAACTCTATGCTGAACTTCACAAAATCTTCCCTCACTTTGATGAATGGCCTGAAGAGATGTACATTCAGAAAGAGCAATACCATGGGCAGACATTGGAGGGCAATGAGTGTAAGAACTCATTGAAAAAACCTGGATAAGAATGTTACCTGGAAATCTCATGTCTTCCCATGCCTGCTTTGTTGCATTAAAGAAGCCATGGATCGTTGCTTTGGTTTCAGTCTTGATCCAACATATGAGGCCAAGCTGACAGAAGTCAAGGAAACATACCAAGCCCTTCACGTCTCAATCACAACAAAAGTCCATATCATGTTTCGCCACGTCCCCGAGTTCATTAGCAACCACCAAAGGTCACCTGGCCACTTCTGTGAACAGGTTGTAGAACAATGTCATGCTCAATTTGATCGGCTTTTCAATAGCTATAGGATCAATTATGTTGATCATCCTAAATACCTTGATCATCTTTTTTTGTGCAGTTATGCACTTTAATTCCTGTCATTTTTGAATATATCCTATAGAAACTTTAGATAAGTATGTTGTTGGTCAAATAGGCATTTGCTTGATGTGTTTGTGTGGCCATCTCAAGTTTGTAATACACTTATATTAAAGTAAAATTGTTAGTTTCTTGGATTCCATTAATGGGTGTTAGTATTTAAGTTGTGAGTGCTGATAGGGAGTAGAATCACCAGTTTTCTGATATTTATTTCATTTGCACTGGCATCACTTAATGGAGCAAATATGTGAAATAGATGAGGTGTGATGAACTACAGTTTTAAAAGGTGAATTTCTTAAAGTTTCCCCAACAGATTATTTTTTTTTTACTATTTGTGTGGAATTGAAGGAGAAACCTTATACAATGTTGCACTTTCAGTAATCTTGTTGCATTGTGTTTAACCCTGGACTTTGTCCGGGAGCAGTGAGTGTACTAGAGTGCACAAAATTAATATATTTAATTTATTAACCTCATATATAAGGTGTTCACCCTCTTACAGTCTTGTTCTGTGAAGAGCAGCATAGAGATGAGAGTCGATGCCAACAATAACTATTTGTTTTGTATGGAAACTCAGATTAGAAAAGTAAATTAAATTGGGTGAATTGTACTTTGCAGTTAGTACAAGTACTGCAAGTACATTTACATAATTGAAGGAAAGAAAACAACACACATAAATGTACCAGTGCACCAATATGTCAACATTACTGGTGTAATGTGAATATCTATGTATAGTAATACTTGACTTACCAAGGATTAAGTTTCAATCTTTTTCTTAAAGACTAGTTTCTTCACCACTGAGTCAAGGATATCCATAATTCAACCTGTTAGGTCAAATAAATAGATCATCATTTAAATGATATTTAGATTGTAAGTACATGATAATTTCATGGAAAGAACACAAATGTACTGAAGGAGCTTCTCAAAGGTTTAAAGCAAGTACATGCGCCAACATCCACTCATTGATTCATTATTCCAACTAATCCCCTTCTCCAAACACGCATGCACGCACGCACGCACGCACACACACACACACACACACACACACACACACACACACACACACACACACACACACACACACACACACATACACACACACACACACACACACACACACAAACATGGGTGTGCCTGATCTTGCCCTGAATTGAATCCACTGCAGTTGTTTCTGCTGCACTGTTATTAGCTTGTTTCTTGTTTAATCACTGTCACGTCGTTTCCCACGTGGGGAATAAACCAAACACTCAGGAATCGCTCCCACTACAATTTGTCCCCGCTCCTCTTCTGCAACACTCGTCTTGTTGACGATAAACAGTCACTGTTTGTGTTTTCCAATCGACTTGATGTGAATCTGAGGAAGCCCTTTCCTACAGGGAGTGTAAGATCATTTCAAATTCCTTTTTATTGATGCAATGAACATTCCCACATGCTCATGTGTGGAACGTTCACAGGCCAAACTCCCAAAAAAAAAAGAAGAAAACTTCTCTTTCAGCTTGCACCTTTCTTAAGCGCTTTTATCAGAGCCGCAAGAAACAAAAATAACGTTCCAACCCAGGTAGAAAGACTATCTTTTTTATTTAATTCGCAAGAGCAAGTTCTGATGTCTCCAGGGTCATGGTTGGCTTGAGCTGGAGGATAAATGTAAAGATTTAAAATCAAGTTCACCAGATTCCTGCAACCTGCTCCTCGTCTTTCTTTGAGGGTAAAGTAGACGTGACTAGCAAGACACAACTCACTTAATCTTACTAAGTCAGATTTACAGACAGAGCTGTTTTCTTGTTTATAGTCAGGTTAGCTTCCTCATCCACTTGAATTTCAAACTACTTTGTAGGCTGTGAGCTCTTTCATTGAGCTCGAAAAAGCACAACATATTTTCTGTTTGCTTTCACAAGCTGAGGGGCCAAAATATGAGACACACAGAAAACTTTCGATCACCAAACATCCCTTGAAGTCTGTGACAAAAAACAAACAAACAAACAACTAAATCCATCTATTCAGATAATTTAAATACATTTTCAAACAATGGTAAACATGGTTAGGGCTCTCGCCTCACAGCGAGAAGGCCATTGGTTCAAATGCTGGCCGGGCCTGTCTGGGTGGAGTTTGCATGTTCTCGCCACATGTGTGTGTGTGGGTTTCCTCCCACAGTCCAGAAAACATGCATGTGAGGATAATTGGTTAACCTAATTTGCCCTTAGGTGTGAATGTGAGTGTGTGGTTGCCTGTCTCTCTGTGTTTGCCCTGTGGACTGGCGACCTGTCTCGGTGGATCCTGCCCTCGCCCATAGTGGGCTGGGATTGGCTCCAGCACCCTGTGACCCTGAACAGGATGAGGCTGTATAGAAGATTGGATTAACTTTTCTTTGAAAAAAAATAAAAAATTGCTGGACAACTTATTTTCATCATCAGTTTTGTCAAAGTTGTGGTCACAGGGGTAGAACCTGATCCAGCCCACTGGGATCACGATTTTGTGAACACAAGCAATGACACTTGACCACGAACCCACGAACCTAGCCCACGATGAAACCTGCATCCTCTTTTTGTGATGCAACAGTGATCCTTTTAGTTATACTGATGATGTTGGTGAAACAATATCATTGAGTTGTGAGGTGATGAAAAATGCGTGAATTACATTGATGTCTCTGATAGAGGCAAAACTACAGAGCTGCACCGTAAATTGCACAAATATTGAAATCTTCTGGAAAAATGAGACGAGGGGAGATACAGTGAATCTAACATATAACTGTCACTGGATGTAAATGTAGAAGTTGAAGAATAACAGTTCCCAAAATGTGTGGTTAGGATGTGATGGTGATTATCTATTTATTCCCTATCTGACTGCTCACGTCCAGTAAAGTGACGGATTACTTCGTTTTCCAATAGGTGATCGTCCACTTTCTGTGTTTTCACTGCTCATTCTGTTTATTCACAGTCCCATAGGAAGTGAGTGGACCTGCTCTCAGCCAATCAGATCAGCGGATGAAGCTCCGACAACAAACAAAAGATCGAGGCTAGCCGAGCTCATCATACTTTGTCCCACCGTCTGGCCAAACGCTCCTACTTAGTTTTCCTCTCTGCGTCGACCGGCTCGTCTGCCTTTCAGCTACATCCCTCGGATCCTGTGCGACGAATAGCGTCCCCGCTCGTGTCTCTATTTATGGAATTGTGTCAGCTAATGTCAACCTGAGCCATTTCACCGAGCGCTTCGCCTTCGCTGACCGAGCTTAGCGCGTTAGCAGCCAGGCTAACCGCTCGGGTAACCAGCGCTGGCTGCTTCTCAGCCAGTTAGCCTAGCCTGCTAGCTAGCTTTGCTAAACTCTCCCAAAAAGCCCAGACACTGACGGACACCAGTGGCTTTGGCTTGTTGTTGACAAGCCACCCCCCCACCCCCACCCCAAAAAAACTTGTGTCGTTGGTCATGTCTGGACAGTCGTCGGGCTGCGGGTTTCTGATGTCGGTTGTTGTCCACGGAGACTCGGCTCTGAACGAGCAGGAAAAGGAGCTCAACCAGCGACTACGACGTCTCTATCCAGCCGTTAACGAAAACGAGACGCCGCTCCCTCGGTCCTGGAGCCCGAAGGACAAGTTCAGCTACATCGGGCTGTCTCAGAACAACCTCCGTGTTCACTATAAAGGTATGACAAACACTCACAACTCGAGTCTAGTTCACTTCTATTCGCCGAGGCTAGGCGTTAGCCTAGCTCCCATGGCCAACGGATCAAAGCCAGCTGCCGTTGTGGCTAAAAACAAAGTAGGCTAGGCTAGTCGCTTCATCAACAACAAGGCAGAGGACATCTTGCAACCCGACCAGCTGGCGAGGTGTATCCACAGCCAAAATTGACCTAATAGCTTGTTAGCTCCCCTTGCTCCCGTGTTATCCAGTGTTTCTTTCAGCCCCGTGAGCTGTTTCCCCGAAGCCTTCAGACAACAACATGCCAAGCTTGCCCTTTCCAAATATATCGATTCGTACATATGATAGTTCTGAAAATCAAGTAAAACTGTGGCTGACTTGACTCGATTTGATTCCCCAAATTAGATCGAGTAACGTCAGCCTAAAAAAAAATAAAAATAAGGACTGAGGTTAGATCAACCTTCGGGTAGGCTAACGTAGCATTATTAAGCAATTTAATGGGAGGAAAGACACGAATACCATAATTCACTACTCCTAGAATATGGCTTCCAGTGAAGTGGCTATTGATGGCAGGAGAGATAAAGATAGTTGGTAGCAGCTTGGGTTTGGATATTTAGTGTCTTTTCTGACGTTCAGGTTGATCTAGAGGGATTTTGGTTTGGAGGCCTTCTAGAAAAAGCGAGTGTTAAAAAGGTGTCACTGTGCTTCCTGGGTGTGTTCTATTTTTCTGGGTCTGACTGGCCCTCTGCACTCTTTTCCTCGTTGCAAGTACAATGCTCAGCCTTTGTACTTAAGATTCATCTAAATCTGGCCTAGTTGAGTGTGCAGATGCCTTTTGAACTTAATCACAAGCTACTAAAACAAAATTCCTTCTTATCACGCCAGTTTTAAGATTAATGTAAATGATGCAGATTTAGCTGTAGTATCTTTGTACTAACCAGTCTGACTCAGATAGTCATCTTGGTAATCTAGGCTTTTTCTTCCCAGTATCAGCTGGTAAATGATGATCCTGGAAAGAATTGTTGCACTGCTCAATTTAATTATCACTGGTTCAAAATCATAATCATTTAATGTAAAGATATGTGATAGATTCAGAACTAATGTAGCTACTCTCTGGGCATTCAGCATATTGAAGTAATTAAAGGTACTTGGATGCCATGAAATACTGGGTTTTAAACCCATCAATGCTTAGAAAAAGAAATTAAACTGAATTTAGGAATATTGATTAACACAGAACAATTAAGTGTACTTCATGATAACTGATCAGATCTTTATGGGAACAAACATGTCCTAACCAACTTGCATGCTTTAAGAAGCTGGGAATTGTTTTTTTTAGTCTCTCAACAGCAGCATTGTTTAAGTTGGATTTAAATAGGCTCATTTCAATAAAAATATTTGATCCTTTTATTGAAATGACTCATTCTGCTTTTGATTGGTGAGTACATCTCATACAAACTTTGTAAAGCTGCACTTCATAGCTGGCCTCTTGCGTTTCAGTTTTTGACGAAGTAATGCTACTTAAATTTATTCTGTAATGATTTGTTGTGGATTAATAAGCACCTTCCTTGTATTTAAATCTGTAGGGATTTCTTTCTACCTTGAAACAAACATTGTTTTGTTTCATTGGGGCTGTTTTGCATTACTCAGCATTTCCAATTATATTTGCCTTTAGATATTTGTTATAGTGTTAGTAATGAAGTTCTATGTATTTTGTAAATGAGCTAATCCTTTCTTTCCTTGTTTAAATTCATCTAAGATTTTAATAGAAAATAAGTCAGTATCTGTTTTTGTGTAACTCATCAAGGAGATAAGCCATATTTAACATAACCGATTCCAGTAAAATCTGACAAATGACAGTGAAATACATTTGAATATATGACATTATTGTTTTCATGATTTGCCAGAGGGTTGTCTTCTATGTCAAGTGTCTTTGCATAGCCTCTATGATTCAACATTTCAGATGGGATTTGATGTGAATTGGCCGTAATAGTGTTCTTTAAGTGAAAATAATTACCTCCTTAGTATGACTGATGTTACTTTTTGATTTAAAAGTTTGGAGACAGGATCTCTCCTCGTTGTGTTCTCTGGTATTATCTACTTAAGTGTATTGAAAATCAAAGTTAGTTACAAGGTCATCAGCATAAGGAGCTGCATGAATGTTTCTCTCTGTCCTCATGCTCAGCACTTTTCTCCCATTTCTGATGATATAAAGATCCATAATCTTTGGTTAGTATCACTCTCTCTCTTTTTTTTTTTTTTCTTCCCCCCACCCTACCTCAAGGTCATGGCAAAACCCCTAAAGATGCGGCATCTGTACGGGCCACACACCCGATCCCAGCTGCCTGTGGCGTGTACTACTTTGAGGTGAAGATCATCAGTAAAGGCCGAGATGGGTAAGAGCACAGCACAAAGCTTCAGTTTCAGCACAAACTCGATAAACGTCACCTAGGTAAAGGAGGCAGTGTCAGAGGGCAGTTTAGCCAATAACTCCATTGCAGAAGTGTGCTGTACTGTATTGTTTTGTATCATTAAATTGATAGGCTACATAGTAAATGTATCCCCCCGGTGGTGCATTCGGTTAAGTCTTCATGAGTATGAGGGATTTGGGTTGGGATCCAACAAAAAACAAAACTAGCCCAGCCTACAGTTTGAGCTGCAGTGACTTGCTGTAGCTGTAAAAGAAAGCATCGAAATGGATCATCACCATGATTGCATGTGATCCATGTTGATGTATCGGTGTTAACATTCAAATTGACATCAATGGTCCTGATCACAAACGCACTCTATGGTTAAAATCCCTGAAGGTGTTAAAAAAAAAAAACAGGAAGAACTACTGAAGATTTTTTCTGGTGTATTATAATTGTAATCCTCAGGGAGACTGTTGCAGTCATCAATCATATAAATAGCCTTCAAACTCAATTATCATCACTAATGAGATGCTCGTGTTTTTCTTGAGGTGGCGGGGTATTGAAAGTATAAAGTCCATGGAACTGATGACTCTAATCTGGATTTACACGCAATGTAATCCGCCATCGTTTTGAATCTCATTTTAGTTGCTTGTTGTTCAGGACCAACGTGCATCATGATACCTCACTTGTAACCTCCAGGAGTACTCTTCATTATCTCTTGAATAGGATGCTCTTTCCAAGCGAGTTTATTGAGTTTGTTTAGTCACTTGGACCACTGTGTTCAAAGCTGATTTAAGATGTTTTTTTTTTTTTTAATAACTGGTATTCGAATTTGCGGATCACACTCAATGAAATTGTCATCCATTACGCTTAGTCAAATTTAGTACAAATACCCTGTTTGTTTGGAAACCTTTCTCACAAGACCACACTACAAAGTTGAGTAAACGTAAGCAAACATCAAATCTTCATGGGGCTTGGGGGCAAATCATAATCCAATTCATAGTTTAATTTTGTAAAAGGCCTCATTTTACGATGAACGAGTCACAAGTTGCATGACTTCAGCGCTTGTTTTTAATGAGTGGACCCTCTTTAACAAACGATGATGGATTGTTTGTTCATAGACTGTTTAACTTTTTCGCTTTGTTATGCTCGCCCGTGTCAATTGAAAAGCTGCAAATGTGTGGTGAAGTAAACAAAACTATAGAAATTCAGCTTGACAACAATAGTGGCACAAGATACAACATTTTGTTTAGTTAAAATGTAAGCGCTCTTGTAACGGCAGCGCGGATCGATTCACTTCAAAAGCCGATATTTTTTGCTTGATAAATTGGAGACATTGCGACAGGCAATGTGATCAGTTTCTTTTTTTTTTTACCCACAGGTACATGGGCATCGGTCTCTCGGCTCAGGGTGTGAACATGAACAGACTCCCTGGTAAGACAACACAATATTTGATCACTTTACAATGTTTGTTAGCGCTGTGTTTGGGTGTGGTGAGAAGAATTTTGTCTGCTGGCGTCTGACACAGTCTGCATCTTCTGTGTATTATCAGAACTCTCTTGTGTTGTATGTTTGAGAGTGTCATTTTGCCCGTGGGACAATTACAAACGGGTATAACCAGGCTTCGGACAAACTTCTACCGGTGATTGAGTGCATGTCATTGTGCTGTCTTAGTTCAAAAAAGTTTAAATACAGGATTTCTGCTGGTTTCATCTTCAGAAATGGAAAAATTTATGTGGTTTGATTGAAACAATCCTACGTTTTAACCTTTTTAACCATATGATTGATTTTTCTCTAAATTGCATTATCAAAATTCTATATTGTAATTTCAAGTCTGTAATTTGTTTATGCTACTACCTAATTGAATGGTATATATGGAGTAAATAAAACAGAATAGACTAAAATGAAAACAATGTGGCATCAGTACGTTTTGTTTTCAGCATGATGCATTCAACCAGAGATCTGGACGGAGTACTGCATTTGTCTGTATAGAAGTCCTTATTTTCTTTGAAATCGGTCTGAAAAAGTAGGATCATCTTACATTGCGGGTATCATATTAAGCTTTTAGTGAGTTCTGTACACAACTGCAGGGTGGCTTCAGAAACAAGCGGATGTTTTTGGTGTTTGAAGCAGTCTTTGAACCCCTGACTGAGCCAGCTAAATGTCAGGTACACCCAATGAACTTGGTGACCATCCCGGTGGGGTGACGAGCCAGCTCCAGGGACTGGACGTTGTTGCTCAAAGGTTTTAAAATGCTGCATGCCAGATGCCTTCGATGGCATCAGGGATGACGTGATATCGGAGCTTTGGGACGAGCAGGCTGAACCGGCGCATGAGAGCATGGATCATTGTGGCAGCAGATCTCAGGTGTTGGATACAGCTTCATCGTCTGTCTACAGTTTCCTCGGGCTATTCCTCAGAGAAGTTCAGCATAGTGCGTGCGTGCCTGTGTCTTGATATTGAGTTTCAAATTCTAAAAGTTGTTTAATTCCATGTGTTTTTAATAGATTTATTTTAGAAAATAATTGTCATTTCAAAATCAGATTTGGGCTTAAAAACCTTTTTAACAAACGCAAGTGTTGTAGTTGTGGTCATTCTATATTCAGACCAATATGATGTTGAAAACATCTTCAGTTTAAGTTCAGGAATTTATTTAGATCTCTTTTCACTTTGTGTCGTCAACTTTAAAAGCAAATACTCTAAAGTTAAAGTTACTCTTATCGGAATCCACGTGGTAAAGCAGAAACATTTAGGGCCCTGTTTTAGCTGTTGAGGTACATCTCTAATACGTTGTCAATACCTTTCTGAAAGAAATTTGTCATTACACTAGTATAAACACCCATTTCCAGCATTTAAATTTCGCGGAACATCCTCCGGTTTGTTGACATCTTAGCATCACTGAAACTCCTGAAGATTTTTAAGGCATTGTGTGTACAAGATCCCCTTTAGACACTCGATCTTGCGAGATCTCAATTCGCAACTGGAAAAACGATCAACGATCAGTTTCACAAGATTTAAGACTAGTCTCGTGGCTTGAATACTCTGTCTTTGAGAAAGTCTGGCTTTTTGTCAGACCGAATCCGTCAAATGTTGTTATTTCTGCTTGAGCTGCCACAACTCTATCTTTCATATCCCAGAAATCCATGCCGCAAGTTTTCACAAATATGACGTCGATTAACTTGCCATAAACACAATTTGATGACTACAAATTCTGGTTTGTTTGGTAAACAAATAGTTTTTGGTGTGATTTAGGAAATTTGTGGGATTGGTCTTGTTTTCGTGTATTGGTTTATTCTCTGTGCAGAAGTGATACCTTTTCTGAAGAGTATATTTTAAAGATTTTTTTCTGGTTCAGTAACCAAGTTTATAGTTTTGGGCAGCCTTTGAATTCATACATCATTGCAGGTGTAGAGTTGTGCCTAAAAACCTCTTTGGTGATTGCACTGCATTAATTCATCATCTCTCACATGAATGATAGGGGCTTCATGTTCAAAAGAGGCTGCAAACACTAATAACACAAGCTAATAGGCAAAATATGTTCATCTCATCATTAACATTTTTTTTTATTAATGGCCTGTTAAGTTCCTAATATAAGGATACAGTTTTATTCCACAGGGAGAAAAAAAAAAAAGATCTGAACTGTGCCATTCATAATTTCAGTTTCCTCCTCTGTGTCTGCCTGTATTTTACCATGACAGGGTAGCATCACGGTGTGGAAAGACGTCATCACTGCTTCTTATTTTAAAGGTTATCAGGCCAAACAGGAGCTGTGACACTCCTCCCACATGTTTCAGAGCTGGACCCACCCAGGAGCTCCACGCTCTTCATGTAAAGATAACAGGAGGCTGCACAGTCAACTGCACAGTCTCAGCTGATTGATAGATGCTAATGAAAATGTACTAATTGGGAAGAAGTGTTGCCAGACTGCTGCAGAGTTGAGTGCCGCGTGCCAGTGATGAATGTGGCAATGGCGGGATTAATTCTGCAGCTCAGCAGTAACTCACCTGATCCTGCCACTTGGTTTTTAATGTTCAAACAGGCCTAAGGCTGTTCGTGGTGCAGTAGAGGCCTCCTCTCTTTCTCTCTGAGGGAAAAAAAAAATGCACATATGCTTTCTGCACAGATTCAAGATGTGAAATGAAACAAAAGTTGATTTAAGGTATGTTGAGGCTCCAGTTAAAACAAATAAACAAGGAACATCTGATGATTGATCAAATCGATAGCCCAACATAGATTTGCACAACGAAAGAATATTGATCAAGAAATGGAAATAATGGGAATAAGGTGCCCTTTTTATCACATTCTGTCCCTTAACACTGTCGTCGGACTCAAAGAGAACAAACCAAGTGTTTTAGAACTTGTGCTTCTCTGAACTCTGCACAAGGCAGCTCAGACATCATGCTAATAGTTAGAGAACATTTTTCTTGATAAAATTGTGGAAATCGGTTGAACCTGAGCTTTAGTTTTTGTTGTACTTCCATGCCACAGTGACATTTTTAATATTTTGTTGGAAGAGCTGAAGCACTTCTCTTCCTGAGCAGCTTAAATGTTTTTGAACATCTTAACCGTTTGAGTTTGAATGTTTTGCTCTTCACAGCCTTTCTTTTGGATGTCTTGCGTTTGTGTGATGCGTTTTTCAAATCTTTTCACTGCTCAACCCTCATGGTCGTACGCTGTCATTCACGCCTCTTAGGCTGGGACAAACACTCATATGGTTACCACGGAGACGACGGGCACTCCTTCTGCTCATCTGGCACTGGCCAACCATATGGACCTACGTTTACAACTGGCGATGTGATTGGCTGCTGCGTCAACCTCATCAATAACACCTGTTTCTACACAAAGAACGGCCACAGCTTAGGTAAGCGCCTCTGCAACGCAAATAACATTACAATGCACATAGTCTACAGCAGGAATGTTAAACTTTGATCTCTATAGGGGACCAAAATTAAAAGTGGGACAATTTGGGACTGAGCATATACATGTACGACAAGGATTTAGCAGAATTATAGTCGCTCATTTAAAGATAAAGACTACTTGTCGCTCTGATTTTATTAAAAAGCTAGTATTTTATGTTTTTAACTTGAAATAAACTCAGTCATGCAGTAATTTGGAATAATCTGCCTTAAATCTGCTTAAAGCAGATTATTCCACCACCATCTTACCATTACCCATTAAATCAATAATTTAGTAATTTTGGGACACTGGCTGTCGAGTCGCATAGTAGGAGGTTCCTGTGTCTTAAAGTCTGAGAAAAAACTAAATATACAGGATATATCTTCTCATCGTCACGTAATGTACACAGAGACATATTGTGGACCCATTTCCAGGTTATTTCATAGTTCCCTGTATTGCTTATCCCCTGGTCTGCCTCAAATGAAGTCTGATCTGACAAACTATTTGAGCCAAATCCAGGAGGCACATCGTTTCACACAGGAGCCTTCAAGAAATCAAAAGTCATTTCCCCAGGTCTGGTCTCTTGATTTTAGGAAGTGTCTTTTCATTGATATGTGCAATTCTACTTCGCACAACCTCAGACCTGGCTTAGCCTCTGAACATTAAGCTCAATAAACAGAGCTCAATGTTGTGCTTGCAGCAGGAATTAGGGTTCTCATCGAACAAAACAGCTGAGACAAAATACGGTCACAGGTTTGCCCTGGTAAGCAATGTAACCAAGCAATAGCTTAACTTCTCCTCCTGCGTTTTCTTCATACCTAATTAATTAACAAGTTAAGTTCAAGGTGGCATGTTGGACTCTTTTTTTTTTTTTGTTTTTTTTGGAACAACCCTCTCAGACCTGAGTATACTTGTTAGTACCATACTCTGACATAACAGGCCATGCTCAGGTGCAGGCCTCCATTGTTTCACAAACAAGCAGAATCATCCGATGCAAAGTGCAATTTACTGAATAAGAATAAAGAGATTTTCCAACAGATTTTACAGGCTGACGCGTGTGAAGAATGACGACAAGCTGAGTTGTTGGTGACGTGGCGACAGTTAATGTACATTTCTCCTGCTATGACATGAGCATTTTTGTTTTGTTACATTTATGAATGACGTTGCAGCCAAAATGTGATCTTTACTTTATACCTCAGTATATGTAAACAGACTGTCCCCCTATATTATAGACTCTTTTGTAACGACAGGTAGATGCATTTCTGAGGAAGGCTGCAAGATGTAGCTGAAACATGTCAACAAAGTAAACATTTTTCCTAGAATGACAAAATGAACACAATTCAGCTAGACTGTCCTCCTGGTGTGAATATTAATAGAAATGACTGCTCGCCTTCATACTAATGTATTTTTTTTCTTTGTCTGTAGGTATTGCCTTCACAGACTTACCAGTAAGTAACTGCATTTTTCCCCACTGTTGTTTTCTAGTTTCTCTAATGAATTGCTTAGTAACTCAAGGCTATTTATAGAGATCCTTTTTTTGTTTCTTTGCAAAACGTCCTGATAATAACATGATATTTTCCAGCTGGTTTCTTAAGATGACAATTATTGCCACAGCTTAATGATTAAAACGGGGAGTTTCTTGTTGAAACCTAACATAGGTTTTTCATGAAATTCCTGAAATATTACTGCCCTTTTTAAAAGTGTTTTAGCTCACATTACCATATCCTTTGTTAGAACAAACATTTGAAACCATTACAGGAATTCCTCCATGGTGGCACTTCTGTATTTGGTTTGTCTTTTTATTCAAAAGCAGGTCTAGTTCAACTTTCAAGTAGTCTGTCCAGTTGCACGGGACACATCAGCCTTTTGAGTACAGCATTCTCAGTTCCTCGGATGGACCAAACCAATACAGCAATCTTTTGACAAATGACAAATGTGAACACACCTTTGGATTTGAAGGCATCAGTTAGCCCAATGCGAGATGCTCCGTGTCTGTATATCATGTAATTGTTAGAGAGTCAGACAGGTGCAGATGACAAAAGGTTTTGTCGGTGAAGGTTGATACTTTCCCAATAAATGTTTTAAAAACCCTCTTTTAGAAGAAAGTAAGATATTTTGTCTTACCATTGCACAAAACAATAGATCATTGTACTTTGTGTGCATTGTGACATGTGTTGCTAGCAAATGAATTTAAGACGTGCATTAAAAAAACTGGAAAATTGATTAGCAGACAATTGGAGGAGCTGTGTTTAGTTATTTAGACAGAACACTGCTGAGGAGGCTTAGTTTGGTTTCAGAAACTCTGCATGGATGCCACACTTTCAGAAATCTTTTTCTTGGAACAACTTCAGTGAAAAATGCACGTCGAAGCTGGAGTATGTAAAAGGCAACCATGTGTAAGCATAATCCAAAACGTCCTGGACTGGAAGATGTGGTTTGTTCTGTTGCATCAGGGCCTATGAACAAGGGTAACGGCCTTAAAAATCTGAGCAATTAATATTGGTAAAATACATTATCATCTCTGTTTATCACATCACAAGCATTTCATATTTAACCGAATATCACCACATTCACATTCTAGTTGGCTTTCATGCTTTATTACATGATCAATTCTCACACAAACTGTTTTTTTTATGGGAATCATGCTCGTCTTAAACAAGTTGAAATAAAAGGGTAAACACCATTTTTTCTTCTTCTTCTCCCCTCCCACTTGCTCAGCCAGCTGTTTTTAAGGGACAAGAACATGAGTCTTTACCACAATAACAATCCATTGAGCAGCAAAACAGACTTGGCTGTGAGCCAGACATTCATGTTCCTCCAGAGTTGTGCTATGAAGTGCGTCACCTCAGCATAGCTGACCTTTCTGGTTATTCGACCATGACAAAGCCGACGACACACACACACAGCTTTGTGGTACCGTTCTAATAGGGACTACAAGTATATTTATTCCCCTTTCATTCACCTAATCTTCACTCTAATTTAAATGTGTTTTGTTGCGCTGAAGTATCATTATCCTTTATTCCCAACTAAACCCTTTCTTCTTTTCTCTATAACACTGCCTCTGAACCTTAATTCCTGCCCTACTTCATTGTATGGCAACTGAATCGTTGAATTGTGGAAGGCGGATTTTGAAATTTCAGTTTTTGGACACTTGTGCTAATCCGAGCACAACGCAGTTCTAATGCCTCTTTTCAGCCCACTTTAGAACTGTTACACCATTCTGTTACTGTAGTTTCATCAGTGTACCCTTAAATCAGTCATCACTCGTATGTCTGTTTATCTTCTCACCCTGTCATTGCCCACGTCATCATCAACACCAGGGACTAAAACAACTGAACGTTCTCTACCAGTATATCGCCACAGAACTGACAGGCTCGTAACCTTTTGACATACACCATGTCAACAACTTGCACGATAACATAAGCAGGTCACTAAATTGTGTCACATTCGTACTACCTAGTTTTTCTGTTTTGAAATGTAGCTTTCTGCAAGAGTGTCCGAATACATTTGTAATGTCCATCACCGACTGTTCAATCAAGAATTAATTGTAATTAAACAGTAAACATAAAGTTGACTTGAATTGAGTGCATCGTGGTGTGCCATACAACCCTGTTGATTCCCTAAAGCTTTCAAAAACACAGAAAACAAACATACATATATTTTTACCTTTGACCCAGATCGGAGTGTGTTTTTCCCCCAGTGATCCTGATAAGTCAACGAGAGGTTTGTAGATAAGTTGGAGCCACAGCATCGAGTATAGAAGTAGGCATCCACTAGTGAACGAGATGAGAGGTGTTGTGATTTGACTTTTACTCATGAAGCTCATCAGGCGCTGTCAAGACCACAACAAAGCAGCAACATTTCAGTACAGAAGTAGGGACATAAAAAAGATAAAGATGTTTCATTGTCTTGCTAGCCTAGTTAATCTTTTCACTAAAAGAGACTTTAGATAATCACATTGCATGTTCTGTCTTCACCATAAAACCTCCATATTTTCATTTTACTTGACTCTACATATCTAGTTGTAAACAAGCCTGATTGAACATTTGAGCTTTGTGCATCTGTAAGTGAGGAAAGTGTCGTAATAGTATTATGTTAAAACAATAGATCGTAAGGTGGAGTGCCAAAGTTGGAACAAATTGATTTAGAGTCTGAGATTTTAGTAGCTAATGTTACACTCACCAAATCATTAGCTGTGATGACCAAATCCTGACATCGGTCAGGTTGAGAGATGCCTTCAGGTCTAATGGTGCGATAGAAAGCTTACGTAATGTCCTGTTGAAGTCACGGGAGCTTGAACCCTGGCTTTTTCAGTTAAAGGTGCCATGTTGGCCCACAAATCAGCAATTTTGTTTTCAAAGTGTTGTTGTCTGGTACATATACGTTTTTAACAAGGTAATTGGAGATTGAAGTTTGTTTCTTGGGGATCTCTGTTTTCCTGTTTGCGCCCGTTATTTCCTGTTTTGATTCATTGTCCAGATTACATTCCAAGCTTGGTTTCCTCCATCGCCTTCCTTAACTCTGCCTCTCTGCCTGTTCTGCAGCCTAACTTGTACCCGACCGTGGGCCTTCAGACTCCAGGGGAAGTGGTCGATGCAAACTTCGGCCAACACCCATTCGTCTTCGACATTGAGGATTACATGCGAGAATGGAGAACGAAGATTCAGGCCCAAATTGACCGCTTTCCGATTGGAGAGCGCGAGGGCGAGTGGCAGTCAATGATCCAGAAGTAAGAGGATTTGGAAACAGAATTATTCCTGTATAAACCTGTATATTCTAATTGCACATGGTGAGGTTTGGATCTGAATTCAAGCAATTTTGATCTGGCTCATTATTTTTGTTTGAGCCACGTTTCAGACATTCAATCGATCAACAGTTACATTTTAGTTTGCTTTTATCTACTAATAATTTGAAATTTGTAATGCAAATTTCCTGCGTCTTCCTACATTTTGTTCTTTAGTTCACTGACTTTAAGTTCAGGGTTCATCTTGTACGTACTGAAGTTGAGCATAAAGAATATTGAAAGTGCTGAATATTGTAGGCAGGACATGAACATGAAGAGGATCAACACCCAGATGGACTACTTCCTCATCAAAGCCATGATCCAGAAGTAAAAGCTGTGGAACTGGGTTTCTCTTTATGCCATGCCCTGATGGGATTAGCTCTCTGTTGCTATGATTACTTGTCCTGAATGGATTTAATCTCCATTTGATGGGGATTTGGAGTAGAGGGTGGGGTTGAAAGGAGCCATCGCCTGTATATGGAAAAGGCTCCTCACAGCTTGAGATGAAAACAGGAAGTCTTTAAGCTCACACCAGAGCGGTTATACCCTGATGGTCCCTTTTTTAAAAGTAAAAGTAATGGAGTGATCAGGTGACAAAAGGTTTCTTACTGAATTTTCTATATACAGCATTTATACAACCGTACTAGTTCATGTTAGGGAAGAAATGAGGAGTCGAGACTAAAATGAGAAAATACTGCTCTTGTTTTATAAAGCAATCATCAAAGTAACAATAAAGATTCAATGGCGTCATCCTCTCTAATCTGCTAATCCCAAACCTAAACGCAGTGGTGCACACATTCAGAAACTCTCATCAGCCTTCGTAAACTCGCATAGTTTTTGACATAATTTCAAGATTAAACAACTTTATTACCAAAGATAAGAGTTCTTATTTATGAACTCAAGGGTTCGGGTGAAGACTCTTTTAGGAGACCAAAAGTTTACCACCAACATGTTAATAATTTGTTCATTTTGGGCAGAAGCAGCTAAACAATATAATGTGAAGGAAGTTGCTCATGTCTTAAGTATGGCTTAAGCAGATCTTCTCATTGGGGGGAAAAAAAAAAAAGCAAAACTGTAAATTTAAATTATGATTTAGTTTGTATACAAATCTTTATGAGCTGTATAGATTTTCTTCCATCACCTTTCAACTATACAACCAATATCTGTGTTCCTCACGTTTTTGCATAATTGGATGCATGCCTGATGAAATTAGTTTTGTTGTCCAAAAAAAAAAAAAAACACACACACACAAATGTTTTAAAGTCTGCTTTTGTGTGATGGGTATATGACCAGCTGAGATTGTAATTGGATGTAATTTCACCTGCTGCAGCCTCTTACTAGCTGTTGTTTTTCTTGTCTTATTAGAATGGTGGCTTCTTATTTGGTGCACCACAGTTACTGTGCCACAGCTGAAGCCTTTGCCAAATCCACTGATCAGGCTGTGCATGAGGAGCTGGCCTCTATCAAAAACCGACAGAGTGAGTTTTCCTGTGTATTTTTATTTTTTTTTTGTTTGTGATTGATTTTAAAAATGGGAGCCTATCATTTTTGTTGTGTATGAACTCCGGCTGCAGTCTAAATTTGAGCCAATATGAACAGTATGTGTCCTGAGTTTCAAGTTCAGAGAGAGTCTGAAGTCACAATGTATGTTGGTTTCTTGTATACTCGCTGCATGAAATGACACACTGCAATTGTTTTCTAATACACATAAGGGGCACAGCTGATTTTGTTTTTTCTTTGACACTGGGATTTATCACTTGCAACAACCTATGATGAGGAGCGTGAAACTTTTTCAGGTGTATGTCATTATGTCAATTCAGTGAGACCAAATTTCCCAAATGCTACCAAGCATGTTTAAATTGGCCGGCGCTATTCAAAAGATAAATGCTTAACCATCTTGCTGCGCAAGTTCAGGCAGCATTGCTTCTAGTCTGCTTACATGTGCTGTGTTTAGGAGGAACTGAAGAAAGACCGTATTTATCCTGACCTGGAGAAATAAGTGGCGTACTACACCAAAGCAAAACTGTGACTTATGTAGAGTTCTGCTTAGTTGTGGGATGAATCCGGAGTAATAGGCAGAGGACACTCAAGACTGAAGACTGCATAGAAAACTATGTAAAGCAAAGGGAAAGCGACTGATGCGTTGCATTTTGAGTCATGTGTGTTCATGGTATTTATACAATTTAACAGATGTCTTTTTTTTTTTACTTAATTTCAGAAACTGAATTTAAAACCTTATTCAATATTAAAGTATCTCACAGAAATGATGTTAAATAACTTACTAGGAGTATTTCTCATCAATATTTGTGCTGTCGGTTTGCAGAAATCCAGAAGCTGGTGTTGTCAGGAAGAATGGGCGAAGCCATTGAGACCACCCAGCAGCTCTACCCAAACCTCCTGGAAAGGAACCCAAACCTTCTTTTTATGCTCAAGTAAGACTGGGGAGTCACAAACTGCAGACGAATTCCCTCATCCATCTCACTAATGAGGACATGATGTAACCGGTGTAAACTGCTGTCTTCTTGCTGCATGTTCCCGGGTCCAATCTGTCTTAATAATGAAATCACACTACCAGTATGGATACAAAAGTGAAAATTGTTCTTTTTTCTTTTTAACCAAATATCTAAAAAAAAAAAAAAAAAAAAGAATCAAGGTTATTGTTATTTTATATTGCATTTTAGAGTCATTTTCCCAACTAGTTATTTTATTTGTGGATTAATTCGCCTATTTTGTCTTTGCATGTTTTATTTTTTTTTTGCTTCTCCTCACTATATTTTTGACATTTTGCCACTTGTGTCCTCAGGGTGAGACAGTTCATAGAGATGGTAAATGGGACAGACAGTGAAGTGAGGTGTTTGGGAGGTCGCAGCCCAAAGTCTCAGGACAGTTACCCCGGCTCCCCCCGGCAATTCAGCAGCCCCAGCCACAAAGCCAGCAGCTCCCAGCCCTACGTCACAGGTACGCCCCAGCTGTGCCATTCACAACAGTTTCAGTGTTTGCCCTATATCTGATTGAGCTGCATCAACTCGACACAAACGTGCCTTCTCATTCACACAAACAGGTTTTATATTTGGAATCTGCACAAGGAAAATAAAATGTTGCTATAGTGTGGCTGTCAAGGAATTTCCTATTTTGTGTCACTTTGCAGGGTTGGACAGCAACTGCTGTAATGGTGTGACATCTAATAAGAGCCACAGCTCCCCTCACAGTCATAAGCCCTGTCCTCCAGGCTCTGGTTCCATTCTGCCAGCATCTGATGTTAGTCTCAATGGGAGTTGCAGCCAACAGCCCATAACCAGGTACCCAGGAAAATCTCTTACAAATGCTCAACAGTGTCATCCTGAACCGACATGCAAATTGTACTGCTGTGTGTGTGTGTGTGTGTGTGTGTGTGTGGGTGGAAAGACTGGTAATGATGTCAGCTATTAATTTTACGGAAACCTTTTTACTTCACTCTGAGTGATGAGAGGGGAAAGAATAGAGTTGTGGAGAAGAAAATAAAGTTGGATAATTCAGTTTTTCTTGAATTATTCAAAAGTACATTTAGTTCCTTATTTGTATGAATAACATCGCTGTTGAATTATTAGCCAGTTGGTCATCTAATGTTATCAGTTTCTCTTAGGATTTATGCTCAGCATAGCTACTGGAAATCAAATATAGTAATAGAACAAAGTTTGTCTTCATATCAGCTGTTGGTCCTGCAGTCAATTGTGGAATTTTCAGCCCACGAGAACGAACACTTGTCTTATTGTTGAATTCCTGCAGTGTGATTATTTCATGCACGTGAGGGCACACATCTCTAGTTTGCCTGAAGATCACCAGAGAACTTGACTTATTATTTTTCTCTTACAAAATCCTCCAATGTCCCATCACAGAGGTCTGTGTACAATTGAGGTGGTCTCATGCGGTCCTTAAATGCTGGACGGATGCAATAACAAGACCACGTATACGTTATACTTATGTTTTACATGAATTGTACTGGCCAAAGTGTGAAACCAGATGTCTTTCAGCAAAGCCAGTTTCAGGGATTATAAGGTTAAATAAAAGTTTGTGTTACACACATTGACTGCAAATCTTGTTTTCCCATCACTCAATTCCATTTCCCTCTCGTCTTTCCCCAGTAACGACGTGGATATGGAGGTTGACCACTTCACTAATGGAGTCACAGAGTCCTCTTCCAATGGTTTCCTCAACGGCTCCTCCAAACATGCCACAGAGCCCGATGACTGTGATGCAGAAATGGGTGGGTGGAGCCACTGTTACGTTTTGCCCTGTTATGCTTTTGTACATCACTGCCCCAGTTAAGGCCTACTGTAGCAGCTGCTATGAGTGTTTCAGGAGTTTGAAGGGGAATCTCTGGATTGTACTGTATTTTCTAGATTATAAATCACCTGTTGGAAAATATGCCATGAAGACGGAAAAAAATGTATGCCTCACACTGGGTATGGAACCATAAATGTGACATATACCAGACATGACTGCACTGTTGATAAATCTTGGCCTTGCTGCTCCAGAACACGTGTCAATTTGTTCCTTCTGCTCTGGCTGTCGGGCTTTGAGCCCACAATTTTTGCCTTCTTTGGCAAATTTTGTGAGGGACTGGGAAACACCAGAGAAAACTGTTCCCATGATGACAAAAACAAACCTTCCCAACTTTGTTCTGGCTCTACGTCTCTATTTACCACCACATATTTTAGAAGTTTAAGTTTTAATTCTGCTTTGCAACTTTCTTTTTGATGGCATTTTGCTTGGTAGTAATGCCTGTTTTCCAGTAGTAATATAGCAGCATTCTGTTGTCACACAGTGCCCTCTAGTGGCCCTAGATGGTACACCAGTGTATTTTGATACAGCCAGTCAAATGACTTGCATGGATATTACGGTAGCTCAGTTTCATGTGCCAGAAAGAAAATGAACATCCGGCACTGTATATGTCTCAACGTTTTGAGCCATTTTGTAACGACGTGCTGGTTCTACTTGCAGAGGTGGAGTCGGCTCAGTCCAAGAGGCAGCTGTGTGGTGGGAGCCAGGCAGCCATCGAGAGAATGATCCATTTTGGCAGGGAGCTCCAGAGCATGAGTGAACACCTCCGCCGTGAGTGCGGCAAGAACTCTGCCAACAAGAAGATGCTCAAGGTAACATTAAAAAAAACCACTGGATTTAAGTCATATTAGCATTTCAGGCTTCCACGAGCTACGGTTTTCATGATTAAACATTGATCAAGTTAAAATGGCCTCATGGGAATGCTTGAATCTGAGCAGATTGAACTGGTGTAAATAAAACTCTGATCAAGCCACACCTTCCAATCTCACCAGAGTCCATGTAAAGGACACATCAGATTGAGTACCACTGCTGGAGCTTTGTTTGCATAACCCCTGGCTGAATGGCCTGATCCACACATCTGATCAATCTATTCATGCAAATGGGACAATCTGACTCCTCAATCAGCATGAACTGAATAAGGTCCACAAAAATAGAGCATGTAAACAAAGCTCGAGTTAATTTAATTAAACTAATAAAGATTTTTGCGAATAAAAAACCCCTAATTAAACTGGAAATACAATAATCCTTTTTTTCACTTCACGTTTTTAAAACGGTTTGCCCACACTCTTTAGAGTCTTGTTTAAGGACACTTCAACATATGGAGGGAGCAAAATGGGGGAGTCAAACTCACAAACTTCTAACTGACAGCTGGCCACCTGTACAAAATGAGCCATGCGCCCCCTAGATACCAACTTTTCTTCGTTGTCTGATTGTAGTGGGAATCGTGTCAGCTGGGTGACTGAGCGAAGCGTAATGCCAAAGACAGACTGATGATGCAGTTTTGTGTAAAAAAAATCTGAAGTGTTGTGCTGTGGTCTGATGAGAGTCCAACTGTCTCCTGCTGCAGGATGCATTCAGCCTGCTGGCCTACTCGGACCCCTGGAGCAGCCCGGTCGGCTACCAGCTGGACGCTATTCAGAGAGAACCGGTGTGCTCTACTCTCAACAGTGCAATATTAGGTGGGTCAGCGGTTGGGGAGAAATCAGGGCTTTGATGTTAATTTGTTCAAAGTAAAGTTATCCATCAAAACTAGATGTTAACACAACAAAAGATTTGTTTCATCAGATATTGATTAAACTGGAGCCTGATTTGGAAAGACAATGAGATCAATTAGATTTTCCTCTTGGTTTGTGTTTCAGGCTTAATCAACATTTTTAGTAGTCAATGGCACTAAATCTGCTGACACGCATTATTTTAACCCTTTTCTTGTAGGACAAATTGTTTTCTTATTGTGCATCCCTTATAAATGTAAATGAATTTTTGTTGCATTATCTAACAATTGAAAGTTTTACAGGAAAGAGAAAAGGACTAAATTTTCACTGCTTATGTGAAGTTTTGAAAGGAAAACTCTGGAATGGATTAAACCTAATTCTGTGTTTGCTTTCCTCTTCCTCTCCAGAGACTCACAACCTGCCCAAGCAGCCCCCCTTGGCCCAAGCTGTGGGTCAGGCTGCCCAGTGCCTCGCCATCATGGCTCGAACTGGCAGCGGCTCCTGCGCCTTTGCTTCTGTGGACGATTACCTGCACTAGCCCTGTGTGTACGCATACACACCCACACCCACTCACACAAACACACACTCGTACTCTGAGGGGCGGTCCAGAAATGTCTCCTTCTGTTGCCCCAGTCAGTGTCGTCGTATTAGCTGAGGTGATATTCCAGCGCTCAAAGTGATAGAAAGTTAACCATCTCACTCGCTTCTTGTTCCGCGTTTACCAATTGAAACAGACACCGCTGAGGACCGGGAACCATTTCTGGACTGATCTTCAGAGTGCAGCCACATATATCCGACGCCTACTTTTCCATCGTAAAATAAGAAATTTTCCTCCACCTCGGTTGCTCCTGCTCTTCTTCTAAACCCCCCCCCCCCCCACGACCCACCAGGGCTTATCTGCATTGGTCTGACAGGTGGGAGGGGCCGCCAAGAACTGTCATGAAAATACTCGTTTGGACTCACAATAAATACTGAGCTCCTGATTACCTGGAGCATGAAACCAGGGTCGGCAGACCGGCAAAAAACAAAACCCTCCAGCCCTGGTCAAACAAATGGAAAAGTATGGGGCGGGGAGGGGGGGGGGCATGGTGTCTGACCACCCTTCAACGTGGTCCCTGTAAACCTGACTTGCCAGGCATAAGTGCAACTTGCACATAATGGAACAGCAGGCTGATGCTGAAGACGGGAATGAAATGGTCCGAGCCTGGCCGACGTGAGGCTCCGTTCCAGACAACCTGACCCCACACCCACGCCCCCCACCCCCCACCTAAACATCAGCCAGGATCTCTGTGACGCATGTGGACTGGGGAAGAAAACCAGAGAAAATGTGCAGTCTTGACTCAACGTTCCCTGTTTTTAATCTTCTGTTCAGTTTTTGTTTTCCTTGGGTAAATTGTGGGGCGGGGGTGGGGGGTGTTTACTTGGCTCTTTATTTTATTATTATAATTTTGTTTTCCCCCCCAGGTTTACAAGGCATGGTGCAGAAGATAATTATTATTAATAAATATTCTAATTATCATTAATTATTGTTACATGCATTCACATATTTGTTGAGCGCCAGCAAGAGCGAGTTCCACCGACTTACTACAATAAAAGTTCCCAGTTTCACCGATACCAGTGAAGAGCGTGTGTACATGTTAACGTTTGTATATGAATTTAACCAAATGGAGTTATATCAATAGAGCAAGTTATTTAGTTATCAAATGAAAGGAAGTCAATGTGGGGAGGGGGGGAGGGGGGTCCTTTTAATGTTTTTCTATCGATACTAGTGACCCCTGGAGTGTGCTGGTTGTAATCTAGCCTGTACAAATGTTTCTGTTTCCTGTTTGGTGGCGCCAGGGTTCCTACACCGATGAAACGTGTGCGACGTCTGTCCTGAAACGGAGCTGGGGACGTTGAATTAGACGTGTAGTAAATTTTGCTGCTGTTACTACGTCGAAGCAGAACAAATTCTTCGGACTGAAAACCGTAGGAACCTTGCAGTGAACTCTGATCCCATTTTATTTGTTAATATCCCCCTCCCTCCAGGAACAAAACAAGAAAAGGAAAAAAACAAAACGGGAAAAAGCACGAAACGAAAAACTCCCACCGGCGCAGCGAGTTTGATGCAAACATTGAAACTTTGTTAATCTTTATTTTTGTAACACTGTCTATGCTAATCTTTATTTCACACAGAACTCAGGAGCCAGAATAATGTCTCTCAGTTCATCCTTGTTGGTTTGGTGCCGTAACCAGACCCCCACCCCCTTCTCCCCCCCGTGCCTCTATTCTGGATGGACTCGAGTGTTCAGACTTGAACTCGGACCATATTATGGAGCTGGAGTGAAGTCGGCCTTTGAGCAAGCTCGACAGCGGAGTTAAAGTCGTACTGCAATTTGAAGTATTGATGCTCAACCCAACAATGTGGTGGTGGGGGGGGGGAATAAAAAGTGCAGAAGAAACCTTTCAACAATGAAAACAATTGTTTTCTGGTAAATCGAGCACGAGTTACTGAAAACCAAGTAAGTCATTAACATTTAAAGGTTCAAGTGGGGCTTTTCTTAACAGAACTGAACTTTCAGACTGCATTACTCGACAGTCTAATTTGAACCCCCCCCCTTGCTTGGATCACGTTCAGTCATTTCTGTCTCAATATTTTCTTTCCATTTTGGTGGCGAGGAAAAGAAAAGACTCGCAGGCACATTATGTTGGAACTAAAAGCCGATTCACTCATTTCCGGCTGAAAACATTCAAATTTCAGTTTGACTTTAGCGTCGGGTGGCAGAGAAAAGCTTTTCCTGTCCATGTTAAACAAGCCCTGGTCTACATGGATCTCTCGTACCGCTTCGCCCATTATTGAAGCCCCCCCCCCCCCCCGACACCGGTTAACATCTCGTAGAGAGGAGAGCTGCTTCTGCCCACTTGGTTTCACTTTTGCTGTAGTTTCCTCCCTCTGGCATTAAACTGAGAAAAGCAGCAACAAGGACAGAAAGCATCCGTTATTGTCAGCTCCACTGTGGCGACCGCACTGAACCAAATAGGGAGTCGATGTTGCAGCTGCTGTTTTACCCCTGTGCGCTTGTCCTCATCACTTTAACAGAAACGTTGAGACTGTTCGAGACTTGACATCTATTTTTTTTTTTTTAACCCCTAGTTTTCCCTCCAGGAGCCAGGAAATGACTTTTATCCTCACGGTGAAACCAAGCTTTTCTGTACCTTTGGTTTGTTTTTGTTTTGTTTTTTTTCTTTCTTGGCAGATCGCAAGCAGTCACGGCATCATTTAGAAAACTTCTTAGACAAAGTGTCTGTTGTCTCTTTCTGAGTAAGGTCTGAAACCTATGCATGCCATAGTAAAGTGGTGGTAAGATCAAGTTAGATGTCTTTTGATTTTGATTTTTTCCTTTTATCCTTCTTTTAGCCAGTTCAGTGTATAAGGAAGATGTCAACCAGTAAGCTGTCCACTGCTTGACTGTGTGTCCACTTGGAGAAAAAAAAAAAAAAAAAAATGTGCAATTTGTGTGAGGGTGAAAAGATTTATATTAAAAATGACAAATGATAGAACTTGTGTGGATGCTGCATGATGCCGGGAGCTCAAATCTGTGTCCTGCTTTCCAGTAAACGTGTGGACTCCAGTTTAATCCCAGATGACTTGTTTTCCAAATAATTTAGTTCTTTACTTTGAGCCGATTTCAATCTTGAACAAAATGAGTTTGGACATTATCTTTAACCAAAGTTATGCACTGAATTGGGCCTTTTATTGTTTTTATGGAGTAAATGGAATATTTTCTTGAGTTTTACCACAGTTATGCAAGTAAGGAAGCCACACACGCATCAGACATGATGTGCAACGGCAGGTTCTTGTTTTGGTATTCAAAACTCAGCCAGTTTGAGTTTAAAATACAATTAATCCACACACACTCAAGCATATATCTACTCTATATGATCAAATCCAGAATGAGTTTTTGGACTATTTAACACATTTTCCTTGATTCAGCAGTCTCAGGGTGCTTTACACCGTTAATCAGTCTCACACACCGACCGCTGCCGTGCAACGTGCTCGACCTCCAATGAGAGCGGTTTAATTCCCCCAAGGACACACGGACAAGTGACACGAGAACAAAGGTCTGGAACCTTTATCACTGAAACAGCCACTTTCTACCAAATCAAATTTACCTGGAGCCATTTCACCTTCAAAATGAGGCCAACATGGCTTCTGAAGTTTACTTTTGAAACACGTACAAGAACTCTTTTGCTGTATTTATGAAGTTTCAATTACAATTTAAGATGGGAAATATTTAATCAATTTCAGCAGTTTGTTCCCGATTTTAGTGGTTTCATCTCTTTTTTCCCTGTGTTTAAAAAATTCCGACATTTAGAAATACATTCCCAGAGGGAAATGCCTTCCAAGCATTACTCCACACAGACTAAAGTTAAACAAGACAGGATTTTAAACTTTCCTTCCCCCTTTTAGAAATTCAAGTGATCTAGACATTTTTATTTTGTGGTTTTAGGCTCTCAATTTAGTTGTGCCTTTTTTTAATCTAAGAGTTAAGTCATTTTGAAAATGATTGGTGTGTAAACAAAATGTTTACGTATAATTTAGTGAAAGTTTCAGGGAGCCTCTACTAAAGGACCACATGTGGCTCCCAAGCCACAGGTTGCAGACCCCCGTGGTCTGGACGACCAGGTGGACCACGGTTGCTCATCATGCCGCTCCATGTAGCAGATCGACCCACGCTGCCTCTACGTCACCTGTGGGCTTTCCACACTAGATTGGCTAAGGTTGGTTTCTTTATGAACTTGAGTAGACGTCTGGACAGCACAATGAACAGATCAGCCCGTTGGCTTTTTATTGAACATTTCACAGAAATTACACTACAGGTTATTTTCTGTATCTTGTTATGCTCACAAAGAAACATTTCACTTAACCAAAAATACAAAAACAAAAAAACTGCCTTGTACTAAAACCTGACAAGGCTCGTGTCCTGTGGGTCTTTTTAGACTTTTTGATGGCATTTCAATGTTTTCCTTGAGTCTTTGTGAAGATCTGAAGCGTTCAGGCTCTAGCGGCGTTCCCGTCGAGTCTCTGGCCTCTCAGCCTGGTCACAGTGTCAATATGTTCTTCCTGTCAACAGGGGGACATTTTCTGTTTGTGGATCCACCTCTTCTTCTCCTTCTCCGCTTTGGCTTTTTGTTTACAGGCTGGAAAGAAGGAGGAGACTATGAGAATGATTTTACAAGAACAGCACACACAAGCGCTCCTGCTATGAATTCTTTACGTTTACTAAAAATGTACGATAAGAGAATCACGACCTATTCACTGCTGCTTCCAGCTGAACGCTAAAAGAGAGGCTGAGTTTTCATTCTCTTTCAAAAAACCTTTTGTTTTTTCCAATACGAATAATGGTCCCATCTCCTTTCCTATCCACTTTTCCTTAACCCCGGAAGTGTTTAAGTGGCGGCCATGGCAAGGAACTTTCTAATTCCCAATAAGCTAAGGAGAGGAGGCTGAATGCTTCCTTTCCCAAAGTGATTTCTCTCACTGTACATACCCCAGTCTTTCTTGACAAACTGCACCGCGGCGGTTTTGTTCTGCCCCTTCTTGTTCTGGAGGGAGAGCATCTCATTGTCTGCGAAGAAAGGGAAGAAACGAGTCAAACAGCTGAGCTGCACGTCAGACTGAAAACTGCACGTGTCGCCACCTTCCTCCCAGCAGATCGCCCTGGAGAGCGGACGTCTTCATGGGACGAGATGGAACGTCACTGTAGCAAAGCTCAAATTGAGGCAGATCAGAGTCTTGACAGACTACTGCCACAGAGTGTAGCTTGCAGTTGCTGATATCCTATTACTTACAAGTAGGTGTGTAAACTGGAAAACACCAGGGGATAATGCTATATAGTGACTTTATAACTATACAGCCTATGGTTTAACATACTGGCTCTGTTCACACAGATCTGAGCTGCAGTGTTGACGCCGTCAGCTTACTTGTAGTCCTGTAGCTTCCTGGTCCGTACAGTCGGGACTGGATGAAGTCTGCAGCCGCCTGCTGCTGGACGGACGTCGTTTGTGCCTTTGTCGTCGTCACCGTGTATTTTCCCTGGGAAAGACTGTCAAACAAAACGAAACGTGCGTGTCAAGAGTGTCAAGGTCACCTGCTTTGCTGTAGCGCTCCACTTAAATACATTTGAAACAATTAAGTGCCTAGCAATGAGTTAGGATTAAAATGAAGAATGAAAAGCAGATTAAACATACTTTCTGGAATGCAGATCTTTCCCACTCTTCTTTTTCTTCTTCTTTTGCGTCTCTTTGTCCTCCTGCTGCTCCTCTTCAGCTGAAAACAAGTGAATTAAGTTAGAACTATCTGAAAACCATCCCGCTGAAAATCACCTAAATGTTTGAAGTCACACAGACTATTTTTTTCTCCTTTACCTTCATCTCCAGAGTCTTTGTGTTTCCTGGAAAATAAAGCAGTTTTAAACCTCGACAGAGCAAAGAACGAGGTGAACATGCAAAATTAGAGGGCGACAGTGCAGATCAGACAAGTGGACTAACTTTGAAGGAGTCGAGCAGATTTCTTCCAACACGTCAGCGGGCAGCAGTTTTCTTTTCTGTAGGGAAATGATGTGCAGCTAAATCAAAGACTCCACGCTTCCATTTGGAAAAAGGCAGCTTGGTGTCAGCATCCACATACAGGAGAAAATGTAAGTCTGCAGCCATTGAAATATCAGCATGCAAACACATTCACACTGTGTTTTCATCAATACTACACCAGAAATTGTATTAGAGGGTCTTTTTAGGTTTGTTGTGAATGCTCAACAATGCCGGACCTCTGTGTTTAAAACGTGTATATGTTTACACAAGACAAGCACAGACCTTCTGCTCCTGGAACAGCTCCTGTCTTTTCCTCCTCTTTTCTTTCAGCTCCTCTTTCTCCCTGTAACAATAAACACGCTTTACTGAGAACCCGTTATCTCGTCCACCGGAACAAATGAGCAAAGCAAAGCACGCACTGAGCCCAGGAAGTCAGAATATGCGGTGAACATTAGTTGTATTTCGACCATTAGCAGGAAAGAAACACCACCACGCGAGCTCGCTACCTGCGGGCAGTTTCCATGGCGTCCATCATGCTCCGTAAGGCCTGAGCCTTGGAGTCTTCGAAGGTGACCTCCTCCGGCGCCTCATCATCACTGGACTCGAACGGTACATTTAATTTTGCCGTCTGTTTTCCACTGTCCATGTTCTTCGAGGAAGAATTTGACTTACCACGTTGTTTCTTCGCCATGTTGGTCTGCGTAATGACGCATGACGCACAAGCGGAAGAAGAGCGGTGATTGGCTGTCTGATAAGCTATTATGACGCCTATCGGGGTTGCCAAGTCTGGTTATTACAACGTTTCTGTGCTCGTTTTTTCCTGTAAAGCCACTTAGAAATTTTTGAAAATGCATGTTGTTAATTATTACTCTTGAATTCAAAGGAATTTGCTTGTTCGGAAATTTCTTCCAGCTCCACAAGCTGTCAAACAAATATATTATATATGTTTGCCGTGTGTTGCCAGATCTCATGTGAGAAACAAGCAATTTGTGCCTGGAAAACAAACTCAAAAAGAGCCACTTCCTCTACAAATCAAACAATAAAACCCCGAAATTGACTTAATCAAAATATAGATAATAATAAATAATAAACAAAATAATAATATATTAATTATAGCATATAATACATATAAATATAGATATAATAAATAAGCACAACTACTCACGTTTAATATTCACTGAAACGCATAAATCAGACGAGATATGACCAGTTGCAAATCAAATGAAGGCCATTGTAGCAAGTTCATTATGAACCAAATAAACCAGGGGTATCAAATACATTTGAGTTCACAGCCCAAATTCAACTTGAGTGGACTGAACTGGTAAAGTTTTGCCATAATAACATTTAAAGTTAAACTTTTAAAGATTTCCTTTGCTGTTCTGCAGAGTATTTGTGATAAAAATGTTGATATAGTCACAAAACAAACAATCACTACCCAAAATGACTAAAATCTCAACATAAAATAATTTTTTATGATAATTTCTGGTGTAAACGAGATAGGCTCAGTAGGTGATGTGTTGTGTCTTCAAAAATGTGTTTTCAATCTAAAATCGACAAGTTTAAAAAAAAATTATTGCTTGCTGGTTTGGCGGGACAGATTGGAGCCTCTTGCAGGACAGGTTTGGCCCAGGATCCAAATATTGGACACATCAGAAATAAACCTTTAATAAAATCCAGTTCGGGACTTCAATATTTGCCATATTTCAGTTTCAATTTCAATCTTACAGCAAAAAAAAAAAAAAAAAAGATCCGAAGAGATTCAAGCACGAACATGTACACCATATACACCAGCTAGAAACAGCAACAGAGACTCCAACCAAATTTATGATAATGACAATGCACCATAGGATGTGAGGAGAATGATTCACAAATATAACATCATTGTAACATGAGAAAAAACCAGAATAAATAATATGTTACGATGTGAGAAAAAAAAACTGCAACACACAACCACCAATATTTCCAAGTGATATTAGAGAAAATAAGAAAGAAGGCAACAATCTCAGATAATAAACTTGCTTTTAGTTAGTGACGGAGAGGAGGTGGTGCTGGTCTGCCCTCTAGTGGCGGAGATCAGAATCACATCAACGTGCCTGTTATAAACCGCAGGGAGCGTTTTATTGTGAAGTAGAAACGCAAAACATCTTCCGACCGTCATTGCTGTGATCTTCACCACGCGGAGCAGGTGCATCAACAACCGGACCGGATAACGGGACTCTGCAGTTTCCACTCTCTCCATGTACCGACTGTTGATCGTGCTTGTGGCCGCGGCCGGGGCGTCAGTGCTCGGCCTCCCGGGGCAGGGCGGCTCCCGGGCAGTGGCCGGGCCGTGCGTCGCCCCGCTGCAGTGGGAGGGAAAGTGGGTGATGTACGACCACAGCACCGGCAGGAACAACCGAGCCGCGGTGTCTTATGACGGCCTGAACCAGAGGATCCGAGTCCTGCAGCAGCACAAGAAACACACCCCGTGTCAGAGGTACAGGGAATAACGGAATTATTAATATGAATCAGTTCAGTAATAATCTGAACTGATGTTTCAGCACAATGGTGATATTTACCTACTCATATATTATAACTGCTTTTATAACATTTTTTATTTGTTTTTTCCTGTTATAAATGTATATTTATACCAGCAGGGTCATCAGATACCCTCTAATAACCCTGCTGTGTACACGCAGCAGACACACTGAGACTCTGGACTGAAGTCTGCAGTGTTGAAATATTTTGTGGCTGGTAAACAAGGCCACAGCCTGTTAATCTCTTCTGGTTTGTTCACTTTGAATTCAGCTCGACCCCATTGTACTGAAAGCAAAATAAGCAACCCGCCAAAACTATATGCACACCACTACCCTCAACGACTTAAATTCAATGAAACAGAACCAGTGTGTGAAAGCACATTGATCAGGGATACGGTGTGTGTGTTACACTATAATAAATTGCTCTTATAACAAAAAGAAACTAAGAACATATATATGAAGTAATATTATATGCTTAAGTCACCTATAGTACAGCATATAAGCCAACATTAGTCATGACATGCTTCTCTTCAGTCGAGCTTTACAGTCTGCATAACAAGCCCGTCTATCCATCCATAAGCTTCAATCTCACGGTCCTGCTGCTCTTTGCTTGTCTGCTTCAGGTTTTACGAGTACATTTACTTGTATCAGAGCATGGTGATGTTCCAGATTGATCAGAAGACAAAGGACTGCTCAAAACTTGCTCTGGCCGACACGTTCGATCCCTTCGACATCCCGGACAACTCCACCTTCGAGGACCAGTACTTCATCGGAGGACCTGAGGACCGTGTGGAGGTTCAGGAGTGGTCGGACAGGAAGCCGGCACGTCAGCGTGAGTCACATTTTCTGATCCAGGCCTGGAGCCCCTGTGCTCTGAAGTCTGGACAAAGGCAGCATGTAAAACTAAAAATCTGACTTTTGTTGAAATTGCAACAAATAATAATGATAAATAGTTTTAAAATCACTGATTACAAAGTTCTTAGATGCAGAAAATGTTGGCATATAAACCAAAGAACCAAAGAATCTGAACAAATAACCGTGGACAACTCTTGCCATTCAAGTGCAAATGGAAACGATAAACACCTTAATGACAATGTCAAAAAAGAGGGTGAGGCTCATGCTCGTCACTGTGGATGTTCTGCATGACGTTCATACATTAAACGGCGCAGTATAACCATGGGCTTTCCTCTGAGCTGCTGTAACATCTGCATGTCTCTCCCACAGATGAGACCTGGGTGGGTGTTTACACCATGAAGGACTGCTACCCGGTGCAGGAGACTTACACCAGGAACAGCAGCGTCACCACCTCCACCCGCTTCTTCAACCTCCAGCTGGGCATCAGCGACCCCGACATCTTCAGCCCGCCCAGCACCTGCCAATCAGCCCGGCCGGAGAGGATGACGGAGTTTGAGTGCTGAAACCCTGCCGGAGCTCCGTTTTGATAATTAACCTCACTTAGAATTACGATTATTTCCTTTATTGATGATTGAACACTCGCCGTGAGGAGCAAATTAAGGCTTGAGCAGCAGTGGAAGTCGCTTTTACACAATTCGAAGACTCCTAAAAGTATCAAAGTTGAAATACACATTTTTCAGCCTAAATTTCCCCGTGTTGATGACAGACTAGTAATATATTGCTTCTCCAGCTTCCACCAGTGTTGAACCTCTATTTACATCACTTGAAGTATCAGAATGCTTTTGTAAATGCAAGTAAAATTCAACAATGTTCAAATGATCCATTCTATCCAGACATCAAAAAACACTAACAGCGTTTGTATTAAGCTGCTCATCTCCTAAAATCATTTTTTTTTCCTTTTACTAATTGAAGCACTACAAATAAAAATGGAGAATTTAGCTTTTCCAGAAGATTCCAGACGGATGTAATGTTGTGCACAGTGGTGCTTTTGTTTGTATAAAACTCTGCACTATGTACTGGAACGTAAAGCCCTCGAGCCGCAGAATCTACACAGGGGTAGACGGTTTAAAATGAGTAATTCTGAACTCAGTTCTAGTTTACTGTTTGATAAATTTGTGTTTCATTTTTGCTCTCTATAAACTCACAAATAGCACCAAGGGGTTGGTTCTCAATTTCAAGCTAAGATGTGACTAAAAGCTATAATTGAGTTGTTGTTTTTTTTCGCTCACATCAAATAGATTTAACAAATGTAATTATTCCATAACACAAATAAAGTGCCTCGCAAAATGATCTTTGCATATGCAATGATTTGTTTGAGGTTGTCCGCCCAGTTAGTTGTGCTGCTGCGAGTCTGTCAGTCTTTGTCGAAATGTCACAATAACATCACTCATTGTTTGGACATTACTGAGTGTTTCTGTAATAAAGCAACTGTTTGGGACTGTTAGAATGACTGCCTTTCTGCTCTTTATTCAGGTTTTCTGAGTCTTTAACACGAGAACGGTCTCTCGGTAAAGCAGTTTTTTTTCAGTTGTTTCTCTGAAAACATTATAAAGATGACATCGTCGGGGGAAACATTCCCACGTCACCTAATCACAAGTTGTAAATACATTCATAAGAAAATAATTAGACGGACAAATCGCTCAACCTGACAGTATTTTAGTCTGTTTTTTTTCTTATGAAAGTCCAGTAACAGTAAACAAGTTTTTATTGTTTTCTGACCTAAAACTATGACACAAGTTAAATCATGAGCTAGTGAATAGTGTTTTAGTACTCCAGACCACAATTGTGAGGTCTTGATCTTGATCTTGATCTTGGGATGCTCTGGTTTTGACTCAGTCTCAGGTTAGGTGGTCTTGAGTACAATGGATGAATAAACTGGTGCGCCTATGCTGACACTGATAAAGAGTTAAAATAAACTGTTATCATTTGTGTATGTGCAACATATTTTTTAAACACCCAATATGTATATTCATAGTTAAGTAAAGAATTTGAGTATTTTAGTTATCTCTGCTGGTCCAGTCCTCACAAGATTAAATTGAGGTCAAATCTTATTTCAGGTCTTAGCGTCATTGTTTTTAAATACAGACATTTGTCATTCATAATGTCTATGATTTTAAATGCCTTCCAAAACCACGTGTGGCAGCAGAGCCCCAGGAACGCTTCACAGCTGCCGAAAATCTGCCCATGAAGAAGATGCGGGTCAAAGTTGACCCACGTGTGTCCGTGCTGTAACAGAAGCTCTGACGGAGGAACAAAAAGAATTTCCCCCGTAAAACAGGACAACATTTTATTTCCCAAGAGATCACTTTACTGAAAAGGTGAGTAGAGATGCGAAGGGAGTGGAAGGTTATGGTGCAGGGATTTCTAAATGTTTAAAAGTTGTAATTTATAGCCTTTAACCGGAGGTGTTTACACCGGTGTGTCGGATTAACTCGTTTCCCTGTCAACTGGTGACCTAGCAATGACTGGTGTCCGTCGGAGCTGCTTTTAACAGCAGCAGGTTCGACACTTCGAAACCTACTTGTATATGTGGTTGAACGGTGATCGCCAGCACAGCCACGGATTTCGGTCGGGTTTTTAACATCTGCTCTTCCTGGCTGCAACCATAGATGTAAACATATCATATATCTACGGCTGCAACCACGGGCGCTCGGAGTTTGGTCACCAGTTAACAAGGAAACCAGATAATCCGAAACACCGGAAAGCCGAACGTTAGCTGGGTGCTATAAGACACGACTGCTGTGGCTCAGCTCACGATTAGTTTCAAGTTTGATCCAGAGATTTTACACTATATTTAAGCAGTGTTTACACTATAGAATGCAACTAGCTAAGCTACAAACATTATGATGTATTTTACCGACTCTAAAACGCATTTCTAAGTTATGTAACAGTGACACATGTTTTGATATCCTCTCTTACATACCAGGTAATACACAGTTTATCACATGAAAGGAGCTATCACAATTTTTTATTTATTTTTTACTTCAAAATGCTATTCGATTGACATTTGGAAATGTCATTAAACTGTTGAAATTATTATTTTCTTAGTAAATGTATTCATATCTACTCATGATCCTGAGGCAATGCCATCAAGGCATCAATCCAGTTACGTAACTCCATTATTTAATTTAACATGTACCACTTTATTCCTGCTTTAATATTAAGAAGCCTTTATTTTCATTGAGATTCACTCATTTGTCTGTCAATGGTGTCCTCTCCTATTAGGTTACATGCAGCTAGAAAAGATTTCTTTCTCGAAATGCCAATTTTCTCATCATCTACATGCTCAGTTCCTTTCATAGATACAATATGCTACAACTCAATGTAAGTAAATCTTCAGACACCCAAAATGTGATGTCAAGTGTTTTATAGTTCACATAGTTGCCAATAAAACTGACTCAGGATCGGAATTATAGTGGAATTTTATCAAATGTGAGAATAACATAGTGGCAGATCACTTTTTTTTGATAGTTTTATTTATAATTCTTAGGAGAACCTTTGCTCATTCCTGCTTTGTACGGTCTTACTCCTCCATTCAATGTAGTTATGGGGATACATTGTGCTTTTAAAGTCAAAAGCTAAATAGTACTTTAATTGGCTCCAAAATGGTCATATCTTTTGAAATTGGCAGAGTAGTTGACAATGACAGGTTATCACTGATATTCCTGAAGTTGTAATAAAACCAGTAAAGGTGCGTTCATTTCAACAGCTGAGAGGAATAGATGTGTCATTGTGATATCTTTCGTTTTGTGCCGTTTACTGGATGTACCCTGACTTCATTCTTTAGGTCACAATGGCCTCCTACACGTGCATCAGTTGCCGAGTGGCTTTCACGGACGGTGAGGTGCAGCGAGCCCACTACAAAACCGACTGGCACCGTTACAACTTGAAGCGTAAGGTGGCTGACATGCCGCCCGTCACTGCTGAGAACTTCCAGGAGCGTGTCATGGCGCAGCGGGCCGCTGCCGAACAGCAGCTCTCCGACGCTGCCACCATTGAGGGATGCTCCACCTGCAACAAGAAGTTCTCCAGTGCCAACGCCTATCAGAACCACCTGCAGTCCCACAAACACCAGCAGGCGGAGAAACAGGCGCTGCTCGTCGCCCAGAGGAAGGTGGAGAGGATGAACGAGAAGAACCTGGAGAAGGGGCTTGGCGATGAGAAGCCTGATCACGATGCGAGAAATGAGGCCCTCCAGCAGGCGCTGAAGGAGCAGCTGAGGCCGAGCCCTGCCAAGCAAGACGGGACCCAGACACCACAGCAGAAGACCGAGAAGCTGGAGAAGCCTCCCAGGATGATGTGGCTGGAGGAGCAAGCCAGAAGGCGAGAGAGAGAAGAGGGCGCCGAAGCTGAAGAAGGTACGGCGGTAGATGGAAATAAAGTTCTGCTCAATGTGTTTAGTTTCAGCGATACTTTAGATTGGTGTTTTTATTTGTTTCTGGTGGAATGCTGGAATGTTAATGTTTTCAGATGATGGGATACCATGGTTAACTGCGTTGGAGTCCAGAGGCACTAACAACTAAATTCTTCTCCTATTGCATTCACACTTTTTTAATTTCAAAATATTTGACAAATATCTGTCTTGTCAGGAGCAGTTACTCTCTTGGTTTATGATTTTAACTCGTCTCTAAATGAGTATTGCGATAACTCAAGTAATAGTTTTCTCCGTCATTTATTCCATATGTTTTTAAATCCAAATAAGAAAATGATTCTGGGAAAAGAAATCTAAATCACATAGATTTTGACAATTAATCAATATCTCATGAATTGTAATTTGCTTTTGAAATGTAACCCGCAGTTCCTTCAGAGGACGTAATAATATACATGAATATGTAAACAAAACTATATTAATATGTGTGGTTATTATTATGACTGGGACCTATATTGTTGATAAAGTTAAAACAAATAAGACAATGTTATGTGTTTGTTTATCCCGTTCTTAACTCACAAAATGTACCCTAAATATATGATATGGTTTTAAATTAGACCACCATTTCAAATACAACTATTGAAACAAAGGAATCTAATGCAGGGTTCTGTGCGTTTCATGACTTGTTGTCATTATGTCTAATTATTTACTGTATTTGAAACTACATGAATGGAAAATTAGTTTGATAAATTCGGTGAATGTCATGTTGTAGTAGTTTGAGTTGCACCTCTTTGGTAATGGTTCCCCATGAAAATCTTGCAGAGGAGTGGGAGGACGTTGATCAGGATGAAGACGATGATGACATGGAAGAGGACGCTGACGAAGAGGAGTCTATGGATCCGGAGGAAGGCAGCTCCGGTGCCCTTCCTGACACTGGCGTAGCCGCTCTGCCGGGCTCCATCCCAGTCACCGACTGCCTGTTCTGCTCCCACCACTCCAAGTCGCTCATGAAGAACGTCGCCCACATGACCAAAGTCCACAGCTTCTTCATACCCGATGTGGAGTTCCTCATTGACCTCAAGGGCTTCATTCAGTACCTGGGTGAGTCGGCTGCACGGTGACTTCATCCTGCTTTTACCCGCCTGTCAAATTAGTGTGAAGTTTCTTTTTAAGCATTCAAATCTGTATTGGGACAACATTTTTTATATCTTTTCTCATATTGCCAGTCAGCCATTAGGCAACAGTGCAAATCACACCATCACCATTCAGCTTCAGAATATCTGTTATCCTCTTTTATTACAAGATCACTTATTACGTCAGTTAACGCTTTACTAAAACTAAAAAAAAAAGACAACTCTAGTTTGAGATACTGTATTGTGAATTATCCTGACTTGTAACATAAAATGTTGAAGAACGTCACAAAAAAGCTTTGAATTGAAAAAAATATGCAGGATTTTTACATTCTGAAATGAATTATGGGAAGAATGAACTTTTCAAGTTTGTTCACATATTTTATACAGTGTTTATCTAAATGGGGATCATCAGTAGTCAACTCAGAGTTTTGTGTTGCAAATTGAAAATAAGAGCAAAAAGAAAGGATATACACTGAGTCGCGAGTCTTAACGAATATCATCTGTAAGTATAAATATATACACTGAGTATAGCTGTTGATTTATTGATAATTTTGAGACGCGCAATGTCCTCTTTGCATGATGGAGTTCAAATGGAGTCAGATTAGTATATTTAAAGTGAAAATTTGAAGGGAAAAAAAGTGTGTGGGGGGGGGGTGAGGGGCTTGTCATGCATTAAGGATTATAAATATATATTTATTCATATGTTCATCTGTGTGGCTTAATCAATCTCGATCCAGTTTTTGTTAAACTTGTAACCAGTCACTTTTGAATATGACTTTTTTTTGTTCCCAGACAAAAACCAGTGGATAATGTGAATAAAATATTATTTAAAAATGTGTTGATTTTGTTTTTGTGGTCTTGAAATGTTGTGTATCTTTTGTGTTACAGGGGAAAAAATTGGTGCCGGCAACGTGTGTCTGTGGTGTAATGAGAAGGGGCGTTCGTTTTACTCGACAGAAGCAGTACAGAGTCACATGACGGACAAGAGCCACTGTAAGCTCTTCACAGACGGTGACGCCGCCCTGGAGTTTGCAGACTTCTACGACTTCAGGTAAATAATAACCGTTGATGGTTAATCATTGAATTGAATTGATTGAATGGAACTCATCTTTTGCTACTAGAGCCGTATTAGAAGCCATTTGACAGCAACCAAATGTATCTGGGAACTTTAGTTCAGTGTATTTTTCTTTAAGGACCGAACGAGTTTCTTGTGCCCAATGTTTCCTGCATTTCCTCTGTTGTTTCTGTTGCTATACTATTCTGCCTGTGGGCTGATGATGTTCAACTTGTGTGTTTTTCACTAATGTTCAGGTCTTCCATTTGATTAAGCCCCCCCCCCCCCCCCCCCCCCAACAAGAGTATTTTCAGAGATATAATCACACATATGAGCGAAAAGCAGTCATTGGCCAAGATGATAGAAACAATTGGTCAGCATGAGTCACAAATTGCCGAACAAACAGAATCGCTCAACTTCAGAAAATAAATAGATTAAAACCCCCTCATACTGAGTCCAATATTTAAAAACTCTAACATTGATGCTTTAAATTTGGGCACGACGAACCCCCACAAGTGTTTACAGATATTGCTCATGCAGTCTAGGTGACTTCTTATCCCAAATAAATTCTGAAATCAATCCGTCCACCTTGCAGAAGACAAACTGGGTGACAAAGGCATTGGAGCAAATAAGAGAAAGAGCTTAAGCAAAGACCAGCGCTCAATATCTTCTCAAATCCCAAGACAATAAAGGGGCGAAATAAGCTGTGTAAAAGAATGAAGACTTGTCTGCACTTTGAATTCCAAGATATATGAATCTGTGACGAGCAATTTTGATGGCAGGGTATTGTAGTAGATTTTTTAACTAGGAAATATGTCACTTTTATTCGGCTTAAGTTTAATTCAAGATATGTTGCCAAAACTTGGACAGAAACAGGTAGGTTAGATACATATAAGAGAAGATCGTCTGCATAAAGGGAGATTTTCAACTCAGCATTATTCCTTGTCTATGGACAGAGGTTCAATGGCACCTGCACAGAATAGGGGGCTGATTGAGCAGGCCTGTCTTGTCGAGTGAGATAAGGAGATGTTTGTCTTCATTGAGGCTTGTGGGGAAGAAAAGAGCAACTTTATCCACGGTGTGAAATTATTCCTAAAGCTAAATTTCTTTAATGTATAAATAAGGTATGTAGTCCCATTCCACTCTATCGAAAGGCTTTTCAGGAGATGAGAACTTCCCGAGTGGAAGAAGAGCCATTCTAGGTTGTGTTACAAAGACGTCTAAGGTTAGAAAAAGAGCGTCTTTTTTGGAATAAAGGAGACAACCAGCTTCAAAAGATTCACCATTACGTATCCTATGAGAATGGGCCAGTTGGTGCCAATTTTAAAAAAATAATTAAAATTCAGGTGGGTTTGGCATCTTGTTCTGGACATTTTATACTTTGCAAAAATGATGCTGCTATATTAAGATGCGTCATGGAAACCTGCTTTACCGAAGCTGCAGCTATTGACTTCTTAATTGGCGGGTGATGACCAAGTTATTGAAACAAACTGTCAAAATTGAGGGTTGAAACGTGGTCACATGAATACAGGGAACTCTAAAGGTTTTTGAATATAGAATAGATTTCTTGCTGATCTGTGGCCTCGTCTGAGTTTGTCTGCGTCGCCAACATATATTGAGAAGACGCTCGCTGACGTAGCTGGTGTGCTGGTCATTTACTGGCTTTGTGTCCTAGTGTGATGGAGAACTTTGACGGTACGATGCGCCAACTTCAGCCTGTAATCAGAGACCTTCCTTTCATATTTCTGGGGCCTGAGAAATAGCATAACATTGGTCTAATTGGGTTATGGCTTTCTAAGCAGTGTCAGTTTTTCCTGTTGAATTATTTTCTCGTAGCTCCAATAGGAGATTATCTCCAACCTAATATGTGCTTTTAAAGTATCCCCAAGCAATGACGCTGATATATCTGGTGCTTTGTTCTGGCTTGCGCAGAAATCGATTCGATGAGACACAAAGCATACAGAGTCTTTAGACTTGTATTATTAAAAATCATGTGAAATACGATGGGGTGAGTCGTCGTCCAGAGTCAGCAGTCGAAAAGCAGAAAGTTCTTGTGATGGTTCCTTAATACTTGTGGATGCTTTCTGTGGTTGAAACTAATGATGGAATATGATCCGATGGATCACTTTCTGTTCACAGGAGCAGCTACCCCGACAGGAAGGAGGGAGAGGACGCCGTCATGGAAGATGACGAGCTGCCTGATGACAAGACCCTGGAGTATGACGACGACATGCTGGAGCTGACTCTCCCTTCAGGTTGATTGAGTATAATTAGTCTTTATTAGCACCTCATGTACTTGAACAAAATGCATCAAACGTCTCGGGCTGCAGGACAACTACGTCTTAGGACAGCAGTTAACTCCTTTTCATATCAACAGTCGAAACAAGCACATTAATATTTGTTACTGTGAAATGTTTATCAGGACCCAGGACAGCTCATCATTTCAAAAAAATTTCTTTCTTTCTTTTCGTATTATCAGTTTTCTTTATAATTTCTTTAGATTGTTCAACACAATACCTAAGGGATCCCTAAAGGGAATATTTAACATCTTGACCATGCTATATATAGATATATGAAATAACTACTCAGAGTTTGACGTCAAAGATGAAATTTCTCTTGAATCTGTAATTTTTTGCATTAAAACATATTTAACAGATGCAAAAAAGAAGAATTGTTTGACATCAAATAAATTTGAAATCACTTTTCTAACTTACATATTGGGGCTTGGTTATGGTAAACATTTTTAACTAACCCCAGTATAGAAGACAAATGAATGAATGGGAAATAAATCTACGTCTTCATGTTTTTTAATCTTCTCATATTGTAACTAATTGGAGTTCCTCATTGTGTCTTTGTTTAGGAGCAAAGGTCGGCCACCGCTCCCTCATGAGGTACTACAAACAGCGATTCGGAGCCGAGCGAGCGGTGGCTCTCTCGCACAATAGAAACGCGGTTGGTCGAGTCCTTCGGCAGTACAGAGCTCTCGGCTGGGGAGGAGACGCTGGTAAGACTTGATTTTAAATTCTGAACAGTCCGAACTCTGCCGCAGTTTGTATCAACAATCGTTGAAATGTTTTATAGGGAGAAATTATGCATAAGTTGCGTTCGGCTGTCACAGTATCGGATTTTTACTTCACAATTATCAAAAATACCCCGATATTAAGAAAAACTTAGTCATGTGAATTGTATTATACATTGTATTATATCATATCATATAATTCGAGTGCACTAAGCTGTCTTGTATGTCTGGAATATTTCTTTATCAAACTACTTGACATGGTGAGAGATGTTATATGATAGAATCAGACACTCGGTTCATTACACAATATTCTTTTGTACACATTTGGAGCATAGTTCTACTGTGTCGTCAATACTAATTAGAAAATTGTGAGGATTAGTAACATTAATATGTGCATGTTGCTGTTCTCTCCTTCTCAGGCAATGGCACCCTGCATAAGCAGAAAGACATGAAGTATGTGCAGATGATGAAGTCCAAGTGGATGCTGAAGATGGGCATGACCCACAATACCACTAAGCAGAAGCACTTCAGATGCCAAGTCATGTTCTAAGCTGGGACTGGACGGAGCCGAATGTGGAGGGAAATGTCACGGTGGAGGCGAAAAGCTAACTCACACCAAGAGAATGTTTTTGATTTTTTTTGGACGGTGGCAAATATGTTGTTCCAGTGATTCAGCTATTTTTGGTTATTTTCGGTTTGCAGCAAAACACTTTCAAACTGCACAGTGTAATGTGTTTTTTTTAGTTTTTTTTTTAAACAAATTCTAACTTCAAGATGTTTCACCTGCTCAGAGTTGATTGTGATAAAAATCTCAGTGGAAGTTCTGATGGACTTTGCTGCGTTAAAAAACGTCAATGGAAAGAAATACATTCATAAAATCATTTTAAATTACAACAATTATGTATATATAAACCTTATTTGGATAGATAACACTTTTCTTTGTCTCATTTTTTTTTTTTTTAACAAGATTGCTCCAATAAATGTTGCATATTTATCTGGCACAAGGCAGTGTTTTTATGAATTCCACAGAATAACGGCTTCAACACTAAAGTTGGCTGCTTTTATTTTGCCTATAAATGGTTGAAAAATGTGCTATGAATGAATGTTTCTATCACCCCCCCATCCCAAAATTACTATTATTATTATTATTTTTTTTATATATACAGTATTTCTTTAACAAATGTGAGACACGTGGCTGAATCTGTGATCGGATCTTTAATGTGCCGATTAAATTATCTGCTTCGATGATGTAGCAGCTAATTGGCTAACATGAAGAGCATTATGGAGGAACTCTACTAATGAGCAGAAGAAATGGACGTCGGATCGCTTTGACAGCATGTAGGCCGGCATAGTTTGTAATCAATCAGTCTTATTCTCACACAGATCTTGCTGGTTGCCATGGGAACAACAATGTTTTCCTTATATCAGTATACATGCAGAAGAAAGAGGGTGTGGCAAGTAACTCTCGATTGCTTAACCCTAAAGACGGCCTATAATGGGTTGAAAATGATGCTATTGGGATTTGTCCTGTGGTAATTTGGTTCAATAACAAGTTACTAACTTGATTTTGTAGCAGACTCATCCAAAAAAAAACGAAACTACGTCACCTTAAAATTGGGGAATTTCTACCTCCCGTTCTTTGATACTGAGCAAGCTTATTGTTTTTACTTTGTTGTGACTTTTCACCTTCACTCAAGTATACGCCAAGTAATATGACTTTCCCCATTGATGCATTTCCCTCAGGATAAATGTCTCCCCGACACTGGCTGCTTTCACGTACGTCAGATTTGTCAATGACTCCGAGCCTGCTGCAGATGATGTCATCGAAAGCTGATCGGCCTTCAGCAGGATGCTGACCCACCGCGCGGCCGCATTAATGAGCTCAGTTACTCCATTTGTTTGTGGTCCTCCACTTTATCTTTGGCAGGCTCTCCACTTCCCTTTTGCAGGCCTAGAGAGTGTTTGCGGCGCGATGGTTTCAGGGGTTTAGGGCACTCTGCCCGTGTTGCACGCTGCTGTTTGACAGAGTCGACAGGAAAACCGGAGAGGAGGAGGGGTCATGCAGACAGGCCGACGGCGAGCAGGAGACTAATTGATCAGGACGACTTGGAAAGAGAAAAAGGGCAAGTAGCTGAGAGGCATTAGGACTGGAAGTTATTGGAGGAGGTGATAGTTTTAACTGTCTGATGCTTGCTTCTCACAGCCCGTACTGGTCATAAACACAGGCTCACAGATTATGTAACGTGCTTTCATTCACCACTATTGCCCCCTTACAATCTACCCTAGTTAATATTTTTTGTAATTTAGGTCAGTTCACTAATAAATGGAAGCTTTTGTTTTTAATAAAGCTGACAGATAAAGACCAAACTCAGTGATCCGGATAATATCTAGTTCTGGACATGAGTGGTTGTATCGTCATTGTTTTGAATTAGTATTATATTTTAATGTAACTAATGGCATAGTCTCACTGGGTTGATGTATCTGCAGAACATCAGACATTAAATGGGCATATGTTGATAAATATATATATATATATATATATATTTTTTTTTTAAGTTACTACATATTACCATGCTGAGATAAAGCTAGTGAGAGCAGGTAAGCATTTGACTCCATCTGCAGCCTCACAGCTGCCGGATGGTCTGAGTTTGCTACAAATAACAAAAATATTGAAATTATCATTGTTTTTGAGTTGATAATCTTCTACAAATGTGAAACAAATGATCATTTATGGTTGATAAACTGTTATTATACTCTCATAAACGTTTCCTTTATCTCACAAATCTAATCTTATTTGGTAAGGTAGGTAGGTTTCTTCTGCTTGCTTCTAAACCAATAATGAAGAGTTTTTGCCCGTTTACATAGTTTCAGCACCTCACTCATAACTCAGTAATGCACCTGATTGATCAACGCTTTTGACCTGAAAAGACGCTCACAGCATCGTGTGCACTGTGTGCAAGTATGGATGGTATAACTAAGGCAATCGGTGATGAGTGACAGTTTCCAACAGATTTTATCAGATGGAATTATCATACAAGAATTAATTCTGACTTTAAATGAGTCACAGGAGTGTCAAAGGGGAAGTCAAATGTCGGGAAACAATGAAACATTTGATTACGTACAGTGCATGAATGAAAAGTTGTTTACTAGTTCTAACAGAAAATAAAACAAACAAACTCGGTTGGTCAAATAAGTTACTTCATAAAATTCATGTGTAGAAAAATTGAGAATGGAATTGACCACTTTCATGCCTGCTACTGAGTTTTGTCCCCCTCCTTTTCTCTTGTTATGACCCCTGCTCGTTCCCTTGATTCCTCTTTAGATTGTCCTTTCGTGACTTCACTTCACTGCATATTGCAGAGACATGCCTCTTGCCTGTGGCACCAAGACAATCTAGAACCTCTCCTGCCTGCATGTAACACATCAGTCAGTACAACCAGACGCCTGCCTTCAAGTGTTGTGAAGGTGGAAAATACAGAGATAGAATTCATGGTGGCCACAGGCAAGAAGTCAGAAGCACGAAACACAAAAATCAAGGACAAATTACCCCAAAACTGCAAAGTCAACAAATGACTCTGCTCCTGAAATGCTGCTCATGGGAACTGCAAATGTGATCAAAACAAAACAATAAATATGGCCCAGTCATGGCTGGTGTAATTTTGGAGCAATGAAAAAAGCCCTGCTTTGTGAAACATTGTAACACCACATTTTATAGCACAAAGACATTAACATCATCTCATGAAGTGTTTGTGTTTATTGCAAACCTGAAATTCATCAAGTGCATTACAACAGTAATAAAACCAACGTCATCATCTGACAAATATTGCAGGAATTAAAGGATTTCTGACCAAACAAAGAGTCTGAAAAGCTTGTTCATGCATTTATTTTCCAGGAGGCTGAATTATTGTGTTTGCAGGTGTTTAAAGGTTTAAACTGCAGCTCATCCAGAATCCACATGGTCATCCACAAAGAGGGTGGCGCTCATTACAGCGGAGCTTCAACCTGCACTGACTGCCTGGGTGTCCAAGGGTTGACCTCAAAATCTGACTTCTTGTCTATAAAGCTTTGAATGGTCTCGGGCCTGAATACATTTCACATTTACGTGTAGAATATGCGACATCCAGACCCCCGAGGTTCTCAAGTAAGAGGTTTCGTAAGTGTTTCAGAGTCAGAAGAAACAAGGTGAAGCAGCTTTTAGTTCCTACAACTTCTTTTAAATTACGACTCAAAACATTCTCATTTATGCAGACCTTCTATTAAATGATAGATTTGACTCATTTTATTTACTAGCTTTATCTTAATAAAATATGTACTTTATTTACTCTCCTTTCTTATTTGCTTTGTGTTAGTGTGGCGTGTTTACCGAGTGAAGTCCTAATGTGTAAACGGCTGCCATGTCTCAGTCGTGTGCTTGGGTCTTGTGTTCTGCCCTGCCAGTTTGAACAAGCAACAGGAAGCACCTTGACCATTCATATTACATGACATTCATATCACGGATGAATAAATCATAACAGTCTACTCTTCATTAGTCAAACATGGTTCCTTCCAAACAAATCCGCCCTGGTTAGAGTAATCTGAATATGATCTTCTGTCTACAATGCTCCATGTTAGAAGTTCCGACAAGTGAAGTGTTTTTTGATATATATATATATAAGGTGTTTGGGCATCACACAATCGGACAGGAGGAGACTCTCAAAAGTAAATCTGGAGGCAGTCTCACTGCTTACCATACCTAAACAAAACACGTCCAGGAGCAGCTCAGTCGGCCCTCCCTGCTCTCAGCATGATCCCGGTCTCCCTCTGAGCCCTGGGGACCTGGTATTGATCGGCGCCTCATAGGTAGTGATTGGACATGAGTGGATAATTTCCTTTGCTGCATTAGAGTCCATTACTGGCCCGCTCCCCGGAAAGCGATAGACATCCTCAAAAGAAAAAAAAAACGGGTGAAGATTCTTCTTGGAAAAGTGGTCTCCTCAGACAAATGATTCACCAGCCGACGCTCCTCCGACTTTATTATCAGGTCCATTTGGAGAATGATAATCAGATACTGAGTAACAGCAAAAGGAGAACCTTGTCATAACTGAGACACTTTGAGTCCTTTTCTAATGTCTAGAGGAGTGACCAGACAAAAAGATGACGTGTGCAGGAAAACGTGTTTGACTCAATACAGACTCCATCTTGGCTGATACACATTCCGGTCAGATATGCTGATCTTGCTACTTCAACGTCCTTCATTCACACCTTTCAGCAAAGTTCCCTGCCGAGATTCAACCTCTGCAGTCAAACTCGTCTTCCCTCAGAGACCGAGCTGGACTATTTGTGGCTTGAGTGTCCTTTTTCCAACACCTCAAGAGGGTTTGTTTTGGTGGGCGAGTCATTACTCATGACCATTGTAAGCCGGGGCTCTTTCCTACAAGGATATTGCAAGAGAGGAAAAGCTTTACTCACAGACAACAAAGGGGAGGTTTGAGAAAACATTCATAAATGTGCACACGTAAAGGCACTCGGGGGCTGGAAGACATAATTATAATAAAAAGGCAGTTACTCTGTAATATAGCACATAAAAGTATAATTAATCTAAAATTACTATCATTACAGGCTCATTTTGGGAGCCTTTGCAGTGTTTCTATTAACATTCTATCTATACACACAAAGTCTGATATTTCAAATGAGCTATAAAACCAGGGAAAACTACAAAGACAAATTGTAAAAAAAAAAAAAAAGAAGTTGAAAGAAACATCCCATTTTGATTTGAAACCTTTTATAAAAGCCTCATGTTCACAATAAAATTGTCTTTGATTTGAAAACAACACAGTGGAGCTCGAAAAATGAAAGCTGAACCTGTTCTTTATAAAAAACAATAAATGAATAGACAAGAAAAGATTATAATATCATTTTTTTTATCTTCTAACTAAGCACAATCGTGCTTTTCCAGAAGGATGGGGTGATGTGTGAAATGTAAATGAACGCATGAAGCATACAGGTTCATTATTTCCAAAAAACACAACAAACAGATGTCAAATACAAGATATATCACCATTTATGAAAAACCTAAGCTCAGTGGTGGTGACTCATCACAACAAAACTTGGGACAAGGCCATTTTTCACATTTTGTGGCATGCTTTTTCTCATAACAACAGGCTTTATTGCTCACTGACTCTGCACCACGTAGTCCAAAAGAAATGATCTTTTTAAACTGTGGTTGAAAATGTGTTTTCCTGGCTGCCACAGTCCCTCTAGAAAAGCTGCAAAACCCCATTTCAATCTTCAATTTCCAAAACATTACAGTGACGTTAAACATCTGAGGACAAAAATGTCTTATCCTTTGACATGTGTGATTTGAGAAGTTTGTATGCTTGTAATGACGTCAGTCAACAGTCCTACTAACTACTAAGTTGTTTTTTTTTTTTTTTTAATGTGCTGCAGCTTTGTGTTAAACCCCAGTCAGCAGGAGAATGTTAGTAAGAATTAAGCATTGTGAGGAAACTTTTCAGATGTGCATCTTTAACCCTCTATCTTATTCAGGGTTCCTGGAGCCAATCCCAGTTAACAATGGACTAAGGCAGGGTACATTACGGGACAAACACAAGCAGACAGGCAGACAGGCCATCACACTTACACAAAATTTGGACTTGGGAAAGCCCATGCACACGGAGGGAAAACACGCAATCTCTATACAGAACATTCCATGTAGGACTTGAACTCCATATTTTGGGCTATGAGGCATACGTGATACCTCAGAACCTCAGTGTGCAGCACCTGGTGATTCAGTTGTAAATGTAGAATCATTCCTAGGCTGAGGCTGAACATTCACCACTCCTGATCATTTGCAACCCATCAGGTGACCTCTTCCATGGAAGCCACATCTCTACATAAACTCCTCTTTGTGCTGGCTGGGGACTGGAGGACAGACTGAGCTGCTGCTGCTGCTGTGAATATGAATATGATGCAGCTCTGCTGAAGTGGTGCCTGCACGGGCCTGGGAAGTTATCTCCTCCATCATATTGATGGCATAGTAATGTGATTGATTGGCCATTTCTCCGGGGAAATGAGCTTTTCTGTTTCCTGAGAGTGCACGGCTCATCAGAGAAGTTGCAGCCGCCTCGGGTTTGGAGTTTTGCTCAAGGCAACCTCGGCAGGGGAGAGACTGGAGCACACCAGGAGCGTCTCAGCCCGACTCGCCCCGGTATCCGCTTCTGTGTTGCCGTCAGTGCGTTCTGTGAGAAGTGAAGACGGAGGCGGAGTGTGAGGAGGTGGAGGAGGAGGAAGGGAAAAGGAAGAGGGGGATTTAGGCGCTTAAGGACGGCGGAATCCCGTTGCGATGCATGGAGGCTGTTTGGAGACGCTCCCCGGGTCTCCGGAGCGCATGAGGCGGTTCCAGCGCACCGACGGTCCTCAGCACCGGGGGCTTCCGGCCGCTTGTCTTCACCTCTGCCCAGTGGCCACACAGTAGGTTCGGCTTCAGCTCGATTTCGGAAACCACGGAGCGGGGAAACATCCACCGACAGAGAGCCTGAAGGCTTCATCACATCCCTGCGTCGATCGCAGCGGTGGTGGATACTGTGTTTTTCTCATCGGGTGGCATCTATGCAATTATATCTCGACTTTTCATTTTATTATGAGCACAGAGGAGGGAGAGGCTGGTCCAGTTTGTGGGGAGGCTAGGGGGGGTACCACTATCACCCACCGCCACACCTGGGAGGAGGACGGGGAACCGCGCGGCGCCCAAGGACGTCCGCACCCCGTTGATGAGGACGAGGCACCGCGGGCAGAGGAGGAGGAGGCAGAGGATTGCCGGGAGGGCCGGAGCTGCGGGGATACGTGTGATGGGGGCGCAGAGGAGGACAACGGGGGGAATTTCTCCAGTGAGGACGGGGCGGTCGGGGGCACGTCCTGCAAGCCGCAGGCGATGCATTCAAACTGCAGCAGCGAGACCTGCATCCCCACTCCGAGCTGCAGGATCTGCTTCCAGGGCGCAGAGCAGGTACAGCCAACATGTACTCACACAATGTGTCCGGGAGTTTCTTAACAAAACTGTTATGGGATCATAAATCCCAGTTTTGTGAATGACTTGAATTAAACTGAGGGTGAGTCACTGATTGGCTGACAGCCACTTATCTAATTGAAAATTGCTGAGTGGAGGCTTCAGACTTCATGGTCGGCATGACTGGACAGTTTGTGGATCTTAGGTGGCAGAAAATTAACCAAACCGAGGCAAAAAAAAAAAAAAGAAGGAAAAACCAAAAACTTAAAAGGTAATTAGTTAAAGTGAAAAATGTGTTTTTGTTTGAATGCTTTCTGCAGTCCATGAAACGAACTGTGCGCTGTCCATGGTGCTGAAGCAGCCACCAGGGACAGAATACAACATATTCAGCAGTTACAAAGCTCAATGATTCCCCCAAGATCTCTTCAGGGTCTCTAAAAGCTCAATCTTATAATGAGGACTATCAGTATTTTGTATTTTACAAGCCAAATTGCCAAAAATATAACATTTTCCTGGGTCTGACAATTTTAGTCCAAACTTTTTGTAAGTATGTAACATTGTTTTAAATACCCCAAAAGACCCCCAGACATGCCTTTAAAGCTAAACCTGTAATGCATCAGTAATTCAAAGTCCGTCACAAGTTGTGGCACCTTGAATGAGGAAATCCAGAATTAACAGCACTTTCTTTGTGACAACTTCAAACTTTCTCAGAATGTGTTTCTACAACATAAAGTTTTTTTTGACTGTTTGATTGAGAACTTTCACAGTTTGCTTGAACTTGTCAAATGATTTAATAATTCGTTTTCCCCTTCAGATACAACAGATAGTCACCACTAAGCAGGTGAATGGCGCCTACATCAATATGGGTTCAAATAAGCAAATGTGTCAACCGGTACACATTGGGTGCTCGAACAGCTGCAAATGTTTCTAAATATAAAGTTTTGTAAACCTGAAATCACATGCTATGTGAGGTAATAATTGTTCAGATGCTGGCTGTTTACCAAAACTCCAACCCTAAGATTAATGACATTGAATTATCCTTCCTTTTGCTGATGACCATCTGCTTCCATGTGAAGGATCCTCTGGGGCCCTCAAATCTCACCGTGTATATTACTGACAGAAGGTATAAATTTACAAGTTATGCTCCAGGAAAAAAAGCAAAAACAAAAACTGAATAAGCCATTAAAGTGGGATTTTATTGTATGACATAAAATATAGTCTGTTTCCTTCAATCCCCACAGTGCAAAATCACACTGCAGCACTTTTGGCATATTTTGTTTTAAAAACTTTCTAACTATATTAGTCAGTGAGATGTTTATTATTCCTCTCATAGGCTACATCTGTTCCAGACTAGCTTCCTCAATTACATATACATTTTTAATATTCAGAGAGGGGAAGTTAATCTGAGTGACACAGCTTGATGTTTGACTTTACCCACAACAACTTCTCAATCACTGAGATTCAAAAATCGCTGATTTATGCTTTTCAAAACAACACTTTTAGCATTTAATGCCAACTCCCTCTATTTCATTTCACAACTTAACAGTCACTTTCAAACAGCTATCATTTGTTTGTTTGTTACCGATAATGATTATGAAAAAAATTGTGGCTCAGAGGTATGATACATGTGTTGCCTGCATTTTGTATTGACCTTGGGGGAACACAAACTAATGACTTTTTTGCACATATTTAAAGTGGGTAACACTAGTTAACAACCTTTCAAACTAAGATAAAGATAAATACTATAGGCCTGTCCCACAAGACCTCGAGCAGGGCTCTTCAAGCCTGTTTTTCATTAATCAGTTTAACCAATTTCATCAGTTTGAGTTAAGATAATATATGGTAATCTATGGAAGCCAAATACACTGAGAGTTCTTTGTTTTTGACAGGAGGTCTCAGCCCTTCTTTATAGAAGTACACTTCTCCTTTAAAGTATTGTGTGGGCGTCAACAATCTGTCATGGATTCTTATTGCATTCTAACTCAGTATTTGTCAATGATTAGTCATGTTTTTATAAACTCATCAGTAAATTAAAACTGTATATTGAAGCATTTTCTTTTTACAAAGATCTGCATGTGTCTGTAGAACCTTTGGAGTGCAAAACAGGTTTACTGATGGATATATTTTGTGTAATAAACATGATAATGAGAGGCAGCTAATTTGTGATGCCAACAGACTGTTGGGATCAGTTCAAGCAAGCAGCAAAAATGTAGAAAAACATCAAATTTGGATATGAACAAGTCTGTTTTGTCATACAATTCGAGCCAAGGATTTTTCTTTGTTGTAATTTTTCCACAGGTGAACAAAACATCAGAATTAACAGATTATGTTCGTAAAAGTTTATAACATCAGAAAATGAAACGCGGAACATCAATGTGGTTGACACTGCATCCATACACGTGTCCACCCATTCAGGCACATGCGCACACAGTCACATATCAACACACGCACACACACACACACACACACACACACACACACACACACACACACACACACACACACACACACACACACACACACACACACACACACACACACACACACACACACACACACACACACACACACACACACACACACACACACACACACACACACACACACACACACACACGCGCGCAAGTGCACACATCCACACATAGACTCATTTCTGGTTATTCACATTCTCTGTGAAATATTTTGTAGTTGAGCATGTAATCTATAGCACATTATCTTCTGGGATTTATGCATGGCTGGTCCTGATTAAATAATTGAATAAATGTCATTTGCCTTCCAGAGCATCCCGAAGCATACTAATGATCCCGTTCGAGTGCAACTGAATAAAATAAAAAAGATAGAAACAATTGCCACGATGTTCATCATATCAAACGTGGATAACGGTGACTGAGTCATGATCCATTTATTATAAATGTCGTCCCTGAGCGATGAGTCTCACTGTCTGCAGGTCTTCCTGGAGGTGGATGGACAGATATGGACATGTAGGGGATGAATGGGATCTCTGTCCAACCATCTCTGAAATCGGACACTCTGCAGGTCTGTTTGGCTTGTGACAGTGAGGCTTGATGTCGGACGAGTCATTCCTGCTGGAGCTCGAGGAGCGAGAGAGAGAGAGAGAGAGAGAGAGAGAGAGCGAGAGAGAGAGAGAGAGAGAGAGAGAGAGAGAGAGAGAGAGAGAGAGAGAGAGAGACAGAGAGAGAGAGAGAGAGAGAGAGAGAGAGAGGGAGAGAGAGAGGAGTCAGAGCAGTAAATGCCTAAGTGAATATCCTGTCTTCTGAACGTGGGCAACAGCCTATTAGCAGAGATAATCCAATGACTCTGCCTCCGGGTCCAGACTGATATTTGATTTTGATAAATTGCCGCAGGCTGGGCAAGCCGACGAGTTATCAAAAAGCTCACGGACGCATAAAATATTAATGTCAGAAAATGCACACCATGACAGTGTTGTTAAATATAAAAAAAGGCGGAATTATACTTCAGTGAATTGCCGTTTATATTTTTTGGTGAAATATGTTTTAAAACGGGGACTATGATGTTTATTACAGAACTGCTGCAAGTAAACTGCTCTATTTTAGTTCTTATTTTTGGAGAGACATAAAAAGAAGCTAATTTTAAAGTCCAGTTTTACACTTTTTTGTTGGCAGAAAATAGTATAGACCAAATGAGCTCCATCCTTTGTCAGATGTACTGGGCTTTGTTGTGCAGAAACATTATTTTCAGCACTTTGGAGGAATGCCTTATCTGTTTGAATCTGCTTAACAGTTTATCTAAAAGGACACAACCGTAGACAAAGTGTCTTAAATGAGGTAGCAGCTTACTCACTAGATTATTCTGGAGCTTTTAATATCATCACAGTATTGTCACTGGTGTGTAGAGTGAAGTAGCCATCGCAGGTGAAAACCCATGAAAGAACATTGAATCACTGATAAAGATATAAACAGCAACATCAATCAACTTTGTAAGCGGTATTATGTATTTCCTACATTTTTTAAGCTAAAATATTCCTACCATAAGGTTCAGGACAAACTCTTACTCAATATGTACTTGTCTTACCACCTTTGTCATTCAATTGTCAAGAGCAATGTTTGTGTTTCGTTTAACATTTACCTTTGGGAGTTTGACCTTTAATGTGTATGTCATTTTGTTAATGCAAATATTTTAGTTTTTTTTATAAAAAAAACAACCAAAACAAGTCTTGACTGATTAATTAAAGCAGCTTGAAGCTGTTTTGTCCTAATAATTAGAACACAGCTTACTGTCAGAGGCTGTAACTGATGAAATTAGGTAAACTTGCTCACTTGTTTGGGAGCTCTACTGCAATGTCAAGTACTATTAAAAACCCCAAGATAAGCTTGACTGGCCTATAATGAGAATGCTTGAGGCACAACGAGGAAAAAAATGGTTAGTTGTTGCTGTTTTTTTTTTAAACAAAAAAAAATGTGAACACAAGGGAAAGTTTATGCTTATCGTATATTTTTCATTGAAAGCTCCCAAGGGCGGTATGATACCATACATTGATCTACCTTGTAAATGTAACGCTACCAACTTCTTACTCAGGTCATCACATTTTAGTATTTGATTATACTGTTTCTCTCCCAGTTATTCTCATCGCAAACCAATGTATAAATATGAGCTTACTCAAGGGTCAATGTGATGTAGTGGTCAGCATTATGACCTCACGGCAAAAAGGTGCAGATTCAGAGTTGTGCCTCTTTTTCTACAGTTTTCATGTTCGCCTGTGGATTTTCTCCACATGCTCTGGTGTCCTTTCACAAGTCAAATACTTGTGTTAGGTTTGTGATTTGAAATCCTCTATATCTGTGTTCGTCTGGGTTTGTATGTCTCTGTTTTGTGTCTCTGTTTTCGCCCACCAAGGGGTTGTTCAGGTTGTACCTGTAGTTCAGGATGCGCTATAGTTCCCATTGCTTTGGTTAAAAGCCTTGTTGGCCATCTTGTTGACAGGCTTTTGTGGCACTGAAAAGAAAAAAAAAATGTGTTGCCTTTCTGAGAATGTTCCCTTTGAGATTTAAGAGACACATTATAGTTGTCCTTGATGTTGGTTTTTATCCAACACTTCTTTAGTGGATAACTGACCTGCATCCAGTTTATTCAAGCGAAAGCCTCCAAGGTCCTTTCAAACCCACAAGGTTAATATGACATGATGAAAAATGAGCTCCCTGACCACTGACCTTAATCTACTATTAATATGCCACTCACAGCCCAGCCTGCAGGTCAAAGCTGCAGTAATGGCTGCTTGAGGAATGCCTCCAGGAAGGAAAAAAAAAGAAAAAAAGAAACCATCACAACAAATAGATACAGCTGTAATGATTGATGACATGCTGCATCCTGCCATTAATATCTGGGAGTGTTGTAGCTTTGAGAAATGATCATTGATCTGAGCGATGCTGGTAAGGCCCTCTGGTGAACAGGTTGTGTTTATACTTGGATCTATCACCTGCCGGGAGAAAAGACCAAACAGAAGCTTGAAAACAAGGATTTCTCCGAACCAAGTTGCTCGAAATGGAGGTCGAACACCTTGCATTGAGTTTCAAATACAATTTTACTATCTCTGTAACTATGAACATTTGTAATAGACCACATTCGCTGCTTTGAAATTCGTGAAAAATAATTGTTGCCAAATCAGGCAAGTTGAACTTTTACAGATACAATTATGCATCAATCCATCCATCATCTATCCTACATTGGGACAAAGTAAACCACCTCTCAATGTGGAGGAGTACCGGCCATACTTTGTATATGGCCATCCAACAGAGAAGACAAATTCTTGCATCTTGTTTACTATTACTTGATTTAACGCAAGAATATGTTGGCTGTTGTAGTATTACCAGAGTGTCCAGCATTCCATGTGAGCATGTTTCCCCAATCTTCAATAAAATATCAGAGTTCCTTTATGCTTAAGTAATGTGATCGTGTTATGTTTGATCTATGTGTCTAAATGGTTTGCATCTGGCACCATGCGTAATGAGGTGGAAGCTACAGAGTTAATTTAAACTTGTACTTTGAGATATATGTTTCCTTAAGTGAGTGACAATGGGAAACGCAGTCTGTGATGATAGACGGTGGTGTTTACCTTTTCAGTCACTTTGCCTCTTTTTCCCATTTCACCCCTTGAATCAGACTTTCTTCCTCGGTGACCTTCTCTCTTTCTCTGGCCTCCAGGGGGACTTGCTGAACCCGTGCCGGTGTGATGGCTCGGTGCGCTACACCCACCAGCACTGCCTGCTGAAGTGGATCAGTGAGCGTGGCTGCTGGACCTGTGAGCTCTGCTGCTACCGCTTCCAAGTCATCGCCATCAACATGAAGAGGCCGTGGCAGGTACAAACATACCAGATACAGTTTTTCTTTCTTTACTGTTTTAGCCTGAAGCAAATGTTCTGTGGTTAGTGCAATCTTGGCAAGTAAGTTAAATGAGTTAAAGACGATTTCTTGTTTTGCATATCAGCCATAAATGAAGTTGATTGGACATGTATTAAGAAAACCAAACACGCGGATCCCATGATGTCGAATCTGGTAGCTTCGTCATACTGGATAACTTGGTGTACATGGCTGCTTTTTATCTCACTTTACTGAAACAAAGGAAACGCAGCAGATTTATAGTTTCAAGAGCTTGAAAAGTGATGTGACCTTAACAGGGATTATTATCTTCATTCATTCAGGCATTAAAAAGGGACTGTTTTTACAGTCACTGATGTATTGACCTTCTTGTTAGATTCATGCCCAGAAATATTCACGGCCTCTCAGTTGGAAGAAAAACAAGACACACAGTACAGAAGCTGGCAAAAGGCAGTTTCACTGGCAAACTGACAACAAATAAATCCACCTGCATCTGTCTGAGCTCTTGCAAAATGGGCAAACTCAAGTAAAACGCATTCGCTCTGTAGTTAATCATTTTTACCTCTCATTGACCTCCTGAATAAACACCTGTAAGGATAGCTTGCTCGCTGCAAGGATTCTATTCATTTCTCATAAAGGAGAAATGAATGAACAACTGCGACTAACGCAGTTTTATAGATGTGATGTATAAGCCGGTAAAATGAGATCTCTTATATCAAGAAGATACTATCTTCATCGAATATAACTGTAAAGGTTTAGATGCCAGTTTTAAGGATACAAACGGTATCCTGTGCACTTCATGTGTATAGATAATTGACCAAAGTCTCATCTCAGTTTTAAGTAATCAATCGTTAGACCTTGTGGGCTTCCACACAGCCATAGAGTGCAGACTAAAAACTCTTGCTGTTGAGACCGAGTAAAGGTGTGAGCATTTATCTGACAGCGTCTAACGGCAAATACAATCAGGCTGCAATGTGGGAGGTGTTGGACTCTGCATTGGAAAGCCCCTGAGTTAATAAAGTTCAGATAGATCAACCTCTGCTGTCTTCAGTTCTCACTCGACCTGCTTTAAGTTTATCTTGTACAACCCGCATCATCGACTGAAAGCACTGATATAATGATGGTTATTTTTGTTACTTTGAGGCAGACAAGGAGTTAAATGTGAACCTGCCCAGTGTTTGTGTTTCCTCATCACATCCCTGCTGTCAGCTTGGAGCAGGAGCATTCCTTCAGTCCTCCCTCCTTTCAAAACTAAGCAGAGGATCGGGCGGATTAAACTATCTGCATTCTGGATCGTTTATTTCAATGAGGAACATTCAAGCCCTTTCATATCTGTTCCCTCCAGATGGGAGTTGAGTCACTAGCAGACTGTATAAACACACAGCCGAGGCTCAGCGGAGATTTAGTTTCTGTCCACAAAGTCTGCCTGAAGTCTTTATTTCTGAAACATGCATCATGCAGCTTCAACCATTCACTTTTGAACAACAATCCGTGTTGTTTTCACCAACTTTATTGTGTGCTGTCTGTTCTCCACTCCACAACATCCTATTCTCTCACTATTGATTTGACTTTGGCACAAGGATTTGTTATCTTCAAAGCTTCCCACCAAACACCCGGCCTGATTTAGACAATGTTTCTGGGCTAAATCTGTTCAGTCTGTTACAACCTCGATTTAGCCCAAATAGAGTCATTAAAATTAGATTGTTTTTGGGCCGTACACTGTGGTCCAATAACAACCCAACATTTACGTATTGAACAGATTTACCCCCCAAAACAACGTCTAAATCACTTCAGGTGTTTGGTGGGCCATGAGCATGTGACGATTTGATGCCAACTGCGCAATATCTGAGTACTGGCCGTTTTTTTGCTTTGGTTGAAAGGCATTGAACATTTGAAGACTACACTGTGAAACTCCCCACCTTTTTCATTTTGCAAATACAACCATGTCCATGAAAAATCTTTTATCAGCACTTTAATGTCAGTTGTCTCATTCAGACTCAAAGTTCAAAATCTACAGCATGAATTGACGATTGTCCTTGTATCCTATCATATCTACAAAATGAATATATGATGATAGAATCTTCACGGCTTGGAAATAAGATGTGGGCTGCACAGTGGCACAGTGGTTACTGTCCTCTTTTTTTACACCCTTCATAAGCTTTCGCCACTTCTTCTTGGCTGCTGCCATCTCCTTTTTAGAGATGTTGCCATGCCTGTAGTTCGTATCCAGAGCAGATCTCAACTGCTTGATTCGCTACTGCGGCGATCTGGAGTAACCTGCGTGGGTGCGGTCGACGTGGTTCGGCAGTCTGTTAGACATCCTCATTGCCAGGCTGGTGGCTGCCTGTAGGACAGAAAAGGAAATTATATTCATCTATTTAAATGCAGCAACATATGAAATCAGTTGTTCTCATTCTTGTGTGGATTTGTTCACCTCGTACATCCCGTTGATGTCGTTCTTTATTTGGCCCCACTGGGATGACATCTTGTTATTCAGAGATTGTACCTGCACGATGGGACAGCATGACTCGGTTGGTAGAGAGGTTGTCTCCCAATCAGAAGGTTGTAGGTTCAATTCCCATCTCTGCCTACATCCTGAAGTGTCTTTGGGCAAGCTGCTGAACCCCAAACTGCCTGGGTGAATGTAGTGTGAGAGTGAGTAGTTGGTGGTGGTGGTCGGAGGGGCTGATTGCACAAAATGGCTGCCTCACTTCTGTCAGTCTGCCCCGGGGCAGCTGTGGCTACATATGTAATTTACCACCATCCAGCATGGAGTGAATGAATAATGCAATGTAAAGCATCTTTGAGTGTCCTGAAAAGTGCAATATATATACATTATTAAATACATAAGATTGCACTGATTTATCACATTTTCTACCAACAGAGATGTCACTTTTCTTCCTGCTGTATTTGATTGATCAGTGAAACCAAAGAAATTAAGATTCAATTCAGAATTCCTGACAAGAAAAGTGAGTGTTAAAAGTCACATAAACTCCAACTGCTAAATGTTTTGTTGTTTTTAAAAACAACAACAACAACAATGAATCATACAAATGAATTTATACTGAAGTTTGATTGATAATAAAAAGGATATTTGACCCCTTCATTGGACTGAAGGTGCTTTTTAATTTTTTTTAATTTTTTTTTAAATCAACTTTATAGAAATCGTATTAGTTCAAAGAGTGACTGGTTTTGACTACTTTCACATGCAGTTTGTGTTTGTAGGAAGATTGAACCAAATGGCAGAATCACGAGGAAGAATCGACCAGAAGCAAAGTGTCTTCAGGAGGATTTGACCAAACGCTCAGTGTCTTAATGAAAGATGTTTGACGCTCGTTTGAAAAGTATTTTTTTATTACTATTCAGAGTGACTTCATCTTACCTAATGAAACTTTAATAAACTGATGTCATTCATTTGATTCATGTTGAAACTGTTTCAGAGATGTGATGAGTCTAGGCTCTTCTAAACTGATCATAAACAGCAAACCTCACCAGATAAACCCAATTCAGCCTCCTGCTTTTTCCTGTAAACACTTTGATTTGGGTTAGGAGGCTCCAATATCCATTGTATAGCCTGCATTTGATTCACTTCCATTCATTGTCTCTTTTCTGTGTGCAGTGGCAATCCATCACCATCACCCTGGTGGAGAAGGTGCAGATTATTGCAGTGTTCCTGGGTTCGCTCTTCCTGGTGGCCAGTATCTCCTGGCTGCTGTGGTCGGCTCTCAGCCCGCAGGCAATCTGGCAGCGCCGGGATGTCCTCTTCCAGATCTGCTATGGCATGTATGGCTTCATGGACCTGGTCTGCGTAGGTGAGCCTGGGAATAAAGTCACACAACCATGTCAATGAAATGCAAAATACTTGGGCCTTTTGCCACTGCAAGCATTTATTTTGTGTTTTGAGGCAGCAAAAGAAAAAAAACCTTTTCTGGTAAGATTTTGTCTTTAATGTGTCGATTGTTATCCTTTTATCAGGTTTGATTGTCCATGAAGGAGCAGCGGTGTACAACGTCTTCATGCGATGGCGGGCGGTGAACCTCCACTGGGATGTTCAGAGTTACAATAAGGCAAAGGACATGGAAGAGACCAGCACTGGCCACTCCTCTCTGGGCCCCAGGACACTTTGGTTGCCTCTTGCCACCTTTGGGCCGAGTGGCCCCTTGCACCCCACCCAGCTGCGGTCACAGCCATGGACCTGCCTCTGTTTGACGCCCTTCTGCCCCAGGCTGGTACCCCGAAACAACCTCAGTCAGGACAGCGACTCAGGAGAGGTTGTCATTCGTGTGACATCTGTGTAACGGCCAAGCGGTATTTGTACGGCAACAAAGTATCTGCTGGGCTGCACGCGGTGGTCTGAGCTCTGCAGCAAAGTTTATACAGTCATATGATCATTTTTTCTTCCAAGGTTTGTCTCTAATTAAATGTTTTTTCTAAAGTCTTAATGTTTGTTTCTCTCTGGGGCTGGTCCTCAAACCAATCTCCACACTTCAGGTGACTGACACGGCGACAGAGACAGCACGGTTACTTTTGTAACAGAGACAAGAACCTTTGTCATGTTGGACAAAAGGAAGTGAAAAAGTCACAAGTTAAAAAAGCACATCGCCACACATTTCAACACGGTTTAAAGTCATAAGGCTGTGAGTGCTAATGAATGCTCTGAGGAGCTACTACAGCACTGAACCCCTAATAATCTAGCTTCAATTGCTGTAACTAATTCCAGCTGTACGGCGAGTGATTTAAGCTGTCAATGCTTGTTTACTTTTTATTAACCTTTTTTATTTTTCTATTTCACATTACTTAGACCAATTTGGAGTTGCTGACTGGAACTGGGTCATTACAGATGCTTGACCACAAAGGTCCAAACTGTTATACTTTTAAATAAATCTAATCATGTGCAACTGTGAACAGGGAGGGATGCTCTTTGAAGGAACCTTGATTTGGTATAAATTACTTGCTTTAAATAACTGATTTTGGCTTCACATGAAGCACATGATTCAGTAGTAATACACTTGCACATTCAAAGTTTATTCAGAAATGGTATTTGTATTTTTACTTTTAAATTGCTACTAAATTCTAACAAGCACAGGAGCCTGAAGTCTAAAGCCTTGCCGAGGCATCAAAAGCACGCAGGTGGAATCGACTTTAAAGCAGGATCGATGAACTACGCACTGAACACTGAGAGCTTTGTATCCCAACTACTGTTTGTTTCTTTAGTTTTTCCAGGGAAAAGTATTTGATGAATGGGGATAAATTATTCGGCAATCCAGGCGAATTGCCAACGAGCACAAATTAACAAGCGGTGTCAGAAATATATAATTACGTCGACGTTTTGATATTAAACAATGATGAATTTACCGTCACTGTCAGAGGTTCTGCTTATCGTGCCTGTATAACCTGACATATCAACGTTTTTCCAGCATAGAAAAGTTTTTCTCAGTTGTCACAAAAAGGACTGACCCTCAGATGGTTTGTGCCGGTATAAATACAGTTCTTGAAAATTGTGGTTTTTCCGTCTGTAAATCATTTTGTTGCGCTTCCAAGAGCCCTGTGGGGGTTTGGGTTGAAGGTTTTCTTTTGGGGGGGGGGGTGGGGGACGCTGTTCTTGACCCAAGTCATTTGGGTGGTTTGGTTTTTTTGTGCCTTAGGAGGCTGGGTGTCGACGTCACAATGCGCAGCACAGAAATGACGTGAATGTGACTTTTGCTGTTGGCTGTATTTATATTTCTTTTGAATGTAACATGGATGTAATGTATAAAGAATATTTATATATACAGAGAGCAGTGTGACTTATTTTATTAAATGAGTTGAACACATTTGATCCCGGGCTATACTACACCACGTCTGACCAAAAAGGGAATATCAAGTTAAAAGTTTATCTGGTATAGAAATAGGGAGACTTTACACTTTGGCAGGTGTCTAATAGTGTTGTTGTGTCATGCAGTGAGTGCATGGGGTTGCTGCAATGTTTCTTTATCTGTATCTTAACCTTAACATCATTTCAAAGGAAAAAAACAACAACAACTACCTGGCTCTTTACAGAAAGACCATCATTCTGTCAGGCGTCAGTTCTTTAATCTAGACATTTTAGAGAGACTCTGACTGTCGACAGAGATTAACTCATGAATAATTAAAATACATCTGGATTTTGTTTTTCCCCCATAGAGTTGAACAGTACAACAGAATTAGGTTCTTTAAAAAACAGGGATTCTTTTGAAACATCTGGACTCGATGAACCTCACTTAGATTTTTTTGAGAAATAGATTCCTCATATTTGACTTTACCGCTTTAAATTTAACTTGGACTCTTTTTAATAAACCTGGATTTCACACTTTACCATTTCCAAGACTACTTGAGATAAATTCAACCTGAAATCTTTCAACTAGACCAGACGCAAAGTGTCTTGATGAAAGATGTTTGGTGCTTGTTTGAAAAGTTGTGACCGTTCCTGCAGGCTCCAAAGTCCAGGTTTATTTGTCAAAATTCTCAGACCAATAGTGAATATGATGCTCAGGATCATGAGCAGTTAAAAAAAAAGAAAAAATAAATCACATTGACAAAGCAGCTTATGCCATATTGATATTTCAGCACCACTGCAATTGGAGGCGCTGATTAGTTGAGCCATTATTACTATTCAGGGTGACTTCATCTTTCCTAATGAAACTTTAATAAACTGATGTCATTCAAGTGATTCATGTTGAAACTGTTTCAGAGAGGTGATGAGTCTAAGCTCTTCTAAGCTGATCATAAACAGCCTACCTCATCACATAAACCTTATTCAACCTCCTGTGTTAGTTTAAGGAACTACCACAGGCCATCATGATCATGGGCGTATAAAGTTAAAAATGCTCACTAATTCATTTGAACTAGATAAAAAATTTTTTTTAATAAAGCAGCCTATGCATCTTCAGACCATATATGTTTTTTATTGTTAGATTCATCATTTCAACACACAGAATACCAAAAAAAACCAAACAAACAAGATAGTAGTTACTGTGTCAAAGATCCACTATCAGTTGGATAATTGCAAGGGAAAAAAAAGTAAGATTCAATATCTTAAGAAACAAAAAATACTATGTGTGATCATTATACAGGACAACAATAATAGAAGGCAAAAAAAACCCAAACATTACAGTAGAAAATGTACAGCCACATGATTATACAATATACATATAACATTGCACATTTTACCACAAAAAAGAGAAACCACACATGGAAAACAAAATAAGTACATAATATACAAGAAGGCACTGTGGAATAATCCTGCACACGCATCTTTGGATGGATCTGCCGCCCGCGGAGCTCCAGTGAAATGATGTGGTAATGTCACACTGCAAATATTCAGTCCAGCTGAACAAGTCAGTCAAGATAAAGTCAGATTAATTTTGGCTACTTGTGATCTTTCCTTTCTAAACTGCTGCCGATCCGATTGTTTTAAAGGGTAATGCTTCTGCAGCTTCTGCTGAAAGTTATTTACCCTCCTTTCAAGAAAATAAACTCCAAATAAATATGATAAAACATGTTCAACTGTGTTCATATCTAAAGAATTAAGTTGAGGTTCATCTCTTCAATGCCTCCCTAGTTACTGTTGCAGTTCACACATTTGACCAGGAGAGGTCGCCAGGAGTCACAGAGTGACGTAAAAGACGCGACGCCCAAAACTAGGCAAACAAAAATTTACAAAAAAAACTCCCCTACAATTCATCTGTCCATATTCTCTGCTGCTTTATCCAATTCTGAATCATGGCAGTCCTGTAGGGAGGAATGATTGAAGCATAACTCTCGAAACTGTGACAGTGTGCCTGGACCGCTTCACTCAGCTACAATTTGAACAAAACGAATTGAAAACTGCGTTCAACAGGTCCCGACCCGATTGTTGGCGCAATAACAAAACAAACGTGTGTTATCATTATGCATATACAATATTCTTCATAACATTGTGTCATAATGAAATGGGTACATTTCTTACAATATTATTATGCAATAATATTATTGGTTATTAGAAAAACCAAACAATGTGATCTCACACTATCATTCTATATTATCACCCCTAATAACAGGTTTACACCATCAGAAATATTTCAAAAATTGCTACTGTACTGTATAGAATATGGAAGTCTATGACCATGTGGCTGATGCTATAGTCAGCAAATCCAGCTTCAGCATCTTTGACATCATGTTGAATGACTTGCACGGCTGGACCTATTTTGTCAGGATAAGAATCGACTGGCAGGTTAAGAGAAAAGCCGGGAGCACCTATTAAATTCTGGCTACGCAGAAACAAGAGTGGCATCGATTGGACTGTATCGGATTCGAGTTCGTCCTGCTTCAGCTTGAACAGGCACTTGTGACCTTTGTGATTTTCATCAGCAAATCAAAATAAGCAATCAAAAAGTTGAAATGCTGACGACGCGTACAATTACACATTATTTACAGTTGAACACGTCATCCTGGAAAAAGGTCAAGTTTCAGAGTCTGTCAAAGCAGAGGAAAAAGGCTTGCAGGCTTTAGTTATTGTTTTCTTTCTTTTTAAATCTTCTCTGCTTAAAAACAACAACAACAAAAGAAAATGTACATTCGGACAGCCTGTAGAAACAAATTTCTTCTCTCGCACAGTCACACGAGCAAAAGCTTCAGTAAGAAATTCTGCAGCGACAGCCCTTGTTGTGCCACAGTGTGTTAGCATTGGGGATAAATCGATAGTTTCCTTTAAAACAGGACACATCCACATTTTAACTCTGACTCAATGAGAACTCATGAGAAAAGGTTTTTCCAGTCCGGTTTCTTTGGCCTTGAAAACATATTGGGATAGATGCTTCAGGAAGGATATTTTTGATTATCCTTGAACAATTTTACAGCCACTATCACTAAATTTCAACTTTCGAGCTGCTTTCATCGTAATCTCGTGCTGAATTATTTTTCTTTACTATTCATATGAATGAAGTAAATATATGAACTTTTTTATTTATTGGTTGTTTGACCAAAAGCGACGGGATACGAGTCGGTCAACTAAGAGTGATTGTAATACCTAAAAAAAAAAAAAAAAATCAGTAAATTGGCTTTTCTTCTGTACTTTGGCATTCTTTCACTTTCTCAGCAGTTTCAGACTGAAACAAATTGTTTTATCAATCAAAAGTGGATGTGTCAAGTTTCACAATAAAACTCATCAAAATAACTTGAGCTAGTTTACATTAAGAGCTTTGTGGTTTGTCTCCAGCATTCAAAGTCAATATGACGTCGGATGTACGAGCTGCGGCCGCCAGAGGGCGGGTGACGGGCGTCCGTGCACGGCCAGTCGTCGGCCGCGCTCAGCACTCCCACTTCACTCTGGTAACAGGCCACTGGGCCAACGTTCAAAATGTGAAGTTCACCAGGCACTACACTGGCTGCCGTGGCTGCTGACAGACTGACAGTTGCTGTAGCGTTTCTTGACGATCATGCTGATGTAGGCCTTCATCAGCTTGGCGATGTCCATGACCTGCCGAGAGGAGGGGGAACGGTTCAAAGTTACAGGGAAGTGAACTCTACGTCTCTAATCACACTTTTACAGCATTTATTTGTTCAAGAAAAACCAACAGTTCAGACTGAATAGTTGTGACTTTATACAAACCATTTGGGTTTCGAACACCAGCTCTCGCCCCTCCACAGCAATCTTGTAGGCGTTGGGCAGCGGAGCTCCGAATGAGAGAATCTGTTCATACGGGAAAACCTCCAGAGGCCACGGCTCCCCTCGTTTGTACACCGATATGGCCTCCCGGCTCACTCCCAGCCACAGCTCAGAGGGGAACGCTCCGTCCCGAGACTGAAACAACAGGCAAGAATCCGGCCTGCTCATTAAAACTGACCGAGAGGACTGCAAGTGTCACCAAAGGACGTGCAAAATGACGACTTTACAACATTGATTGAGGAGAATATCCTGACTGCTTCCCAATAACAACACATAACAAAACCTGTTGCAAAGTAAAAGTGAGTTTCCTTTATATTAGTGTGAATTCTTCACCTCAACATTGAACAAAGTGGATCCGTATCCCTTCCACTCCTTCACCAGCGCCATGTATTTGACCATGGCCTGTTCCTGGTTCATCCCCTGCAGTTTCCTCCACTTGTCCATCACGCTGGTTCTGACGGCGGCCATCTCCTCCCTCATCCAGGCCTCCAGGCTGTTCTCCTCCTCCAGCTTTTGCCGACTCAGCGAGCCGCTCCTGAAGCTCCGCCGTAGCGTTCCCTCCAGGAAGCTCGAGCGTTTCCTCTCGGACGTCCCGCTGCGCTCCGCCACTGATCCGGTGCCCGGAGCGAACGTCTTGGCAGAGTTCTGCACACGGGCCCGCAACCGTGCCATGGGGAACACCTGGGACATCTCAGGGACGTTGGCCTGGGAGTTGTGATCGCCCAGGAGGTACTGAAGTCTCAGGGCAGCCAGGAACTGAAGAGTCTCCTCGGGGGCGGGATACTGACCACGAATGACTGCTTCATGAGCCTTCAGGAAGAAGGAGGAAACTTTCTTAGCATCAAATGTACTGTAATTATTAGAAAATTGTAACTGGTTGGATTCAAGTAAGGGATAAATCATCTACCTTTATACGGTGTTCCTTTGGAACCCAAAAGGTCCTACATTTTACACTTTACATACCTTTTAAATTGAACTGTTCCTTGTAGCACTATGAGATTGTTTTAATGTAAAGTACATTAGAAATAAAATGGATCATCATTATTATGACCATATCATCATCATCATCATGGACGTTTTCATTCTCTATATTTTTGATGTGCTATTGTAATTTATTTATTTTTTAACCAAATTAATAATTATAAAAACATTTGAGCTAGACAAACAACATAAAAAAAGATAGAACAAACATAATGAAATACAAAAACCCCCAAGAAACTTCACAAATCAATTCAAAAACCCACAATCAATGTTATTCAAATGCTCATGAGGACAAAAAAGCAAATTTTTAATATGTGCTGACTTGGTCAAATAATTATGCAATCTGGGAACGTTCATGTGTGCTTTTGGAACGGCAACGATGGTGTTTTCAGTAAAATCCAGTTTTTATTAAAAGTTAATTGAAGGAGATAAATGCTCCAAACTAATCATTCATCTGAAAACCCGACGTCTCGTACCTGTTCAAACATGAAGGCGAACTCCACGCTGTCTTTGGGAACGTTCTCCGTGTCCAGGAAGCAGTAGAGTTTGAAGTAAAACTTCCAGCCGGTGCTGCACTCGTCCGGGCTCGCTGAAAGCCTGGACATCATGAGGCGAGAGGTGAGGCGGAGAAAAAAGGGTTTTCTGTTGTTCGGACTCAAAGGCGGGCAGGCCGCGGTGCTCACCTTTCAAACTTGGCGAGTACGTCGGCCACCACCGTGCGGCTCTCGATGGCCTTTTCCGTGGTGTCGTTATGTTCGAAAAGAGCAAACATGTTCCTGCTGTCCTCCATGGCCAGGCCGCGGATCAGTTTCTCCACCACCTGACACACGGGATGAGATACAAGTCTCAGACACACTTGAATTCAGTAAAATTATTTTGGTAAAATGAAAGTAACTGTTGGAAAAAAACTCCAAATTCCTGATTGAGTGTCACAACAGCTCATATTTTCTTTTCAATATTCAGATTGATGTTACTCTGGTGTGTTCTCAGTATTTATCTACATTTAAGTCAATTTCAGCAAGTGGACCTTTTTAGATTATTTAATTAATCACCGGTTCAAATGTCACTCTGTAATACAAGTACAATCAACTGCAAGTTAACATGCTCTTAAAATTAAATGAAAATAATGTAAAAAAGTATGATTTTTAATTGCATATGGGATTATTATGAATATCGAAATTATGTAAAGCAGGACTTAATAGAAGTAACTGGCTATACAGCTTATTAAATCTAATAATTAACTAGTGACATTCAAAAATGTCAGAAATAGGTGAACCTCATTGAAGGACACGCAACACTCATTAATTTGATAATAATTGTTCTAATTTTGATTGTTGCTTTGAGTGAAAATAATTGCAAACCATTTGTTTTTTAAATGCAGAAAAAAAAAAAAAAAATCTGAAAATGTGAAATACTTCCGCGTCTTACGAAACTATAAAGTAAAAGTACCTCAAACATGAAGTTATTTGAATACATATTTATATTTTGCCCTGAATGGATACAATTTTTTTTTCACATTTTGATCAAAAGACAATAAACGAGAGAATATTAATATGTCGTCTCTAAACAGAGAGCGTGACACAGTAAATGTTCAGCCCACTTCCCACACACCCACCTCTCCAGCAGTGGTGTGTGAGTTGATGGTGATCTTGCAGGAGCCTCCTCCGTGACAGTGAACGGTGGTGCTCATTTCCTGCCGGGCCACGATGGAGCGGATCTCCTCCTGCGACGGCACGTTCTCCCGGGTTCGAGTCTTCTTCAAAGCCTCGAGGGCGAAGGCGGCGTAACGATCCATCTCCGTCCCGGGGAAGAGCTCACGAGTCCTGCAGCACATTTGATTTAGATTAAAACAACATTGGCTTCATGAAACGATCACTGTCTGCAAACAATTGAGTCGGCCGCTCACCTCTTCAGATGAAACTTGAGGTATCTGAGGATGCTTCTTGTGGGGATGAAGGTGCAGGACATGCAGGACAGGATCTTCCAGCTGCAGAGGTTCCCGGGGCTGCCGGGCTGCGGCGGCCGCCTGGTCTGCTTGATGAGCTGGCAGTAGAGCTCGTCACGCAGCAGTTTGAGCTCCTGTCCCGTCTGAAGGATGCCCTGGATGATGGGCACGGGGTCCGCCACACCATCCAGGTGCTGGAGAGAGCTGAACACCTTCAGGGCTTCATCCTGCAGGGTGGTGTAAATTCTGTTCCTCGGAGCTGAGAAAGAGAGAGACAAGTGATATAAGGACGTGCGTCTGTGATGTATGGTTTGAATCATTGTTATATTGAAGTAAACATAGGTAAGACAAATATTTTCTTTCTAGTTATACATCACTAGGATGTTCTGTACTAGGATCATGCCCTCGAGGATACAAGACGATATGTCCTCACAGAAATCTGGGCTTTTTGAATTAATCTCTCTCTGCCTTCCTGTCTGCTTTAAATCTCTGTGACTCACAGGTTACATGGATGTCACCGTAGGGCAGAGGAAGCAGTGGCGAATGCAGTGGATGGTGGCTGTATCGAAGGATGGGATTCCTCTTGTAGATCTGCTCCACCACCTCCGAGTTGAGGCAATTCTCCTGCAGAGATTCGAGAAGATTCCACTGTATTGTACTGCTTTTCGGCTCCTCGTCCGATCAGACTGACTGCTGTGCAAGCGCAGCTTTTACCTTGATGTCCTGGATGAGCTGCTGAGTCGGCGTGTCGATGGGCGCTTTGGTGTCGATGACGCTCTGGATGGAGTTGGCCCAACGCGCGGCTTCGTTCAGCAGCTTGCAATACAGACGATACGAGTGCTTGCGGCCGTACACGATCACGTTCCAGTATCCTGTCGGTGCAGCAGCACAGTAGGAGGAGCTGAAAACAACTCTTTTTTTCGAGTCAATTCAACTCTGAATTGATGGAGGACATGGGAAAATTCTACCTGTCTCTTTGAAGACCTTCTCGTCAGGCTGAACCACTGAGCAGAGGCTGTTCAGCACCAGTGTTCCCAGCTTCAGGGCGTTTCGCTCCGAGCTCTTATAGTAGTCCAGGGAGTTGTGGGTGAGCAGGAACCAGCGCTTCTTCAGCTTCAGGGAAGCTTTGGTGCTGTTCTTCAACTCTTTGTGCAACCAGCCTGCGAGGAAATCAATAAAGTACATATCACTTCTTCTGTCACCTCTAACAAAATATTTCATAAACTAGAATAGCTACAGCAAAACACAATTGAGTCTGAAGGCCAAAGCTACACCCTTTTCTCATATTTTGACAATTTTTTGGGATAAATTTCCCAAAATGGTTAAACTAGTCTAACTAGTCAAACACTCCACCAATACTTGAACTTCCTTCTATTACCTATTAATTATGATACGATGTATGTTTGTTATTTTTCAGGTAAAAGTTCAATTGTAAAAATGCCCAAATTAGAGCTTCAGGAAAGCTGTAACATATGCAAACCTACGGATCTACAAGATGTACTCCTTTGAGCAAAACAAAGAGGGTGGTGCCCTGAAGGTTAGAGAAGCAAGCTTGGCAGCCAAAACTCAATCTTTAACTATTTTGAACAACACAATCAATCTTTGTCCGGTGAGGAGTTCACAATAGAAAAAGTAACAGGGTTGTCACCTCGAATGATGAACTCCTGTCCATCGACACGTGTATCTCCCTTGGAGCGCTGCAGCAGAGTGATCCAGTGGTGCATTTCTTCCGGTGTGTCGGCATTGCAGTGCAACACACGGTTTGCAGTGATCATGACAAAGGAGTTCGGCCTGCGACAATTCAGAAATCTAGTTATTTCCTATTTGTTAACAGCTGATCACTCAGTCATCTGGTTAACATTCGAAAAAATGAAATTACCAAGAGCAGATTTTGAACAGTTTGACGTCCGATACAACGGGACAAAAGAAATGAAAAAGATAAAGGGTACAGCTAACATCAGAATGCTTCCTTTTTTTGCTATTTTCCCTCTGAGTTAATCCATCTGGCCGGAACTTTCAGGTTACTTCACTTCAGACTTCGTAAAAGAAAAAAACCAGATGGCCACGATGTGATGTTCGGTGCGAGCGCTCACCTCTCTGGATTATCAGACGCACAAACCGAATCGATCATCCCCACATCCAACGTTCCCTGAAGAGAGAGAGAGAGACACACACACACACACACACACACACACACACACACACACACACACACACACACACACACACACACACACACACACACACACACACACACACACACACACACACACACACACACACACACACACACACACACACACACACACACACACACACACACACACACACACACACACACACACACACAGATAAAGAAAGCAGTGCAGTCACGGTGTTCAGAGTGTGGATAATGACTTTGACCTTCCCCTGCCCTGTGGAAACCAATTATTGCTTGCACACACGCACACGCAAGCGTGCGTGCGTGCACAAAAACATTATCAAAGCGCATCTGTGTTTTGCAGTTAAAAAAATACAGAAGACACTTAAAAAAGGAGTTTTGTACAGCTACAGAAATAGGAATTAATTATGATTTTAAAGGGTTTGCACAAATGAAACAGAATGAGTGGGGAAAAAAAAGAAAAATAGCCTTAAAGCAAACAACTAAACATAATTAAAAAAATATATTTTTGTTGCATTCTATAAAGGATTATTATTTAAATAATCTGATATTATGAGATGGTTTGTCTATGCATGACTTCATTACAGTTTTCTGAAAACATACACATTACACACATGCCGATACAAAATAGCTTGACCATGAGACTTCATTTCACTGAACATCAGTTTAGGTTACTGATACGGATGTTTGACTGTGGTCATGATTTGTCTGCGTCGGTAAGGTGAGTACAACATATTAAATGACCATTAAGCAGTCTCAGCTCTTAGTCTCGCACAGTTAGGCACATTCACACACACACAAATGATGACATCTGGCATGGATGATGCTCAATTCCTGATGGGAGGAAGTTAATGTTCAGTGTCTTGCCAAAGGACACCTCTACACATGTGCAATGACTGACTTCAGGCGGAGTCGCCCCGGTATATAGCACAACTGGTTTTACTATTTGTTTTAGCCCATGAATTCAATGATAGCTCAATTTTAGTGAAAGCATTTGCTCATATGTTGATTATAGTGCTTCGTCTCGCCACCGTACTCACCACAGCGTTCTGGGGGTTGGCCTGCTCGTCGTGCATCTCTCTGATCTCCTGTTCGGTGGAGCTGTGGACTTGACTCAGCACGCTGAACCACTGACTGTAAACAAGGAGAGATCAACATCATCACGGTGAGGGAAATTGATTCTGTCCAAAACATGTGGAAAGGTAACAAATGTGAAAGGTGAAAAGAGAGAAATGGGGAACCTGGAAGGGACGCAAGCATAAAACAACAACTTCCAAAAACCGATTAAACTATTTGTGGCCGAGTAGGACTGTTTGCTCATGCTCAATCACAAAATGATTAAACACACAAATAAACAAAAACAAAAAAAACAATACAGCATTATCACTATGATAATATTGTCCACCTTAATGTTAATAACGGGTTGAAATTAATTCCTTTTTTTCAAAAACACAAATTTCAAATTGTTGATGGTGAAAGATTCTGCACCGACTGTAAACCTAGAAAAGAAGCTGAGTAATGATGCTGAAACTGAAATGGGACTTTTTTAAGATGATCATTTCAAATAAGTTTTCATTTATAAAAAACAAAAATTGTTCTAAAAGTAGAAAAGATTATAGAAGAAGGTACAAATGAAGCCACAGCTTACATGTTCTTTTAGCTGGTCATGGGTACCTTCATCATTTGTGTTGTTTGAAAATCAAAAGACTTGATAAACAGTGTAGAAATTCTATAACTTTCATTGTTAGTCATAATTTTATGCCATACTTTGCCGTTCCTACGTTTTTTGGTCACTTTAGTCTCCTTCCCTGCATGAGAACATATCTGTGATTCACTTACTCCCTGAAGGCTTTTTGTCAGTGCTGTGCAGAGCTTAGTACCACACAAAACTCACCTTGCATCCTCAGCAGACTCAGCGATCAGATGGTACGTCCTCTCTGGCATTACAATGTCAATTCCATTCTCCTTGTTGGTGTTATCAATGATTTCTCTATAGATCATCGGGAAAAAGGGAAAATATCGATTCAATCTCTCTGAACAAGCAATGGCATAGTAACTTTTTCTCTCTCAAGTTTGCCTATAAATGATCTGACGCATGATAAATCACTACTTTATCAAAATGTAGTTTATGTGGAGAATTATTTTAGTTATTTTTAATTAAATTCCTAGAATTTTGTCATGCAAAGAAAATTCTAAGTTCATACCCGCTTACCCAACGTCCTCTTTCAAAGTTCTTCAAACTATCATATTCTTTTTTTGTCATCGTAGCTATAAAAATGATTCAATAGGAGGGATACATCCACCAGTTTAAGGGCAGATCCCTCCCATCCTGCTATGAACAAATCTTGCTTTGCTCTTACTTGGCGCCGTGCATGTCCAGCACTCCCTTCATCTTGTCCTCGCTGTCGCTCTCGAAGTACATGAGCTTGCTCTGCCGCAGCACGAACCAGCGGCGCTTCCAGTTGCGACGGGACAGTGTGGACGAGCCCCCTCCCTTCTTGTGCAGCCAACCCTGCTTCAGAGCCTCCTGCTTGGCCCGGAACCACAGGAAGGTCTCGTCTTTCAGGACGCACCAGCGCCGCTTCCAAGTGTTCATTAGACCGCCTGTAGAGGGGGAAATATTAGTTTGTGTTCACTCCTCTTCTTTGTAGGAGGGCTGTGACTTTAATTTCAAAAGTTGCAAGATGCAATAAATCATCTGGAGGTTCGAAACGAGACTAAGCAAAAGAAAACCAACTACAATCTGCACGTTTGACTAAAATACACACGAGCAGTGAAATTTCTGGGTCCGTCTTGCTGGGAAAGTGAAAGAAGAATGTTAACAGAGAAAAAAAAACGTATTTTTGAAAATTATTCCAGGTCGGTCTGTGAGATTTACTAACCTTTGATGTACAGGAAGCTGTGAAAGTAAGGGAGCGTGACGCAGCTGTAGACAGAGTCCCGGCGATACGACAACTCATCATCCGTGTCAAACCTGTCGAAGTCGTCCTCGCTGTCTTCAAACTGGAATAAAAGCGACAAAAACCATGATGTTATACAGAGAAGAAACACATTTTTTGAATGTACTACACTTACACTGTAACAAAGTTGACATAAAGCGTCAGTTATAGGGATGTAACCAAATCTCCAGGGTCAGACTGTATCATGACTCAATGTTTTTCAGCTCAGTAAAAACAACTTAAAACCATTGTAAAAAGTTTTTACTGGACACAGGAGTTTGATGGGCACATTTCTGTGAACGTGATATAAAACTGTAACCTTTCTTTAGAATAACCTGTCCTGATGATGATCCAACTCACCGATGACTGAGCCCCCTCTGAGCTGAAGCGGTAAGCCCCTGAGCTGTTGTAAGTACCAAGAGAGCCGCGGTAATCGGGAGACCACTGTCCACTGCGGGGGTTGGAGAAGGCCATGCTGCCGCTGGAAACAATAGCACCTTCATCATAGTCATCCTGATCGTAATCTGAATCCTCGTCAGGTGGTATGAGCTCCACCAGGTCATCGGACGGAGCTTCAGAGGAAGCCTGGGGGTGGCCGTAGGCCGAGTCCCCACTGGATGAGGCACTGTGACAGACAGGGGGCACCGGTGGTAAAGGCAGCGACTGATGAAGCAGCATGGTGGGAGGCAGCGGCGGGATCACGCCGTCATTAGCATACGGGTCTTCTTCAGACGAGTCATCGCTCGTTCTAATCCCGCTAGTCCGCTGTCCATCTGAATGGCCGTGCTCACTTGGATTTGGAGAGTCTTTGAAAGCCTCGTCGTCGGCTCCAAAGCCCTCGTCAACCTCCTCTTCCTCATTGCCTCTCTGGCGTCCATTCTCTTTCTCCTTTTCGTCCTCTTCGCCTACTCCTAAGGAGCTCTCAATGTTCCTCACGCACTCGTCGATCTCGTCGAAGTTCAGGGAGTCAAGGAACTGCTGTGCCGCCTTGCAGGCCTCGTCCTCCAGCCGTCGCAGCTCCTGATCCCGAAGGAGCTGCAGGCGGTTAAGTGAGGCCTCGGTCAGAGAGAGCTCCTGACGCTCCTTCTGCCGCTGCAGTGTTTGGATCTCGCGCTCCAGCCGCAGGATCTCCTCCACCTGAGAGGCTTCCTGAGGACGAATTGCCTCCTCCTCTTCTTCACCCGATGCCTCGTGGATTCCTGTGGACTCTTGTCCCTCTGCAGCGCTCGGTGGTACTGCAGGTTCTGCTGCAGGTTCTGCTGCAGGTTCTGCTGCAGGTTCTGCTGCAGGTTCTGCTGCAGGTTCTGCTGCAGGTTCTGCTGCAGGGTGAGACTCGGCCAAAACCAGAGAGACCAGCTGCTCGGCATGATGCTCCTCTTCTAACCGTTTGGCTTCTTCAGCCTGAAAACACAAAAACGAGACTTTTTTTTTGTGGAAAAATCTTTGGGAGTTTCTGTACTCTGCAAGGTTAGTACAATTATTTCAGAAAGTTCACAATATAGTGACACTTTTCCGTTGCTTCGGGGCTTTTGAATTCAAGTATTTTCTGGTGTTGTTGATCGGAGGCAATTATAGAGCGGCCCCCTCTGGGTGCGTATCTCGAGGGTACACTCGGGGGCTGCTGCAGGGACTCAGACGTTTGTTTTCAACCTTGGTGCAGGCAGTGTGACATGTTGCCGTGAACATTGTTTTTTAATGTGGTATTCACTACATACAGAAGTTTATCCACAATGGTTATTTACCTTTAGAATTACAACGAGAAGACTTGCACGTTCAAATGTTTAAAATACGTTTTTCTCACTAGAATAATGTTAGGGACCTTCTCCCCCAAAATAACACTTAAACTGCTTTATTAGAGAAATGCAGTTAATAAAATGAACATGGCTATCTTACAGTGACAGTAAAACAGTGGTTTGATCAAGAAGACAGTATTCTTTTTGATAAAGTGATCTATTAAATCTATATATCCTCTGCAAACAACATGAAAGTGGAATCTGTTCATTACTGGAATTAGTTGCTCCGTCATTTGCTTTATCGTACCTCTCTGGTGAGTCTCTCTGCTTCCAGCTGTCTCTCCCTGCACAGACAAACCAACACACAGATATCAGTGGACTGATCAGCCAACCAGGGACAAAATGAAAAAAAGGAAAACACAAGTTATTGGATTCCCTGTATCATTACAGACATTCGATTCCCATAGCCATTTAGAATGCGATGGGGAAAGCTCAGAAAAGACACAAAATCCATGAAAACAACAACAACGCCTATATTAAAAAAAAAAAAGAGATCAAGCCTTTTAGAAACAAAAGTATGCAAGTAAAGGCACAGAGTTCTATGCTCATTAGGAGAGTTACCTGTAACTTTAACTTGACCTGTGATGTTAAATTGATTTTATGGAGATTTTCCACCACTTGATTTTTTCCCAATGTGCTGCCACAGCTCACCTTTCCATCTCCTCCTCTCTTCTCCTGCGGTGCTCCTCCTCCTCCCTCCTCCTCCTCCTCTCCTCCAGCAGCTGGCTGTAGGCCCGACGGGCCAGCTGGCCTCGAAGGCGTTTCTGGAAGGTGAGTGTGGCCCAGCGAATAAGCAGGAACTTCCTCCTCCAGTAAACAGCCCGATAGTTCTTCTGAATGACCACGATGCACTGCAGCATCTTCCTATACTGTTTCCTGTGCACAAGAAACCACAGACAGATGAAACGTCTCGTTTCCAGAAAGGGCTTTGACGCTGTTTAATGGTATAGTTGTGGAGCCACACCTGGCCATGTAGCCCATGACGTGAGCCTGGATGATCATGCCTGCTTTCAGCACCTCCACCTCCCTCTGCTTCTCCAGGCGATGCTCCAGTGACTCCCGCAGGAAGACCTGGTGGAAAAAGAAGCAGGCAGAGGGAAGAAAATGTAAAGAGATGAAGGAAAACAAAGATGGGAGAAACCATTGCACATTAATAATCTCTCACTGTTATAGGTAATCCTTTGACTATTCTGATGAGTGTACATGACAGACAGTATAATGTCCAATCGTATGTATTATTTCACCACGGAGTGATTAAAACAGCCCCTTTATTCATATACCAACTTTCAATGTGGCTTGCTTGGTTTAAAATAGTCATAAAAGTGGTACTAAATGTAATATTTTGAAGCATTATCTTTTAATTGAGTATTTATAACACATCATTTTGAGTGTGAGTTGTGAATCAACTGGGGAGAGCAAGGTGGAGACGTGAGCGTAATGACACAAGTTGACTCAGTATTATGTTTAGCAATGAGAACGAGTATGTACATTGTGTGATCTGAGAGATAATTGCATGACTTTCACTATGAATCCCTGAGAGCGCAGCTGTGCTTTATCGAGATTAAAATGAAATTCGGAATGGAATTTCAATTTACATCCGTCTGCTACGTTTTGTCTGGTCTGCTGGTGAAGCAGCTTAAAAAACTGAAATAAGAGGATGTAGAGTTTATAGCAAACCTTTTAAAAAAAAAGCATGCAATATAATGGGGCTATTTAGCACTCCTTATGCAGGACCTTAATCAGGCCCAGTGAGTGCTGAGTGTATAGGGGACCTTTTGTGGCCATTACTTTAACAAAGGATGTTTCAAAGGAATGCACAATGCTTTACTGGTCTACGCTTTTGCTTTACAGCTCCAATAACAACCAGTTCAAGTCTGTTTGCATGTTCTCCCTGTGCGTGCATGGGTTTCGACCGACTGGCCCAAAAAACAAGCTTGTCGACTCTAAATTGCCTGCAGCATGAAAGCATTTAAGTTATTTAATTGTAAATTCAATCACTTGCAAAATTCTAAATTTCACTTCAAAACAATGTCTGAAGTCTGTCAAAGTAACGTGTTTTTCTCACTGACTAAAAGGTCGAACAAAAGGGAAACTTATTAAAGGAACAAAGGCTCCGCTTAACACAGCACGTCCATTACACATGCAGCATTGCAAACACATTATGAATAAAAGATTTACAAGTGGACACAATTAAAAAGACACAGCCTGTTTCTTGTTTCTATGGCATCATTATTTAACAGACACTCCCTTCCAGAAGAACAACGGAGCCGAACAAAGCCAGCGACACAAATCAAATCCGGATCCTCCGCCCCTTTTGTCTCCACCGCTAAAGACGGCAGATTACTTTAGTGAGTGATTTCGCTTCATCTCGGTGTGAAAAGACCCATCTTACAGGCACTTAGTGCAGCTGCCTGCTACAGGAGCCAAGCTGCTGTTCATTGATAGAGAATCTGGGCCCAATGCGGGCCGCTGGGGGTTAATCCGATTAGGGAGGGAGGAAAATGAGATATGGGTTGCAGGCTCGGGCGACTGAGACGGTGGGGAAATATCACAGTGCTATGGGGGTAAAGAATACAGATTGTGTGTGTGCGTGCGAGTGCGTGTGCGTGTTTGTGTGTGTGTGTGTGTGTGTGTGTGTGTGTGTGTGTGTGTGTTTTGGATTCCTGGCAGTGGAGCTTTTATGGGGAAATGTCAACTCACGTGGGTGATTCAGTCATAACTTATGAGCAGGTTAATTAAGACGGGAAAATGAATCACATGGCGAAGCAAAGACACGCACGCACGCACGCACACGCACACACACACACACACACAATCATTTCTTTTAGGATTAAAAGTTGCTTTTTAACTCTTAAACTAAATAAAAACTCAAATACAGATCTGTATGCTCAATGAGAGGTTTTTCTCTCTTTATAGCACTACTGTCCATACCTATTTGTATTTAGATGCACACACAACACTTCAAACATGCAATAAAATCTTAAGACGACCAGGTAAAAAAATGCAGATGTTAAATTTAAAACATGACGACCCACTGGCAGAAGGTGAGAAATATGCCAACTTAGGCTCTGCACAAAACTCACCTTCACTTCATCAAACAACTTTCAACAAGATTTCTGCACACTGAGAAAGTGCAGCCTCGTGTACAAGTGCAAACATTTGCATCCCAATGAACTGAACGCCTAATCCTTTTCAATCATTACTATGCTAATTAGTGCAACAAAAGCCCCGCTAAGCCTAGCGTCGTTCTGATTCTTGCCGCCGGGGTCTTTGGGGAGCGCTGCCTGGCGTCCCGGGTCAGGCCCGCGGAGACATCAGAACCCAGAGAGAGGCAAGCAGTGCCACATCATTTCCAGGAAATTAAGTTTGAGGCTTAAAAAAAAAAACAACAACTACAAAGCAAAACTCCCAGACAAAAGCCCGGACATGTGCCAAATGAAAGGAGCTGAAGGCCATCTAGATGTAAATCTCACGAGATTCAGTGCGACAAAGTGTATGAATCCCTCAGAGGGAAAGAGAATTGATTTAAAAGTTTACAAGCAGCAGGAGTGGCTTTGTTGTTTAGAGGGGCACCCTCCATCAACGGAGAGGCTTTTCATATTGACTGTTCTGTTACATATTTCAGAAAAGTCTGAAAACTCGTTTTGTTCCAATTATATCATCACTGGTACAAGAAAAAAACCCAATGAAAAAGTGCTCATTTTTTGGGGGAATATCATAGAAACAAAATCTGATAATGCTCATAAACACCTGAAAGTGCACTTGAATAGCACTTTTGGAGAACATTTATTTAGATCTTTCAAACTCTAGTTGTTTTAGAGTGAAACACTTTAAAAGAAATTTCGATCTGGCTCGTGATCACCTCGGATTATTTAGATTCATTTGGACGTGTTTAGAGATCTATTATAATCTATTGAAAGTGACATTATGTAAATCTAAGTCTCGCCCTTGTTGTAGTGGAGAAGTTGAGTCCATGCTTCGCCTGGCTCACAGCTTTGGCTCCTGTTTCTGGTTGGAAGTGGTCCAGATTGGAGCCTGTCGGTAAATAAACCAGCTCTTCGCATAGTCTTTTGCCATTCTTGTGTGCCTCCATCAGTGATTTGCTGATTAATTGAGTTTTTTTGTTTAAAAAAAATTTAAATCACAAATTTTGCAATCAAACTGGTTTCAGGAGCATATTGTGCATGAGCTCCTGCAAACTGGCTTGCAGGTCTTTTTATTCCTAGTTATATTTTTAAGCTTATTGCTCTATAGATACTATTAATTGCATTGGGGTGGCCTACCCATGACAGGACAAACAAGCTTCTATATTATCAAACACATGCATGTAAAATAATCCCCAAAATATATTGCCATTAACACAAGAGGTGAATACACACAGTACATTTTGGTGCCTCATTATCGGACCCTGCAGACTTGGAGCCCAGAGCCAGGTTGTAATCCAACCAAATCGACTGAAAATTACAGAAGTGATATGATACAATGCCCACCTACTTCATGATGTAAATTCGAGGACTCTCATTTCATTAGATTTAAGATTTAGTTTGGAATCAGCGTGCAGTCATTATTTAGATTTTGTTTGCCCTTGAATAAAACTGAATTTAATTGGATGATGAGGTTCACTTCCTCTACAGAGCTGTCTTTGCTGGAGGCATTTTTGTGCCTAATATTCCATTTTGGCATTTCATGTGCAAATAGAATAAAAAAAACTCAAAATGAAGAACTATAATCTCCTTTCCTATCATGTTTTATAAGTTGGCTGACACCTCAGTTCTCATGTGCCCACTCGTAATTCAGTTTCTTGTGCCATTGTCGGTGCTGCACAAACACAAGGTACACATACTAATGACCACTCATCCGTCCAACCACCCCCACACACACAGACATACTCGTATCCTCCACTGGTGATGCTGTCACCTCCTGTAGGATCACACAGTCGTGCTGTGATGAGGGATCTATATCCCCCATCTGTCATTTTCCCCTCAGCAAGTCTCACACACACACACACACACACACACACACACACACACACACACACACACACACACACACACACACACACACACACACACACACACACACACACACACACACACACACACACACACACACACACACACACACACACACACACACACACACACACACACACACACACACACACACACACACACACACACACACACACACAGGTAGTGGGTATATTCTCCCTGATCCGATGTAGTAAAAACAGAGCGCGATAGACCGAAAACACTAAGAGTGGATCCAATAATGGTTGGAGGCAATGCGTTTGGTGCTCTGGACCTCAATTTTTCATGCTGACGTACACACATACCAGGACCACAGCCTGCAGTCACACACAAACAAACACACACAGGTAGAGGGTTGACTATGGTTTCAACGAGCAGAATTTGTAAGATGCATCAAGCCAAATTAAGCCCTGAGGGGAGAAGAGGGCAGCCAAAATGGATTGGCATTCCCCGGCGGTAAAGTCTGCATCCAATCATATTCTGTGTTCGCAAGAAGAATACAGATCCACGAGAGCCAGAGGCAAAGGAGGAAAGGCCGAGCATTCAGGAGCTCACGGTTTGACAGGAAAAAGTCAATTATACTGAATGAAACTGAGCCAAAGGGATATATTTCACTGCTGACAGACAGGAAATGCAAATCTCTCAGGAAAGGCTCTGACAAATTTCTGTCTTCAGCAGTTTTTATAATATATAAACCACTGTGCAGTAGATTTTGGAATCTGTGCAAAATATTTTACCTCACTGACTTTCTGCAAGTGTTTTGAAAACTGCTTGTATAGAGTAAAGAAGGCTGGTTATAACAACTGAGCTGAAAATATTTGTGGGAGTCACATTAACAATTTTAATCTTTTAATTTCAATCTCTCACAAATGTGTTGATTAGTAGCTTTCGCTTTATTTTGTCCTGTCAACTTCACCGTTCAACAGGATCAAGGCATACAATCCTACAGTCTCTCAAACTATTCTCATCCAAACTGTACGTCTAGCTCATACGACATTAACTAATCAAATCTAACATAAGACAATAAGAGCAGTAAGTGCTACAGGTCCATGTTTGAGTCTAATAGAAGAAAGATGCCAGCAGACAGAGATCAAAGTCAATACACGATGCTATACATAGAACATAAATTAAATCCCCTCAGTCTGGCTTAGACCTTTAATCAACTTCTGTTTGCTGGATATCAGCTTTTGCATCTCAAAGGTCAAACAGAAAGTAGGCAGCCTGGGAAAGAGAAACAGATGTCTCCAAAACTGATCAATTGTGAGCAATTGTCTAAAACCAAAAGAAACCCTTCTCTTACCTTGGTCTTTCCCATCTGCCATTCTGCACTGCTGCTGTCGTAGATTTGCAGCAGCTGGATGCAGCTCCCCCTGGGGTCATCTGGTATGAGCACACCACGCATCAGCACCTTGTATCTGAAGAGGACATGGGGGGGGGGAGAAAACAGGATGAAATGCGAAGCAAGCGTCAACATTTTTTGCTGTTTGTTTTGTGTCTATTTGTGGGGTTAAAACTATTTCTGTTTGTGTGAATATTTGAGGAGATGAACCTGCAACTGGTACAGTTAACGTCCAATCTGTGGATGCGGGAGCAGAACAAACCTGACGCAGAAGTCTTGGAAAGGTCTTCGGATAGGGAAGCCCGTGCGTCGGATTTTCACCGTCTCCAACATGCCAGAATACCTGAGCTGGTTCAGAACCACCGTCTGGTCAAAGTGGTCAGGCATCTTCAGAAGAGAGAGAAAAAAAAAACAACCTTGTATTAAAAGTCAACTAATTCTCCATTTATGTCGAAATTGATCATAAATAAATAAATAAATTAGGCCACAGGAAGGACACATTCAACAAACATACGTACAGTGCAGTTCTTACAGTGACGGATTTCTAATATGGTGTATCAAAACACCATACTGTTTGATGTAAATATACCATAATTTATTTATAGAGTCATCCTTGTATTTGTAGTATTTTACTGTGTTAAACAGTTTTTTTTTTTCAGTTACACTCCAGAGGATATAAATGGGTGAATGGTGTTTTCTCAGCTGTGCCCCCTCCTCATTATTTATTTTATAAACTATTTATTTTATAAATAATGATATAATATGATATAATTATATATCTTTATGTAAGAACAAGCTAACAAGTGATTGTTTGTTTAAACACAAAGCTGCTGTGGCTCATTTGTAAATCTGGGCCCAACAATAGCTCGTCTTGAATAATACTAGTAGATTCTTTAGTTGCAACAGAATGAGGTTCATTTTTCGTTCCCCAAGGCAATAACGTTAAGCTGCCACAGGAAAAGAAGAAAAAAAAATGATGAAGGAAGCCAAAATGTCAGAGAAAAGAACATTTTACCGTCTCACCACATCATGACGTCTGCACGGCACGCACATGACACTGCAGTCCCTTTAAAGTCCCGTACACACGCCGTACATCACACTGCATTCCACTCATTCAAATCTTTGAACTTGGGAGAGGGAAATGCGTAGAGCAGCCGCACCGAGCAAAAAAAATCAAACCCCTCCCTCAAAAATCCTACTTAGTATTGAGTTTCCATTATTACTCACAGAAGTGCATTCAGCACCCTTCTCGCCCTGTAACCCCGGTGGGCGTAGGGGGTGCTCAAAATAAGAGGGTGCTTTCATACTCTATAGTAATGCCCCCTTTATTCAGTGTCCATTGCCCCCGATAGCCCGCTGATGGCCAATTTGAACTGCTGAGATGAAGGGAGGCCAATTCACCAGCAGATCTCGATGGAGTGATTGAATGGCGCCCTTTAACTGCCTTAGTATTCTCCATTAGCATAACTTTCATTTGCATACGGCCGTCCTGCACGACACAAAGCCGAGTGGTGTCAGGAAGCTGAGCTTCCCTCTGCCTCCTGGCTTTGTTTCCACTCCCTTTTTTTCTGTCACTATCGTTTGCTCTTTTGGCTGTGTCGGGGATGTCAACAACCACTCTGTCTGGACGTGTCTCCTCGTAGCTTCTTTCTAAAGTCCATGTAGTTCCCAGATCAACTTATTGAATGAAGTTGCTATTCCCCTGTCGGAGTTTCACACTGTGTCAATGTGCTGCCACTGTCATTCTTTTCTCTTGTCAGCTTAAAAAAAGGTCTGCAAACAAAGAGGTATTTACTTCAACCATGACACTTTCCCCTTTAGAAAATGTTCAGTTTGACTTTTATGTTCCGTAGTTTTAGTGGTGAATGAAATAAATCAGCAGTAAAGGAGATCCAACTTGAAAAACTGCACGCTGGCAGAAAAAAGTCCTCATGGGTCACTGGCTAAGTAGAAATGCGGTTATAAAGGATGCGACACATAAAATTCGGTCTCAAGGGAGAGGCAATTTTTCTCTTTACATAAAGCGTTTCAAAGATAACTATAATATTCAAATATCTATTTGAAAAATCTTCTTAATGTCTTTGTATCTTTAGCCAAGTTACTTTTGTGGGTATAATAAATATAGACATTACATGGTAAAAGTATGTGTATTGTTTAAGTATCTTTTTAATTGGGCTTTTTCATGAGTTGTAAAGTTCCACTGAAAAAAAAAAAGCCTTTTACCACTTATTATTGAATAGAATTTTACATTTTAATTCTGTATTAGACTTGAGGCGATCACCAATCCGGAAGAACAAATGTTCTAAACATACATTGACAAGAGTCTAAAATCCATTTATTCTAAACTACCGTGATATATATTGGCTTCTCGAGGCAGATAAAGCTTATCGAGTCTCCACAGGCGCACGGCAACAATAGTTTGAGGGGTAAACTCAACGTAATTGGCTTCAGTGAACCAAACTGAGCACTGTGGCGCCTCCCTGCAGGGCTGTGTGGAGGTGTCAGCACATCACGGTCCCTTTGTAAGACACCGTCCTGCCAACTTTAACACCCTTCAATCCACAAGGAGGCGGTGATGCATGGCAAGGTTGTGCAGGTTTGGAAAGGTCATCACAGTGGCTTTCTTTCTTCTTGCCAGCGACAAATCAGCTGATTAAACATCAGACTGCTACAATGCTACATGTTGCTGGTTTCTTATCTTCTTGCTGTCTGATTCCTTTTACTGTGTGAGGTTGAGTTCTGTTATCACCAAAGAAAATTCTGGTAGGGCTGTTTTTCCTGCACCCCATGCAGAGCAAACTCATCCAGCCAAACACACTGCCCACATTTAAATGAATGGAGGACTGTCGATTTTTACTGCATTGCCTGATTTGGTGTGAATGCTGCTTAAATAGGCCGGGAGCTCGGAGCATTCAGCAGCACAAATGGGGGCGTGACGGCTTGCCCCCGAGGGGATTGGGAGGCGGCAGAAGTTGAAAAGGCAAACACGGAAAGACAACCGAACATAGAATGAGGCGTCCCTCCTTTTAGTACCACTGACAAGTTGCAGGGATTTGTAGTGTGCATGATGCAACCATTTCTTTTCCTTAAATCCATTCAAATTTATCATTTCTTCGAAAAAAGTCCAAATTCTCTACCAACCAAGGGATTGTTCCCCCCACATGCTAATGTTAATGTCAGCATTCATTCAAGTAAGACTCCATTTTTTTTATTTTCTATCCGTTTTTCAAACTTACCATCTTCTAGTCTTGTCTGATCAATACTCCACATTTAATAGAAACCATTTCTAGCAAAAGTACTATGTCAGTGTTTCACTTAAAAAAACCCTAAACAAAACTAAACCCTACACACACTGGAAGACTTTCCATCAATGTAAGGATCAACATTCCAGCTGCTTTAACCCGGACTAAGTGCGTTTGAATCCTCAATACCTCTTTGTCAGGAATCCTGTCGCTTCCGAGCATCCATGTCTGACTGAGGGACCCAGCGGGGATTACCACTCACTGCTCAGCAGGAGCCCCTCTACAGAGTTTTGAAGGATCCCAGCGATAATGTTTCTGCTCATAGGTGGACATAAATCCAAGCTAAATCCTTAACCCTGCTGGATTTGGAGCTGAGCCAGTTTGAAGAGGGATTCTTGTGGGTTTGGATTAGTTGGAAACATCAATAGCACTTCTGGAAAACTGCAGAAGTAACGTAACTAAACTCCAAACAGATGTTTTGAGCAATTCTATTTGTAAATATCAGCTTGATCTAAATGGCGTCACGTTCCCAAATGCATAAAAAAAGAAATCATATCAAAAAGAAACTCCTTAAAACAGCCCGTGTCTACTTTCTGTTTATCGTGTCACTAACTCAACAGTGTATTTGTTTCCCATTCAAACTCATTACTGTTTTGTCTAAATCCAAGAAAGCATCAAGCATAGTTATACCTTAAGTATCAAATATGTCTTCTTCCTCTCTGTATCCCTTTGGCATTGAAAGCTTTTAAGTGTAATAGCGTGATAACAAGATAAAAAGCAGATAGACTGTACATTCATCTATTGAGATATATTGAAACAATACATAGAGGAACAGGGTTGTATAATAAATGATTTAATTAACATGTGCTTCATTTTTGGAGTAGATGAAAAGTCATATTAAATGTTATTATACCTCGCATCATCAAGGAAACAAATTTTAGTTGAAATAAAAACCAAAACACCATGTCATGTTTGATAATATGTGTTGTCTAACATGATTAGAATAACATTTAGACATTGAAATATAACCGTACAAACAGCTTCTGACTTTTCTGCAAATGTAATTATATACATTGTGTCTGTGACATTTTATCACTGAAAAGTAAATTGACTTTTATATGCAAAAGAAAAAAAAACGCTCATAAAACCGCTGGACTTTAAATCCATGTGCAACAAGCGTGCACTTGTAGACATCACTTTCCATTTAAAACACATGCATCAGGTCTCACCTTGCATTATAGACTCCCGCTCTGAGTCCTCTCTGGGTTCATTCAGATCCGAGACCAATGAAAGACAACTTCCCAAAAAGATGCTGAGGTGTGTCGCCCTGTGTCTCCCTCCCTGACACACTGACCATCTCGGAAGACACACATTCACACAGACTCCGCCAACCACAGAGTCAAACAAAGGCTTTCAAACCCAGAACTCCACTCCCCTTTTTGTGCCGAGAGGGAGGGCCGTGGTTGCCATGGAAGCGCATCTCCTGCTGTGGCTAATTTGTGCGGGCCACTTGTAGGGCCTGACGGAGCGTGTGTGAAAGGGAGCAGGCTGTTTACATTCAAACGTAGCGGCGACTTTTGAGTCCGCCTGAAACTGGCACAACTGGACCCAATTTTAGACACATCCTATGGTGATACAGTATATTTCATATGCTGACAAAATAATGAAAGCCAGTTAATTCACATTTAGGCAAAACTGGAGCATGGTGATGATGCAATTCATGTGCTCAAATTTTGTTGCTATTCAACACTCTTGCTGTATGTAAATGAGTATTTTTTTATTTTCCTTCCTTTTTTCCACGCAGATGCCCAGGAAAATGCAACTGCTTCGTATATAATCTAGTTTAGTTTATTTCACAAAAGACGATAAATCTTGTTATGCACATCAATTTTTTAAAGTGTTTACAAGAAAGATTTGACTCGCATTTCAATCTGGGTGCATTAACATAACCAAAGCTCAAGTTCTAAAATTGATGTCATGCAAACACACAAAACACGCATTTTCTACTTAAAATAGCAATTTCATGTTAAGGGATTCTGCTTTTGTAATTTGCCTGTGACGATTAGCATTGTCCTCCCCAGCTACCACTATGCAAAGAACCTTTCAGTCCTTGCTTTCAGTATGTGGAGACAAACTACCGAATCAACAACTGATGTCTGACTGATATTGGATGATACAAAACAGGGTGAAGGCTGAATGGCAGCAGACGTGTAATCATACAAAGCTATCCAGTTAGGAGAACACGTCACACATCACGCTTTAGATTGAGCTCTGACAATAACCAGAGATACTGTGTATCATGTAGTTGATTTGACAAATACATAAAAACATATATTTTGTCAATACAGGCACAGTCCGGATGAAAACAAGACATAAAGAAAATCAATTTACTCTCAACAGCCCCCGTTGTTTGTACAGTCAAAACACAACTACACACACTCCTCATAATGTTGCCTGCAGAATAATGGGGCTGCTGTAGTGATGCATGACTGCATTTGATGAGTGTAAATGATGAGGGAGACAGCATTTTATGAGTGACTGACTGTGAAATGCAGACGGACAAGGAAGGAAGACGTGTGTAAAAGCTCTGTGCACAATATTCCTTTCATTAGTAATAAATCCCACCGTTTACTATCATCTAATACAGAGTCAATCTTATAAACTTCCATAGAAATATATGGGTGAAACAAATACATATTTTGACACAAGGCATTGCTATTAAGGCATATACTGTTGGAACATGATCCAAAGACATTGCAGCTCGGTCCTTTCATGAAACTGGTAAAAGGGAGAAAGATCCAAGGACTGCTGTTATGCTTCCTCGTCTTTTGGCTGCTCCTTTCTGGGGTCGAAACAGCGAAACCATTTGCATCCATCCCACCTTTATCCTGTGCTATTTCCATGTCCTCCTTCACTCTAAGCATGATTTTTCTCTGAGGTCTTCCTCCTCTCCTCCTTCTTGGCTGCTTCATCTTGAATATTTGTTCCCCTCTATCGCTCCTCAGCACATGTCCAATCTCATCTCAACCTGGCCTGTTTAGCTTTATCTCTACCTGAGCCGTCCCTCTCGTCTGTTCCATTTTTAATCCTGTCCGTCCGGCAAACTGCCAGAGAAAAACTCGGCATCTTCATCTCTGCCTCCTCCAGCTCAGCCTCCTGTCTTGTAGACAGTGCCAGTGTCTCCAAACCCTGCATCATAGCAGGTCTCACCGTGGTCTTGTAAACCTGTCAGTCAGCCATGACACTCACCTCCGCTCATTTCCTCCAGCCTGCGCTCGCTTCTTCATCTCCTTTTTTTAGACTGTCTATTGTTCCGGATGGTTGACCCCAGACTACTTGAACTCACTCACATTTATTACCTCTACTTTTTGCATCGTTGCTACTTGTATCCTTCTCATTCACACAGACCACACAGGTCCTCTACCTTCCCAAGCTCTGATCCACCCACTGTCTTTTCTTATCACAAAGTCATCTGTAAATATCACAGTCCACAGAAAAAATTGGAGCAAACATATTTTGGATCTATCTAATCTAGGAGACAACTTTATTTTCTACAGTTTAAAATCCACAGGACACTTGGGGAGTCTGTTTCAATCTTTGCAATGAACACAGTGACTGAAAGGCCAACATGTGAGAGTGACAACAGCTAGAGGCAAATCCGAGCCATGCCATAAAACCCAGGCTGACTTTGATCAATATACTCCCAAAAGCCACAGCGTAAAAGTGAATTTCAGCCAAACAGAATGACCGTGGCATCCACCACTGAATCAGAATGAGATAACGTGTAAATGTGTTATGAAGAAACTACGGTTGAAATAAAACAACATATCAGATGTAAACAATATATAAAACACCATGACTCAATATATTTGGTCATTTTGGATGTAATTAGAGATCACTTGTAAGAAGTATTGGCAGCGACTTCCCAGTCTCTTCAAGTATGTGTAGAATCAAAAAAGTACAGTACAAACACATGTGTGTTTGTGCATGTTTACGTATATCCCGGCTGCAATCAAAGCCAACAGCACATGCTGTTATGTAGTCTTATCAATATATTGATATTTCCACAGTGACTCTGTTTATCATCTGCGGTAGTCCCATGAACTTGTAGGTTTTTTAAACACGCTGCTATATCAGAGGATGTAAAAATAGCTTTGAGTTAGCCGCTTTTCAGTAATCTCCTCACTTTCCAAAATGTTTTTTCTCCAAAAGAAAGACAAAAAAACCCTTTATGTATGTAAGTGTCCAAGATTCGAACACTGAAATGGGAGATTTTAAACATTGACTCATCCGGTGTTTGCAGAACCAAGTATTCATTGTTTTACAGGTTTTACTCGTACCTTTGTGCACACAAAAGCTCATCCAGCCTCATAAGCCTTCAATCTCCCTCCTCCCCTCTCGTCTGACACCTGCTCAGTCAAACAGGCAGATGACAGGGACGCCTCTTGGGGGCTTTTAGGGGCCACGTGCTGTATCACTCCGTCACCCCTCTGTCCCCCCGGGGAGGCCTCCACCTCTTTCCCCGACTACATTAAGCTCCACTCAGAAGTCATCAGGCAGCCTTGTTTAACATTGGATATGAAGAGGAGAGCAGACGGTCGTGTTTCGCCTCATAAAAACATGCTGGCTGTCCAGCTGGTCTCCCAGAGGACATTCAAGATGTTGCTTCTTATCTCCACGTCTATGTATCCATTCAAAAATAGTCTCAGTTTTTCCCTCTCTAACAGCTTTTTTTTTTGAAGAATTATCAATGACTAAACTAAGGACTCTGATCTGCTAAACTTCCCTTTGAGAACCACATAACCATGTTCGCTCTTAATCAACCTGCATATTATTTTTTGAAGTTTTATTTATTTAAACAAAGTCTGCCCATTTCAGCAAACAGTACTGGAGATGTATGTATAACTCCACAAAAATATACTCTGGAATAAAACTAACAAACAAACAAAAGTGAAAATTCAAGACAGATGTCAAATCAGGAAAATCTACTAACACTAAAGAACACATCCAAAACATGAGTCACACAGAAATAAAGCTGCTTCAGAATTTATGAACCTCTTATGACAGTGTTGCAAAACGTGTGCACAAAAAGAAAAGAAAGGAAAATACTTGTGTCTTTCAGTTGTTTCAAAAATTCTATCGATGATAAATTTTTGGGCCCTATCTCATTTCCATGAAATCAATGCTGAGTAAAAAAAAAAAGAAAAGAAAAAGACTGGTGGCTTGGATATAAATCTGTAAGTATATGAAGGTTTTAATTTCGGGGAAATTTCATACCCAGGGACGCACACAGGCACGCACACAGTGAGTGTCAAACAGAGGGGTCCTCTGTCTGTGAGTGTGTGTCCGAAAACCTCGAACACAAACCTTCGCACAGTGGCGGTACAGATGGATTAGATCTGCGTCACAGACCTCCGAGTGTCCACATGTGACTCTGTCACAGCTGTCCATACCAGAGGTGGACAGAGTGCTCGCATCACAGCCACCATCAGAGTCACAATACTTAAGAATCCGAGCTCATGGACTCTTCCACACATAGCGCCTTGTTGCTCGCTGTTGTGAAATTAAAAATGCTATTTTTATTTAGCCCTCGAACACAGTTTGCCGGGATTGCCTCAGCACCCCTGCACTGACTAAAGCATTAAAGAAGATGAATTATTTATTTTTGAGATTGATGGACTTTGTCAAAGGTAACTTAACAGTGACTATGTAACCCTCACTGCAGCGACTATATAGTGAATTGTTTCATGCTTCATCACAGTGGATGCAGCAGCTGGGGCTCCCAGCTCCTCCTTTTATGTCTAAATAAATGTGATATTACTGAATAAATACTTGCCTCAACACATAACATACTGTTGTTATATATCTCATCTGGAGGTGGAATACAACACCGACCTATTATGTTTTCCTTGGATTTCTTGATTTTTTTTTTTGATGATCGTATTGAAGACATCGATATTAAAATCTGACCAGTGTGGACTTGGAGGTGGAAGCTAGACTTATTCTAATTCAAAATTATAATAAGTCTTTTGGTTTCATGTGAAATTTACAGATCTTCTATGAATGATGACCTTTTCCAACTCATTTCAACTAACAAAAGGTCTGACTGAAAGAACTATGCTGCCTGGTTCAATCCAGTTATCCACTTATTGATTTTGGAGAATATTTTATGGTGTCTAAAACACAATTCATGTCTTGTGGGCTGAAAGAATAGAGTGAAACAATACTGAGGACATGATAATATATAAAACGATTCATGTAGTGGTACATGTATATCCGTTAAAGCAGCACTGGTGAAAATAAACATATACTCAAAAATAAAAAAATCAATGGAAATGAACTGGAATCATTGATAGTTTCCTAATGAGCATCATCAGTGGTCTGGTAACAGCCAGGAAATTAAGTCATCAATTAGTTTCTACCAGACAGCCGACAAACAGGAAGACTTTCTTATGTAAAAAAGAAACATCGATACCTACTGACATCAGCAATCGATTTTATCGTTTCAATTTCAGCTCGACACATCTGATCCTGGCAGTGATGGTAATGACGCAACATGGCAATCACACCGATACGGATAAAGATACCAACGTGAGAATTGTTCCACAAACGAGTTAGTCAATACAAGAACAGCCTGACAGGAGTTTGGCCAGTCGCTGACCTTGTTTGAAACCACACACTGTGGGTGGAAAGGTTGCCTCACTGGAGGGGGCGCCTCCCTTTCTGGAGGAAGGATAAGAATGAGGGCAAAGACAGCTGACATGGTGTGTGATCTGACAAAGCAGCTACCACCCTGGCTGTGTGTGTGTGACAAAACTAACAACCACTTAAAATACTGACAATCCAAGTCAGTCACGGTTCAATTCCAGGATCACCTCCGTTACACTGCAGGTTTTCAGCGGTTTTTCTTCCTATAACGTGACTTAAACATGAGGGATTTTTATGTAAAACCCCTCTTCTGTCAGTAAAAGGGAGCCACAAAAGAATTTGCGAAGCCCACCCATCATCATTTGTGTACATCAGCCTGGCATTCTCCGCTCCAGCAGCCTGTTGCTAGGCAACCAAGGGTTAAAGGTCACCAGGAGGTTCAGCCACTTCTCATTCCTGTCTGCTGCTGGTTGGTGGGGAGGACTGTTTGATCACTAAATGAGAAACAATTCAGACATGCTCTGTCTGTGCAGACAAGAGCCCGTGTTTAGTTAAACGGTTTCCACATATCAGCACTCACCTTGTGTGTATTTGGTTTGATGCATCGAATGAAAAACGGGTTGGAGGTGCTGAGAGTCGCCATCAGGGAGTGCAAAGAGCCCTGCAAGGTAGCGGAAAAAGGTGCAAACACTTCCATTACTTCCTATCTTGCGCTTGTAGCTCATATAAATTCTGCTCCAGGCTGGACATTTATCTTAGTAGCTGTTCGCTTCTCACATCATACAGAAAGTACTACGATATGGAGGAAAGTACTTAAAAGTTGTGCCTTAAACTATTTCCATTATGGCAACAGCTGCTATGACTACAATATCATTCTAAATCAGCAATATGACTGCAAGTACTATACGAGTACGATAACCGGAGCTAACACATCTATTCAATTTCTACCATGTCTACTAGTGATTCTACTACTTCTACTCATATACATTTTTGAGCCACTCAAATTTATTCACCTTAATTTCTTCCTTTTCACATTTTCTTATTTGTTTTCACATTGTAGTTGCATGATCAGACAACAACAACAACTATTATTATTATTATTACTATTATTATTATTATTAGTATTATTTACTACTCCTGTATCTTAAAAGAAATACTATGACCAACATTGCAAAAGATGGTGCTATAATTACTTCCTTCTGCTGTAGCAAATGTATATCTGCTGAAACAATCTAGTAAAACTTTCTCTACTCTACTGCCACTAATATATCTTCTTGTAGCATACGTGTAGTATTACTGATTCTACTACTACCACTTGTACAGCATACGTCACTGCAACCACAACAAATAGTAAAGTACACCTGCTAAGTGTACTGATCCAACTAGCCTGTTTCCATTAATAATTCAACTGATGCAGTAACTCCAACTACAACAGGCACTGCAGCCTTTGATGGCTAATACAAACAATATTTCTGCCAATACTTATGTACAGAAATACTTGTTATCAACAGTTTTCCGCCTTCAAGTAAATGACCTAATGCAACAGCCAATATAACAGCTTCCCTACCTCTACCAGAGGTGCCACTGTTGTGTATCGTTTCTTCACGTAGGATAAATAAAAATTGTTTTCGGTGAAATGTGGACAGTAAATCCCTGGTTTACTCAGGAATTACCTTGAACTGCGAGCTGACTGTGGGCCGTCTGTGCTTGGAGGTGCTCTTCAGCGTGTCCTGTTTGTTGCGGCTCAACACGTGCTCAAACAGATCGTAGACGAAGTCCAACCTGGCAAATGAAAGGACAATTGTTAAACGTTTTCACACTAAGTGACACTTGATGTGAAAACATTTAAGAAATAATGTAGCTTTCATAACATAACTGCGATATTTAGAGTGCTACTGATTATGAAGCATATTCAAATTATACTCAAATCCACGACTGTATAATTATAATAAGCCTGCAGAGTCCCTGCGTGCGTGCGTGCATACATACATACATACATACATACATACATACATACAAATGTTTTCTGGTATATAATCACAAGCTTTTTCAATGTGAGCAAACACTGTAGAATCCTCCATTAGATTTCGTGTGCTACCTGCTCTCCCTCAGCATGTTGAGGATGTCGTCTCTGAAAGTGTCTCGGTTCTTCTCAAGCATCCCTCGAACGTCGTACACTACCTGCAACAAGCCACAAGGGCGCATCAGAGAGTTCAGTAGCAGAACAAAGAAATGCAAGGCAGCACCTGGAAGTGATTTCATCGTGGGGGGGCTTTTATAAATAGATGGATGTGCTCCTGTGAAAAACACAATACCGCTCAGCATAACAAAACAGACACATGCACATGCATACAAAGAATTATTTTGGTCTTACCTCTCCTGCATAGTGTCTGACTCCGAAGTAGTGCACAGCAACACGTGGTTTCACATAAATAGGGTTTTTCTGTAGCCAAGAAAGTCAGATGCTCATTACTAATTCTGAATGTCACAAAAAGCAAACAAACAAAAAAAAACTCTGACGCAAAATGATTACAATTCACAACTCAGAAGCAGAACCAATTTGATGGCAAAATACCTGACAAAAATGCTGTGTTTCTCATCAACAATTCAAAATATTAAGTGGCCATTATTCTATTCAATGCTTTTGATGATGTTGTAGCCAAAAAAAAAAAGAACAATCAGAGACATTAAAAAGTGCTTGTCGTTATATAAATGTAATTCTTCCTCATTTTTATGACATTCCATTGGTGTTTTCATCATTTCAAGCCCTTTGCTCCTCAATAAAAAAAAAGGCTTGAACAAACCAGGGATGCTGGCCAGAATCACTTTGTGAGCAGGATCAATACTGTGTTGGACATTAAATTTCAGTCATTGATCATCTTTTGATGAAGTATACACTGATCATTTCTGTCCAGAGAAAGTTAGTGTTTTTTAATAGCCACCACAGGTCACTCTCACTCTATATTACATGATATAGATCTTCATCCCAGCGAAGTCTAAGAGCGATGAAGTGCACACTATAAAGGAGACGTACCGAGTGCTGGCTGTGGAGCTTCTCCAGCAGGGTGTCGTCGGTGGCTTTGGGGAAGTGGCTCTCCTCATTCATCAGTGCCAGGAGACCCAGTTTCTATGAAAGCACAGATGTATTCATCATCACCACATCAGCCAAAAACCTTATCAAACATCTCTTTTGTCGACTTGTACCTATAACAGTGTGAATTGTTGTTTTGACTGGAGTCGAATGCAGCATGGCTTACAAATCACCCACATACCTTCTCAATCAAATCCAGACACTCTCCATTGTCCATCCAATTGATGTCAACCCAAACCAGGCCTTCTCTGAAAGAAGCAGTGGCAAGAAACCAAGTATTTGAAAGAGCAAAATAAACAATGAAAATCACGTCAACGATCTTAAAATGGCATGAAAATCCAAAGAGGAACATGCTGCACCCATGAATTCCTCTTGAAGGTTCTAGTGAAGATAGTCACATTGTTATCATGATCTAAATGTGCGCTCCATGTCTGCAGGCAGGTTTAATTTCTCTATGTTGTTTTTTTGGGGGCGTATTCACAAGGGTTGAGCAACCAGGACCTCCAGGTTAGCAGGTTCAGACAGACACATGGCATTGTTTTGCTGTTTGACCCAGAAAACAAAACCCAGAGGGCAAACACAGATTGAAGCAGATTAAGAGGCTTCGAATGTACAAATTGTATATGGTTTGGATACAGTGAAGGTACAGTGCGATGACCTCAGTCTTCTTCGTCTTTTAAATCAGGATATGAAAATTATGTTTTGTACAAACATCCCAAAACTTGGCAGAACTCAAACATTGGTGCTCTAATCCTCCCTGACAAATCAATAGAAAGCTGGCTTTAAAGTTTGGAATATTTTTTTTAGATAATTACACCAAAAAATGTTCAGCATTTCAAAACATTGCCAATGTTTTTGGTGCCTGAACTACAAAAGGTTTTGAAACAACTGTGTTAAACTAATGTTTTCACTCCTTCTTAATGTTAATTAGAAGTTGTAGAAAGCAGCGAGGGATTTTTGTTTTAGATGTATTTGTTGAAACAAAGTTGAAATAATTAGTCCATAAATCTAAGATGATTATATTTACCTGATCCACAAACTTGAAATAGCCATATGGTTACGATACCACATTTGTAAGCAAAGTTAAGTAAAAGCATAAAAAAGACATGGCAGACCGGGGAGGAACAAACATCCCCAGAAAATCTCCAGTAAACAACCTCCACCTACTTGTTGTATTCAAGTTGCTCCAGGGAGAAAATGTGCTTGTTAAAATATTCCTGAAGCTTCTCGTTTGCATAGTTGATGTTGAACTGCTCAAAGCGGTTGACCTGTGGGAAACAACATTAGGCAGATATTAGTCACCGAAAACACAGACACAGAGTTAATGAACTGACAGGCAATGAAGCCCTGGGCTTTGTACACTGCTTCATTATCAACAATTTAAATGTGATTAAATACAAGGGAAAGGGATGGAATACAAAGTCATGCTTTTGGAGTTTACCAGAGTGTACTTCTGTGATGAAAATAAGCTGGACTTATCAGATAAATATAAACTATTACAAAGATAATTATTCATTCTTGTTTTGTATTTAGAGCTTCATGTTGATGCATAGGTTAAGATTCTCGCCTCCTGGTCAGAATTTCCTCAGGTTGTGTGTTCTCTGTGTATCTGTGAGTTTTTTTCAGGTATTTATTCACACCATCTAAAGACTTGCATATTTGGTGATTCTAAATTGCATGAATGTATGTGTTTGTGTTTGTCATAGATTTTCTTTCCCAACAACTTTTCTGCTTCTGGTGTGCATACTGTCTGGTGTTTGTATTCTTTTCGAGTGAAACACACCTCAAAGTTCTCGAACCCAAAAATATCCAAGATGCTGATGGATTTGAAGTCTTCTTTGCCCCTGATGCGGCAGTTGAGCTTGCGGATGATCCAGTTGAAACACTGAGAATAAAGTGCCATGGCCATGGAGTCTCTGGAGTCCACCGCCTGCAGAGGAGCGGCACATTCATTCAGTAACGGCACACAAATCAATGCACCGAATATAAACCATAGATACTTGACTGGTTGCATGTTTTATCGTTTTTTGGCTCCTTAAAGTAAAATTGGCACCTATTTGGTTGAAAAGCTTTGTTTGTTTTCAGAACTAAAAATGACAAAAAAATGGAACTGGAGTTTTGTTTATAATGTAATGAGATGATACATTGAAAGTACTGTCATTGTAGCCATATATGAAATAATATTTAATAGTGATTCTGGGGTATTTTGCATTTATTTAAAGGCATCAGTGAGAATACAAAGAAGGAGAGACATACAATAACAAGAAGCATCAATCAAACACTCAATGTGTTTTTCAAATGAGCGATAAAAAGATTAAAAGAGAAAAAAACATGTGCAAAGACACATACCTGCACCTAAATACTGTATGTATGGAGGCACATACAAACACACAATGAAACACAGACATACACACACATGTTGAAAATAAGACACTTAGAGAGAGGGAAACAAATGCACGCCTGAAGCAGTTATAGAATATAAGGTGGGTATTGTTATGTTGTGTGCAGCAGATCAGTCAGACTATTATACTGTTATTCTCTCTGTATGTGCGGATAAATGTAATAGTAGATGATGTGCACATTCACAGGAACCTCTATGGTTTGTTTACCTCTAAGTCTGACTAGAACGATCATGACAAAATGTGAACAACCTACTTTTAACTTGAAGCCTGTTACCTACAGACTGAGAAAACAGTTCAGGGTCTGAACGCGCAGTCACTGCACAGCAGCAACAATGGCAGAAGAGGAAACCTGGTTTGTTTTGTTCTATCAATAATATACAAAACTGGCCTTTGTTCATGCTAAAATTAGAATATTGTTCCTTGTGTTCTTAGTTTGAACTGATGCCAAAGATGTGTTTGTTTACTAAACATGCCCAACATTCAATGTGTCTGCATCATGGGACAGATTACGTCCAGAGTTTTTGGTGTTTGACAATGTGGTAAGATCTAGAAATCAGAGTATCTCAACACCTGCTGCTGAGAAGATTTAACGTTATCTGTATATACGTTTGTTCACATTTCTCCTTTGCTTCTACGTTGCTAGTTTTCCACGAAGAAAGTCTACCTCAGCTGTTTTGCACATAGAACAGAATTACATTCCATCTGTTCTACTTTAATGCTGCTAAGCTGCTCCTCTTCAGAGGATTTTCTTTGCATTGATCATCGACTGATTCTGCCTATACCTATAAATTATCTTATTATCCTCTACTATATCTATATTATCTATATTTTACTTTGGCGTAAGTTGAGAGAGAATCTGCTTTCCTCATGTACGTCCTGGACACATACTGAAGGAACAATGACAGTAAGAAATAAACAGTTTTTTAAGTTTGTTCCTTACATTTGACATGTTTTGCAATTTGTTGAAGTGACCTTCCCGGTATGTTAACTGTGTCTCCAGACAGCTGATGGATTTTCAGCATCGATTGCTTACCTGCTCCACAGTGAGCGGTGTGGAGATCTCCTCGCCCCTGAGGATCATGGAGCGGTGGGTTAAAACCTCAGCCAGCTGATCTGAGTTCAGCCCGAGGAGTTCGGACGTCCGGGTGAGCGCTGAAGACATTACGAACACACAACCTCATTATGAAATATTTCACAGTTGATACCATTTCATATGGAAAATTTGCAAACATGAGCATATTATGCTTTTGGTAACCCCCTTTTCAAACCTAAATGAATTTATTGAATCAACAGTTGTTTGCTGATCATGCTTTTGGCATATAGCAAGCTCAGATTATCAACAACTCACTTTATAATTTATTAAGCTTGAACCTTCGCTGTCATACACATTTGCATTTCATGGTAAAGTAACCTTGCTGTTCAGATGAAACACAAAGTAATGCAGCCACGTGAATCAAAGCATATTAATGATGACCTACATCTTTGGCCTGTTAATAGAAACAATAGCCCTCCATTACTTTAGTCAGCGTGACACGTGTGGCCAGACATTTCAATAAATTCACAAAAAAGAAGAAGCTGTGAACCAAACAACAAAACACAGGAGGTCACGGAGTCAAAATAGTCATTTACCCACACAAAAAAAAAAAAACAACTTGTGTAATAAAAATCTCTAACCTGATTTGGAGGAGACCTGCGCCCCTCCGGCCGTCATGAACTCGATGTTTCCTGTGTGGAGAATACCGGCCAGGAGGCGCAAGATCTCACTGATGTTCTCCTCCGTGAACTGCATTGTTCGCATGGCATTCTGGAAACGAGGAAATCAATGAAGAAAATCAGAGATGGTAAGCAAAATAGTAATTTAGTAATTTTTATGCTGTTGTACTTAAGCATTTTATTGAAATATCTCTACTATACTTGAATATTTGTTACTTTGGATACTTTTCACGATAACCAAAATAAATGTAATGTAAGGATTTGTGTACTTTTGTCACCTCTGAAGGTAACCCTTATGTGTAATGTTAATGTCAGTGTGACGGCTTCATGTTGTCACCTGCTGATTTTACAGGCGAAATGTTGGGTTAAATCTTAAAGCTGCAAACATTGACCAGTATAAATATAAAAATATTTTCTTCCTACGATTCATGTCAAGATGGCATAATTCACCAAGACCCACAAGGACTATATATTAAAGTAATTTATGTAGGTAAGAAATGGAAATGTTTGCAATAAACAGTTTGTGTATTATATTTCACAAATGAAATATTTCTTGTCTTTGAAAAAAACTAACAAAAAAACCCAAAAACCATAGCAGTGTTATTAAAACTGGTGTTAATCTTTTATTTCACACCATTATAACCTAAAACTCCCAACCCAAATAGAAAATATGCACAAATGGAAATCCTCACTTTAATGCAAAAACAATTGTTGTGTGTAACCTGAAACCAGAAAATGCATTGCCTGCATTTGTAAATCTAAATCCACAGTATGGTTTTGACAGTCTTAGCACCTTACGTACCAGAACATCGTGAAAAGTGCCGTTGTCATTGATTGTCTTGTCGGTGGTGCAGTTGGACTGTCTCAGGTAGTGATAGCTGTCAGGATGAGTTAACCCGAACGCCTCTGCAAGACACAGAAATTCACACATCATCACGACTTCGAGCCACCATCCGGTTTATTCTGGTCTGTAGAAGGACAAGTAGCTACCTAGAGATCACAATACTGAAAGACTTCACAAAGACCATTATTGTAATAAGTTCTGCTTCATAATTTTGTGTTCTGGTGTGATATTTTATTAACCTTTCTGCTGGTTGTTGCTTCCTGCTAGTATAGCATAGAAAATGTGGTAGTTTCTCTCTCCGGGGTTCTGTCGGACCACTCGGTTCTAAAAGAAAAAAAAACAACAAAAAAACAATCAGTGACATCAAAACACATACAAGACTCAACTGTAACTTTCACAGAGGATTTGAAAGGATACGGTCAACTTTCACATTGAAATGTTGATGTTCTAGGAAATAACGACTTTAAAAAGGCTTGGACAAAGTTTAAATAGGAGGACAGACACTCACCTTTTCTAAGAGGTCTGTGATCAGAAAAGTGTCTGTCAAGGCACACAACAGTTATGACTGCATCAAAATATATTAAGAGTCTCTTTTTAACAAATAAATACAATACTTCATGATTAGGAAAACAAAGACTGGCTGAACATGAATAAGACAAGAACAAAGTGGAACAAAGTATTGTAAAGTCAAACATTTTAAGTTTGTTATTTTGCTTTTTGAGGGACGTATGCTTCTCGTCATAAATGAGTGCGAGAGTTCAACTATTTTTGACCTCTTAAATGTCTTTCTACCTGTAAATAACTAAAGAATATGATACATCGGTAAATAATGTGCCGGAGGATTTGAAAGGATACAGTCAACGATCCGGCCTCCCTGGATGTTTCCCTTCTGGCTGAAATGCAGCTGGACGAACTTCCCGAAGCGGCTGGAGTTGTTGTTGTAGACGGTCTTGGCGTTTCCAAAGGCCTCCATGATCGGGCTGTGGTTAGAGGATGGATAAATGATCATCAGGCTCACTGGCTTTCCGTTAAAAATGTTGAGCGAGAGTGAATCATCACCTGCTCTCCAGCAGCGCCTCCTCCACATGCGATGTCTTGTCTCTGGACGAAACCTCCAACGAGTGCTGGCTCATGGCCGACAGGAACTTCAGGATCAGCTTGGTGCTTTCTGTTTTACCGGCTCCACTCTCTCCGCTGAGACAAAGACAAAAAGAAAACCGTAAGATTCATGGAAAATCTGAAGGAAGACTCTACAAGAGGGCATCAGATGAAAGCTTCTGCATCAGGGACCTCTGATCTCCCAGTGACGAATGTCAATGTAAATAACACGTTTAATGAACTTTTATGCAATGTATTTGCATTTAGTTGTGAAAATGGCAAATCCTGTCATTGTTTACAATTTTGATGATGTAATTTTAGGCTGCTTATCATGATTCCTGTATGTTTATGGATGACACTCTTTGCAGCAAAAACTAAAAGAAAAATATTCAAACTACTGAAGTATTTGTTGTCAAGTCAAGATATGCCATCAATTAAAGAGTTGCACGGCGGTGTGGAGGTTAGCACTCCTGTTTCACAGCAACTCAACACATTATACCCTGTTTAGAGTCCATTCCAGGCCTGCCTGTGTGGAGTTTGCATGTTTTCCCTGTCCGGGCATGGTACTGTATGTGCACTTTGATATCATTCCACGATTCAAACATATGCGTCTATTGCTGACTGAACATTAATATTACCTAGTAATTGTGAACATGAGAGTGTGTGACTATGTTTGTCCTCTGATGGACTGGTGACCTGCCATCACCAGCTAGGACTGGCTCCCCTTAAATACAACGTCGGTTAATGTGAAAAAAAAAAAAAAAGAAGAAGATGGATGGATGGATGGAGTAGCCTATTAAATGTATTGTACCCTTGAAAAATCATTTCTACAGAAATTATCATTTCATATCAGGCTGTTTAATTTATTCTTTGGCAGCCTAGTCCTGGTTATTAGATTGAACAAATGTCTGCTGCACATTTAATGTCCATTTACTATTTGGCACAGATTCAACTGAAAGGACACATTCTGGATAAATATACTTGAATTTATCCACTAGATGGCAGAGTAGAAGCATTCAGGGCTCACTGAACACTGCCTACTGATTGCTGTACATGACTGAACTTTAGGGAACTTTAACAGAACTTTAATGACCAAAGTGAGAATCAACACACAGGGTAGCATTAAGGCCAAATTATTCAGATTAGTGTGTAGAAATTAAAAATCTGCACTCATATCTGAAACACGCAAAACACATCATGTAAAGCATTTTAAAGACAAAACAATAATGAGGTAGTTACCGAGACAAATGTCAAAAATGTGCCTAATCACAACTGAATTTATTGTTACAATAGAGCCTCTAGGGGTTTATAGATAACAGTTTCATATCTTTAAATCTGCTCAAAGAAACATTTCAATATGAAAGTTTTCAGAGGCATCTCAAAAATTACAGTTATTTTTGTTTTGTAAGATATTTATACACTTACAACCTTAAATTGTTTCAAGCATTTCCTTTACTAAATTGAAAATGAAAAGAACAAAAACAAAAACAATATTTTAAAATATTCCAACTTTAGGTTATTGCAACCAAGAAACACATGTTTACTATGACAGATGCTCCTATTGGTGGAATCAGATCAAAATTTTAACAAACCATTTTTCTTTAAACTTGCATCACAGAGTTTATTCATATACGATTGCTACAGTAGAAAAACAAATCAGACCTTATCTTTAGTTCAATGGCAGTATTATTGAGGCTACGGCTGCATCCACTATAAACCCCACACTACACACGGCTGACATTCTCCATTCACTGCAGTGATGGCTATGATTTTGGCTTTCAAGCCACCTGACAAGCTTCAGCAGTTAAATCCACAATTACGGGTTTCCTGCATCACTCTCTCCCACTGCAGGCTTTGTTTACACACGGGATCCGAGACATTTTAACTGTGGAGAGTGTTTACCATACTGATCGCCTCATGCAGGATCTGGAAGAGGACTGTGCCTGGATTCTGTGCCTGTATATACTTTTAAAAAGGGCTTTCCTTCAAATCTCTTAAATACTTGAAAATTTGCCTTGATTAAGGTTTGCTTCACCGACCGAGATGAACACAAAACATTAGATTTTGAGAGCTTTGAGAAAATCTTCGTGTGTATTAGTGATGTTAAAGAATCCACAAGAATCTAGAGTAGTATCTAAGAAGTATTTAGAATTTCCACAGCACACTCCCCAGTTGAAATCTTTCACTGCCGGATTGAGACTGACTCAGCGTGAGGTCTGTTGACGCCCCTTACACAACTCTCAGCGGCATTTAGCATGAACCTGGCAACCCACAAGCACACAGTGCGAGGTAGGTCATGTTAATGATCAACCTGGAGACCCTTTGTTCAGACACCAAGAGCAACTCAAGACAAAAAAAATTAAAAATGACCACAAAAATCACATTGCTACAACACGACCATTCCAAAAAAAAACCCAACAAAAAACCCCAAAACAATAACAACTTCTGTTTTGACCATTTTTGGACAAATAAATCTTAATAAAGTATTCTGAAGAAGTATCTTTTTTTTTATCATTAGAAGGTTCAGTCTCTTTGCTTTCTGTTACCAGATCAGTGTCTGTGAGTTGGTTTTCCTATTCTAGCTACCAGGACACACTGCGGCATGTTTTAACATCCTGCATGTGGTGCTTTAATTGCCGGGTCTTTCTCGCAGATGAGTGTTGCTTACGCAGATGTCAACATTTTATGAAGGTACATGTGATTTAATTCAGGAGCAAAACTCTTCATTTAGATAATAGCTGGGTGGCTCCTCTGCGAGTTATCCCAGCGCTTCGTGCTGGATAGTCAGCTTGACAACTCGGGGGGCATAAGCTGCAGCTCTAGAGGCAACTGGAGGACTTTTTTCTTTTACAGATGGAAGAGCTATTGTCAGATGCCTGGAGGGTCTCAAAACTCCTTATGCACAAAAATGTTTCTTATTTGACAAAACTGAAAAAGGGTAGAAAATACAAAAACACAGCTGAAATACAACATATTGTATTCATGAAAGCAGCAAACCCAAACACAAGTTGAAATAAAATATGTAAGCAGGGTTACAGTGCGAGGAGCTGATCTCACTATGAGTGAATGCAGGCTACAGGTCACCAGTCCATCACAGGTCAAATACACACTCACTTGGCTTTATATCTCGCTGCTTCTAAAAACCTAATTCTGCTGCGGTGACCAGTCTCCAACTCCATCCTCAATTTGTCTTTTGGGGGTCGCTTTAGGAAGCGCTGCTTGTTTTAGTCGACTTGTATAAATAAAGATGAACTTGACTGTCATGCATCATCCACGCATTCTGAAAGGTTACATCCCTAAAGTCAGTGGCATAGTCCTGACGGACAGAGACCAGGGCTGGAGATAATGTAAACTCTCGGGACGTCTGGTCATAGCTTGAGATGTGAGCGTGCAGCACATGAAGACAGATATTATGACATGTTGCTCTATGGTGTAAACGGTCCACATGAGAACAGGAAATCAGAGAAAACCGTGAACAGCCATTTATGGTTTTAGTCATCAGCTTCTTGAAAGCTGCTGTTTGCAGCACGGTCAAAAATATTATGACATATTATGACTCACTGGAGTAGTTATCAGATACAACTAAGAACACGAAAGGAGTTACTGGTATTGAATCTGTAAATTTAAACTATGATTCGATTCACCTTCCTGCTTCCTATTTTGATAGTAATACAACCAATATATTTATGCAGGTATACACAGTAAGAGGCTGAAAATGCTTTTCATTAGTCCCTCCAGGCTCCCAGTGCCGAAAAGTCACTGTTGTGGGTCCCCGAGCAAGACCTCTGACCCCCAACTTCTCAGGTTGCTTCAGGAAAGGCATCCGGTGTGAAACTTGTGCAAAATCAAATTTACAGGCCACATTATCTACTGTGGTGACCCCGCAAGGGAGCACTCAAAACACACTCTCTCAATGTCTTTGCCAATCAGTACGCTTGAAAACGACATACACGGTGTCATACTAGCTGCACCAGCATGGCAATAGTAAATATACAGATTTCTGTGAAAGTACATTGAATGACTCTTCTGATTAAGTCCAGACAACGATTATCCTCTTTGACAAAAATAGTCACCATTAAATATTCATTAATATAATCTACCTCAGTGTCGAAGAGTTCTGTGCTTTATGTATATTATATCTAATTCTGTACATATGTAGAGCTTTTTATCCTTTGTTAAAGCTCAGATAGGTACATTTTCATTCTCAATGTTACTATTACAACTTTTAAGTTGTCTCGAAATAAAAACACTCAATTATGCCAGTACGATAAAGCAAAATGGCACATTTAGCAGATGGATGGTAAAATAAATAAAATTCATTAGCTGAAAGGCGAGACTTTAGATTCAGGACAAGTTCTTTGACTCCAACTTTGTACAATACGTCAATTCAAATGAAGCAACACATCTCACCGGTGCTCCTGTCTAGCAGTTGGGCAAATGTCTTCACAGGATTAAAGCTTTAAAAGGATTTCAGCCGTGTAACTCATTTGAATAGTTCAGCCTATAAAGAAGAACAAATCTGAAAGGACCTGTTAAATGTAACTCATTTAAAAGACCTTTGGAACCATGCCAACTTACCCCAACTACGACACACACACACACACACACACACACACACACACACACACACACACACACACACACACACACACACACACACACACACACACACACACACACACACACACACACACACACACACACACACACACACACACACACACACACACACACACACACACACACAGACAGACGGAGCTAAATAAGAGCACTGCAGCACCTTTGTATTAATCCCTGGCTCTAAACATGCTATTGCCACCCAAGGTAAAAAAAAAAAAAAGGAAAGGAAAAAAAAGCCCAACAGGCAAAAAGGAAGGAGTCGAGTGATTGAACGTGTTGGATAAACTGCCCGCACAGCTCTGGGCCTCACCCAGGCTCTTTGTGCAGAAAGAGAAAGCAGCAGGATCGGAGAGAAAAACCCTGAGTGGAGGAGAAACTGAGACTACAAGTGAAACTCGGTGAAAGAGCGTTAAATCCATCAACACGTATCATTTCATGTGCCGCTGGGCTCCTGAAAAGCAGTGAACTTTCTCACTGCACAAAGTAGAGATTACACCAAACTAAAAACGTATACATTTGGAAAAAAAAGAAAGCAGATTAAACTTTGAATCATTGATTAGGATGAATGCATGCCTGAAGACTATCAAGCTTCTCTGCAGCAGTTAAACAAAGTAAAGACATTCCTTCGACTATGAGGGCTTGTGGTTGCAATATCATCAATCTATCAGCTCTATCATATAAAGACAAGTTTATTGACTCAGCTTCTGTCTTTTCAAATATATGTCTTTAATAAAATATATAGGTAAAGAGACACACCTAAAGCATCACCATTATAGAAACATGGCCCATTTTTTGTTGTAATGAAGTTTTCTAGTAATGAATCTTCTCCTGTTTGAAATCATTTTAAATGATGTGAGTATTGTAAAGAACATGCATTTGTGGGATGAGCAGCAGAGTTTAGTATGTGGGTTGCACACGTGAAAGTCTTGAAATCTAGAAGAGAAAACAAAGCTCAATGTATATATTTAACCATCAGAAGCTGCTTGTTGAAATGCTATATCCAACCAGAGCAGCCTGGCAATTTCCAGTGTACGATTAATATCCAAGGAACATTATTAATACAAGAAAATATTCCATCACACTGTGCTTTGTTTATATGTTGCTTATTTCATAACAGTTAAAATGTATTTTTAATCAACAAAAAGAAACGTAGCCTTTAAGGTTCCTCTGCTATCTTCAGGCATGAAAAAACCCTTTCAGACCGGATGGTAACTAAAAAAAAGGCACTAAAAAGAAAGAAAAGTTTAAAACTTCAAATGGACAAGTGAGAAGATGACCAGGACAATGGGCACGAGCCACACTGTCATGGTAAATCAAGACAGATCTTAACTCAACACATCATTGTCATCATCAGACAGCCGTCTGCCCATAAGCACTGCTTATTAACTCTTTATTTTCTATGATCAGATACCGTTATTGTCGCAGTCTGAATTTGCTTCTGAAAATGCATCCAACAACTGAAAGCTTCTCAGGTATGTTTTTGCGAGGCTCTGCTGCGTGGCTTGTCTGACCCCCAGATGCCTGAGTAATTAACATGGCTGGAGACTATTGGGTTTGACCTCACACCCACCTCTGGAGTCAAGAGGTCAGGGACGTGCTGCTGGGTTGTCGGCGGTGGGTTTTGCTTACATCTTAAGGACTTGACAGTTTAATTAAACATAGGCTATTTCCTACACAACATAAGCCAGGTAACCTTCAACTACCAGCTATAAAATCTGAACTATTATAGAAAATAAATTATGATACAATCGTCTGAGGCTTTGTGGGAAATAATAGGTACATATAAGCATAATATGAGCACATCACGAAGCAATGCACGACCAAACATTTGTCTAATACCCTGTACAGAAGGACAGCTGCTGCCACACTCAGGCCAGTTTGACATTGTTTACCCAGAGACACTGCAATCCCACCGTGGGAGAAAAGAGCTCATCCTGACAATGACCTTGTCAGATCTGCTTCCACTTGAATTTGTTCGTGTGTCATACTTTCTCTACAATGATGCCGTTCTTGACTGAAATCACATTTTGGCCAACTAATTTATTGTGTTCAGATGTTATTATCATTCACATAATATGAATAAGGTCTATAAAGAACCAGTGTGTAACTTGTAGTCTGGAGCTTTTCTGTGTCGCCAAAGAACCACTTGAGCTCAGCTGAATCATAGTTTATTGTGAAAGTGGTGACATTTCCAATTTCATCAGGTAAGTATATTATATATAATGATTCCATTTGATTTATGAAACATTTTTTGTAAGGCTAACCTGTACTTCCAAGAAACATGATATGTAATATAAGTTATGGATTCAATGAAATCTACCAGGCTTCTGAAAGTTATTGCTTGGCTGGCGAAGACCGCACAGGAGAAATTTCAATTTAAAGTCAAGTAAAGCCATGAAGTCACGTCAAACATTTATGGCTAAGCTGTGTATATAATAGCCTTTAGATTCTGAAGGAAAAAGGCCTTGTGTCTGTGGTGCCACAAGCATGTGGCCAGACTGAATCCTGTGAATTGATTAAACATCTTTTCAAAGTCTTTATGCAGATGAAGGTTAGATATTGTTTTCCAAAGAGGCTCTTATAGAAGACAACACACACTTGAAAAATCAAGACACAGAAGATAGGTCATTTGAAATGATTTTAAACCACAAAACCATATCATGGACCTGAACATGTAGTGTAGGGTGAAGAATGTGCAGTCAATCAAACTACTTGTCAAAGATGTATTTAATGAGCTGTTCTAACCATCACCGCTCTCTTGGTCTCAATCGTTCAACCAGATGTTGGAAGCTGGCCACATTACCGATGTCCAACATTGGTGTTGGGTGACAGCACGGCTCAAAGGTGTTGGAGGGAGTGGAGGGTCGGCGCTCAGAGGAGGGCCAGTGAAGTGCTTTTCTAACCAGATAGGAGGACTATTGTTGTTGCTTTGCTCAGCATCACAGTAAACCGAGGATGAGACAAACTGTCTTACTGTCTTAGGAGCACTACTGTCTGAAACATCACTGTGTACCAATTGACATTAATCCTTCAATGGAATTAATGAGCATCTAAAAACATGAAAAACAGTCCGTGCAGGTTATTTGGTAATAAAATGTGAATTAAAAAACCTGAGTCCTCCGTTTATTGCTTTATTATCCACCTTAAAACCTGCCATGGTGGCATTTGCTGTACGCAGAAAAGGTTTGGAAGTCTTCCAGGAGGTTCTTCGTTGGCGGTTCAGACCAGCTTCTTGCTGCAATTTGCAGCAAAAACACAACAGGGGTGCTGCCATTAAAAGTACGGGCTCAACACAGGCAGGTATCCGCATCAGCGAAAAAGCCAAGTGGCATTCATGAGCATTAATGAGCAGATGGCCTTGTGTTAGAGCCGGCTTGTTGCTTCTTCTCTTCTGTTACACCCGCTCCCGTTTCATTCGCCTCCCTCTGCCTGGATCTGATTACCCACAATCCCTAAATCCGACAAGAAAGCTTCCTGCTTTGCCTAAAAGTGCCAGCTTGCAATTTATAGCTCTTCTTCCTCTCACAATCACACACCATGAAGTGATCCTTTCTGTGTATGGGTGGGAGTGCTGCCATGTTGCGTGTTTTACGAGGGTCTGCACAGCTTTGGCTTTGGTCTTTTTGCGGGACCCCCACAGGGGGGGAATTCGTGTGGGTGTCGGACGTCATTGTGAACCGGACCACGCTCTGGAGCAGCTGGTCAGAATTTGGGGCTCAATGTTAAAACAACCCACCACCTAACGTTTAACGTCAGGATATCAAAAACACAACCTTTACGAGCAGAAAAGGGGTTTCTTAGCTTTCTCAGGTGTGGAGGGCGATGACTTCGTGAGCCCAAACAGTGATCAAGTTTCCAGTGCTGGTATTGGAAAAACATTCAAAATAAGCCCAAATAAAGCTTAGTTCTCTTTTGGCTCAATCTTACCACTGAGACTTTAATTATAGTGAAAATACTTGTTAAAGTCAAACTTAATTTTGCTCACATGCACATTCATGTCAGCAGATCTAAACACAGTCAATTTGACTGGCGAAGGTTGATGGAAGATACACAATGGAGACATGAGTGACTAAATAATTGTGACCGAAAAGTTAAGTAGAGGAGTCCATGCTTTTTAGACAAACAACGCTGCTTCCTAGGTGAAATTACATTATTTCACATGGAGATGGTGGTCTTTCATAGTTTGCTTAATCATGGTAACCTAATTAAATTGTTTGTTTTGGCCAGTTACAAGACAACTTGCTGTAGTAGGAGACGGTCTGAATCAAGAGCACAAATTATTTCATTTTACCTGTGACTCAAACTTTTTACATTAAAGACAAGTGAACTGCACACACTGAGGATAAACAACAATTCAGCAAGCTATTTTGTTTCAACGTCATCAACTTACATATCCATTTCATTATGAGGAATCTCACTTGTGCTTATACAAATAATAAAAAAGCATTTGATACACGAAACTCTAAAAGAAGTGATCAAGCCTCTTGTTTTGACTTTGGGCAACTTTAGCACATGACGAGTCCTTATCTGTAACTTGTCTGCAATGAAAAGGTTTATGGAGTCACGGATTTTCCACGAGGATCTTGTTTATTGTACCATGCGGTTGTTAGAATTCATTTATAATAAGAAAATAGACCAAGAAACATTAAGAATGAAGTCTCACTTGAGGATCAGTTACTCTATAATCACAAGTTTTAGATAGTCCTATTATATTCAATTATATGATGCCGAGATATTTCTACTGTGTTTGGGCGGAGGCAGGAGGAGTTGTTTCCCAAACACTAAATGTGTTTTGGGTTTGTTTTTTTTTCTTCCCAGTACTCGTTCATTATAAACCCTGCCGACCCCCAAACTGCCTCCAGTCTGATGTTCAGTCGGTAGTCAGCCCACACAGTCAAACAGCAGCCCTGAAGAAAAACTCTTAGTGGTAAACTTGAAGATTATTGTTTCTTACAGGAATTACTCATGACCTCACACATCCATCACTCACAAACCAGTGGGAACATCAGCACCACAACAGCTCCTTCACTGCTCGTATGACCTATGAGCAAAATCTGTGGAGCCGATGGAAAAATTCCCAATTTTTTATCTGAAGATCGCAGGACTATTATTGCATTTACATTAAAGTGAAATCGGGGCAATGTTTCAAACCGTGTATAAATGCATGTTTTTATTTCCACCCCAATTTCACTCTCATGCTGCTCCACTGCTGCAGCTGGGTGTTTAGTGCTCAAGGGCAACACTTACCAGCTGATTAACAGCAGTAAAGGAAGCAGTAAAACAGGCACAGAAAGTAAAAGCAGTTAAGTCTAAAATGCCAGGTATAGGTGGCTGTTTGCTGTCAAAGAACAACACGATAGCTTTTATTGCAACAATATTCTTTGGAAAAATGATAAAGTGACAAGAACAGGTTGAGGGAATTTTAGACAGACACATTATTTGAATCACCATCAAAACAATTGGTGGTCTGAGAAACTATCCAACCAAGGTCTGTAGCTGCTTTATTGACATTAGGTTGAGCTGTGTGGAATTTACATGTTTTTTAGGCACTTTTGGATTTTCTGGATGCGAACACAAGCGTGTGTGACTCTCTTTGTGTTTCCTTATGCAGAGTGCAGCCTGCCTTTGGCCATCCTTACCTAAAGTTGGCTCCAGCCTATTATGACCCAAAGTCGGACAAAGGGGAAGAAATCTATGAAGGGCTCTCTAAACAGTGCGACTCATTGGAGAGAAATCTAATAGTACATTTTGTTGTTATGTATTCAAATATTTGATTACTCCAACGAATAAAATACCATTTGTAGCTAAACAAGCAGTGAAAAGTACCCAAAGGTGCAAAACACCACAAAAGAATTCTGAACTATGCAAAGATCACGTTCAGATGAGACAATCAAAGACAACAGTGTGTGCGATGATAGGTTTGTGTTGAAGCTGGAACAGCAGTTAAATGTCAAGACTGCAGTCTGTGGCTTCTCCTCTCTGGGTTTCATTGTTCCAAGTAATTGTATTACAGTAACTGTAAAACCAAACCTTACATTAAATTCAAGTCAGATTCATAGCGAGTTAAATTTTTTTTCTTTATAGCTCTGTCTGTCAGCATTGTTGGAATGGTTTGTGGTATGGTTTGAAAAATCCAAAGTTGGACAAAATTATTTCTTCAAGAGCAAGATGTTGAGTTTAGGTTGAAGGGACTTTGGTTACTGCAGCAGCTGAAACGGTGGGAATCAGTTGTATCGGGACAAACACAGAGCAGATCCACAGCAGAATGTGAGCAGAATGGCAGCATTGTATGGCTCACCACTTCCTCCAATGGCAATATGACATGTTTGTGTTTACGCCTCACTATGCACAGTGGCATATACAGTATTCTTCCCACCGACCAACATCCTGCCAGGACAAAAGACTTTTTGTGCGCTCAAAAGACAGACAAAAGGAAATCGCAATCGAGAGTGGCTGAAGGAACATGTGAGGTGACTGTGCACTCACAGAGCTGCTGCTTTTACACATTTTAGTTCCAACTGATGGGAGTTATTCCATTTGGTGTGTGTTCACACTGGAAATCAAGAGTGTGTTAATAAGTGGTGGATTCGAACGATGCAAAAGATATGTAGAATATAACGAAAGAAACTGCAGGCACCATTCACAAAGAGGTCACTGGATTCCCTCCAAGAAGCAGAGGAAAGAAAACCAAGAGAAAAATGATTTCTCTTAAGATGTCATGTAGCTTATGAAGTGTGTTTACACTTGTCGGTTGAGTATAGTTGGGGAGAGACCGTTATTGTGTCGAGGTGTGAATGCTGACATTCAAACTCTGGAGGACACAAACAAGCTTCTAAACACACTTCGGTGTGAGATATGAGCAAAGACACGGAGAGGAGAGAAAGTCCTGCCACTGCTCCTTTGTTTCAATCTTAAGATCTCCTGGGATTCTCAGCTGGTAAACACACCACTTCAGTATCATAAGACCACCACACTGCATAGTTCAGAAAGTTACGAGTCTTTGCACTAAGTGCATGACGATGATGTGTAAGAAAGTGGAGTGCAGAGCTTCAGTGCAAAGCAAAATAAACACAAGTAATTCTAACAAACAATAATTTGCCATTGATACCAATTGTAAAAGATCTTCACAAACTTGAGCCAACTCACGTATACAGGCCATGTGAGTCTCATTATCCCCGCTGCCAGTGAAACGGGAAAATGAGGCTGTAAACTACTGCCGGTTAATTCTAAGGAAACTCCAGCAGTCATCCTTGAAGCAGCTTCGCCAGCACACCTTCAAAATCCCCCACAGCTGCTGCAACACTGGAGCTGAAGTCACTGAATGTAAGTACATGTCACATTTGAAACGAAGAAGAAGACTGACCACAAATCAGTTACTTCGGCCTAAATGAATTTCATATTGTTCATATTTTAAGACGTGACTGATCTAACACTGTTCCACACACACAGTGCTCTCTTCTCATTCACATTCTCCTGAGAGATTTTCGGCGAAGCAGTAACACTTTGTCGCCACACAGGAAGAAATTAAATCTCCAGGCTGTCGTCAGGATACCCCTATGACGGCAAACAACAGTTCCCACATGGTTATAAACATCAACGTTTCAGGTATGTGCCGACTGCTAAATCGGGGGCTAAATATTGACGTTGTCCACATTTAAAAATAGCCGTTTTTGAAGTCAGTTGGAAGAAAATGTCTTTGTTTCGTCTGATAACAATGGAGCGGCAGCGGATGTGAAAGTTGTCCAACTGAATTGAAAAGGGAAGGATGTGAGGAAGGAAAGCAGGATGCGTGTGCGTGTGCGTGTGCGTGTGTGTGTGTGTGTGTGTGTGTGTGTGTGTGTGTGTGTGTGTGTGTGTGTGTGTGTGTGCGTGTGCGTGTGCGTGTGCGTGTGCGTGTGCGTGCGTGTGTGCGCGTGTCCAGAAGCGTGTAATGCTTGGTTCTCCTCAGAGGTGCAGCCAAAAGTGCACAGGAGGTTTGAATCTCGATCAAAGTGTTTGGCACAAGAACGGAGGTCTGATTAGACAAAGGTTTATTCAAAGGCCAATCAGATGACTCGATATAGACTCTGAGAAGAAGGCAGCGGATTTCCTGATTGCAAATGGTCAATTCTTGAAACATTCCAGAGTAGAAACACCAAGAATCTTCTTGCTGTAGTAAAATAACGGTACTTGAATAAATAACCACTGTCAACTTGTTTCAGATTTTTTTTTTTTCCTGATGTGGTCGAATTTGATTTGGGTTCATAAAACTTAAGCCAGACTTAAATCAGATCTGATTGGGTCACCCACCTGATGAGGACACACTGGTTCTGCAGCCTCTTCCACAGTGACCGGTAGCACTCGTTGGCGATGGCAAAGATGTGAGGCGAGATTTCACCGAGGTGGCATCGGCTGTACAGCTCCACAGCCGGCCAGTCGTACAGGCCGGCGAGTGGCTGGTAAGGGTTCACTGCAGCCAGGATGGAGCCGATGTAAGTCTACGAATCAGGAAGGAGAGCGCAACGGGTTAAAGATGAAGCATTTACAAAAGGTCAGATATGCAAGACAATGTGTGACATCTTGAAGAGAGAACTTCCTCTCTGGTGATTAATGATCTCTGCAGCGACTTCTCATCATTTTAATAAGCGATTGTCAGAGCAAATTACATTTGGCATCATTGCTCAGGTGGCAGGACCAAAGGCTGCACATAATCCAATTTGTGGGTACAAGAACTGAGTCATGAAACTCCTTTTAGACTCCAAGAACTTGGACAAATATACAAGCAGACAAGCACGTGAGCTCAGTAGTACACAAGCTCTCTTTCATCAGGACCACTGAAGCCAGTTTAGGAAAACAACTTTCATGTCCTTCGACTTTTTGCCTCACTGAACTTCACCTTCCCACCAAAACTGCAATTTTCCAAACCAGCTCCAGACTTCGAAGCAAAACAAACACAAATGCTAAAATAAATGCTTGCAAAAGCCAGGAAAGGTTTTGGCTGTTGGCTCTGTGCTGCGGTGGTGACTAATGGACATTTGGCAGGCTCTGGAGAAAAAGCAGCACATCAGCATGTATCAGTGAGGAAACACTCGGTCTTATTTACTCTTTTTGAGGGGTTACAACAGAACTGTCCAGGTTTTAGATGCTCAAATTGTGGCGAAAAAAAAAAAAAAAAAAGTGATGTTGTCATTGTCATTGTAGTATACGAGTAAAGAAGCATAAATCCTCAGTTGCAAAATGCATAAAAAGAGATACTGGTGAACTTTCAAACATGCAATGAGCATCCTAAGCCTATAACTGGATAGAAGCAAAAATTTAAATAGGAAGAAAGACGGGGTGGTAGAGGGAGAGGCGAAATGCATCAGCAAGAAAGTGAGAGTGAGGCAACTTGGTCTGCAGAACATCTACTGTATATCTTCTGTAGACACAAGTCTCTCTTATCCTGATAATGTCACCAGGGCCCCACTGGGATAAGACAATATCTGAAGGCAAACATCCACCTCACACCATTGCACGAAGAATTTTATACCTTCCCGACGTGTATTGCTAAAGCAAGGCATTTTCTCTGTGTTCAAAGAAAAATTAAAATGTATCATATTAAAGTAAAACTCGAAGGGTTTTAAATCACAAACAGGGTTTTTTTTTTTAACTCGTTGTGGAAATCACTCAAAGGAAGTTTCCAAATGCCTAAGAAAATAGCTACATTGTTCAATGGAAGACATTACCATGCCGGAGGTGAAGTCATGCTCAGAGCACTGAAGTGCAGCACTCAAATTACAACCATAATAGCAACAATTAGGTTAATGGGCACGCCGACGTATAGGGAATGGAACCACTACCAGAAATAATAATATTGCACAGGCAACCCAAGGTTTCAGTCCAGCAGGCTGGTTTGGTGTGGGTGTTGATGACCATGAGAACCACTGCCGCATAGAAATGGAGATACAGCTGCGTCTTTCGGGAATAGAATAACAGCCTCTGTCTGTCTACTTGTGAATTTTCCAGAGATCAATTATCATGACTCCAGTGATAAATACATGTACACACCTAAGCAGTGGTTACTGCTACAGTTGCATTCCTGTTATTAAAGTCCTGAAATGGAAAGTAAACATTTTAGGTGTGCAGAGGCACAGAGACAAGCACGCACCCAATCAGACGTTTGCACATGATGTAACTTCAAGTGTTGGCAGAAGTAGTGAGATCACTGATGGTCATGGCAGTGATATTTCTATTTCGAGAAAGAAAAACAGGACCCTTGCTATTATTTATCACCAATATTAAGGGCTGAGGAGGACATATATAAAACTTGCTAAACCATGGCCACGCAACGAACCATGTTATGATCAATTTCCCGCCGCTGTAAAGTCCTGTGTCACAGTAATGTAAACCTCTCGATAATGTCCCGGTGTCGGGTAAAGCTTTAAGTCAAAGTTTAAAGGTACTTGAAACTAAAAGCCTGCGGGTGAGCAGCAGCACAAGCAGCTGTGGTTTGAATGACACGTGTTTATTTGATAGCCGAGTATTTCTTACACCAAACCTGTGAAACGACCCATTTAATCACCAACAGAACGCCGTCCATTCAGCCCATAACACCTGTCTACCAAAAACTACACTGACTTCTCATGCAACACATCCACTCCAAAACAAATCCAAGGCGATAGTGGAGATACATCTTGTGCTGATCAGGCGATCTCCCCGGAGGTACTGACCACTGGACTATCCTCTTGTATAAACATCTTTATCACCTTTACGGCAGTGCTCATTAAACCCCTTACACTAATCTCGCCCTCACCATTCAACTGTCCTACTGCCTGACTGACCCACATTCAGCCTGGAGGCACACACATTTGAATGGCAGTTGAGGTGACTATTTACATGACAAATACTCCAGGCAGACTGTCTGCCTGCGTTGCTATAGTGATGCACGGCAGATCATAACTCATCTTGTGCGTTATTTCTCAGACAGAGCACAGTGTAAACAGAGCGTGGCACCAGCCCTCTCAGGTGAAGGAGTCAGTTTATAGGCACAAAAGCAGAAATGTGTAAACAGTTTACAGTCAGGCTGATCTCTGGCTCACGTGCAGCGTTCAACTTACTGCGTGAAGGTCTTTGCAGGTGCTTACAGAGTGCTTTTGGGATTTTTACTCATTCCCTTGCTGACAACAGGAGCAAGTAGGCCAAGAAAAAAGCAGCTTTTACACCTTGTGACACAAAAGAGGTAATTCTGCATGTATGAATGTAAATACCCACAATATATGAAAGGAAGAAGTCAATATTTCAAAGCCTGTTTTATTTGTTAAAGAAGCCCTTTTCTACTAGATGTGACATTGTTAAGAAACAAATGAGATGTTTTGAATATTTCTCATCTTTGTTTTATAGACGAAGGTGCTTTCTATAAGTCCTATGACGTGTTTGTTCTTGCCAAACTGGGAAAACTGGTTTTACTTTAAAGAAAAGTAAAATAAAAACAAACAAAGTGATGCATAAAAGTTCAACGTTTTCCAGCTTTAACATGTGGTCTTGACTCGAATGATGGAGAAGTTGGAAGTAAAACAGTTTGAACATAATCGCAATTAAATCTGCTTGCTCATGTGGATTGGTTGGGTTTTTCTCTTTTGTCTGTTAAAAGCACCTAGAAATGACTCTGTTGTATTTGGTGCTATATAAATAAAGTTGAATTGAAGTGAATAATACAGTTGTCAGTTTATTGCAGTCAGTCAGCTACTGCTTTGTTGAGTAATTCATCGGTTTAATGCGCCTTTATTTCAACATATAATGCCAGACATTTAATGGTTACAGAGAATTTTTTTATAAAACCGTAAAGAATAATCAGATAATAGACACAAATTATGTTGTGTTTAACAATGAACAATTTCTAAAATAATGCTCATATTTATGCATGTAAAAGATTGATTTTGTTCGATCAGTAATTGAGACAACTAAACAATACTACTTAAAGGTACTCTGCTGTACTTGTTAGGATTTCAACATGAACAAACTGCCTCAATAGACTAAATAGATTAAAGTGTACAAAGTGAAACTTAAGGTCTTTGTGGAAATTCAACTATAAACTAATCTATTGGAAAAGAAAACAAAGTATTAGGGGGCAAAACATTCTGACCTATTTCTCATGAACCTGCTTCCGTGTCAAACCATTAGAAGTCACGTTTTTCTTCAACACCAGCCTGGTGGGGGTGGGGGTGGCTGAGAGTAAAAGAATAGCGCCATTGCGGAAAGCCGTGCCTGGCCTTAATGTGATGAATTGTAAGCATTCGGACTCAATTAAATCCCCCCGTTGGTCCGTCCTGGTAACAGTTTCTCTGGCAGCACCCTGGCTGAGAGCTAAAAGGCCGCGACTCTCATCAGAAGTCCTCCCGACCCACCGGCTGATGTGATTAACTACGGCCCCTCGCACTCCATGTGTGGTGTCAGATACTCTCGGCCATACCACAGAAGTGATGCAAGACATGTGATAGCTACGTTTCAGGGTTTATTTGTGATGTTGAACTTGTGGAATTCATGACCACTGATACAGCTCGACTGGATTCATACGCAAATACCTCTTTCAAGTTCAGAGTGAGAAAAGTATCTTTGAAGGTGATAGCTGTAATAACTCACCCGCATGATAAACGCTTGTTTTTGGAGCTGCTGATTCTCTAAATCAGAACTTTTTAAAATATGGGAGGATGACAATAGCAAATGAAACAATTTAATCCATCATAATTAGAAGAAATTGTATTCTAAAAGGTTTTTTTCTTGGTGAAATAATATGCAATTATTTCTTTTTGAAAATTAAGTAGAAAAGTCATACTGACCCATGGCTCCTGGATATTCCCTACTGTACGGCCATCCTGAAACTCTATATGGCATCACCCAAGAGAGGCCTGACCCACTGCTTTTCACTACGGGCAAGTTCACTTTCCCATAGAGGCTAAAATACCTGATTTTAGAAGATGTGCTTACAAGAAAGCATATTCTTTAAAAAAAATAAAAAATAAATCTTTGTGTTGATTCAAAGATCTTCAATTTCATATGAATGATCATCAGACTGAAAATCACAACAGCGACTAGATTTCAAGCTTCATACAATCATTCACGATAACCAGATATGCTGAACACATGGTTTTCTCTTTAAAAGTATGCATAGAACAAACATAGAACTCTGTATGTGGCGTGTCGTACAAAAAAGATAGAATGCTTTACTCTCTGACACTTCATCTTTTCTATTACACAGACATCAGCCACAGATAGATGGTTTCAGATCAAAGTGGCCAAATGCAGATTTTCTGTTCAGTAACCGAACTTTGCAGCGACATCGTGTTTACAGAAAGGCGTCAGTCGCTGCTGATGGAGTAACTGTAGAGCCGAGGGAGGCATGCAGACAGCGATACTCATCCAAAAAGTAAGACCCATCGAAGACAGAGCCAGACAAATGCACTGCGAGGGAAATGAAGACCAGATGGAGAAAAAAATAAAAAGCACAAGCGGATCAGAAGAAAATCGCAGGCTGCCCTGACTGACTGACGGCAGGAAATGTAGAGAGTAGAGCAGAGGGGGAAAGGATAATATGCTACACTCTCTAAGTTACTGTGTCACCAGGACACATTCCTGCACATTTGTTATACTTGGAAAAAAAAAAAAACATCTCGATCTCCTGCTTGGGTTTCATTTCACTGGAGCTGGACATGAATGAAAGTCATGTTGAGTGTTTATTTTCCTCGGGATTTCTGGTTTATTTTTTTGCATAATGCGCTGGAAATCTTAAGTGATGGAATGCCATGGTTGAGCTAATGTACTCAAATAAAAATATACTGGAATCTTAATTTGTACGTTTAGGACCTTAAAAAAAATGCACCACTAGAATCTGTCTTATACAAACCCTATACAACATAAGGTTCTAGTATATTTATCTTAATTTTTATGTTGAGAAAAACATGTTAATTTAATGATAATCTTTGAGTTGCAAATGAAGACACGTCCCACGTCTACTGAAATGAGGTTTTGGTGAAGTGTGACGCTCTACTGGCTCGAAGATCGTTTCCTTTGCATCTGAGAGCGATCGGGACTTGGAGCTTGAACGAAAGTTTTGCCTAAAACCTCATAAAAGCAAATGCATCTCCCACGCACACTGCTTCTAATAAGGACTGAAGCAGGTTTGCGTTTCAGATACGAATGTACGTGTGGTGTGATTCCAAAACCACCAGATATGTGTGCTGTGGGAAAACAGTGACACATGATCTATTCAAACGAAATGACTGCTGAAATAAACCAAACTCTTCATGTCACAAGTAACCCTTTATTCATTAGACTTTAGAATAAAAGAACAGCATCTTTGTCCAAGATTTGTATTTCTTTGAGATGCATGGGCGTGGGGTAATACGTTAGAATGTGAAACGTGATTAGTAGGTTAATCGTTCACGCTGGACATTTCGAATCTCGTTTTGAGCCGCGAAGCATCGAGCAAACAGCGGTTTCCTCCACATTCCTGGCCTCTGTGGCCTGCATTCTGCCTCACGGTTATGAGTGGGGAGCCTGTGAAAGTGGAGCAGCAGCTGCCTGTTGCACTCTGTCAGCGGGCCGGCGGCAGACACTGGGACTTGTTAAAATAAGCTGAGCAAGTCATGAGACGAGTTGTGCTCTGCGCTGACACTACCCCAGCTGGGAAAGTCTTTGATCATCCAGGCAAAGAGGAAGAAGAGTAATCTAAGACTGGATTGTCTATTGTTCCCTGTGAAATATAACCCAGTGTTGCCTCGCTGCTATATATGCTGCGCATGCTTTGTTATCTTTATTCGTGGGAGTTTTATCCAAAGTGGTTGGCGGGGTCTGTTTTCCACCACAGTGTTTGCACTTTGATTAAGTTTACCCAACCAAAACCATTTAATTGATGTTAGATTTTATGCCCAAACTACTAGTATGAAACACAACCAGTCTTTTTGATAACTGTGTACGTAAGCGATAACCACAGTTACTGACTGGCACCTCGGATGTTTTCCAGTTGACACATCAGATCGGCTCTCGTGCACTGCAAGGATGAAACTGTTTTCATACCTCTGCTGATATTTCTGGTTCCAAAGATAATACCTCTGACTTATAGTTTCTCATTTCATGTTCATGAAGCTGTTAGAACGTGTGTGTCATGTTTGTGTATTCCCAGCAGATCCACACGAACCCACATATTCAACTAAAATAGTTGAAGGGCCCCAGGAAGAGGCTAAATTTCCCAATGGAAAACAAGCTGCGGATTGAAAACACGGATCAGGTCGGCTGGCAGCTGACTCACTCATGTTTTACTCAATTTTGTTCAGTCGAGTCAAATCGGCCCCGTGACGACATTAACGTGACCGAGGGAGTTAAGCCGCAGAGGAGCACCGATTAGGACTCAGTGTTTAGCTTGGAACTGTTTGTTCAGAAAAACATGAGAGGCAACGACCAGAAAGAAAAGAATTCTACAAGTAATCAGACCGGGGCTTCGTTGTGAACTTAATAATGTGCATTTTAGCCACCGGACAGTTGAAAAGTTGATCGCTTTCAAAGAATGGTGAGAGGAGGAGACCTGAAAAATCTAAAAGTATCAAGAGTTTCCACATGAGATTCGATAAAATGTTGATGTTGTATGATTGTCATGTCTGCAATCATATGGCAATCAGCAAACAGAAGTCATTGCACAGTGGCAAAGCTGATTCCACTGAAATGTACACTTAACGGTATAACAGTAGTTCACTACTGCAAGTCATGCTCCGTTATATTGTCGCATTTTGTATTTGCTCGTAGCAATCCCAAGAAAATTAGCAACTTGACATCCGATCTATTGCGACATGATGACTTGAACTGTAAAATCCCAATAATTAGCAACGGAGTTTGTGTACCTATGCTTTACCAAACAAATAATACTACCACTCTGCACACTGCATAGCCCACATTTGTTTTACCTTAAATTACATGAGGAATTTATTTATATTACAGGAGAGAGAGAGAGAGAGAGAGAGAGAGAGAGATAGAAAGAGAGAGAGAGAGAGAGAGTCGACAGACAAATATTGATGGGAATGGAGTGAGAGAGGAGTAACAATAACAGAAAATGAGTCTGTCAGTGTGAAAGAAAGAAAGACTGAGAGGTTCAGTTCAAGTTCTGAGTGAGACAGTGAAAATGAAGAGTGTGTGTGTGTGTGTGCGTGTGTATGTGTGTGTGTGTGTGTGGGTAACATCCAGTGGAATCTGATGAGGAGACGAGTGAGGCCACTAGTCGACAGCGCAGCTGGTTACAATCACAGCAGCTAAAGGACACACACACACACACACACACACACACACACACACACACACACACACACACACACACACACACACACACACACACACACACACACACACACACACACACACACACACACACACACACACACACACACACACACACACACACACACACACACACACACACACACACACACACACACACACACACACACACACACACACAGAAAGAGTCTGGTAGCCTCCAGGCTAAATTCCCTGTTCATCTCGGTATTGCTAAAACTAAAGCAAAATACCTAAAATATTTTCCCAGCAAAACAATCACAGCTGAGGCCAAATTAAACAGGATACTCAAATTCATGTTCTGTTTATGTTTCCCATAACAAAATAAAAAAATAAAAAAATCTGTTGATCATTCAGAAGCAACAAAGCATTTTTCTTGCACCATCATAAGAATTGTACTTTAGTCATGTTTGACTTAAAACTTGTGAAATTATCTGTCCATGCGGCAAGTAAATTTTACTTAATACATCTTGAAATGAGATTTTAAATGTAGATTTGAGATTATACTGTAAAATCAAGGACTAAACAAACAAGAAAACATGTTTGTAAACAAGCCAAAGTATCTATCGTGTCTAAAAATAAGATTTAATCATATGCAGTGTATTTACATTCCATACGTTTAGTGGGTAAGGGAAAAGGTTTAGCAGCATTAAACGTCGATACAGGTGGAACACATCAAGATACGCAGAATCCTGTAAACAGGCCGACTGCTGCCAAACTTCCTTGCACACGTGTGTCTTCTTTCTAAATTACTGACGTCTAAAAACTTATAAGTGTGGAATAAACAACATTAAAATGGAAACAAATCTAATTGTTCATATTCAATTCCTTCAGAAATCAGCAGGGGTGCTTTCAGGAATTTGGGGCCCCTGACCTCTGATGACAAAAGGCCCCTCACTGAGATCTATCTGGGTTCATGCATTAGGCCGTCACCTCGTCTATTTCTCATCTTTTTAACCTCAGTGACATTTCCAAGAAAGCAAAACCCATAACATAATAATATTAACCTGCATTTCACCCCTCAGAGAAAGAAAAGAAAATGATATTAGATGAATTGAACTCCGTTTACGCTCTGTTTAATATAAGAGAAGACGCTTCGCTTTTACACAACTGTGTGTTTTCTTGCTCTCCTGGAAACTTTTAAGAATTCTGTTCTGTCCTGACAAGACTGTCACTTTACACACAGTTATTATTTCAAAAACAACACACTCTCCTGGAGTCTGTGAGGGGAATGGCCTATTTAACAAAACAAAGAGAATGTGACACTTTTCTGGAAGCTTTCCTTCGTCAACATGCACGTGTAGAAGATATGAGGCGGCAATGTAAGAACCCAGCTACTCATGAGAAGACATTTTTTAGTCATGCACGGAAAAGAGATTTTACAAAATCCTGAGACGAGAAGCACACTACATGCATCAACGGTGGTGATGTTGGGAGATTTCTACATAATTGTGACACTGATTTTCCATTTGCAACATTATAGAGAAATGCTGCTTCATGCTATAACTGTTTATGACCTGATGCAACTCAGCAACAGTAAATCAATCACTCATCATTTTAATGGTTCATACAATAAGAAAGCCTTTACCGCAATAAGAGATTTGGATGACACCATTAAAATTAAGCTTCAGTGAGTTCCTTTAAGTTAGACTGGAAACATACAAAGTCAATTTCCCGCAATTGTACCCGGGTTTAATCTCCGTGAGGCATCAGTGCCAACTACGTAGCACAGCACATGTCTAAGTTATTGTCTAGTCATAAGTTACACTTCGTAAATAATGAATTAGTTTTGTAATTTCATTAACTTTCAGTAACTTGTGCTACAGTGGTCTATAGTGTATTATAATTGTGTGAACAAAACTTCATGTACGATAATGCATTATATTCAATTAGTTCTTTTGAATACTATAAACTATTAACATGTTTACAATATTATCATTTATTTTTTATTATACGCCACAGAACAGTTTGGTATTACAGCCTGCATTTCCACATATTTGTCAACTAATGGCATCACAGAACAAAAAAAATCCAGAAACAATAAGAATCAATTGAATTAGTTGTTACACTTTCAAACTGAGGGTTAATTTTTTTGTCAATATATGACACCCCCCCCCCCCCCCCCCCCTTCCTTTACAATTTAGAGGAACTGTGCTCATCTTAACCTGGTTGACTATCAACCTCTGCACATCACAGTGTGCTTCAGGCTCTTTGGCTTCAGCTGTGTGTTTACAGCCCTTTCCTCCAGCTCACCACAGCCCACTCCACCAAAACCTCTCCTCTAATTTTCCCCTCTTTGCTTCTCCTGGCTCATAAAGAAGAAGAAAAACGGGGGGAAAGAAAGGAAAATCCTCCTTCAGAGTGGAGATTGGGCGGCTGTGAATTGGTTCCACCATACGGGAGCACTCAGATGTGATTGAAGTAACGAGATGACATTTGTCAAAGGTTACCGCGGTACATGTGCGCAGAAACTACAAGGCCGCCTTTGTTAGCAGCTTGTTTTGCTGGAGAAAGTGCTGGGTCAGTTTTGTTCATTAATTCATAAGCACAAAATGAGACAGCAATGGTAGAGACCTATTTGCCCCAAATACTCATAATTTAGTCGGCTCCCAAACAAGTGTCAGCAGAAACAAAGCTGCTTTGTTTGCGGCTTAAAGCAAGACGGTGCAAATTTATTCTGATTATACTGTTCCCAGCAGAATAATACTGTATGTATCATTTTTAATCTGTTTTTGACAACTTAGATCAGCCAGTTCGAGTCTTCACTGGCGCTGCCTGAGCCTCAGGTTGTGTGAGTCCATTCAGTTTCTGTTGTATGAAAAAAATTGCATCTCTTCATGTGATCTGGATGATTTTATAATGAATGTGCACCTTGCCAGCGAAGCACTGTCAAAAACAAAGTAGTGGGCGGCCCAAACAGCACCTCCTTACAGGGAAACAGAGACGGGTGCGTTCTGTAAACGCTGCACTCTGATAAACTGCTTCCACAGAGTGGTGTTTTAACAGATTCTGAATGCCACCGATGTGTAAACAAATGGTTCAATTGCGGCAAAAGTTTGTCGTTGTCACTTGAGAGCATCACATAAACTGTGCCTGAGATTACAAAACAGTCTCTGCGGTCAGACCTATTGTTCTTTTTATCACATAGGAATGGCGGGAGGTAGGTTTGCGGTCAGGTCTGAGGGGGATCGTAGTGGCGTTATTTTAAACACGGAAAGCACATTCTAATATATTTTAATGCATGAAAAGTGCTCCATGAGTGAATCCATATTGACAGGGCATGTTGAGCTGTGTCTTCACTCTTGTCCCTGCTAAAAAAATATTTTTTTTTAAGAGAGTGTAAAAATTGATATCAATGACAATTTCACAGGATTCAAAGCTGTCCATTTCCTCTCACAACTTGGACTACACTGTCACTATCGGAGCCAAGAGCTCACACCAAACTCCGAATGCAGCCACCAACAACATCGAAAACCAGCCACTGAGCAAAAGAAAAAAAGAAAAAACCCTTTAATCGTATCTGGCAACCTGTTGCTCTTGGCGTCCCAACAAAGGGCTTCGTTAAGCACCGTCCAGGTTCTAACAAGCTCCGATTCAAAGGGACTCAGAGACTTGTCCACTTGTTTGGGTTTGATCACCTGCGCTTTTCATCCCCTGGTCAACACTGCAGCCGTGAAGAAACAAGAAACAGAGGAGTGAATCTCAAGAAAAACCCAGGAGTACTGAGGACTGTGTGAAACTCCACGCAGAAAAATCCGCTTGTTTGTTTGCGTCTGCTGAGAAGAGATTCTGTTTATGAGATCAGATCATTTGAGGTGTTTTGTCACAAACGAGTTCAACCATCTGTTTAATATACGCAGCGGAAAACTTCTGTATGAAAAGTAAAAAACTCAAACTTTGAAGAGGCTACTTGCCAATATCAAGTAATCGACAGACAATAAATTCCCTCTCTTAATAGATAAATGGATGCCAGTACAGAGCTCTCGTGTCGCATAGTGCTTAAAGAACTAACACTGCATGTGCAGGACTGAGTGCTCCTCAGCCGTTAGCATGGAAGTGACAACATGGGAGGGAATGTGGGAAAATGTGTTTTTTAGGACAGTGACTTGTGCCTGTGCTGGTAAATGGGACAGCACTACTTTGGGGGCGAACAATAGCTGCAGATGTTTGTGCACCATTTTTTTTTAAAATCCTTTTTAAAAAATTTCATTAAAATGTTTTTGTTGTACGAAAATAATTTATGTGGTATACATATTGCAACACGAGAGAAAAAAAGCAGTTTATGTTTCCTAAAACCACTCATGCATAACCTCCTGTGTCTGTACATGTGTTTCCAGTATGTTGCCCAGCACTGTTCAACTTATCTTTCAATCAGTTTCAAGGTGTGCCTTTCACATGCGTAAAGCTCAAGCTTCATGTCGTGACGTTTGTAATAACTCAGAGACAAAAAACTAAATTTTTTCTGAGAAGATCTCTTCAGGGAACATCAGTACAATCATTCCATACCACAAATGTCAGAAAGACTTATTTTCACATACAGAACGGTAAGAAAGTCTGACTGTTCAATTTCGCCCTTTGGGATTGCATTAACTCTTTCACAAAAAAAGATATGACAGCTGTCTGACAAGTTTGTCGACTTCACTTTCCTGTCTGCATCGAGACAGATATCACTCTTATTACAGAATGATGGAACTGCATCAGCAATTCATGTGAGATCATATCATAAAGCTGTGAAAAGAAATCAGTCCCCCCTGACAAAATGAGTTCCTAACGTAAAACATATATTGTTCAGGTGGTATTTAGTGGGCCTTTTTTTCAAGCTTTATGTCAGAGGTTAAAGTTGAACCTCTGTTCCTGTTATATTTCACACTATTTCTGTAGGAAACTTACATAGATGTTTCTCTGCTGGTAACGCAGGAAGAGGTTGTGCATGATGGCGCCATCGTGAAGGTCTTCCAATGTCGCCATGTCCTCCACGCCCGTGATGCTGCTCTGGTGCATGGGCTGCACTTTCTGCCTTGTGAGTGCATTCTGCTTGTATGTGTATACCTAGAAGAGAAAATGAATGATAGAAAGATGTTAAATCAAAGTAGATATCTCTACACCTATACAGAAAGAAAGAAGGAAAAATAAAAACAGCAACACAACATTGATGCAACCGGTAAGCATACAAAACTTGCACAGCACCGAATAGCCCCGAATTACTACAGAGATTGGGTAAAAATGTATTCAACTTTCAACTACATCTTTTTTGTGCTTAATATTTCAATTTCAAGTTTTCTCTCCTTGAAATGAGTATGTCCTCCCAAAGGCAAAGTTTCATCCCTACACCTCAGCAGCTTCCTCTGGAGGTGTTTATAGTAGAGTCGGTCCATGACAACTTCCTCCTGTAGCATGAAGCCGGTCACGGGCCATTTATTCACTAGCTGAAGGCCAAACAAAAGACTGAACGGTCAGTAAAAAAAACAAACAAACATTATACATGTTTACTTTGTTCATTCTTGTCTGTCCACTGTAGAAACTATGAGACGGAATTAAGAATAGTTGTACATTTTGCATGACAGAGACTGAACATGTGGGTAGAAAGTATTGTTTGGATAAACTAAGGTATTGATAGTAATCATGAATTCAGTTAATTAATCAGCTGATGCTTCCTCTGGCTGATCAGTTAAACTGTATGGTTTCCTATCAATACACTGATGGGCACATTTCTTGTGTTACCGAAGGAGTGTGAGGAGAACAAAGATTATACTTGAGTTTTGCTGTTAAACAACCTGAATCATCTATAGTTTTCTAGTTTTTGCTGTGGTTTGATGAGGCAGGTTGTTTTATGGTCATTAAAGAACTGTCAGAGACACAGTTCTTTTTCTCCTGGTTTGAAAAAAAACCCAACTTCTTTACAGTTTATAATTAGTATATATACAAATACACAGATAAAGCTTCATTTAGTTCCATTTCATGTGGAGGACTTTGTAGCGACCGTTGTGTTTTTTTATACAAATATTTCCTTTAAAAGGGTTTTGTCCTTCTAGAGTAAAGGCGAAGGACAACTAACAGATTGGAGCTCACGCTTCAGTCAAAACAATTTTACTGAAGTCAAAACTTAAACAACATATACCAGAGACGATTAGTTTCTCTACTGTGACCAGAGATGTCAAAGACATTGGTAGGACGCTGGCTTAAAATTCAACATTGCACCTACAGTATATATATAATGCACTTTTCAATGTATCATGCCTTTGGCAACAAGCACAAAGAAGCTTTATGAATTTATTTCAATCTGCCAATGAGCCTTCATTTTCCAGGTTTACTGATTGTGGTAATGGTGTAACAATGACTTGCCGCAGCATAGCAATGAACAATAATTATCATCTCAAAATGCAACATCGCGAGGAATCTCTACAGCATGTACACAAAGAGGCAATTCTTCAAACCTGCTTCCTACAGTCACCGCAGTGCCAACAGTTTAGACCGCAACACGCTCGAGTCGTTAAAAGAGGAGCCGGTGAGGTTAATTCAGACCAGACCTCAAATTATCATTGCTCTGCAGGAGGTCTGCAGCTCCATGGGATCACCGAGGGGGAGCTGCTCAAAATGATGATCCATCACTGCAGGGTGGTCTGGAAAGGCAGCAGCAGATCAAATCCCTCGGCAGACAGATCGAACTTTATGTAATTTATCACTTTTGAAAGGAAGGAAGTCTGTAATCCCACCGAAGATGCAAGTTGTCTTCATCTTCAGTCTGAGCTCCTTGATGAAGTTTGACTTTGCCAGACTTTCAACAAATTCTCTTTGGGGTTTAGAAAAAGAAGAGCAACTGAAACCTGGTGCTGCCTCGGCTTTTCTTCAGTAAACAACACCACAGAGAATAATCGCTCAAAAGAACACACAGGAGAAAGATCAACATTTCCCACATACTTGAGAAGCTCATAAAGTCAGTGACCCTGTGACTGAAAACAGAAATAAAATGTTAACAAAAAAAAAAAAGAACCTTTCGAAATGTATTTGCAGGCAAACATACAGACAACTCTCACACACAAGCCTGTCTGTCGCTGCTCGGTGGTCGACCATCGCCAGGAGGCTTGAGACAACTCTTCCCAAAGAAAGCCAGCCTGTGTCTGGGGAGAGAGTCTCTTCTGACCTCGCTCCCCACGCTCGCACACATTAACACCCGAAATGCCCCCCAGCATCCTGTCAGGCTTCATTTCTCACATTCCTCCCTCCGTGAGGCTTCAGGGGTAACTGGACGTCACAGACGTCAAGATGGATGAAATATGATCAAGTCTTTTCCGAGAGGCATCATCAGTGATGCGTTCACAGCCCGTCATTCTCTTCAGGTGAGTTAATTACTCCTGCCTGTCCCGGTGACATCAGCATTTTCATTAAAATAACACAATTTTGTGAAAGTAAAAGCAAGGTTGCAGATATGATTACGACAAAGTGGGACATTTACGAGTGACAATGCTTGTTTTCTTTTGCAGCAAGTCACATGAGAAGTTTTAAGATGTTCTCAAATCTGTTGGGTTGCAAAACAAGTCCTGCAATGATAAAGCACCAAACAAACCACACTAACACTTCATTGATGAGACCAGAGACGTTACTCCTCACAAAACCTGAACAACGAAATACTTCATCAGGCTCTGTAACATAGCTGTTAACAACAAAAATGGAAGATTCTGTCTGTCCCAAGCCTGTAAAAGCAGCGACAACAACAGATGGCTTCCGTGCCACCTTTCTCTCAGTCATGATGTGTTTGCAGCACCATAACTTTCCCATGAGCACAGGTTGTTCTCACTCTGTGACCTAATTAGCTTTCTAATTGGTCCAGTTGTCTTTGTGGAGATGATGGGAGTGCACGCCTTGAAAACAAAGCCGTGGGGCCCGGGCACTAAGCCTGGCGACAGATGCTAACAGGAGTAAATCTCTTTGAAACAAAGCCATTAGACAGCATCAGTGCAGACGAGGAGATGCTGAGGGGGGGTTGTTGGTGTCCTGTCGGATCAACAGGCTCCGGTTCTGGATGAGTCGGGATGAACTCTGTTGTTTTTACTTATGTGGATGAGGAAAGTGGTTCCAGAGCTACGCTCAGGCATTATAAGAGATATGAAGATTAACAAATTACATTTTTATGTATATACTTCTGCTAAAGTAGTGTCATATAAATAATAATAATTTTGTTTTTTGCTTTGCAAAGCAATGACACATACTGCAGCACGCCCATTTTAGGCAGATGTTTTCAAACCTATATAATATTCAATGCCTGTTCATCACACATTCATTTTTTGTATCATTTATTAAACATTGCAGGAAAAAGTCAATCTTGTTATGATTCTTTTCCTGAAGCCGAACTGTGAAAAACAATAGATGGATTGCTAAAGGTTCAAGCTCTTTTTTTGAAGTTTAATAATCTTTTAATTCCACATGACATATGAACACAACTGTCGATACTAGATGATTCATATCATAAAGTTATGGCTACCCGTTTTTACTTTATAAACTTTTCTTAACATTTACAAAAATTCTGCTTTTCATGAGGGAAAATTTGAAAATCTCAATTAGAAGTATCATTTTTAAACCTGTTGATTAGAATGATGAATGGTAGGATGAACGATTTCTCTAGTACTTATCTTTTAGCCTCATTTAAAATTGAAAACATTTCTGCTTGTTCCTCATTTGTTTACAAATTTTGAGACTGAAAATAACTGTTGTGTCATAAAACAGAGTAATAAATGTGTTTGAATGATGTCACTGGAAAGTTTGGATTTGAAGCCTAAAGGTCTGAAAGTCTCAGGGTGCGGAGACGGAGAAACAAGTGACGTTATCAGTCCGAGGCGCCTCCTAATCTCCTCGGGGTCACGGGGTCGTAGTTATATTACAGAGATCGCTAGAATTGTGCACCTGAGGCTCTGACCACTTTGCTGGTGGTTGAATTGTGTACATTAAAGCTTCAGCCTAAAACCCCGGCTGCAATCCCTTCAAGTGTATCAGTAGCAGGCACCCAAAAGGCTGGAGGCGGCTAATTGCTTCAATAACATTTAATAATCACTCTGACTTTCAGGTTGTAATCAGTTTGTCACACGAGGAGGAATCAAACTGTTCATTATGTGTTGTTAGGAGGGAAAAGCGATACCTTCCACCCCCCTTAGTGCCCCTCACTCTCCCTGATGGAGAGTTGAACAGGTAACCTCAAGCTTCACCCGCCCCCTCCATCATCATCATCAAAAGCAGCAGCTGCTCTTTGAATCACCATTCATCTCCTGGCACATTGTCCTGCAGTCAGAGAGGGAGGAGGAGACTGTCTGCACCGTCAAAAACACTGAAACATGAGCAGGACAGAAGCCTCGCGGCCTTTGCCAGCAGACACACTCGCATTGCATATATCACACACCAACATCCACCACAGACAGTCACTCAAAGCTGTAATGTGTGTAACACACCACAGTGATCAAGGGTAAATTATTGAATTACTTTCTGCTTATCTAAAGTCTTTAGAGTGTTTAGAATGAAATCTGAAGTTAATACTCAGTTAAATATATGTTCATCAGAGGTTGGTGCACTGAGCATTTACTTTAAAAAGTTTGTACTTTTTTTGAGATGCCTTGTCTGATTCTAGGCTTGTGAGTTTACATATTCTTTTCCATGCATTCTGGATTTTTCTCCTTGTGCCTTCTTCCAGTGTCTCTAAAAAAGTATGTCTACGTGTGACTGTGTCTCTCTGCGTTTGCCCTGTGATGGACTGGTGTCCTGTCTAGGGTGTATCCTGCCTTTTGCCCACAGTCAGCTGGGATCTGATCCAGCTCCCTGCCACCATGAATTGGCTGAAGCTGGCCGGTTGGCTGGGGTGTGAGGTGTTTAAAGACTACACACTGATTAAATGACAGCTGGACAATGGATGTCTAAATAATTTTAGATGTGAATATATGAAATGACACTCAGAAGGTAAAGCAAATTCAAACGCAAGCCAACCAAAACTGTAGTTTCTTACAAACATATGTTAAACATGTGGAAAAAAACACGTTCCTAATATAAGCAGTCAGCTTGGTTGCTTAGATACAAGAACCTTACTCGGAATAATTTGGACATAACTATAAATTCATTATGAGAAACTTAGAATAATGTTTTGTTAATATTTTCCCATTTAAAATATATAATTACAGTTAAAGCTGTGTCATTGAACACTACCTGAAATGGTAACAGCGTACAGAATTATAATATATGAGGATATTTCTGTTCACTTGATGCTGTAACATAACTAGAACAGATTAAATTCATCAAATTCACATTTGGACACATTAGCTTTGTGAATAGCTGTGAAAGACTTTTAGGGGTTTAACTGCTTTTCTCATGCATGGTACAACTTTGTGCACAGCTATTTACCACAAAAGACAAAGATGAACTTACAATATGAATAATTTGTGCTAGCATTGTGTGCAACCTGTACAAAAATGCATTGTACATGTACATTAAATCATGAATCTAACTTTAAGAAAAGGATTCAAAAAACAGTTTGATTTGTAAAGCAATACACTGAAGCGACTCTCGTCAGCCCTTAAAAGAGAATTACTGCCCTGCTACTTTGACTGTGATCAGCCAGAACGAGCTGATTAGGAATTGAAAAGCAAATCAAGAGTTGCCGTCAGAGTTTATTATTCTCTCTGTCTCTTGAAGTGCCGTGGTGGTACACTACTAAAGATATCTATAGCGCATCCACGTTTGACAGCTCCAGTTTTTGAAATGGGAAAACACCAGCCTTCCTTGAGTTTTACTAATGTGTCTCTCTGGCCGCTCAGCACCGACTTCATTCACAAAGAGCAACATCTGCTCTGTTGCTGCTCAGCAGGTGACGTCCATCTCCTGTTACACACAACAGGTGACCAGCGGCCAAACGCTTACAGGCTCACACATAGCCACACACACACATGCAAACAACACTATGTGCACATACACAAATGACGAATAAGTTCATTGCACACGTGATCACCGACAGGATCTTATTTGCATGAGTTCAACCGTCTCCCCGCGAGACTCGGTCGTACCGAAGAGCTGCCTTTCAGAGTCGTGCTCATGGGATAACAAAACTGTCAGGTTTAGGCTTTAGACCTGCAGCTTCTCTGTTGCAGGACAATCGAGGGAGCTGCTTCTCCATAAGACACTCATGAATGAAGGTCACACAAAGTCTCGTGCTGCCGATTCAAACCTTTCTGCACATGATCTGTAATGTTGTTATTTACATCAACTGAAGGAGCTGACCGGGACATTAAAGTGAAACGTGGAAAAAAAAAAGGAGTTAATTAACATTTAAACATTTAAAGTAGGTGCTTTCCTCTTGTTCCTCCTTTCTATTGGTTTTGCACCTGTATACAAAGTACTCGGTGACCACTACATGATGTGAGTTTCACCTATTCTAAAAGCTTTGGCATAGTAATTGTACCAATGTGGTAAAATGCTGAGATAAAAGGTAAGGATTAGGCAAATCTTGTAACCAAAACAGGTGCCATGGCTTATGTTCTGAGCAGGTGATCACAGATAAAAGGGAGAGAGAGGGAAAACGAAAAGGGTGAGCAACTAAAAGAACCAAAAAGAAAAAATATTATTGAAGATGCGTCAAAAGACAGACCAGAAACACAAGGAGACAAAGAAAAAATAAACATGGGATCAAGTGAAAAATAACTATCAAAGGAGCCGCTAAAATGAAATAGGAAACAAAACTGATGATGAAGTGAAAGAAACAAACCAAAAAATGCGGAACAATTTAAAGATTTAAGACGAAAGAGTTAGATATTAACACAAAGACAAATGGGGAGAAAAAAAAACTCATGATGAAAGACCAGAAGAACAAAGGCGAAAGATTTAATGGTACATATAAAATAAAAAAAGAAATAATCAGAACAAAAAGAAATGACAGAAAGGGTGAAAATCATTCACAAAGACTCAAGAGAGCTTAACAGACATAAAAGACACCACAGAGTGGAGATTAGGAATAAAAGAAAAGGCGCAAGGATAAAAGGATAAAAGGATAAAAGGATAAAAAGAGTTTAGGAGAAAACAGGAAAGCAACAGTGAAAAGAAAAATACATTTACAGTTTTATTGAGTTCAACTCGTCAGCAATACAGTGAGAAAAAGTAGATGCTACTGAGATAATACTATCTGTGCTGTTTTGGCATGTGAACATCTGCTGTTGTTGCTCGGTTGGTAGAGCTGGTAGAGTTGAAAACCTGTGGAAGTGCACGTCTTTGTGTAAGACACTGAACCCCAAATTGCTTCTAATGGATGTATTAAAGAAGCGCAGTCTAATACTTGCAACTGAGAGGAGTTTGACCCAAGTTAGACCTGGCTGACCTGCTGTTTACTACCACTCCGATCGCTGTGAAAAACCTCAAAAACGGCGACATGCCGACTCCTCGTGCAACAAACAATTTATTATGTCCAGTGAAAATACAACGGCTGGCCTTCCTATTGAGTCAACAAACAGAGCAGCAAAGACGGCGGTCAAAAACCTACTTGCCCTTCCGGGTCAACATCCTTCACCATGACAGAAAAACTCTAGGCGTGCTCTTTATTACACATATATTAAGTTTATGGTTTTAAAATGATTTCTACACAGGCTGAGATTTGGGACTGGCTTTTATTGAGGTGTGTGGGTTTTACTTTGTTTGGGCTGGAAAGAGTGAGTCACATCAGGCAACCCTGATGCTGACTGACATGGCGTCCATATTTACTCCTGTAAACAGCGTGCCCAGCGTGACTTCACGTCGTTTTCTGCTCATGTGCTTTGGGACCTGAAAACGTCTGGTCCGATCATGTTCACACTGCGGTCTGATCGAGGTTGCGTTTAAAATGTAATGTGAATGATCGCCCAAAGAAAATACGATCCCAGCAAAACATTGGAATTGAGCGTCAAGATCTGCAGTGTGAACGTAGTTTAGGTAAAATCCATTTTGAAATATCATCGGGATAGAAATGCTGAGATAATGCTAAGTGAGTATGCCATGTCGAAAAACTCAACTCAACTCATCTGAGCTTGATAATAAAGATAATATATAGAAGGTAGCATGAGCTGACATTCACAAATAAATGATACAGCTGAGCCCAGGAGGTTGTAAATCATATCGTAATGTGCAAAATAAAAAAAATAGTCAGCCGCAGAGGGTTCTCGTGCAATTACAAATGATTGGGACACGAGATGAGCTAGGACATGTGAGCAATCCGAAGATTTTCACCTGGTGATAGTTAAATGTAATTTGCGATGGAACAACCACCGTCCTCCCGTTGAGAGTTTAGACTGTAAAGTGTGTGTTGCAGGGTCATTAGCTTTGGTGGCCGGCAGGTCCCGCAGACTCCCTGAGTGAATAGAAGCTAAGAGATAAGAATGCCTTAATCTGCCAGTAAATCTTCTGGACAATACGCCAGCTCAACATGACCCTAAATCCCTCAGCGCTCAGGATTGCAGGCCAGCCTCTGGTGGAGACCGTGTGCTACTTGCTGGCGACACAGGAAGTCTTTGTTAAAGCTGTCAGCACAGGAGGGGAATGGAGATTAAATCCACCCAAACAACTTACACAGGTTATTGTTGCGGCTCTGAAGTTGGGGGCTTTGGATAATCAGTGGAATAGATAGCAATTCAACATGGGCTGATACTAAACATTTTGAATTCCGTATTGATATTAAGAACATTTAAAGATACTAACATATATGATCAGGATACATGCACAGCTTTTCTATATTTGATCAGGATGCTTTTCGGTTTGCCTTCATTTTACTGTCCATTGTCTGCATTTAACACTCCACTATATGGGAGTGTAGACGAACAAGGACAGTGAGTGTTTAACAGAGGAGTAGGAATAAAAGCAGAGTTACTTACAGGCCCTTTAAAATTCGTTGTAAATCAGTTTTAGGGGAAAGGTTTTCCATGAAATACCAGTCGATTTTTGTCTCGTTTATCTCTATTTTGCTTTAGAGTTGGGAATCACAATGGGACAGTAGATTCTCATTACTTAACAGACTGATTCATTTGGAGTGTTGATAATAAAACCAAAACATACCTCAACTCACTGTGACCCCCAGTTGTCCTTGAACCTTTTCTATAGCTGCTGTTTTGACAACACATGGATCAAAGACGCGCGGCAGAACCATATGGGGTTTAGAGGGATTTGCTGCATCTTGAGCTGATCCCAAATTATGAGTAGATCTCTTTAAGCCTTTGCTCTCTTGTAGGTGTCAGAGTGAGGTGTGGGAAAGAAGTGAATTATTCTTACAAGGAGAGCCGATGTGTTCTACCTGTATGAGGTTTTACGGTGAACTGAGGAGGGAGAAAACCATTTTGAAACCATGTGGCTAGTTTGAGAAATACTGTTAGTAATATAGTAACTCATGTTACTTGACTCCATCCAAGCACTAGGCGCAATGCAAATTAGGTGAATAATTAAATAGCAACCTGTTTGGGAATAGATCTGTCCAATCATTTATTTGTGTCAGAATCAACTGACAAAAAAAAAAAAATATGTGTGTGGTTTTAAGGAGTCATAATCCACAGGAATCAGATTTGTTCGGTAAGGCTGAGTGTTTCTCACCTGCCCATAGTCGGTGGCAAAGACGGCAACACCGCCGGAGCAGGAGGACACAGTGCTGGGAAGGTACTGCTCATCCTCCCGTAACCACACCCGGTCACCCTGCGGACAAAAGAGACGACATCATCAGGTAAACTGGAGCTTAATGGGTTTCATAAAAAACGAGATCAACAGATCCCCAAACGAGCAAGACATGTTTGTTATAGTGGACACTGCACGTGTGTAAACCACTCAACACTTCATTCTACATTTGTTCTGAGGAATTCAGTGATTTACAGGTTAAAAGCAGAGGTGGAAGGTCAGAGGTTAAGTGTACCAAGAAGATCTTTCAGGTATCTTTCTGTATGGATATTGATCTGGGGTACAGTGAAAGGAACAAAGCTGAACTGGTTAAATTCTATGACTTCCTTGTTTCCAAGTCCCAAAATAAAAGAAATTAAAAAAATGTTTTGAATTCCATTCATAGTGTTTAATATGAAGTAAAGTCAGCCTATTAAGATTTACTTGGAAAATAAGTTTGTTTTTTCCTAAAAGAGTAAATGAGTTGAATCTGTGTCACGACTGATGATTCAGCACGATGTTACTCACTGACGAGAACGACTCCTTTAAAGCTTATGTGGTTTTGGATTCACTTCTTTGCTAATGACAGAGCAAGAACAGGAGTTGATGTTACTTTGACCTTTCTCTGACCAACAGGAGGATTTCCGTTCACCTGAAAGCTGCGTGGTGTCGAGTTTCAGGCGTTTCTACCTGCAGCCAGGCCGCCATCGCCCGGGAGGCCTGTAAACCTGCATGTTTATTGATGCATTTCAGTGGCAGAGCCTGAACACACTTTTATACCTGTTGAGTTTACTGCTTCTGGTCGCTGCAGTGCTTCCCCCCAGGCTAAACAGCTGTATATTGAATCACTTCAATCACCCCCACACTCGCAGTTTGTGGAAAATGTGCAGCAAATTTTGGAGAATTTAGGAAGAAATTCTAAGTTTCAACATTTTTTTAGAGGACTACATGATATTAAAACAAAGTAGACATTGCAGATCATCAATCCACCCATTTTATGGCCTTCAACTGGAAAGCACGATGAAAACAAACTCCAAGCTGCTGAAATACGACTGAGGAGGAGAATCGAGGGACCCTTCAAAAGTAGATTTCCCTCGTAATCGCAAAGCCACATGTGCCACCGTTCATTAGCGTGACAGGCTAATGTTAATGGGAAAAACAACCACTGCGTCTTTGTGGGACGCGCACCCCCCCCCCCCCCCCCCCTCTGAACCAGGCATATGAATGACCTTTGACCTACAAGCCCTCATTCAGACAGAGTCATCCTAGCGCGGTCAGAGGGTGGGCATCTGGGTGGGAAAATAAAGTTAGCAGATGAATGGAGGAAAACACACACACACACACACACACATATGCACACACAGTAAAGCTCAGGTTTGCAGTGTCAGCAATGGATCAGAGGGGAGCCGTGTGTTGTTCTAAGCCTCGCTGCAGAGGGGATTCAGAAGGTATCTCCTTGGGAAATATTAAATGTGACGCTCAGAGCAAACTGACAAAACTTTTCTGTTTTGATCTCGACTCTGCCACATGACGCTGCGGGGGGGTGACACGTTGGCTCTACCTTTGAGTTTAAAAGACAGTTGATCTTACGGTCAAAAATTGATGAAAAAAAGTAGTTTGTTTTCATTTTTGTTGCACATATTTTCTGAACGTTCTTATCCAGTAAAAGAGAAAAAGAAATGGGAGAAACAACAAGAATGTGGTAAAATCAGTGTGTTAATACATAGGAAGGTTTCAGCTGGTGTATACCCTGCCAGGCTCAAAGGATAATCCCGCTCATTTCAAAGAGAAGTGTTTTAATGTTTTAAGTTTTTCATTAACTTTAAACTAACTAAATTATATCTTCTGTACTGTAGTGTTTTTGATAGCAGAACTTAGAATAGCTTCCACATACAAATCACTGTATTATTGGATGTTTTAAAGACTTGCACACTCTGCAAGAAGTAATTGAGACTTATAGGCTTATAGGGGCAAGAGGAGTGGGGAAGTATTAAAGGATTAACAAAACTAGCCTTATCATTTACAATCACAAGAACAAGTATGTGAACTGTGCATCTTTTATTGAATATGTTCTAGCATTGTAATTGCGTTTGTGGTGTTAAGGCCAGTTACTACATATTTGTCTGTACTTATGAGTTCCATATGTTTTGCCACCATTTATACACCATATGATGTAGATGCAATTAATCATTAATTTTGACAATGCAGGCAAATACAAAATGGCCTCTGGAGTAGACGGTGGTTAGCGTCGGGCTCTTTAATGCTTCGAATAGGAGCCACACAAAAGATGATGCTCCATTGTGACGCGCACAAAGAGAAGACGTGTGCTGTTTGCCTGCAGAGGCCATATGGACATTCCTGCTGTGCACCACCAAAGGAATCTGATGCCCCCATCAAGTCTGGGTGAAGAAAAAAAAAAAAAAAAAAAGAAAGAAAGGGGGAGAAGGGTCTCCCTCCTACCATCGGCACACTTTTCAAGACTCCTTTACTACCAAAGACCCCCAACACACACACACACACGCACACACACACAAACACACTCGCATGCATTCATGTTGTTTGCTGGCAGCGTGTGTCCCCCACTTTCTCTCTGCTGAGGGAAGACAAAGAGGCATTCGACAGTGGCACACTATCTTATTGTGCTTTCTCTCCCTCTCTTAATCTACCCTGTCCCCCACTCGCCCGTCTTCTACACACAGACACATGCACACGTACATATATACACACACACTCACATGCTGACCCACAGAGCTACTGGCCCATTGCTAAACTTGGGATCTGTGCCAAAAGCCTTTGATTCACCTCCTTTCCTTCATTCAGCACCACTGATTGCCTGAACTGTGAACATCAAAAGGTCTTGCTTGTATCTGAGGAACCAGGCAGCATATCTTAGTTAATGGATGAAAGCTACACTTCTGTTAAAATGAAGAGGAGCTGACAAAACCAGACTGCACTCGAATGGTAAAGCACAAAAAAAAAAAAAAAAAACCCTGAAGGCTAATGATGTAAAGTATGTCAAGGAAACGGTCTCCTAAAATGGACAAAAAAAAAAAAAAAAAAAAACTGGCACAGCAATAGAAAAAATAGTTTGGCCTCTATGAAATGATTTGCAATCACTTTAGTTTGGTTATAAATCAAATATGGAGACACATCTCGAATGTTCTCATACGGCATCAATAACATATGTTCAGACAAAAATGTTGGGGTAGTGTCTCTTTGGTTCCTACTGAAAAATGTCCATGCATAATCAAATATATAGTACGTGCATGATTGTGCATTAACTTATTCAAATCACCCACCAGTCAGGATCTAAATCTGATGCAACCCAAGTTTAGAAAAAAAAAGAAACTAGAGTAGTGATAAGTGTATCAAAAGTCATATAACCTGATATTCCTAAAATATTTCAATAACTAAACAGCTTTCTGACAAGGCCACCTTAGAACAGAAACTAATGTTGAATAAAGGAGAAAAAGAAAGTATCTACATCTACTTTTTCGCCCCCCAACAATCACCTTGACATGAAAGGAAGTGCGGCCTTGGAGCAGCTAATGTCAACACGTGACCTTCAAGACGCTTAAGGGTCTTGACTGGGACTGGGAACCGGGGATCAAGGCCCAGCTGTTGCACCACAGAGACCTCTGAGCCCCTCATTCCTGTTAAACCTGAGTAAACTCTCTCACACAGCCGACTCAGAGGTGTCAAGAGTCGGATCGACCCGAATATTAAAGATGGGAAAGGAAGTGCCAGGGAATTAGCCTAATCTCACCTGCCTTCTTATGCTAATAGATAACAAACAAGAGTTAAAACTGTTTCGGGGGCTCAATAAAAGCATGCTTTTTTTTTTAAAGAATCTTACCCTGTTCACTCCTATCTTGTCACTGCTGACAGGATTTGATATTTGTGCGTTCCAGTACCATAACCTAGATTGTTAATGATATTTTGACATTTCAAAAACTAACAGGAAGCAAATAAAGTTGACCTGCTTGGTTTTATTCCACATGACAGTGGCACCCAGGAGAGAGTTATTATGACCGTCTAATCGCAAACAAGATTCAACAGCGTGCCAAATATTTCTAGAAGCTTTCATCAAAGGAGACTATTAGTGAACATGTTAACTACACGTGTTAATTAACCAGGAAGAAGCTCCTCTGTGGCTTTTATCTCCAATCTGACACCTCCTCCCAGCCAGAACCAAAACACCAACACAAACCTCACGCCCCGGAAGCCTCGGGAGTAAAAATGAAGCAGTGACCCGTCTCCTGCGCGTATTTTCCCTGCGTAACCTCGACATGTGTGGCTAATGCTCGCTCTGCGGGGTGCGGGAGGGGGGCAAGCTGGGAGAACGGGGATCTGTTGTGCTGGGAGCGTTCGTACGCCATCAGGGTCGGGAATGAGCAGCTGTCTTGTTGGGAGATTCCACTTCCTCTCCTTTAACAAACCAAGTCTTGTCCTCAACCACAGCCTTCCCCTCTATCAGACTTTTCAATGAGAGCGCCTGTCAAGTTTTCTTCCTCCTCCCATGACTCCTGCAACTGTTGGCATGTCCTCTGAAAAATGACCCACCGCAGGTCTTTGCAGACAATTGGAGATATTTGTTGTGTCCTGAATTTATCCGTCAGACTTAAGGCTACTGCCACCTGAAACTTAAAGCTTGCAAAGGAATGAAAACGCAGCCTTGAAACTACATACAAAGTTACGCTGTGCCGCTCTTGCTCCATCAAGGCTCTGAGCACCACGTTGTGATGAACTTTCACCTCATCCACACCAGTTGTGCAGTAAAACGGGCACATCCCCAACAGCTGCAGTCCTCCATCAGTCTCTGCATCAAACCTAAGACATCCCATCACAACCACAGCACTGCTGTAAACCCAGATGCTCATGAAAGTTCGCATGCTTGTGGTGTAAAGATAGTCATTTTACGAGCTAAGATTATGACTGGGAAAAGACACGGACGGCTGAGTTATCCAAACTTCAAGGGGAAACACACACTAAAAAAAGTCATTTCTTTACTAGATGTAAGAATATGATCAGACAAAACCCTAAAATATGTTGGAGAGAAACTAAAATGTTTGTAAAAAATGTGTATCTTTCTGCAGTAGGACTCAAATTCATAGTGATACCTTCATCAATACACTTTCTAAAATTGTCACCATCTGATGCAGCGCGGCATCACAACAGAAGTGTCCCAACTGATATCGCCATTCCCACCAGCACAACTGCAAGTTCCCCCTCCGTCAGTGGAGCAGAATACCAGCTTCTTGTTTTTACCAGGCCCACATGATCATCACGCCGAATACCTCAAACATCGCACAGACAACAAAGGTTGTGTTTGAAAAGAAAAAGACCATATAGTGGCGACTTCTGAAAGAGCCATTTGATTTCTTTAAAGGCGATACGAAGACAAACATCAGTTCAGAACCTTTTATCTCGTGTTTAAAAGGTTTCTGCTCTTAAAGTCTTGATCTCGACCATCTGGGTGCAGGTGTGCTTGGTGCTTCTACTTCATTTGATGACGCCTGGAACTTCATCAGAAGTGGATCTTATTCCTGCAAGTTCAGTTTCCAGCCTTTCATTGCTCATAGATGCAAAAGTCACTTATGCAAGGAAACTCTTGCCAAATGTGAAGAATAAAGCTCCTCATTCATTCTATAGACGGACAACAGTGGTATTTTTTTGGGGGGCATTTATTCTGCAAGTCAACATAGCATTTTGAATTCTTTATAGACAGAAGTAGTTTTACATTAAAAGTTAACCGCGTCTGTGTCATGAACTAACCCATGAGCCAATCACACATTGAGAGCAGACATCATATAAAAGCACAAGTTGAACTATGTGAAGAAGTTGGAGCTTCATTTCTTCATTTATTACTCTGCTATGTAAAAATATATAAGTAGCTGCTTTTCTTATTTTAACACTTTGAACTCCAATCCTGTTTATGATAGAAAAATGATCAAACTAAGATAACAAAATGCAAAGAAATAGGGGTTTGTTTACATGAAACAGTCATTACAGAGGCCCTAAGAGCTTCTGTTGTATGTCCAATCGTAGACAAGAGTCACCCAGATGTCACACTTCAATGACATGAGCTGGTCTGTGCCTTCAAAACACCAATTCCAATTCCACAGCCACAAAATCTAAATATATACACTTAATGTAGCAGTGAGAGGGTTAAGTAAAAGAAAGCCTGAGAATATGAGATCCGATTAAATCTAGTCCAGACCAGTACACGTTTACATCATGGAGGCCAAACACACTTTTATCATGCGTCTGTTCTGCAGGTACTGATGTTTTCCTGCAGGTCGTGGCTGTCGCTTTGGGCCGGATCAACGCTTTTGTTTTGTTTTGGCCTTCACCAGATAAATTCCAACCAACTGACTGGCTGAGCTAATTATTAGCTTTTTATGACCGAGGTTAAAGTGAGTAACCGTCCACTCCCATGATTACCTGTGTGTATGTTTGAAAACGGTTCTCACTCTCATCAAGAGCCAATAGGAAGCAAAAAGACAGATGTGTTTTTGGTTTAAGAGCATTTTTTTGTGTCAGACAGATAATTTTTCAGAAAATGCTCCTGTTTGAATTGACTGATGGCAACCGTTGAGTCTGAAGAGACATTTTCTGACTTCTGCAATCTGCCGAGTGTGAAGAAATATGTACATTTATCTGTTGTTTCAGAACTAAATTTACCTCTAATTGTGAAAGAGATTTTGCAAGAATAGCAAAAGAATTTGGATTTTAAAGGCAAAGAGAAAAGTAAATACGTTCGGTGCGCTCCCCTGTGATGATGGTGATTGACAGCACAATAGGAACAATGCACACACTGGTGTTTAGTGGGAAACTGCCGTCTGGAGAATGCAGTCAGGAGGAAGTCCACGAGTGCAAATTGACCTTGAACCTTTGCCAGCATGTGGGCGCAGACCAATCACCTCACAAAGCTTTTGTGGCGTACCAATCAACACAAGTTCAGCAGCACAAATTATTTAGATTTGAAAGCCCGGACACAGAGTGCAGGGAGGGGATTGTGGGAACGGGTTATCTTGCTATGTTGACTTTTCTGAGTCTGGGAAAGCTTGTCTTTAACACACACAGGCACACACGCACGCACATACACACGCACACACACACAAAACAAACACAAAGACAACAATGTATGACTAAATTCAAGTATACAAACACATATACAGAAAAGTGAACTAATTCATCTGTTCATACGACACACAGTTAAAGCAACATGCTCACCATGCCAATGAAACGCCACAAACTCACGACTCCAGTCGCAAATCAAACTGACCAATTTCAGATTTAAAGGTACAGTGGCAAAGGTCAGCTGCCCAGGTCAGGTAGCAGTTTAAAGTTTGCGGGCATCACCAGCAAAATCAGTGAGTGTCTGAACTAAAGCTGCACAGTATCAAGTGAACATGTAATAATCTGTGGATTCTAATAATGATGTAATTTTCAATGTATGATGTTTATATCATCATACCTTGATATAAACACCATTCTTCTGAAAAACAGTGCTCTTTTTCTTGCCCCTATCTTACAGCATCTGGGTTTCCCTCTGGGAGCGCTTCAGCAGGTTTTTGCTCGAATTGTTTTTTGTAATTGTTTTGTTATTTTTTCTGCACTGTTGCCACTAAATATGAACTAATTAGGGCAGTTGATAAAAATGTCTTAGTTATTTTCCCAATTTCTGTCAATTCTGCACAGGGTTCTGTAATTTCTAATTTAGAGAGAATTAATGAATACTAGAAAACATTTATAGCAGTAAAGTCAACGTTTTGTGACGCGCACATTATATTAAGCATGTTTATATTCCAAATAGGATAAATCTGCAGTATACTGAGCAGCCGTACTCTGGGCACAAGCATTTGGATCAACATCTTTTATTATAAACTACAAAGCTAAAAGTACCCATGATGAAACTATGGTACATTGACTTTGCATTTGCCCTTTGCGAGAACTGAAAATGAAAAGTTAAAGCTTGCACAGAATATTCACACAAGCAATACATTCAAAAATTTTGTGATATTAGCTTTCACTATTTTGATGTAAAGAAAGTTGAGGTTTAATGACTCGTCCTGTCCTGCTGTTTTCTGCTGTTGTGGCAGCTTATCTGTCGAAAGCAAGCTTCTTTAGTCCACTCCAGACTGAAGTCCACATTTTCAAATTGTCTTTGAATCTGATGGCAAACATTTTCTCGCGGGAGGAAAACAGTTTTGCTTGAGATGTAGGATGTAGCATACCTGGGTCAGTTGTTCTGGATAAAATACTTAATCTCCTCCAGTTAATGACGTCTATTGGCGCCTCGATCCACGGTGATTTCACCTCATCTGTTATCATGGCCTTTATTTACCATCTGCCTTTACTTCAGCTTACACTTATTAAATTTCCAGACCTTAATGCACCTTAATTGGATGTTGCATACCGCTTAACCACCCAGCACTGTGAGCGTTGCCACGTATTACCCTCTGCAGAGTACTGGTATTCATGCTACATGACATGTAATTTTCTTCAGAGGGGAAAGGGAGACTTTCCAAACTGTAATGTAAAGTGAGTGCGAGCAGTGGGATATATATTAAAAAAAAAAAAAAACACCACACAAACTGCTCCCTCATGATCCGCTATCTCCTAAATACAGAGCAAGGATATTAGTTGATCGATACTTGTCAAGAAAGTCATGCTATATTAAGTGTGATATAGACAGCTAAGATGAAGGACTGTGGCAGCGAACCTCAAAGTTATCAAACCCTTGCAGAGGGATTTTCACAATTGGATTGAGATAAAAATGTTTAGTGATTCTATAGAAGTATTCTGCAAAAGCGATATTAACTAACAATGTTGCAAAGGTTGAACAAGAAAGGTTTGTTGTTACAGCCTTATCTCAGGGAGTCACTTGTAAGCAACACCCTTTTATACATTGGTAAAGTTTCAAATATCTCATTTTGAAATTTCAATTATTTGGTTGGCTCACGGAAGAAAACATTAAGATCATGACGAAAATGATTAGCCAGTGTTGTAAACAGATTTCATTACAGAAATGTGTCGAAATAGGAGCTCACTTCACATCCTGAAGTGATCTCAGAAAAACTCAGTGCTTCTCCAGCTCAAAGACAAAATCCAGTGAAACCACGATTATGTGTTGTCAGTGGTTTGGAGCAGCACATGCATAGTGTTATGTATAAGGGGTGTTTTAATTAGTCCTTTTAGAATGTTTTTTTTCATGTGGCGTTTCACTGTTGATGGTTGCTACCTTCCTTGGCCTCTCCATAGCGATCAGCCTATAACAGTAGTTTCCACCAGCACCAGCACCAGTTACAGTTATTGTGAACCTGGGCCATGATCAACCAGGCGTGGATATCACATTTATGATCCATGTATTTGAATTCGCAAACGTTTTACACTAGATTTCCTTCCTCATACAAGCCTCTCTCTGCATCCGGGCTTGGGACTGCCACTAATGCTCCACTGGCTCGATTTAGGCGTTTTATATTGCCAATACTGGGAGTGGAACCAAGTCCTCCGGGTTCCCGTACAGACACGCAAACCCTGCCATCGAAATGAGTACAGCATGTTAGGCTGATGTAAAGGCCACAGGGTCATAAAAACACAAAGGGAGAAGATTTACTCTTCAATATAACGTAGAGCAGCCAGCCTGCCTCTCGTCTGAAGCTCCTTGTTTTGGCTGCGGTACAACAGAACCAAATCATAGTCTAATCACACACACTGGGAAACAGAAAACAAAATTGTTCCAGCTTTTCTGATGGAAAGTTTAATGTGAAACACGGCTGTTCACTGTTTTAGTGTTGAATGAAACCATGAAGGGGGCTCTGCAGCCACATCCGGATTATTCTTAGCTTTTCTTTTTTAAATCCAGTGGAAGATGTCTTTGTTGTTACATCAAAGCCTGTTGGAGATCAAGTTTCAATCAGTTTTGATGAAAATAACTTGTGTATCATCCCAAATAAAATCAATTTATTTTCAGTAGTTTTTCCAGAGAAAGAAGCGACATTTCTGTCATTTGATTCAAAGTTGGATCCTTTCGTCTCCCGCCAACATACTGCATGTATGAAATGACTGGGAAAAAAAAAAAAGCTTCAGTAGGCACTCACAAGGCTTTTCAGTGTTTATAGGAAGAACAAAACAAACTACTGCACTGCAGTCTTTCGTTGGGTCGATTGCTTATGAGAGGACTGCCGACGATGATAGACGAAGAAGAACTGTGGTTGTCGCACTGGGATACAAACAGTGTACACCCACATGTGAACGCAGCGACTCTGCACACAGACGCACATGCTGTCGATGATCTGTGACTAATTGCTATCACATGAACATGTAAAGTAGCTGCCTGGAGAAACACAGGGACTGGACTGACTTTAAAGTTTTCATGGACCACGATACTGGGACTACAGGCTTTTTCCCCCCCTCCCGTCAAATCTCTGGGTTTTCTTACTATCCACTAAACTTTTGTAAACGTATTCTACTTCACATGCAGCCATGAGTTATGATGCAACATTATTTAGCTGAATCTTCTTTCTTGATTGCTTTACATCATTTTCATGCCAATATTTTGTTTTCTTTCCTGTTTACATCCATACTTTTGAGTACCTGAACACAAGACGACATGCAAAAGTCGATGAATGTGTTTGCACACAAGACATTACTGCAATAGGACTAAAGATTGAATAGATGGATAATATTGCACGAATATGTCTTAAAAACTATAGATTTACAGCAAATAAACATGCATATGTTACTTTTTATCTGGAGTGTAATGGCCTTTCTACAGTTCCAGTAAAGGAAGAGTGAAATGTGCACACTGCAGTGTGTGATTTCTTATATTCTGTGCAACATGACTATAGAAAGACCGCAAATGTACATTATTCATAACCTGTGGTGTGCTATTGCATAATGTGGCTACTTTATTGTGAAGTTACAACGTCTCCAGACAAAACCTGTGAATCAAGTTAAAATGAATGCACAATTCATCTCGCTGCTTGTGTGCTCTATTTAACACTGTATCCTGTCACAGCCCAAATTCCCTGTTCCACCTTACCTCGCCCTAAAGGGTACTGGGATGCCTTTGCAAAGCTAACTATATAATGTATGATAAATGATTTATTCTTTGACATATTATTTGGCTGAATTGTAAACTATGGCAGCAAATATGCTGCAACAAAGCGGGCACAGAACTGCAGTACCTCTGAGACTAGATCCTAGAGGGGTCACTGTTGAAACGCCTTTGTCTGAATTACACTTGCTCAGCTGCTGTGGGTCACCGCAGTGAAAAAGCTGAACCACTATGCCAGGAAAGTGAAATTAAAATAACATGTTATGCCCAAAGCTGACATCGCATTCTAAACCCACAAAAAATAGCTTATAGCTTCAGTTACTGTTTTCATACGACAAGATGTCTCTCAATAATTTTTGTTCGAATGGTTGATGAGACCTGAGATGAGAGATGGCCGTTAAACTAGAAACTGTGAGATCTATGATGTAAAAGCCATATGAACCACTTCCATTCAGCAGACAGATTTACAACTGTAACAACCTGAAGCTTTTTGGACTTACTGACAGCAGCACAAGTACACAACAGTATGAACCAAGTGCAGTTAAAGCAGCACGCTGAAGAGAATTTCCGACTGACCAGTCAGCCTGCGTTCACTCAGGAACATCAGCTCAATATTGCTCATACCGCTGAGAAACCGTAAGCATTCATCCTAAACCTCCATCCTTCACCGACCACAGGATCAACTTAGAGCAAGGTTCTCTTCTCCTTCACCTAATTTAGAAATGACATCACCACCAGCCCAGCGGCTCTGTGGTTGGAATATTTTTAGTGTTCAGACTCGGCGTGGAGATGGTCAACGTTTAGAGAGCGAGTATGTGGTTTTGAATTTTCTCTGTTTTGTTTGTTTCCCTTGAGGCAAAGGTGAGTGGGAGTTCACACAGGGACAGCTGACTCAGACCAAGTCTTCCCAGCCAGAAGTGAGCTGCATTTAACACATAATCAACTTGTTGCTAAGGGTGGTAACATAATTTACACTTTTTCCCCCACTTGGTATATGTTTCTCCTATCCACACCCACCTCTAAAACAGCTCCTAAAATCAACCATAATCCAGCCAGAGAGTCACAGTACACTTGGCACAAAGTCATTATGGGTGAGGTGGAGTGAAAACTTTAAAATGCAGAGTCAAAAGATATTGTTATTTTGTAGCAATGCTACAACTTATTTCAATTTCAATGTTTTCAGGGAGGGGTTACCAAAGCAGATCATCGTCTCCTTGTTCCTCCATCAAAGCAGGTCCTCCCCACTTCATCCACGAACCTCCATCTTCAGCCTCCTGTTCTCTACATAGCAATCATACATGACAAAACTATCTGACTCTTTGTCTCTCTCACCATCCTACCAAACAGTTCAAGATGAGCTGAGCTACTGATGCACTCAGTTTTAACCGTCTCAGTCCCAGCGTGAAACTGAACATCCTCAACGTTACCAGTTCACCCTGCCTGTACTTTCTCTAACACAAAACTGTCGATTCTAAAAATGCAAAGCTGCAACGCAAACCCGTAAGACTTATTTATCATTTTCTACCACACAAGTGATCCATCCAGCCAACACTGGGCAGAGTAGAGAGTATAACCAACAACTCAATTACACACCGACACTTAAAGTCAAACTCGTGTCTTGAGTTTAACTAACAAAGGATAACTTTAGATAAAAAGCAGGGATATTACTGCAGTAAAAAGCAAATGAGTTTCACTTACAAAGTGGGATTTCCTCACTTTTTAAAGTGGTCTCAAAGCACACAGTCAGACCTTGCTTGGCAATGGTTGCAATGCATAGTCACTCAAGGGCACTCTGTAGCATTGTCATTTTATATGAGCTGCTCATAGTGAGATTGTACCTCAAAAGCTTGAACTGTGACATTTTCATTTTGCTCTGAAAACACTAAGAGTAGATATTTCAGACAGCAGTTGACATTTTAAACATTGTTTGCATAAAAGCCTGGCAAAAGTCAGAAACAAACATGTTAACTGGAAAAATGGGGGAACAAATATGGATGTTTAATAATATAAAAGCAGCATGTTTATAAAATAGTGTTTGATTTAGAAATACTTTAAATGATCTTTGTATCCTGTTTCACTCAGATCTATTTTCTGCTGGGTTCACTGTGTGCCATGACATTAAAATCCTCCAGCAGGATATTAAGATATCATTCCAGTAGTCCCGTTTTACCTCGAGTAGCTGTGTGAAATACAAAATCGATATGGTATGACAGTCAAGGACAGGAAGAACAGAAATAAAAAGCAACATGAAAAATAAAACAAGCAAAGTGAAAGCTTTCACAGGTTTCATTAAGGTTAAAAGCGGTTCCAAATCACGCTGATTAGCACCTCATAAATGTCATGAGCCACAGCAATTAAAGATAAACAAGAGCTCGAAAGGAATTCAACCCCATAGAACACCTGGTAGATGTGAATTATTAACAGGGTAGTTGTGAGAGAGGCCACGGGTCAGATCATGAAGCACACTCTGGTGTCAGAGTGGGTGTGAGCAGAGGTGTTGACTGGAGACCGCAGAGGAAGCAGCTGCTCATCAGCACGCTGTCCTCCTGTCACCGTCAGGGTTATCAAGACATGCAGTACAAGCACAAAGACAAAAGAGCGAGCGTATCCACCAGCTGATGAAGCCAGAGCAGACTGAGAACGCTTCAATTAAAAAGTCAGCTCACTCAAATTAGAAATACATATTTTCTCAAAGTGAAACTACAGACGGCACGTTCCCACACTGTACACAAAACTTCAGAGATGTAAAGTTCTGGGATATGACGCTCCCAGTGTTCCTCCTCAGCTGCTTAGTGGATAATTAAAAGGCATTTCACTGAAGACCTGGAGAGCAGCTGTAGGGTGGATCTATGCGAGTTTGCAGCTGACTTCGGAGAGACTTGAAACCTCTTTTGGTTGAACGGCTATCAAACCGCCGGGGGGGGGGGGTTCTCTCGCTGCTCCAAGAAGAGCTGAGGGCAAGAAATGGTCACTGGCTGGGCTGGGCACCGGAAATACGACAGAGAGCAGGGCCAGAGAGTAATGCTGTCAATGTGAAATGTGTGTGTCGGCAAATACACACACATGCTCACAAATGAGTCTAAAGGAGTCGAACCTCCTTTAAAATGTTGGGAGAAAATGTAGATCTAGAGATTAGGGATGCAAGCTTATGTTCGGAGGTTCATAGGTTCAAATCCGACTGCCTAATAGTTATTACTGTGGTTGTAACCATGGGTGGTTTGGGGCCGAACACCTAACATCTCTCATGTTTTTCCTTTGTTTACGGAGTTTAAGCACTTTGAGATTCACTAATGTAAAGTGCAATACAAACAAAATGCATTATTAGGATTATAATTATGATTATTATTATTATTAGTTGCCAGATTACTGACAAACAGCTGATGTGAAAGAGAGAAGTCGCTGCAGCTCAGACAACAGCTGAAGTTTGACATTAATCATCAGTCGGACACACATTTACTTGGCCTGCCTCATTTGTCTTACTACTGACCACACTGACTAGAATGCAAAGTTCAATTGCACAATTTGTAAATGTATAGACATCTTGTGGCAGTGAATTTTTATTATTATTCTGCCTACATGTTGGTAGGCAGAGTGCAATTCAGATTCGTGTGTAGTGACTTAAATAACAGTTTTCTCTCATGGTAGCACAGTCATTATTATAGGACATTTACTTTCTCATCTCCCATCTGCAGGTGAATGCCGTCCAACTTGTGATCATCTATCACTCTTACAAGCCTGAAAATCATCCCATGTGGCGTTTGCACTTTGACATGTTCAGCTGGAGTCACAGCAAATGAGGCGTAGAGGAATTCTGCAGTTGCTGTCAGCCCATCACTGTAAAATAATAACACTGCAGGTCCAGACGAGCTTCCACAACTTTATGTCATTCTTTTTACACGATAAATCTGGTCACTCATTCATCCATAACATTTTGCTCGTGGCCACCTGAATGTCTGAACATGTTAGGCTGAAGTCTTCCTGGAAGAATTTGTAAGATCGAGTGAGGTTGAACCGCCTGATGGACGGGAGAGCCACATCCAGCAGATCTGACCTCGACAAGATCAAAACAAAGAAGAGACTTCAGCTTTTTGTTGTTATTGTGTGTCAAACTCCAGTGTGACTGTGTATGGGTTCTACTGTATTTAGGTTCCCAGAGCATCTTCCTATAATTTACACTCTTCATTTTAATACTTGTGAGACAAGCATAAACATGCATTATGGGCTTTCTTAAGCTGAATTTATAAGCATCACTCTACAAAGTGTGTTTGATTAAAATCATTTGAGTCTTTCTGTGTGAACATGATAACAACGGCTTCTCAACAGACCGCTTTGAATTTGCTTTATATGTTATGTAAATGATACCAATCAAGCAGAAATTAATGAGCAAAGCTTTAAGCTACTACTTTAAAAGAAGACATGTTGTAAAACAATTTCTGTAAATGTCAAGCACCATGCATGGAAATCTTTGTGGTAATTTTTAAAAGCATTTCTGGGCTCGCCATGCTCCCGACAAAGATTGTTAATTCCCAAGCTTGGTCATTTCATCTCATCTTATTTTCAAGCTTTCTTTTTAAGGCATTGTTGTCAATAAAAGTAAAAAAAAAAAAAGAAGAAAGGTCGGATAGAAACTGTAGGGTGCTAGTTTGGATTTACATGTGTGTCATCTATAACACATACTGTATGGAGCAAATCCAATTGTGTTTGATGTGGAATAAGAAACATTTCTCAATAGTTTTATTCCTGCATCATAACAACCCTACTTTAGCAAACCAATTGAAAGCATGATCGTTTATGAAAATCGATGGCACTGTAACATAAAATGCAGAAGCAATGGAACCATTCACCCAAAGGGAAATAATCTTGACCCGTTTTTAATTTTGAGCTGCCATCATGCACAATGACATGATAACCAGTAAGCAAACATTTCCCCATCTCCAGTTCCATCAGCTAACACACCTTGAAATATTTATCTATTAGAGCCTATTCATGAAAACTTGATGACAGAGAGTATTTGTTTCCTTGCACTTCCTGCGTGCTGCTGATGAGTATTTGAGTCATGTGGCCTCATTAACTAGTCAATAGCCATCATTATGTTATTCTGGTAACTCGCTCGGGCAACTAACACTTGATTCACTTCGTGACATTGTGCATTGACGAGGCTGTTATTTATGACTCATTTGTTCAGTGTTCATGGTCAAACTACAGACTATCACAGAGATGGATAAAGTCCTCATGACACGGTACTGTCTTTTTCGTGCCACACTATATGTAAAAACATTTTGTCTTACACTTTATGTACCATGCTGTAAAACAAATTTAAATAAAACAATGAAGCAGAAAACTGCACAAGTCATGGATTTTCTTGGTCACTTGACTTTTACCAAGAAGCTCTGAGCACATCAATAAACATGAAATGAATAAACAGGGAATGGACCCATGCGAAGCAGTGCAAGCACATCACATATTAAACTCACACGAATATTGAAATGCCTATACGAGTCTATTCAAGGAGTAAAACAAATACAAAAACACGTTTCTAAGGTCAGATGTGAAAAAGGTTGGAATGCAGAGTCTCCTCCAGAAAACTCGATGAAGGTCGGCGAGTTTGGGTTTGAACAACGACTGATGGACAAAACAGGTGTTTTGCATTGAAAGCATTTACTATGCTTTTTCCAGAGGAAATGCAGTTAAAGGCTACTTCCAGCCGGGCTACGTGCTCCTCAGTCAACTGCAAAACACAGCAGATGTGCAGTTCAAGCACTTAGTATAGAGCACTGAAACTTATTGTACAACTTCCATTAATCCATCTTCTATACCACATTATCCACCTATCAAGGGGTTGCTGGAGTTGATCACAGCTGACTATGGGCAAAGGCAAACTACACCCTCAACTGGTCTGATCACAAAGAAAATAGATGCTCGCACACAACGAAGTTTATAGTCAATAGCTAAGCTGAAACCAATATTTTTGACTGAGGAAAGAACCCACAGTACTCTGAGAAAACCCACAAACAGACCTGGAGAACATAAAATCTCCCAACGCAACAATGACTGAATTCGAAAATATTGAGAAACAGACAGCTGGTTCGTTTACTGATTTACTGATCATCAGCAGCCATGACTCCACAATAAATATTGTTTTCAAGTAATGAAGATGAATGAGAAACTGTTAAAGAAAGGAATTGGGAACTATTAATGCAGCAAACTGGAGCCTCACATTGGTTAGAGGCAATCAAAATGAGAATTGACCAACTTGGTAAAGTATTTGTAAAGAGACAAATCTTCCATATTTATCCCAAAGGTCCCAGTCACGGTCCGTGCACCGTTCTGTGTAATCCTTCAACTACAACTGTGATTTATCTAATTGTTTGCAGAGTCAGCACAAATCTCCATCTTCCTCTGTGGCACCACTGATCATTTCCTTGCTCCATATTAAGACGTAAACAACACGATGAGATTGAATGATGTGCCAAACGGAGAAACAATAAAATAATAGGCAGAGTGAAGATTTTTCAACAATAGGTCTCCAATGGCAGGTGGTAGATTTGTCCTCTCTGGTCCTCACAGTGTTGGAGAGCAATAGTGTCATTTCAGGTGCACCCCTTTTTAAAAAAAAAAAAAAAACTAATTCCAAAATTCCAGTCTGCTGAGAGCATTCAGCAGACTAAAACGGCTTCATGTTTTTCTTTCAGCAGGTCCAAGACTCACAGTGCCGTGCGGCCACCTGTACACCCCCATTTCTGCACATTCACTTTTTCTTCGGCCGATTTTCTTTGAAACCCCCTCACTATTTAATGCCAGCACCTGGCGCTGCTACAGAAGACTGAGAAAACATGCCCATTTCAATGCAGCCACATGAAACAACAAGAAGGCTTAAAAAAAAAAAAAGAGGACACTTTTAACCCCCCGACTAGAACATAAACACACTTATCCTGTGCAGGCAAAAATAATGGATGTGTTCAAAGGAGATTTGAAGAAGCCCCTTTGAAAATCAGCAGCTTTGAAGTGAAGAAATTTGAACTTGATTTTCCTGTTTGGATTCATGTCTTTGTCAGCCGTCTTCCTGGGAATATTTTTATCCAGGCAGCGGCCATTTTGGGTGATTGTCACATGAGTACGTCCAGAGGGCAAGTGAAGGCAGAGATGGTTAGAAAGTTTAACAGTTTGCCTTCTCGACCACAGGATGTGTTTATATAAAAAAAGACAGTAGGCTCTATTCTGGTGAGAGATAAGTTCCAGATATTGTTTTAAATGCCAGTAACCGGAGAGCCGGGGCAGTTTGATCACGTGAATCCAAAGAGCATGAAGTGCATTTCGAAAGTAAAAAAAAAAACTCAGAAAAAGTAAAAGATCAATTCTCCCTCTCTTTTTCCTGAATGAGGAGGCTTTTTCAGGCATTTTTTTTGGTTCACAGAACAAAGGGACTGTGAATCCCACAAGCCAAAGCTGTAATCTCAAATATGCTTGCTGGGCAACTTCCTTGTTTTCTCCTCACCGAGTCAAACATGCAACATCCACAGAAAAGGGCAATGGGGTTTTGTCTGCCACTTTTGGTCGGGCATTTGTGGGGGCCCTATGCCATCTAAAAAGCACCACAAGTGGATTATTTGCTGTGTTTTGTTTATGAGAGAATGAGGTTGTTGTTCCCTGTTGTGCTCACGCATCTATGTCGCCTTTAACAGATGGCTTTACCACCTCTACCATTTAGCCAATTGGTTGGAATTATGCATACCCATTAATTACTTTACACAGATCATGATTTTTAGTCAAGGCATCAGTTTCATATTCATCTTTAAACTTCATGTCGTCACTGATTATTGTTTCTTTTAGACTCCAAACTGATGCTTAGAGTACATTCATTTCCTATTGAAGAAACAAACAATATACTGATAGTTGGTGGTCAATTCTGTAGGGATGAAACCCCAAGGGCCTGGTTTGAAAGCTCTGATGACAGATTTTCTGCCAACTAATTCATCTCTGTGGATTGTCTTGTCTCGTCGTTGGGTCTCATCTAGCAGGTCAAGCAAACTCCTCAATAACCAATGTTACCCACATTTTCTATCGATCATGTCAGTTGGAAAGGCCATTTTGGGGACTGCTATTATTATCTGGCAGTATTTTCCACAGCTGAAAACAGACTCAACACTCTTCTGGTTGAATCATCAATGGGGGAAAAAAAAACTAAAGATAGGCGACATAAATATACAAGAACAGTTGCTTAAGATGACTCCAATGAAGCTTTTCAGGATGAAGTATGCAATCCCAGAGCGCCACAGCGAGCTCAAGCCAAAAGCTAAATGAACTCACGTTCAGATTTTGAAGGAGTTTGGCAACTTGCTCACTGTGTTTTATTCCAAACTGTAACGACTGAGCACGGCTCTGATTAAGCTCTCTGTCTGGCTTCATCTCCGGGGCACTGGCAGCCGCGGTGAAGCCGTGGATTTTGCATGACTTATCCAGCGTTATTGATTAGAAGGTGGAAAGCAACGGCAAAAAACACAATACGACTGTTGTTCAGCAACAAGTGAAACTCTTGACCGGCTTCGAGCAAGAAATCGTACTGTTAGTCATGTGATATGCCGCAAGCTCGTCCTAAATAACCCCGTCCTGCAAGTTGATACAAATACATGCGCGAGCTGTACCAACATTACAGTGTTTATACCATCACAAAGACTTGAACATCACCTCCATTTATGCATTGTCTCGATCTGTTTATAACCAAGCAGATTATACCTTCCAGATTTCACAAAGTCAGCCCAGACCACAGGAAATTCAGCTTTTTATTGAACAAAGCTGTTTTTTTTTTTCCCCTGTTTAAGAGGTATTGGCTGATGATGATCTGTGATGGCCTGTGTGGGCTATGTAATGCACTTTCTTTTCTCAATGGAAAAAAAAATTATCTATGCTATAACACATATAAAGACATTTCGAAATGGAGTTCATAATCATGAAAGCCGACTCAAAAGTCAGTCACAATCTGAACCGACTGCAGTGAAGCTCTGACTGTATATGAGCCTCGTCTGTGACTCATTAGTCCTCACAAACACGCATGCAAAGCGATTCGTCTCCACAGCTTTCTGAAGCAAACAAGGCAAATCAGACTCACGTGAGTGGAGCGATTCTGAACTCAAAGAAAGAAACCGAAGATTGCAGATTCTCCTGAACTTTTTGCAGATGTGCAGCTTAAAGATCAACAATGACCCACCGTTGAACTAACGGGGTTTAGACGCACTGAGGCCGTGACGGAGGGAAATGACCAAACTTCAATAAAGCCCACCTGACCTACTTTCTGCTCTCTCTCTCTCACAGAGGAGAGAGAGAGAGAGAGAGAGAGAGAGAGAGAGAGAGAGAGAGAGAGAGAGAGAGAGAGAGAGAGAGAACGAGGGTAATTTGTGCACGTTTAAGGTACAACTGTGTGAAAGTGAGTCGGTTCGAGAAAAGCTTGCACACAGGCAATTACATGCATTTAAAAGTGTGTGTGTGTGTGTGTGTGTGTGTGTGTGTGTGTGTGTGTGTGTGTGTGTGTGTGTGTGTGTGGGTGGCTGGCATTTGGCTCCAGAGTTGCCATGTGTTGCCCAGCTGTGGTCGCCTGGCATTGGGTTTTCGGTCTCGTTGCAGTGGGAACGGTCAGAATATAAATAATGTCTTCGCCTCACAGTCTTTCTTCTGGGACAAACAACAGACGGCTCGTCACATAGGAAAAAAAATACTAAAAAAACATACTTTACTCTCAGAAACATACAGAAGTTCAGGTTAAGCAGTCATTCACTGTGGCTTGAGAACATCTGCAGACATTTAAAGTGGTAATGCATTAAAGGAAAGAAGGGGCGTAGGTAGTTTTTAATAATTCTTAAAAAAATAAATCTTTTACTACACTGTAATAAAAGTTCTTCCAGATGCACAAACAAATGTATTGCATTGATGTTAACTCAGCTTCTGTCTGCCGGCTTGCCGTAATAAAGTCAACACTGCGACTTTCTGTCCTTTCCAGTCAGATGAATGCAGCTCATCTTATATTCAGCATCATTACAATGCCTGCTCCCACAGTAACATTCATGTTTACTTCAAAGTTTGAACTACTTTTGCCCATAATAACCAGTGAGTGTGAAATTTTTTACCCGATAGACGAAGCAAAATGCAAGTCACTGGTGCTTTAATGAAGCCTCATGACTTAAACAGAACAAACTGTAAAACGTGTTTTAAAAACACTTTCATAATCTTGTCATGGATCTCTCAAGTGTGTATTTAAATATGTAATTATGATCTAAATCTGACAATTTGAGCGTATCTGAAAATGCAATCTGCTCTACAGTGAATAGAAAAAGAAGTACAACAAATTAACAGTTTACATACATTGGAACTGCATAACTAAATAACTACTGGTGCTTTAGTTCTGAATTGTTTGTTTACATTGGACCATTAAAGGAGCCTTTCTGGATTACAGAGACAATGCAGGTTTGGGAGCTTGGTGCTTCTTTAACAGGTACTATATCAAGCAAAAATGAATGTTAATATGTTGGGTTTGGATTGGAAATGAAGCAGTACGACACAATCACAATATGCAAGAATATGCAAATAAAGGCAGAGTGCAGGAACTTTAAAGCTGCAGTCATAGTTTGACAGTTCAGCTTGTCGTGAGAAGTTCGACGAGAGAATCGAGAGTGAAATTGTCATCAATTATAATCGAAATGTTGTTATAGACAAGAGATAGCTATGTGCCGATGAAAACAAAGAGAATGTTTCAGGTCAAGAATCACTGGAAACCTAGTGAAAATAAACTGATTCGGAGTTTAAACTCACAGCAAATAGAAAACAAACCATTTATTCTTCCCTTACATTAAAATAGGCTTGAAAAACACCAGCCTGGTGTTGGCTAATAAGAAGCAGCAGCAGCTTTGTAAATCAAGCCTCGAACATTTGGTCCAAGTAATAAAAAACCCGAAAGTGGTCATTTTGTTTTGAGGCTTGATTTACAAAGCTGCTGCTGCTTCTTATCAACCCAGAGCTGTTCTGCTGTAAACCGATTCTCCCAGTAAATACAGTTTTGAAGGTTTAATCTCCAGTCTATCTGAATTATCACCCCGTCACTCTGTGAAGCCAAAAACAGCCACACTTGGCTTTAAGACGACACAAACTTTGGACGATTAAGGCTTCAAGAGTCTGCTCATCACCCGACCAAAACCTCATTTTGAAGAGCAACAGAAACATTCTAACACAGGAAATTTGAGAGAAAATAGCAGATCTTTTAGATATATTATCAACATAAATGGGAAAAACATGGTTCACGTTCACTCTACTTGGTGGGATGGTGCACTAAAACTTCAATGGCTACAACACTTTTCGTCTCAACACATATTTCTTTCTTTCGGGAGCAAACAGAGAAAGTGAATCGATTTTTGCGGAAAAGCTTTCGGCACTCATATTTTCTGTACGTTAATTACCAAAACTCAAAGGGAAGCTGTGCATTTAGACCACCTCGTAATGTTTACATGTCAGAGGATGTTGAGCAGTCGGGGAAACAATGTCCTGGAAAGACTGTGCTTGGTGTCGTTTCTCTTTGACCTTTTCACTTACTGTCCTGCGGACGTCAGCTTCTGCGGTCAAAATGAAACATTCAAGCAGGACTGATGATAATGTTGTAGATTTGGCTGCTGACATATGTTAATAGCCACTTGATCAATCCATAAATCTGCATTAAAGGAAAAACTAAACTAAAAATATTCAAAATCCTTTTTCTTACAGTACAGAGAGGAAAGAGTTAAACTCTGCCCCTTAAACACAGGATACATCTTATCTGCTGGCTGATAAAGACTCTGAAAAGCCACAATAACTGTGTTTGATTCAGACTATTTTGTCTGGACTAAGGTTTCGACAATAAAAAAAAATGTATCTGCATCTAATCTTTCCTCAATGTTTCAAAATGTCACCAAGAACTTCTAATGAGCAATGCCATAATAAACTCAACACTAAGTGTAGGTCTCTCAACCAAGAATCACTTGTAGAACACAAAAAATAAAAAACAAAAACTGCGCATACCCTTGAAGCTGTCACAACTCAAAAGGTATATAAATCATTGATCACTCAACCTACAAGAACTCTAAATGGACTTTAACAATCATGACTGATGTCGGAAGAGAAACCTTTTTGGCTCCGGGGGAGAAAAAAAAAATATCAATAAGCCACATTAAATCAGATCTTTAATGATCCAACTTCTCAGCCTTCACTAATAGCATAACCAAAAATAGTCTGATGTGCAACTGAGTACACTAAGTAGTCCTTAGAGTAGAGGGACTACACTCTCACAAGGTAACAGGGTTGCATGAGAAGCAGCTAATTAGTGGAAATGGGATGTTTAGTTTTTTTTGGGCTGTGCCTAAGCTGCACTTCTGTTGTGTTATGCTGTGTGTGTTTGTGTGGATGGGGGTTTCCAGGAAGCTGCGTTCAACACAGTGTAGGATCAGATAACCCTCCTCCTACTCGTCTCTCCGAGATTTGATCACAAACAGGGTTGTGTGCGTCTGAAATACCCAGGAAGATATGTTCGGATGGCAACAATAAAACACTAAAACCGTCCACGTGATTTTAAACCAGTGAGCTTTTTAAACGCTGTATCCCAACCTGATGCTTTCTTCGGGCCCCCTTCTCACTCACATACCTCTCAAGTGGAGACTGTTGACTAAACACCGTTTCAGCTTGACAAGTCTCAAGTCAGAGGAGACTTCCCTAATCATGAGAACATTGTGGCCTAACATATGACCCCAATCATATCGGTTCGTGCTTCTGCTTCAAATCATGTGTGTTCGAGCTGTCAGGTTCAGAGGGGGAATAAGTCTGAAGTCTTCCAACCTCGTTCACTGGGCTGATGTTAGAAAAAGTCAAGAATTGACCCGAATCATTGATAGTATTCATTTTGAATATTAGGCACTTTGCATCAGCTAAAAGAAGAAGACTTTCTCTAATTTCATTATAGTGGAATCTCTGAGGTTTTTTTTTGGGGCATCTTGAAAACGTCAATCAAAAAAAAGGGAAAAAACTTTGCAGGTGTAAAATTGCCTTTCAGTATGTAGAGATTATAATTTGCGAAACAAAACCATTAAAAGCAAAAAGACAACCGCACAAAATGTCAAGTTAATACCTCGTTTGTATTCATTTGACCGGCTTGCCAGAGCAGGTGAGAGTAAAGTGAAAAAGCACAAATCCTGACTTGCCCAGGTAGAAACCAGCCTCTGCGATATGCTGATGATTCAGATTATTGCCATGGCACTTTTTCTTCTGACGTGTTTGTGTCAATCAGCAAGTTCAGATAACAAATACTGCCATTTTTTTCTGGTAAATTGAAAACCCTGTCATGCAGAGAAAAAAACTATTTCAACACATCGCTCCTTTACACAGAAACTGGGAAGTACAGTTGATAGAATATCGTGAAAATATGTTAAAATTATCAAAAGACACAAACTCATCTCGAATTTTGTGTTATTCACAGTAAATAATTAAAAAACTGTAAAAAATTAAATGAACTTGAAATACCATAAATTATTTAAAAGAACAGAATTGCTCTGGTAATAAAAAAAATCTCGAGTATGTTGCAGGGATGTGTGTTTTTACATAGTGTAAAGACGCATCAGTGTGAGACATCTCATCAGCAATTCTTAGTTAAACCGGGTCAGACCTTGACTTTTCTGTTTTTTAATTGACCATTTCATCAGCAGGGAGCCGGGACTCAGCAGGACACAGGGATTAGTGTCAGGAGAACATCTCGGACTCTTAAAAACCGGCTTTGCTGGATTTTAGAGACATCATCTCTGCATCCACCCAACCAAGAAATGACCTCTCATGCACAGGTGCGAGCGTCACCGCAGAGCTGCTCAAAGTGTGCGCATCAGGCTGACTCCTAAGGGAAATAGGTGGACACATCACACACCAGAGGACTGATCGTTTTTAACATTATAATAACAGGAGTTCTACTTTACTGCACACAAACAGGGTCATGAAGGGGTCACAACACGGCAAAGGTCATAAAATGCATAGAAAAAAAACTACAGTCTTCATCGTTGAAGTGTTTTAATAATTAAAAGTATCTCATATGACAATGGTTCTGATCACAGTATAGGATTTGTACACAACTGCTCATTTGGGATCAAACATGCCGGATGTAAACATATTATTGTGGAATTATTTGATACAAATGAAGCTGCATTAGATGTAAAGTGCTGTAAGTGTCAAGAGGTCGTTGAATTGCTTTACGAAATGTAAAAGATGATCAACCTTTCTGAGATATATGTAAAGTAATCGGCTCCAAACACCACCATCTGAAGATGACGTGGAGTTGTTGTTTATATTGAGGGTTTTCAGTATTTCAGTAATGCATTTTATTTGTATGGAGATCACAGATTCCCTCATCCATCTCTCAAACAGTCGCCGCTTTTTAGCTGCAGTTTTTGCCTGGAGCACATTCTCAATGAGTAGACGAGACTTCTGCAGATCAAGTGGAGTATACACAGAGAGTTGGACAGAGTGAGAAGCTAGGAAGTGTGAGGATCCACAGGAATGCATCAGGCAGGAAGTCCAATCTCAATAAGCCAGAAAAAGGAGGAAGACGGAGATGAGGAGACAGTAAAGATAAAGAAAGAGTTATGGCTGAGAGCATAAAGGTTGAATGATAATCAAGCAAAGAGAAAATTATTGACCGTTCCCCCTGAATCATCTGTGTCATCAAACTAAAAGAGCTGTTTGGAGCCACAGTGACTGTGACCTGGTTTATGTTTGTTTTCAAGTCGTCACTTTATTTTTAAAGAGTTCATGTACAAAATGAGATTGAAGTCCAGCATCTACTTCTAAACTTACATTTCTACAGGGAAAATGATATAAGCCACAGTAATAATGGCAGCTTGTAGGACCTTTTACACTCATATTTTCTTAAATAAAATCATTATTCATTTGTATTTTATGTGATTCTGTATTATTTGGGTTGTCCAGTAAGAACTCACGGTGTTGTTTTCCATTAAAAGATCTTATGATCTTATGCCTTCAACTTTGTCAAAAAAATTTTTTTAAATGTAGTTATTAGTAATTATAGGTTAGAAATGTCATGATTAAACAAAACTATAATGCCAAATTCAAATTAATTCTTCAAAATAAAATGACAGCCAAAGCAGTGAGTGAGCTAGTGGAGGTTAAGGAGATTGAACGTATTAGGAAATTAAATGACAGACCAAATAAAAGACTATTTTAATGCTAAGCCTTAAATTCTAATCCCTGAACTGATGTGTTTGCAGTTAAAACATATGTGTGAGGTCAGCCCTTCACCTCATCCTTGTCTGAGCCACACAAAGGCCCAGCCTTGCAGACCATGACAGCCTTGCAGACCTACATACACATCGCTCCTAATGTGGCAGCAGAATCATAGATTAACCTAAAAACCAAGACAAGAAGCATATGTGACAACAGAAACAAAAAGGAGTTGTGGAAATCAAGTCAAAACGGTCCCATCTGTACTATTCTATCAGAAGGTGAACACCCACCAAGGCTTACTGTCAGCCGTGTTGGTTTCTGATTATTTGTTTGGGTGTTCGAGGCTTTGAGAATCTTCTTGTTCCCAAATAACTCAGGAATTTCTCAGATGAAGATCAATATTTTAAGTTTACTTCTAAAAAAATCCTTGAATACTTTTCCTAGAATAGATATAGAAGCCTCTATCAATTGAATAAACAATTTTCTCTGCAATTTTGTGCTAAGTTGTACAACTATTGAGAAGGAAACTTTAAAGTATGAGTAAAAGTAAAAAAAAAAGAAAGAAAGAAACAGTTACAATCTGGTCTAATACACAATTGAGCATTCTTTGAATTAACAACTAAATAAAAGCAATCTCGTAGGAAATTATCATTCAGTGAATTAGGTAGAAAAAACAACAACAATACTTGTGAAATTAGATGTCCGAATTATCTCAGGCAACCATTTCAGAAACTCGATGCTCTTATACTTTGGCCAGATTTCAGTTTCTTTCTTGACATCTGGAGCTACAGAACAGCAAAAAGTGATGAGCTTTCATACAAACCTTCACCGGGACAGATGCTTTCCTGAAGTCTCAACCATTAGTCGGATATCTCAGGACTTGTTCTACCGCCAGCCTGGAGAGCTGTTCATTAAAATGATAAATTTAAATGAGAAGTTTGGAACGCTCTCACTCCTGCAGCCGGTGGGGGGAATAAAAATAAACAGGCTTCCTGTCTGGGCGCAGGTCTGGAACTGCAGGCCTGGGACTTTGTTGGATTTCCCACAGTCACAGTTGCCCCTCTGCCCTATATACAGTCAGTCTCGCGCAGTGAAACCAGCTTAGGAAGAAGTGCAGGCGGCTCTGGCTCGCATCCAGAGTGTTTGCCTCCTTGAGTAAGTGTTATTTCAGCAGTGGCAGAAAAAAAAAAAAAAGGTTGAAGTGAGCCAGCCAGAAAAACTTGGCTGGAACGGCAGGACATTAAAATGATGTATAGGAATGAAGATGCAACTCTTCTCTCTGCATTAGTGACGGTGACAAAGATTTTGTTTTGACCCAAACGGGTTTTTCACACATTGATGACGAAGCCTTGGTGAGCTTGAAATTCATGGAAAAACTAGATCTTACGTTTCAATTCTTTCCCATCTGGCTGCTACTTTTAATCTCAACAATGAACCTTCGAGCTCATGATGTGTGGCAGACACTGTTTTCTGAAGGTGTCTTTTTGGGGTGGAGAAAATAGTCACTGGATCTATTTACGCCTCAAATTCCCAACATTTAAGGTGACCTGAAGATACTCCCAAAGGCTGTCTCAACAGGAATTCAGGCTGCTTGTTCAACACAGTTGTCCTACAAGGACAACGGGGAGCGGGGGCCATATGTGGACCACAAAACGACAAATCTGCAAGCGGTTTAAATTCCTTTCAGTTCCTTCTGGCTGCCTCGCAGGTGTCAAGTTTCAACTCTGAAACCAGCTAAGGAGAAGCAGAGAGCGAGGGGAAAGAAACGGTGTGACTCTGAAGGTTCAAAATCATCAAAACCAAGCAATATAAAATGGGTCGGGCCTTCGTTATTTGCGGTGGGCCAATTAACGTCTACGATTGGGCACGTAGGTTTTATGGGTTTAATGGGAAAAGCAGGCGGCAAACGCTAATGAGAGGAGGAGTAAAACAAGATTTAAAAAAAAAGTTCTTTAAGTTGCAGGATCGGTTTGAAGGCAGAAAAGTGGCTTTATGACTGCAAGAGATCACATCCTGGTTGGCTTATTTTGAAAGTAAGTCTGTAATGTTTACAACCATCGCGGAGCTCTCGGCAGAGTTCAAAAACCTCCTCCCCACCACTGAGGTGAAACCAAAGCTGCAACTGCCCGATTGGTTCATGTTTGCAGATCATTTGTCTTCAATGGTTTATTTTTCAAGAGTGAAGACCATAAAGGCAACACAGCCCTGCCAACTTTGGCGTGTGTAAACTTGGTTGCTACCGCACGCATACGAACTTCCACACGTTGCAACACATTGGGTGATTATATATGGTGATCCTAAATGTGACGCAAAAGAGGCAATTAAAGTTGTGGCAATTGCACTGTTAACTCCCCTGAAAGCGGAGTGGTGCTTTCCTCTGCGGCCAATGCATGGCAATTCTGTTTTTGATAGTAATAGTTAAATAGTAAAGTTTCTTTGTAAGAATGTGCTCAAGCCTCAATGATAACAGATTGTGTTTTTACACTTTAGGGACTGTGTGTTTGGAAATAACACAAATCCAGACAAATACATGTGTTCCACCTTAAGTCTGTTATTCGTCTTTCTGGTGTGCTTCCCCGACTGAGCTGCTGTTAAATAAATTTACACAGGGAACACTGCAAACCCGCACCTTGAGGCAGAGCCGCTGCTGATTGGTGGACAGGTGAATCCGACCACGACACACGCCCACTATATCAAATAAAAACAAACCCTGTAACCGTCTCATGGGCTGAACTGACTGACTCCACTGTGTCAACACATGCGAGCACATGCTCCACCTTCAAACACGCTGCAGATCCTGCTGCCTCAGAGGGCAAACGGATCTTCTGCCGACTGCCGATTGGACGTCATATAACGGAATAATGGCCAATCACAGACAGACTGATCAGGATTATGTTCCTATACAGCCTGCAGGGTGTCTGTTGGTGAAACCTGAATAAAAAACCTGTCCTGTCCTGACTTTACTATGTGCAGAACACCTTTTCTCACATTTTTCCAACTCTTGAATAGTTCACATGCGGAAAACTTTTTAGGGATTTTAGTTTTGATTCAAGAAGGTGAAATGTCCTTTTGAGGGGACATTGTTTTGTAACCACATGTGTTAAGATCAGTTTCAAGCTCCTTTCAGAAGACGTGATAAAAAAACAAAAAAAAAAAACTATCAAACCAGACAGAAAGCATGTTAATGTCAAACAGATTTAAAAAGCTATTCATCCATACACAGGTCAATTCCGGTCTTGTCTGAAGCAGTGTCTCACGTCTCTTCTTTCTTACCCACCAGGACATAAACCGACTTATAGTTGTCGGAGATGAAGATCGATTCACGTTTCAAGAAAATGACCAAGTGATGAAAATCAGAGGTCTGGATTTTATTGTTTCTCTCTATTTATAGACTCTGGACTGATCCCGGTCCAGACTGTTATGGCTGCAGCTTTGTAATTAGAGACGAGAAACCCCCCGCTAAAGGATGCGTCATCATCAACACATCCACTGTAGCTGGAACAATTTAGTCCTTTGTGTATCCTCAGCATTGCTCTCACTTTAGGGAGAGAATTTGTTGGCGATAAGTAGAGGTGGCTGATTGGTTGAAATGCAATAATAGGAATAAAACGAGACAGCTGTAATAACTAATGACATGCTAAAAGCAAAGAGTTAACACGTCGGCTCCCCAGACGCCTGGGACCACAGCGGGCTCAGTGGCGACAGGCATCAAAGTGCTGAAAATAACACATTCTTTAAGGCCACTGCATTTGGCTCTTCTCTGGGTCAGTGTGTCATCTAAATATTCCCTTTGAACCTCACATCACCTCATTTACTAAGGATTCATTCAAAATATAAAGCAGAGATATTGGAAGAGGGGGCGTGTAAACACCATTAAAACATCAAAGAGGATGAAAAATTCCAAACTATCAGCTGCTTTAAAAAGCTCAAAAACCGCATAGATTTGTTCACATGTAGATCACTGTGGCAATAATCATCAATAAATCTACAATTTCTGGATAAAAAGGACTATGGGAGTCTCATGCTGGAGTTTAATGGGGCTCCACTATTCAAAATAGCTAAAAGACACACAGATTGATATAAAACTCCACGATTACAAGACTGTACTAGCTCTTCATGGTGTACACATGATGCTTTTGAGTATTTCGCACCATGAAATATTTTTATTACAGCCTTAAGAAACTTTCCATCAGGAAGCCTAAGGTTGGGTGCCCTTCATTAACACTTTTTCCTTGGTCTCCATCCTTTTATCCAGCAACTCCGGGTCCTTCATCTAAGCCGCCTTCAATCCAAATATGAAGCCCACCAATTTCCGTTCCAGTTCACATTCCTCTCTGCTCAAACTGTTGGCCTCCATCTGGGGCCACTGAAGCTGGTTTACGTTCCTGTCAAATGCCCTTTTCCTTAAAGACTGGGTTCTTTGTTTCAGCCGCGATTAGCTGGCAGATATAAAAGCAGGCAGGCTGATATTTGAGACTATTGTGCACGCCTGCCTGCTTCTGGCGCTGAGAATTATTCCCCTTTCTTCAGCGAGAGCTGAGCTGCCAGATGCACTGTACAGTCGTCATGAGGCCGGCACGACTCTGCTGCAGGAGGAAACTCTCCTGAAGCTGAGAGTGTTTGTTTTAGTCAGCCCGAATGCTCACGCAGGCGTCTCCAAGCTCAGCGAGTCTCCTGACCTTTACCTCTCGTGCAGCTTAGAAACCTCATTGGATCGTGAACATGCATGAGCACCAAAGAGATATCTGGCAATCGTTCAGTGTGGAGGCTCGTTTATCCAGCTCCTCACCGCTCACATTGCCACTGAGAGAGAAACTGGTTTTAAATTGCTTTCAACGTGCAATTTTTTCTTTTTTTGTTCACTGAGCAAATCTGTCAGTGAAACATCAGCACCAGTGATGACAGGTACTTTTCCTAAAGTCGCTTAAAAGAGAAGAAAAAAACCCATTTGTGAATGACTCAAGTGTTGCCGTTACCTGGCCGACGTCACCACAGAGGTGTGGTGGATACGTGTGTCGTAACTCCACCACGCTTCACTTATTAGCCATGAATCACAGCTTGTGGAAGATTTACACAGTCGGAGTGTTTCAGACCATCAATCTGACATGCTGTACTTTATCATCATGCTACTCAAGCATGTGCTGATTCACCAATGAAACACACACACGCCTACCAGCGTTTCACACTCGAAATTCCTTCTAGGATCATGAAACTTGTTATAACTTGACATCTTTTTAGCTGGATAAATCTATATCTCAGGGTTTAAGACAGGAAACTTTTAATGTAGTTTTACTTCAAAATGTCTTTGACGGTATCATACAGTCATCAGTTTAAACCTCAAACCCACATCTTTGGGTAATTCAAAGTAGTTTGGCCTCCAAAAAAAAACTTTTTATAGAAACTGGTTAATGCCTTGAGCTCTCTTCGTGTAGCTTTTGTCATCTTTGCAATAGTTCAAAAACTAGAAAAACGTGTTGACATTACTAGGATAAAACCAAAACATGTGCATGGGAACCAAAGAAAATTATGATCAGAAACATACTGAGAGAATTATTATTAATTCCACACCTTGTTGCAATAACGTCAAGCAACTTTCACTAATTGAAACCACTGCAGCAGTACCAGGGGGTTGGAGTCAAACACCAGCCTCATAAATTAACTGAAAGTGATTGCAAAGGTAGAACCCCCCCCCCCCCCCCAATCTGTCCTTTATCACACGTCCTCTCGACAAGGGACTGTCTGCCTCTTGGCCAATGAAAAGCAACTCTTGAGACTCAGGCTCAAACTTCTATTAATAGCTTTACGGGGCACTTTTTCATGGAGGAAACCAGAAAAGAAGTGCGGAAATACCAAAGATCCACTGGGACTACATTCAGCAGACCCCCATCTGACCAGAAAAGACCTTGTTCATGTTTCATTGATAGGCTATACCATGAGATTACAACAGAGACATGCAATGAGCCCCTGTAATAAAACCAGGGCGCATTTAAAGCGGCTTCATGTCATGAATGGGAACTCATTAGTGAGTTTATGTTGGACCCGTGGTGCAAATTTAGTTTGCATATTATCTTACAATAGCAGTTTAATCCACAATCATCATACACATTTTAATGAAGACTAATGCAGAGATGAGTGATTTGAGATTGTTTCAGCCGAGGAAAGAAAGAAAAAACACGTAATGCAAACAGACAGAAGAAAAGATTAACGCAGATGTTTCTGCTATTTACCTCTGTGAAGAAATTATCCATCGCCCTCGTTATTTCAATCCCCGAGGATTTACTGTATGGAAACCGCGTGTCCAGTCAATCCAACTCATGTGTTGTTAGTGGGATTCCCAGCAAAATAACAACAAAACAAAAACTAACAAATAAAATCTAATAAGAAGACGACGATGAGGCGCATCAGATCCGAGAGTTCCGGTGCATCATCTCTCAGTCAGTGTGGAGCTACAGTAGTCGGATTACTCTTTTGTTGCATGGGGTTACTCCAGCAGGAGACACGCCAGAGTTCTTCTAAAGCAAAAAAAAAACAAAAAAACAACAACTTTATGGGGCTTCTCCTCCCCTCCAGGAGCCCGGGCCCCTGAGCGCACTCCGGCTGTCAGTCCGGTTCCGTCTGATCCGCTTGTTTGCTGAACAGGAGGAAAGTTGAAGAGGAGCGAAACAAGAGGACGCCGGTCAAACTTTGGAGACGCTCACTTGCTCAGTCAGTCACTCACACCGGCGGACCGGAGGCTCCTCCTCCTCACCCCCTCTTCCTCCTCCTCCTCCTCCTCCTGCAGCCCTCCTGCCTCTCTGACGCCTCCTGCTGTCAGCGCAGAGGTGTGCGCACAGCGGGGGGTGTCCAACGAATCAGCCGCAAAAGATCAGCCTCCTTTTCACGACGTTTTGTTATCGGTGTCCGTTTACTGGACAACTGTGGTCAGGGCCACTTAAAACATACTTTTTTTTTAAGCATGTCGTCTCTGTCTTTGTCTTAATGTAAACGGGGAAATCACAACTTTTTCAAAGTGCCCAGACTCCGTCTCCGTGCAAACGCATGTGTTTGAAAATGCTCCAACTTCATCTCTGGAAAAAATGAATTTTTTATGACAGTGCTCAGACTCCGTGTGAACGGGTATCATGCAACTTTTTGAAAATACGGCCACAGCGTAGGTGAGCCACGGCCTCAGTAAATACTTCTTATGCACATGCGAGGGTAAATCCACAATAACAGCGATGGCGGCCTCCAGAGTGTCATGACTCCCAGGTCATATTCTCCTGGGACTTGGCAGTTTTATAGTTAAGAGTCACCTGTAATAACAATCCAATGTGGTCGTCTGTCTGTACGAATGTAAGTGTACTTGCCATTGTTAATGTTTATGGTGTATCCTTCTCCGGTTTAATTACAAAAACAAACTACAGCACCCACTAGTGGTCCAATATCAAAACTACGTTGTTTTCAGCGTTTCTGCAATTTCAGTGAAATATTTCTGAAACGAAAAAGCAAAAATAACGTGTTTCCACTTGAAACTTTTGTTGTGTAAACAATTGAAAGTTCATAGTCCGCTGCTCGCATACTGACGAGTCAGACTAGACTGGTTCCCAAACTCTTTTGGCCAAGTTCTCTTTTCAGGAAAACCAATATTGCCAAGACTCTGGTGACGTCCATCCATCTCCCATGTCTCCCTGGTTTAACTGCACATCAATGGAGCTGATCCCAGCAATCCCACACACGCACAGGAAGACCATGCAAACTCCACACAGAAAGCCCCAGCTGGTATTTGTACCCACTGACTTATCGCCATGAGATGAGAGTGTTCACTACTGCGCCTATAAACGTGCAACCTATATCCAGACATACACGCGCACTAATTATAATGATAATATATACTAGTAATACATGTTTGATGAAGCTTGATATTAAACAGATCCAATAAAGTTGAGAAAAATCACATCAACTGTAAAAGCATGAGAAGTGCATTATGTCTTACAGTTTTTGTATTGCAACATTTCCGTTTTTCAACATTCAGTGCATTTTAAAAATCATTTCTGTGTTTAAATATAGCTTTGAAACACACGTGGCACTCTGAAAGAGGACAAAATCATTCAACCTGCTCTGCAAAATCAAATGGGAATCACTTTGAAATTAAATGGCTTTGTGATCAGAGCCCATCTGCTCACACAGCTTGAAAAAAAAAATTGGGGGCTTCAACAGGATGAGCATTTAATGACAGTAACAATCACATCGTTCATCACATCATTGAGCCCCCCCTGAATCTTTGAACCAATGTGCTAGAGCTCCACGACAAATCCCGAACCTGGAATTATTACTGTGAACTTTACACAGATCGTTGTGGCTTTTCCGGTGTGAACTTGTTAGATCCAGACTGGTTATTGTTGTGATCTTTGATGTCAAAAGTCAACTAAAAATGGCTCATCTCAGACAAGCTTAAAGAGCATTCAGTGCCAAGTGTCATGTAATACATGTTATGAAGATAATAGGGAGTCATAGTCTGGCAAAAGGGCAGGTTAAGCGATGCAGAAATCCTGTGTTTTTAGAAGCAACAGAATTTCACCCATGTCAGTGTGAATAAAATCACTGTGGTGGATGGGATTTTTTAGATTGCACTTTTTTGTATAGAAAATTCCAAGTTGTTTTTTAAAAAAAATTGTGAAAAAGTGGATTCAATGGTTTGTTAAACCTTTTCAGCATGCAGCTGTATTTTCTTAACTTTTTTATTTATCTATTTATTTATTTACTGATTTTTGTTGCATTTTTTGTTTTGCCTGAATTAAAATTAGTTAGCCATCGCTGGATGGATGATAGAATAAGATTAGGATTTAGCTATACAAAATCAATAATTTACAATTTCAACGGCAACAAATTCAACCAAAGCATGAGTTGTTCGATTGAAAAGACAAAATGTGCACTTCAGCTTGTGCAAACTTCATTTTGGGCCTGTGAAAAATGTGAGAAGCACGAGTCAGATTTCTTTTGTTTCCAACAAGTTAAACTTTAAAATCTATTCTTGTACCTTTTCAGCACTTCAGTTAATTTGCGGCACAAACAGCTAAAAGAACAAAAAAGGTAGAAAGTGGACTGCTTTGTCATTAGGTTTGACCTGCTTTGATTACAGGTTTGGGTTTGTTTTGTGTGTGCATGTTCTATATTCTCGAGGAGCATGTTTGTTTTTTTTAAGTCCCATTTCCTCCCACAGTCCAGAGACATGCATGTTATGTGACTTGGTGTTGCTAAATTGACCACAGGTGTGAGTGTGTGTGTGTGTGTGTGTGTGTGTGTGTGTGTGTGTGTGTGTGTGTGTGTGTGTGTGTGTGTGTGTCTCTGCTCAGTGTGATTGGCTGGTGACCTGCCCCGGGTCAATCACACCTTTCACCCATAGTCAGCCGAGGTCAGCTTCAGCACCCGGTGCTTCTTTGTTGGACAAAGCTGTACTGAAGATGGATGGAAGTCTGTTTTCAAAAGCAAAATAAAAAAAAAAAAGATGCATTTCTAAAATGTGTATTTAGGGAAAAGACTGTGGCTGCTTGTCTTTCTGTGATTATTCTGCTGCATTCTTATTGTCATATGGGATCATCCAGGTTGTTCTACAAAGGTCTCACTAATTAAATCTCACAAGGGTTTGTGCCATTAAATGAACTATTTGGCAAACAATCAAAGTTACACGAGCTTCAACGATTTCATTCCTGATTTTACTGTTTACTGTCACTTAGCCTACAGACTACTTTCATGTTGTTTATCTTACGATTTTAAAATACACATGTATTGCACGGCATACTGATCACTCAACATTGAAAAAAGTCTGTTTTCAAGTCTGTTCCATATAAAGAGAACCCATATCCAGATGACGTTACTGTATTTTCCATGTTTGTATAAAATCAAAATATGTGGAAACGCAATCTTAATTATTTGTATTCCTTGATATGTTGAATAGGGTTGTTGGTGTGACCAAAATAGATATTTCTGTTTATTAAAAACATGCATTTATGACGTTTTTGAATCCACAGTGACCCAAACCATAGTGAGCCAAACATACATGCAGCACAAACATTTCAGTAACGAACAACAGACAAAACTGGAGAGTGTGTCCTTTTTGTTTCTGGCTGGTGGGCGGCGTGTTGTGAGTTTCTGGGACTCGGTGTGGAGCGGCAGCGTGTATAATCTGATAATGAGCTACGTGGTTAAGCATTAACATTCCAGCCATAGGTTAACAACACGGAGCCCTCACATCTGCCGGCATGCATGTTTGTGTCTGGTTTTCCCCTCAACTTACTCAGCACACCAAATGACCTTTGAGCCCTGCTGGCTTGAGCCTGGAGGCTGTCTCATTCAAAACTCATTCATTCAAAAAAGAAGTGCCCACTGCTGCTGACTTGCAGTGGGCGGGTGGAGTGCTTGTGCGTGTGTGTGTGTGTGTGGTGGTGGTGGTGGTGGTGGAGGGGGTATTTTGGGGGGTGTATTTTTTTCCCTATAAGCCTGAATACTATGCCCTCATGAGGTGCGGGAGGCTTTCAAGGTGCTTCATGTTTTCACTGTGAAATCTTTATCTTCGCTGCTCCTCTGGGCTCCTTGTGAACTTCTGCAAAGTTGAAACCACAGAGTTGCATGCGGTGGTCAGTCCTGTGACTCTCAGCAGCTTTTTTAAAGAGAGGAACATATTCAGAGCCAGCCACAAGGAGAAAGAAACAACATAAAGGCTTCCAAGAGGAAGGACGTTGACGTTTAGCATCTTATACTAAGAAAGCGATGAGGTTGGCACAACAGACCTGCTGTTACTTTCCACGTGCACGATGTTTAAGCAAGAGGTCTACTGAGGTAGCCCGGTGTTGGGGGGTATTTACAGCCGAGCTCTGGTGTGCTGCGATGTGTTGGTTTGCGCCAGCTGCCAGATGTGAGAGGTTTTGAGTGGGCTGACTCACTCTCAGCTAAGAGTTGATACCGATCCAGCCGAGGAATAAGTTAAATGAAAGAAATGTAATTCATCCTTGGCTAAATATGCACCGCTTCAGGCCAATGTTGGACAAAGATCATCTGAAAAACTCAGACTTATTCCAACACACCCCACATTTTTTCACACACAGGACTGAAAAGGAACATTTGTTCGGTTCTTTTTGGGCCACATTGAGAGGTCACATTATTGTATATTGAGTCTGATTCAGTTTGAATGAATGGATGAATCGCTGAACGGTTGTATTGAACGTAGACCCTTTTATTAAAAGTCTCTCTGAAAGCCATCTTCATTTATGAGACATGCCAATGCCAACAATGCACACAGATCACATATGGGGTCGTCAAAAAAAAATTTGAAAAAAAGAAAAGAAATATTCAGACTCTTTTTAAGCTCTACTGCAGAGCTGTAAAACATTTTTAATTTAAAAGGCTCCGGCTTTTCATTTTTTATTGCGGGTGTGTCCACCAGTGTTTGGCTGCACTGGGACGCTTTTGTCAGAACAGAGATCAGAGAGCAGCCTTCCTTAAAGGTAATCTGAGGGTTAATCCAAAGAAAAAGGCCCAAAACATTAACCAACCATTTAGTCTTTATTAAATGATTTTAACCTCAAAGAGTGAGACTATTTCAAAGTCTATTAAATTACAGTCTCAGTTAGTTTGTGCAATCCATCAAAATGTTTCACTTCAAAATGTTTTAATTAAATGTTGATTGTCTAAAATGCAACGATGCCGTTTTGATATTTCTTTTTAGTAAATATGTTTTCTGGGAAATAAAGCACAATTAGCACACGCGATGTCTTGTATTGTAACCGGTCCAAAGAAAAGTCCTGATGAGTTTGACGTAGAAACCAGTTATCAGCAAATGTTCAAGCCCCGTCTTTTAGTTCATTTTCAGTAGGTTAGTCCGCAGCAGGGACATGAGGCAACAGGCACGTTTGTTCTTTTTGTCCCATTTCTTTTTATACTTCATTTAACTTTTGTCAACACGTCCTCGGGGCTGTACACTCCGGATTTCCAAACTCCTCCGAGTCATTTGTCTCATAGTCTTTCACACACTATCCACGGCTCACCTGTCTGGACAGAATCAGCTCAGCAACCCTTGACCTCTGACCTGCGGCCGCTGGCAGAGGTCAAGTAACACTCCTTCCTCGTAGCAATCGCCTCTAAGCCCCCTGAGTCCCCAATCAGGGTCAAACTGCATTTGGTGAGAGAAGCGAGCTCCGCCCACCTCTTAAAGGTCGCATTAACCTGAGCGCCGCTCGGCTTCTGCTCGCAACCTCCTGTCTCAAAGGTTTTGGCGAGGTGCCGTGGAGGTGTTGATTGTGAGTGAGAGGTCGATCCTCCTCTTGAGTGACGAGGAGCGGCTGAACTTCTTAACTTGTTACATAATCCCGACGTGTTTCAGCTTGTCGGCTGCAATTAAAACTCTTTGCTTTCACGTGTTTTGGTTTTAAAAAACACAATTTGTGAATATGACGACAAAGACCACGTGCACAATTTCTTTATCTCAGACAGAACGTGAACGTGTTTTAGCATTTTAATGTGGCGGAAGCAACAGAAGGACAATAAATGGGACCAATGCACCTTTTGTTACTTTCTCTGGGCGTCTCTCGCACGAGGAACCGTTTGAATCCTGTCCAGCATCTCTAAACTTTGAAATGCCTCCAAACAGGATGGGGAAGAGAAATATTTCCTGTGACTCCTGTCAAAGATGGGAGATACAAAAGACTGTGACTTTTTTCTCCCTGCCAGGACACTGGTCTGTGGTGCAGCCAAAACACACTTCTTTCAACCAGCATCACACTGAGCGGAAGAGACACAGGGCCGGGAAATGATAGCAACCAAAATACAAGACATGAAAGAGAGGAAGAAGATGCAGAGTCAGGTCTTTCAGAGCGCTTGTGGAGTTCAGTTGAGTTCATTTGTTGATATTCAAGGCTGCGGTTTGTAGAAAACAAGTGTGTTGCAAGTATTATACCACCTTATCATCCAACTCTGAATTGGGAGGCGCTGGTGCTGATCCCAGCTGAAGGCAGGTTCGTTCTAGACAGGTGGCCACTCCATCACAGAGACACACTCACGTTCACATCTATTTTAGATAACCCTCACAAGTTGTCGGACTGTGGGAGGGAAGCAGAGTACCTGGAAAACACCCACATATTCACAGGGAGACGTCTACACAACAAAAAAAAAAGCCCCAAAGGCCAGACTGGAAGTGGGATATTCCCACTTTGAGAGCGTTAACTATTATGTCACGGTGTGGCCCTGTAATATAAAACCCTGGTACTTTATTTTGTTTGATGATAGACTTTGACTTCTCTCCTGAAGAGGACAAACAGCCTTAGCGTTGGCACATTTCGCTCAGAGCTTTTTTTCTATCAGCCATTCTATGGTCATTTTATTCTTAAATAGTTTCACCTCCGAATGATGACTGTCTGAGAATATCTAAGCTGAAAATGTGCAGTTATGTAGCGGTAAACTCAGTCTTTGGTCTCTTGCGAGTGGAGTCTGCTTCCTTTTGATCTGAAATAAAAGATATGTCTGATCTACTATAATCTACTCTCCAGCTCTACCCTTAATGACTCCCTTTAATAACCTCTAAGCGTCACAGAGAACCTCTGAACTCCACTACTTTCTGAAGGACTTCTAATCTGAAGAAAAACATGGTGGGGGATGGTAAAAGACAGACAGCCTTTGATAATCACTCGCAGCCAACCTTGTCTGCAACTCCCTGTGATTATGAAAAGCTAAATACTAATCTCAACAATTACCGACAAATGATGACGCATCGCACTGTTTTAATCTGGGCAGGCCACGACAAGCACACATATCACGATTAAACACTTGATTAAAGTCAGAAAACTATACCGCAGACACTTGCAAAAGATAAATTCACTTTCGTCAAAACTTTCGACATTCAAACGTTGAAGATAATTCTTGGTTATTCAGAAAAGTCTGAAAATGCTACAGGTCTTTGACTGAGGTAAATTAGAAACAATGTGATTTTCAGAAGATTTATTGTTTTGTTTTTTTAGAGATCTGTAGTTTAGAGGACTTTTTGTTTTAACTCCCGACCACAACATAAATGTATGTACTTTGTACTCGTCACATTCTGGAAACTAAATAAATTCAACCTAAAGATAGAGAATGCCAGTGGCAGGAGGAATAAAAGCTTCAAATGGAATTTAACCAGTGTTTTATACAAAAGTCCAGAAATTATTACCTGTTTGTCTTTCCATTTAGAAAATCATTTAATTTCTGACTGGAAACTGTGGATGTGTGTCATTGCTAATGATTACGATGCTTCACCCACACCACAAGCACACTGCAGTTATATACACCGAGTTATAGTAATGATGTGTTTGGGTGCACATGTGCATACATGTATGTGCATGTGACTTGCCTTGACTTTCCAAAAAGACAAGCCGAATTCAATGTATGGCAACAATGGAAGTCAAGCAGGCATTATAGAAACAGCAGCGGCAACACCCAAAAAGAAATAATTCAAAGTGTGTAACTCTATAAAATCTACTTAAAGCAAAGGACTGAAAGCCATCATGACATGTCATCCATTTGCATCAATTATAGGAATATTTGAGACGAAACTGTTGTACTTCACAAAAGTTTGGAACAATCTCACCCCAGTGTTGCTGCACCTTAGAAAAAAAAATAAAAAAAATAATCCAGCACATACTATATTCTGAGTTTTTGAAACGGTTTAGTTTATATACAATAACAAATTTTAGTCCGCCCCACACTAAGGAAACACTGGGGACAATCGGAGAGTGCGATGATCGCTCAAATAATACCGAGCATCTTAAATGTGGTGTCTCATGGCATGTTTTCACGACATCAACATTTCAAAGCCTCTTTTGAATTTGACTCAGGTGCCTAAACCTGCTTCGTCTTTTAAACCTCAGAGTGTATCCTCACTTCAATAAATCCCTCTGTCCGCTGTGGCAACGACAGGCTCTTCATCTCAACGTGATAATGAAACGTCCAGAAGTGCTCCTAATTGGATGATTCGGCAGCGAATGAAAAGCGTGCGGAGGAAGAGAAGCATCGTCTAATTGTTCATTACTGCACATCTCATCACATCCATCTTCATTTACAATCTAAGACTCAACACACAAGTTTACCTTCCGCAATAAACAAAGAAAAGAAGTGAGAGCAAGACTATGTGATAAACAATGCCAATGATCTCGAACGTTTCTTGGGACACAAACCATTGACTTGTGTCTTCTGTGCCCCTTTTCTCGAGATAGGCTGAGTTGCAATGAATTCTCTCCTTCAGTCAGAAATGATTGAGATCGCATTGTTAAGCACTGATTTATATTTCTATGAAGAACCCACATTCTAGGAAATCTGGGCTCAGTAGATAGTTTTTTGGGCAATAAAAGTGGAGGTGCTACTTCCTTAAATATAATTCTACTTTCACATATGGAAAATGCAGGAGGCAGAATGATGCTGACTGATGCAGTCCTTTTGTTGGATTTGAGGACTGAAAGCTTGTGAAATGAGGCTTATTGGCATTTTAACAAATTATCTGTTTAACAAGCAAGAGGCTCAGTAGCAAGTAAAATAGTAGCAAGGCTTTCCATGAGTGGACAATTTTGTTTAAACAAAGAAATAACCTAAAAAATACAAATTTCTTTCATCTTAGTGCAAATTAAAATGTGAGGAAATGTTCATTTTGCAGTGCATTTTTAGTGTGAAGCACAAAAAGTCAGTACGAGCTGCAGGATGTGATGTCACTGTCAGTAATGAGGTTTTTGGATGAACTCACCCTTGTAGATAAACATTTTAAAGGCTTGCGTGGCCTTGTTAGTGGTATGTGTTTAGTGCTGTGGGGTTTGGCTCTTAATGTTTGACAACACGGTAAGCTGCAGCACCTGAAGGGTCACTTTAAGTTTATGGGCAGTTTGAGGTGGTGGGATCACCTCAGAAGACAGAGGATTTATCAGCAGCTCTGTGTAGAGGTCAGGTCCAGCCAGGTCAGCCAAGTCACAGCGTCTTCCAGAGTAAACTGACCTCTGTCTGATACCCACATACTTCCTGCTGGGAGGAGTGGAGAGACATGTTGACATGTTGAGAACAGTCTGATATGTGGAAGAAATTCTGGGCTTGAGCGGATCATCAGTCAGAATACCCAGAAAGAGTCCTGAAGTCATGGCTCTACTGTTTGTGAATGCTGACATCTAGTGGTCAAACCTAAGTATTGCAAAGGTAAGGCAACAAAGTATATGGACAATCCGACCAAAAGACATTTTGTATTATTATTCAGCAATAACGGGACTGGCATGGTCCTTAAATATAAGCAAATTTCAAGCAAGCACACGTTAAACAATACATTTTAAATTGAAACAATCACTGCATTTACCAGATTTTTCCTTCCGCACTCGAAATAACCATATCAGTATTTTTTCTTTTACATTTCTACCTGGAAGATTAAAGATTTATGGTCATATCACATTGCCTGGATCAATATTGAGGCTTTGCTCAAACACGAAAATAGCATTTACTAAAGTAGGGAGGGTTTTTGCAACTATGTTTGCTCTCATATAAAAACAAATCTGTAAAATATAGCGAACTGATAAGATAAGGGGTTTGCATCAGTTTGCATCAAAGAGCGCCAGGCCGTGCATCAACAAGTGGATCCATGCAGTTCACCAACAGGTCCTCTTAACGGCAAAATAACAGAATCAGGTGGGAAAGTGATTGACAGGGGGCGCAAGGATGCAAGGAAACGACAAAAAAAAAAAGCACATTAAAGAAGGATATTTCCAATTTCCACTGAACAAGCGCACCGAAAATTGTACAGATCCTGAGATAAAACAACAAATCAATTAACATTTATCGTAAAATTGATATTTTCTGTGCTGGAAAGAGAGAGAGAGAGCGAGAGAGAGAGAGAGAGAGAGAGAGAGAGAGAGAGAGAGAGAGAGAGAGACGTAAATGTCTTTCTTTTCGTGCAAGTTCCTTATATGAGGACATAAACTGAACATTTTGAAATCATGAATGCAATTTTACAAAAAAATGTTGCCGCTTAATCACCAAACATGAGCACAAAGCGCCCACAAGTCACCGCCACATTATGGGGGTAAATTAACGAGTCGCTATAAACACATGCTGAGCGCAAACAAACAAACAAACAGACAAACAAACGCCTCACAAGAATAAAACAATAAGAGGTCCAAGCATATTGAAATATATTTTACACGGAGAATGTAGACCGCGCTTCTGCTTTCCATGCACAGAGGTGGCGCGCGCACGTGCGCGTTTAAGGCGTGTGCGCGCAGGCGGCAGATCGCAGGTCGAGCCGAGCCGTTCCGTGCAGCAGGCACAAGCCGCTAGGCGCGCAGGAGAAGCCGCAAAATATCCAGCAGCCGCTACTTGAAACTGCGAGGAGAGCACAGGGAGCGTCGCAACTTCAGTGCACACGGTAAGAACAGGACCCTCATCATCGTTATCCTCATTTTCTACACTAAAAAAAAAACAAAAAAAAAACTCCTAGGATGCTTTTGTTTGTTTAAATGTTTATTCTTTTTTTTCTCCCCCTCTCTCCCTTTTGTCTTTTTCATTTGGAGATCCGACGCGCACGCTGCTTAAATGTGAAATGGAGATGAGACAAAGGAATTTTGATTGGGGTGAAAAGAAAAAGAGACGATGCAGTAAATTAAAGAACTGAGATGGACAATCGAGGAAAAAAATATATTCAGGGTTATTCAGTCCTCTTTTCTCTCTCTCTCTCTCTCTCTCTCTCACTCTCTCCCGGTGACAAAATGTGCACGAGCTTTAAAAAAAAGGGGTGTGTACAGTCTGGGGAACACGCGCTCAGGCATATTGTAATTTTTTTTTTACACTTTTGTTTGATAGGGAGACTGCTTTGTCCACGCGTCTCTGCGCACCGTCCACTCAGGCACTCGTCATTACTTATCGAATGCCTTGAAATTGTTTTATGATTATATAATATCAACAGCTTGTTAAGTGCAGCAATCAATCGGAGGGGGTATATGAGGTGTTGGCGCGCGTGAGTGGTGGTGTGCGTTTGTGTGTGGGAGGATAAGGGGGATGACACCCCCCCCCCCCCCCCCTTTAATAACTTACATCAAGTAAACAGTTGAACATTGAGAAATCTGCGGAGTCCTCTCGCCCCACCTTCTTTGTCTGTGTGCAGGTGTGACACCGTTTGGCTGCGTGCGTTTTGCGCTCACGCGCACTTGACTGTCGCGCGCACTCGAGCGTCTCTAACCACATTATGTCACGACTTGAGATGAATTATTGATCTCATATCTATCTCACTGGGAAGAAATAGGCGGATGGAGGAGGAGAAAGAGAGAGAGTGGTGGTGGTGGTGGTGGTGGGGAGGGGGTTGACGGAGATTCGGGGATGATGTGTAGAACGAGGGGGTGACAGGGGAAAAAAAACAAAAACTGGGTGCACCTAAATTTTCTCTCCAGTCAATGGCTGCACACACGTTAAGTTGATCCGTACACGGCTGTTGTCGGCGCTGCTTCGATGGCATTGTTATTTCTGCAGCGAGTCAAACTTTATTAGTCATCTTCTGTCGGTTAATTGCCTGGTCCTTTGTTTGCCGCGGCACGCATGCGCACTGGTAACAGGGTGTGGATGGGAGACATGCCACCTTGGGTATCAATAGGATTGCTCGGAAAAGGATGCGCTAACAGCCAATTTTCTGGGTTTATTTGCGCATTTCAATGATTGGAAAATGTATTTCTCAGCTATTATGTGAAAAATATGTGTAATTTATACATTCTAGTCGGCTTTTTCCTCCTCTGCCTCGGCGGTATTGTGTGCGAGTGTGTGTATGTGTGTGTGTGTGTGTGTTTGAGAGAGAGAGAGAGAGAGACTAATGTGTCTGTATTGAAATGAGACCATATTTGAGCTGCTCAGTGTTGTGCTGAATGCTAAAATAATTCATTTGTTGGGTAGTTGAATGCATATCCAATAAATTATTCTTACCAAAAGATTATTGAAATTACAATGCGAAAACGTTCCGCTCTCAGTCATCGAATGGGACATTTTGTTGCTATTCTCTCAATTTCTCAGATTTTCTCAGTATTTTCTTCCTTGCTCTTTTCAGACACATAGAGGCTGGATTTGCTCTTGAAAAACAAGTCAGTAGATTAATGCACTATGAAATACATTTCACTTGTAGTTCTACAGCAATGATCTCACTTGACAATGAGCTCCTTCCAATAAGTTACACAGTTTATCTTACATTTCATACATCTCATATTATCTGCATTTGCTTTATAGTTCACATAGCACGGATCCTGCTGCTTTGTTGTTCCACAAATCGAAGTTTCATACAAATTGAAGAATGTAAATGCATATTGAAGTCACACATTGTTGCAGACTCACCTTTTTATTTTAATATGTTCAGGTTATAAACTTCACAATAAGGTCAGTTGGCTGCACAGAGCACATTAGCGTTTATCGCTCCTTCTGGAGGTGTACCTGTAAAAATTAAAACCCCTGTGAGGCCGAGTCTATATGAGTTGCACTTTGTAATGCTATTTTGAGTCTGATATTATAGTAATCTCTTTCAGTATCGTGCCAAAGTACCTCACTGATGACTCTTGTTGCGTTGAAACATACAAGGGAATGTTACTTTTTGTGATCTTCTTTTGCGGTGTTATAAAATCATCATGTAGAATAAGGGTTTGCGATGGATGGGGGGGGGGGGGTTAGGTGTAGTAAGGTGTAGTAAAGTAGTAAGGTGTCTTTCTGTTTTCATGAAAATATTGTTGAAATAATTCATTCATCCTGCTGGACAGACACTAACACCAACCTGATGAGGAGTTACAACAGTGACTCATCCATTAATACTGGTTTCAGATGTGTGTGTGGGTGGGTGGGTGGGTGGGTGGGTGGGTGCGCGCTTGTGTGAACTTTTGTCCATTAGGTCCAACATGGGACACAGTCTTAATTAAGCCATAGTATTCCCTGTGACGCAAATGGAGGTTTATTAATTTTAACAAGACAATGAGCGGCCGCAGCTGCTCTCCAACGCAAACTCTGTATACATATTTATATATATGCGCGTGTGTGTTTTTGGGGAGAGAGAAAAAAAAAGGTGGGGAATTGGTGCAGCAGCAGGTTGAGTCACCACTCCTGATACTACTGTCATCACTGCTGCAAAAAGGAAGAAGAAAAAGTGTCTGCGTCTCGTCTATCGGATCATTAAAATGAGATTATTTTCACAGTGCAGGCTCATTGCATGTAGCAGTACTCAGTGAAGAAAGCGGTGACTCCTCAGTCATAATAACACATAAATGCTGGTGAAATAATCAAGGTGTATGAATGACAATAGACTTTAAGGGATCATTAAGCTGTGGAAATGCTTTTAAGAGGTGTTACAGAAGTTCAAGTTCCAGCTTGCCATGCATTTACGCATTAAGGAAGTGCAAACTAAGTGATCAGATGATGACTGCCCTCTAGCATGCATGGACTAATGAGAAATGAGACCAGAAGTGTGTGGCTGTGTGTTTCTTACTGCACGATAGTGGTAATAGTTGATGCTCTTGCCGAATTAGATTATATAATTATGCACACATTTTTTAATTTTGATTTTAAGGGTGTTAGTGTTTACAAGCCTTGTGGATGCTTTTGCTGTGTTAAACTGAGTCGTTAATGATGAGCTTCTCCGCTTGAGGAAAGCGGGGCTGTTAGGATTATATTAGTCAGATTCGGGCATAACATTACCCAAATCTGGAGAAGTGTCTGAGATGCAGAAATATCTATTAATATATGTAAATCTTTGCTAACTACATGGACATTTAAACAAATATAAATCAGTGTTCTGGCTGGTGGGCTGTCACAGATAAGAGGTAAAGCTGGCTTATTGGATTAAAATAACACATGTTGATTTTTTATTTTTTTTTGTATGTTTTCTGTTGCTACTATTATTGACACGAAGGCTACGAACGGTCAGGCCGTCAGCATCGACGTTCACATGGCAGCTGCAGCTGATGCTCCTTCCTTTCTCTTTTGATCATGATGATGTACTCAAGCCATGCAGGGCCCTGTTCTCGCCTCACAGTGCACCTGAGAGCTGAGCTTTTGACATCATATAGCATGTTATAATTCACATTATAATCCGCTTCACATTTGGCGTACAGGCTGGAAGTACTTCTGGAATCCTTTAAATGTGTTTCTGTTTTCCTCGCTGCTCAATTTAATGCCGCCATCCTAGATTCATGATATAAATCTTTAATACTCACCAAGGAAGCTGTTGTGGGAGAAGGGTTATGTTTTTTCCTTTTTTTTTTTGTTTCTTTTGTACTGATGGGGGTTGATTGTGTGTTTCCTGGAAAGTGGCCACTTTTCACAGCCAGTTGTTTTATGTTTTTTGACAGAACGCGTCACAGCGGCGTGAGCGTATACATGTTAAGTGTCGGCTGAGTGTTTAACTCTCAATAAAGGGTCTGAGCTGCGGTGAAGCCTGAACAAGCGCCCGTTTCTCATCTGTAGCTACTGAACGTGTTAAAACCTTCAGACAGTCCATGTGACGGTAGTGATAACCCTCTCACTGTCTGCGCAGCACACTGGACTGTCAGGAATGAGGAAGCTGCACGCTTCGATTTCCTTTTACAGGAAGCACCACAGTTTAATACATGACGGTAAACATTTGATAAAAGTTTATTTTTGGATAGTTTAAGCTGAACTCGGGTCACAGTAGTGCAAAGCGGTTCACATAGAAGATGGAACATATTCCCCAGTAACAGATTGTTTCCAATGATGGATTTTTGAATGTTTTAATGACAATAGAACAATATATTCTTCAGATTTGTGTTTATATCACAGTCATGCAGCACATGCACAATGCACTAGTTATGGGAGAAGGTTTTTTTTGCACACTATATTTTAGATGCATTGGTCTGTATGTGCACCCTGAACTAAACTTTGTTTGACACTTCTGCTCTAGTTCCTCATTTCTTGTTCTAACTCTTATCTTGCCTATCAGCAGATACATATTTGCAGCAAACTGGGTATGAAAAAAAGGAAACTTTTTTTTCTCATGTATTATTTAAAGCAACTGCAAATTGTGGACGCCTGCTGTGTCAGCCTTGTAAAGGTGCTTATCTTTCCCAAAATGACCCCAAATAGACATCAATATGAAGCTTTAAAGATATATACTGGAACACAACACCAGATTGATAGATACTAGTTGAATGATCAACCGTTAAAATAAAGCTGGGGATACACAAAATAGAGCAGGGGTGGCAAGTAACAATGTGTGAGGTTAAAACGTCCAGACAAACATCAACTGGACTGAAGTCTTCAAAGTACCTGAAACATCCACTTAAGTACATTAACAAAGTACAAATACTACTACTACGTGCTACCTCTGAAATGGTCAAGGATCCGCTGTAAACGCTGATCGGACGTTACAAATGCTAACTCAGTGTCTCTTGCAGTCATTTTTTTCTTTTGCAAAAGTGCCTGAAAATGGAAGTGGAAGTGGAGGCCGGCCCCTCCTCGTGTCCCTGCCCTCTCTGCTCCTGCCCGAGGTTTGACGGTGGTGCAACATGTCCTCGTCCTCGGCAGCTCTTTCACCGTGAGCGCCATCTGTCACACTGAGCCTCGTCTTCCAGGAAATTACAGCTCAAACTCACAGCGACAAACGTTATCTGATGTGTACCCTGGCGGGGCCTGAATGAACTCAGCAAATCTCAGCTCGCTCTCCGCTGAATCCCAAATCCACTTGTTCCCTCAGTCATCCTTGTGGATGTAAAAGCATTTGGTGAGGGCAGATAAAAGTACAACCCAGTCACATTTCATCCAGGGACCTGTCCTCTTATCTGTATTAGAGACTGATCGCATCCTAAAATGGAAGCAGAGGCCGATAACAGTTTTACAGTTATGAGATTTTAATGAACAAACAGTTTAAGTTCAGATTGTGTTCGAAAATTGCCATCTGCTATATAAAAGTAATGATTATGAAGCTGGAGCGCAATATAGAGCTCCAGAAGCACTTTGCAGTCACATCAACACCTGTGCTTCTTGCAATGTTGTGGATCTGTTAAATAATAACTCCCAACTTTCAGTAAAACCACTTGCTTCGGGCTTGTTTACCATCCAAATGCACACAGAAGGTAATGAGCAGCAAGCCCTGCGAGAACACCCAATCATTCTCGGGCATTTCTCGTTCCTGATTTCAAGACTCTCGCCTTCACAGAGTGAATCTCTTACATTGTCTGAAAGAGTAAATTATTAACCGCAGGAATTTTCTGATTCAGATATGCGGTGTGAATTATTGATCAGTGTGAAAGTCAGGAGAAGTTCACAGTCAAATCCGTTGGCTGATGAGAGGTGGGCAGCAGCCATCTTGTTTCAGCCCACCACTGAGCACAATTCTGCAACGCGAGGAAACCTGCACTGTAAGCAGTGGTGCAAAGAGACTCAGTGCGCCTTTGTTTTTGTTAGAGCAGCCGTCATGAACGTTAAGGGGACACGCCGACAGGAAGAAACACAGTTTTAGGATTGTGTGGGTTTATTGCATTAAAAAAACACAGCTTTTTTTCGCCTTTTTTCTCCTTGCCCCCTGCCTCTTGTCCCCTGGATAAAGTTGGCTGGGTGGACATTTGATGGGGAAAAATGTGTATTTTAGTGCATGCAATTTTTTTCTATGACTTTAAGAACTGCAAGCTCTTTGTCTTGGGCTGTTTGTCAGTAGGTTTATTCATGCTTGTATGAGCCTAACCAGACGTTGCTCCCAGGATTTGGTGGAGACCCAAAGCAGAGCTAAGAAGGAGGCAACATTGCTGAGACTCCAAAGATATGGATGTTAAAGTGTGAGATTTGCTCAGCTGTTTACTTGACAGGGAATTTCAAAGTCAATAGTGGTTTTGTATCAGGCGGATCTTTTTACTGCTTGATAGCAAAACAGCTTTGGTTTGAACTTTCTTGGTTTTTACCCACATCTTTGGGATGTATTCATGTTGTTTCTAAAACTGTGTGGCATTTCTTTAGGTACTCCACCTTCCCTTTTCTCTTCAAGGTCTTTATTTGCCTTCAAGATGTGTTTTTCACTGTTCTTGGCTTCAATGAAACAGGTAGGAGAAGGACTAACCTTGCAGGTATACGCAAACATGATTCTTTTCACCATCATTTGAACAGTTTCTTAAATGCTAAACTTGTGTCTTTGACCGAGGGTTTATCTTCCTCTCAGCGAAAACTGAATATAGAAGTCACGGCCATGTTAACGCTTTCAGGTCAGACTGTTGGCTTGACTGCATAAACAGGCAGGGAATTTTAATTTCTCTTTTTAGAATAATCAGTAGGCATGTTTTATGAATTCATGGACATTTTTTTTCTGGTAACTTTTGTTCCTACACTGAACAAAAGGATCAATGAGAATTATATACCAACTATATTCACTCAGTTTAAATGATGAACAGCTTTCAGTAACCATGAGCATCTTGCGTTTCTTGCTGTCTTTTCGTTCTTCAAGAGATACCGGGTTTCTGAACTGGTACTACTGCTTCTCTTGGCGTGAATCCTGAACAGTCCAGAAATCGTCAGATGGAACAATAGAGTTTAAACTCTGAGGTGTGTTTGTGCTGCAGTCCCGGTTCTGTCAGCTCATATCACCGAGGAAGAGACCGACGATGGGTCGAAGATTACGAAAATATATTTGACCAGATTTGTTTTCATTCAATTGTGACCTGCAATCAAGGGCCCGTCTAAAATACATAGCAACATGTGTATGTGGGACATGGTGTGGTGGAGGATCTGTGCACACATTGGTTTCATGCTGTTCAACCTTCCTCTGATGTGAAACTCCAAAAATAAGTTCGATTTTACAAACATTGAACTTTTTATTTTTATTTATTCTTCTGAGACGGAAACAGATTCATTTTAAGACCATTTTAGTCTTTGATGCATGTTCTTGCATATTTATAGATTTTGTTACTATATTTATATAATGAAATGTATCAAATTGGAGCTAGAGTTAATATTTGTCCATTCAAATTTATTGTCCATTTAAATGGACAATAAATTTGTACTCCAGAACTCCATCAATAAACCTATCAGAATTAGTATTGTTTAAATGTTGTTTTTTTTGGGTACTAGAGAGACTTATTAGAGGACGTCTAGACTGAAAGTGTCCTCGAGTTCGCTCTGGCTGCGTTGTGCTGGATAATACGCATCTCGGCTGTCACCCCCCCGTGGCTCATTTTGGGGTTAGCTGGAGTTTAGAGTCGACTTTGTCCTGTCTGCTCGCCCGGGCCTGCCACCCAGCGTCGCTAACTCCGCGGCTGCCATCTCTCTCCCACTCGGGCTGTTGTGGCTGGGGACAGAGGACGCCCGCCACGTCCAATTTCACTCCGCTGGCGTCTGACCACGAGCTGCAGACGCACTGGTGACAGGGGTCATTTAGAAGCAACGCTGAGAGGGCCAGTTTAGCCAAGTCAGACAGACAAACAGACACAAGGGGAAAAACAAGGCCTGGGTGAAAGTCTGAGTCTGCAGCTCTGATGTGTCTGTCAGAAAGAGATGCAGCTGTGTGGTTTGAGGCCTGGAGCCACTTCTTGCGAGTGAAGTGGCCTTTTTCTGATACTATTTTAAGGTCACAACCACAGTTTGCTTTCATTAGTTTCGGCTCTAGGGAAACCAAGCAGAAGGTTGTAATCTGAAGTCACATGACACATGTGCAGCTCATTCATTAAACACCTTTGGTGACTTATCAGCTCCACCAGGAGAGGCAGTTTGGTAACAGTTGCAATTCACATGCTGTGGTTGTAACCTTTCAATCCACCCTAATGTCTATATGGGATCTTTCATCACAGGTAAAAGATAAATCCAATGTGTGTGGTATTTCCTGCCACATGAGATTATTGATTAATAAACAAACAAACACTTTGGATTCAGTCTTTTTTCGAAAGACGCCAGTCTGGTGAGATAGCAAACATATGACAGGTACTAAAGTCTGGTGCACATTTGGCCAATTCTTTCATTCACGCAAGATTGCATTGGGTTGAGGTCAAGCCCGACTATTTCTTCAATTTTATAGTTCAAAAGAAATGCTATGTGTGGAACACAGAATAAACTTTTCTATCCGAATTTCTCACAGGAGTTTCACCTTCTTGTGTTGCGATACACTGAACAATGATATGTACGTATATGTATATGCATATGTATATGTATATTCAGAAAATGGGGACCTGAAAAATTGCAGTATTACATGTTTGTTCTGTATGGGCAGCAGCTCTCCAATACGATCTGGTTTTATGCCCATCTTTTGCTTGTGAACTCACTGCCACCTTTAAACATTTTGTATTTGACTTTAACTCCCCTCATGCATCAGATTTATGGCAAAATATTAAAGAGGATTTCAGTGAGGGTGCTTTATATTTTCCCCATGCACTCAGATATAGCTAGTAAAACGGATCGTAAACATCTCAGAAATCCCCAGAAAGCAGTGAGGAGTTATTACCTCCGTGTCTGGACCCAAAAGGAAGACAGGCCAAGGGTTTAAAAAAGGCCGTCTTTTGTCCTTATTTCAGACTGACTGAGCCACAATTTAAGTCTTGTAGTAGGTGTATGAAACATCGATTTTTGACTGGGTCACACATAAACAATAAAGAGGGCCTGATATAAATTCCTAGAATAAGTCATCGTCATCATCATCAGGGTAGATCTTTTTCGAAGCATTTTACCAGTAAAACGCGAGGAGAATATTTTTAGCATTCCTTACTGTCAGCCTCCATGCTTGCACTTAAATATAAACCTTGTTCCTGATTTAGCTGCTTTATGGTGCCAAAAAAAACAAACAAATTTCAGATATGATGCAGATGGAAAACCAAAACCAATCAAGCACTTTGACTTTTGGGATGGCCACTGAATGGGTTTACACAGTTAGAGCCAGAGGCCTCCAATGGTTTGGCCTGGAGTCATTACTAACCTGATATAACTGAAGTGGAAAAAATATTCCTAAAGAGATCGATATGAGAGCGAAAACAAAAACGGCTTATCGTGAAATGAGGACTGTCGTTGTTCTGAGAAGGTGGAGGAAGTTTTTAATTTTGCACGTAGAATCTGAGAACAACAGTAAACTGTTAAAATACAACTGAGGATAACTGGAAGATAAAAAAAAAATAAAAATAAAAAATCGATAAAAGTGTTAAACAAACAAACACACAAAAACACACAAACTGTATTTAAAAGAAATTTGTTTGCATTCATCTGTAAAATGTATTATTTAAGAGTTTTCCTCCAGGTACGTGCCCAAATTCTCATCTGCTTTAATGACATAGAAAACAAATACTTGATTTTAAATGAAAAATAATCAATAACTCAAACAATTTAATGAGAATCAATTGGCAGGCAGTCTCAATGAACTCAAAATCTCCCAATGGGAATCACATTCCCATCCGAGTTCATCCTTCAATTCACACAACTTAATCAGAAATGTCACTTAGCCCTGATATCTGCTTTGATAAAAAAAAAAATAAAAAATGTCTCTGCTCACCCGTGCAGCCCTGCGGCGATATTGATTAATGTTGGCCCCTGTCTGGCTCCGGCTGAAAGCCGGGGGGGCCTCGGGGACTTGTGCAGACAGATGGAAAGGAGGATGGCACGGGACACTGGGACAGCAGAGCTGCGAGGGGTGGGCCTAAAGCTGCAGCGTTATTGATTGACACAAGAGATAGAGCCGTCAAAGCCAAACTGAAGGAAAGACAAAGAGAAAGTAATATTGTGTGCAGAAAACAATCCCTTTGGTAGACAAAATGGAGCCTCAAACCTCGTATGATATGTGCAGATTACTATTAGACACGCCTGGCCACCCCCTCCCACAGTATCTTAACCTATCACATAAAAATAGAGTAATCTACTTTTCCCTCTGGCATCTGATTTCCTCCGTTCATCTCAAAATGATTTGCAACCATTATCTTTGCATGTGCGTCATTGTTTCAGAACCTTATCGGTACAAAAACGATGTTCTCAGCCATCTGGAAAACTTTTGTTCCGAACTTTATAACCAGATTACATGAAAAAAAAGAAAAAGTATTTGCTTTGTCATGCAGGCACACATGAGCAATGCTTTTCCTGCTCGTATTTAGATAAGGAGAACACCAAGATGCTGAAAGCAATTTGAAAATGAAAAGGTGAAAGAGAAGTAATTAAAGTTGAAGGCAGTTTGGTGTTTGCTGCGAGCCGCTCAGGGTATCAGTGCCGGATGAATTTAAGATGGAAATGTGATTATCCCTTCCAGGAACATAAACAACAAAAATATAAAACCAACCCAGAGCAATTTTGACATCCGTTAACTCAAACCTTCAGCGCCTCGAGCGGTACTTCTTAAAATTGGATTCTCACTCGTCCAGATTTCCCTCTTCATCCAAAGAGTCCAGTCTTTATGTGGCAACGATTATTCAGTGTGCTATTTGACGTGATATGTTGTAGGTGAAAAAGATGTTTTACAGATTCACAGATCAGCAACAACGTCATAATCCACCGGCAGATGAAGAGATGAGATTCGGCTGCTTCCTTCATCACAGTTTATCAATAGTTTCATCTCCGACAGGCTTTTTTAAATATACGAAATAGCTGTCTACAGCACATGTCCAAACCATCTCAATCAATCGTTGGATTTATCTCTAAAGTGCTCGATTGAATGACACACGAGATCTCTTTATGTTTGCCAAGGAAGGGGAATCATGAGTCTGGAGTGGTCCGGGCTGATTGACACGTGGAGTGAAGGCTGAAACATGTGATCAACCTCCTGCAGAGGTTCATGCTGGTTTCAAAAGGTGCGAGTACGCACAGTGCGAGGCCGCTTGAGGCAGAATGGGAGGCAAAAGACGGACATAAACCATGTGAGGCAGGTGGACATAATGTTATCAGAGATAATTGTGTGTGCATGTGTGTATGTGTGTGTTTTATCCACCCAACAATAGTTCCTGATCTCATCACTGACTCGAACACCTGTTCAGGATTTCCAGGTATTCTTTTGTTTGGCGTGTGTGCCTAAAACGAGACAGAGAAAAAAGGGATGGTATTCAAATAATGCAAATGAACAAAGCTTGCACGTTCAATCGATGACACGCAAACACAGCTGGGAACACAAAGTGTGTATTAATCATGGCCCAGTCCACCTGACTGAATAATGTAAACAGTGGTTATGACCTCGTCAGGCATGATTTTGCACTTATTTATCTCTTTTGCTAATGTGGAACATGTTGTGTATCAGGTAATTATTTCTGGGCTGTAATATGTTCATGTTCACTTTGCATGATGGTTATACAACACACACACACACAGCTAATCTCCACATGTTGTCATGTCAAATGTGAACAAATAGTCTAATTTTATGGCTGGTGAATTGTAGTTTTTTCTCGTCTTGAATCAATAACATGCGCAGCCAGCTTGGCGGGCGGGTCCTGCTCATTCCTTTTAACTTGTGCGGCGCCTGTGATAAAAGACGAGGAGATGAAATTACTTTGAAAGTAGACCTAAACCAAACACTTGACAGCGCTTGAAGTCTCCTGTCACGGCGGCGGCGGTGTGTGTTGGGAGGGAGGATTATTGGCAGGAGCCTGTGATGGAGTGGAAGATAGAGCCGGCTGTCACAACAGTTTGAGAAGAGTCCCTTTGAAATGACGGAGACGACTAGTATATCCACCCCTCGCCATCTCTTACCCTTCTGAGGATCCATTTTGGTTCGGTGCTTTATGATGCACTTTATTGCAGCTTATCTTACGTGTACAATGTGCATGCCTGCTCAAAATGGCCGACAGGGAGAACAGCCAACCCTCGAAGAAACACAGTCATGCACAAGTGGCAACAGAGTTTTGGGTCAACACCACAACAGTGATTTAATAATGACACCGCTCATCGGCATACACTGTCCATCACATGAAAAGTAAAGTTTTGATTAAATGGACACTTCATTTGAAAATCTGCGTCCCACTCCATAATAAGAGTGTCCGGACAAACTGAGGACAAAATGGACCTCAAATTTAACTGAATGATTTATGGAGATGAGCGAGTTTAGTCGTTAATATTTCCCAGACGTACTGCAGACACTAATTTACATGCTCATGTTGTCGTAGCTGGTCAGGTACACTGTGACACTGCAGCCGCAAAGAGTTACTTTAGAGAAAGTATTTCTGACAGTGTCACAGAGTCAGACCATGCTTCAGTACTTCACAGAGCCTTTACTTCACTTATTGATCCTTATTCATACCGTGACTACAGAGCAGCTCCTACTACGATTAACTAGGACTCAAGCTATTAAAACACTTGATCCATTATGTGTCGGGTTATCATGTCTTATATGGACGTTGGTTTGATGAATAAATATTCTGTTACTAAGTACCTTATTTAACAAAATGTCCTCGTCTTCAAACACGCAAAAGTAAACTGTAATACAAAGCAAAGGTTGTTAACTGAGTGAAAATAAATGCTCATAAAACTACTGGTTTTAATATGAAAAAACAGATCGATTGAAATCTTAGTTTTATGAGGCTGAATTTCCTGAAAAACTATTGAACATATCTGATCATTGTCAAGGGTAAGCGTGAGCATTTTGTCGTTATGGGCTTCCATAGCAGCTTCTAAATAAAAATGCTAATTCTATCTTACAGTCACCAATTCCACGAGCCACATTAAGGGTGTCAAACATAAGGCCCGTGGGCCAAAACCAGCCTGCAAATGCCTAAACCACGGATAAAATGCCCCTGAGATGTGTTCAACACCCCTGACCTACATATATAAATGTTGGAACTGTGTGTATTAAACTATAAAACATTCCCATGTAACCATATCAGGCGCCCGTATGTCCCAGATCCCCGTCCATATGAGGGACCAAACGACTATTTGGCAAAACGTGCTTAATTAATAAGCGAAAAGCCTCTTTGCCATTTAGAAGGGGGAAAAAAAGATGACTGTTAAAAAGGTCAGACAACAGGGAACTACATTCACACAGTACACTTAATAATGTGAGAATTGTAGCCTGTTCAGTTAAAACAATCAGCTGTTCTCAAATGCTTCTACAGAAGACTGACAACATCCAATAAGGCTGCCAGAAGTTGCAATATGTCAGCTAAAAGCCTTCAAACATTCAACGCTAACAAAGGCAACACAGAACAACTGATCCATGACACACATAGACACACACACACACACTCACGCCACATGCACTGTGTTTCTGGAAGGCTGACACAATGCCGGTCATTGTGTGGGTGGAGACGGCCTTCCGTAAATCACGGAGGCCACAGACAGTACACTTTAGTTGGAAGTGAGAGCGGTTTGTAATGTAAGTATGACTAAGACAGTGAGTGTGCAGTGGCACAGAAACCTCCGGAAAAAAAACATAAAGACTCCTGAGTGTATTCCAGGATTACTACTTGTAGACGCATGTAAACTTCTGCTGTTTTACACAATATATGAGAATCTTAAAGTAAATATCCTCACCTGTAAACAATAATGTTGTTTTACTAAGTAACAGTTAAATAATTGGCTGTGAGCATTTGGTTTTCCGACAAGATATGATTGCTCATAAATTATTATTACAAACCAATTTAAACATAATAAACAGTTAAGATTAATAAACTGATACAATTACTTCATATGTTCATTATTGTAGATACAACCTTTTTTTTCTTTAAACATGGAGTCATTCATAATGTCGTAAAGTATTACTTAAAATAGTGAATATTCTATCGAAAAGGACATTGGACATTGATATTCCGAAGCCACACTTGCTAATTTAAAGCACCGTATTCCAACTGCTATCCATTAGTAGAACAAATACTTGGCACATTTTATTTCCAGGACAGAGGAGATGGTGTTTTTGTCCTTTTAAACTGAGTAACTAAATAATAGCACCAATTGTAGCAAATTGAATTAATAAGCAAACTGTAAAAGATAATGACTCTTATTTCCTTGAAACTGTAACATTTGCATTTCGGTTAATAACCTTCAGGATTTGTGCGTCAGCTCGTCTTTGGTTCCAATTTTGAAAGCAAGAGGCGATATTAATGAATTGGTATTATAAATAAATGGCTCTGGCAGATTTGCTCGTATGAAAACACCGGGGTGTTTTGGCTACTCGATGCAGCTCTCCTAATTGAGGGGATTCAGAGTGCCTTTGACAGATTGAGTGGACTGCAGTGCATTGCATGATTTAGTAGACAGAGGAGCAGGTTGCCAGACAGAAAATATTCAGAGGCTTGGCAGCATCTCGAGCTGCACTCAAAGGAAAAGGCAGCGGGCAGCTCAGCGCTTCAATTATCGCTGTCTACATATTTGGTCCTCACTGATATGTTATTGGGTTACTGTGATGTGGGTGTTGAATCACTGATTTCTGATGGGCTGAGATGGTTCATCTCGAGGTCAGTCGGGTATTGTACATTCCTAACATTTTCTACATTGTTTTTATTCTCTTTCGAAAAGTAACCCATCCCCCCATGAAAAAAAATAAAAAATCAAAGCTGGTGTCTTTAGACTAAGCTAAAGAGTATGAATCAGCCTCTGTAAAATGTCTTTAAGGCTTTGTTTGCGTGTCAAGTGTAAACACATCGTCTTTATGTTTTCGTTTCAGAAAAGTTTTGCGTTTTCACAGCAACATTTTGAAAACGATGCCCATTTACGTGGAAATGACAGAAATGCAAAAACGCTGTAGTACCATGCCAAGCCATGAGTCGGCACTGTTTGTTTTTATAATGAAACAACACAGTACGAGAACAGTACGCTATAAACATTAACAATGTCGAGTACGGATTAAGTTGGATTGCTACTCCGGGTGACTCTTGGCTATCAAATTACCAAGTCCCAGGAGAATATGGACTGAGAGTCATGACACTCTGGAGGCCAACATTGTTGTTATTGTCCATTAATTATGCGTGTTGCAAAAGAACTGATTCCTACGGTGATAGCGTGCACGCGCAGTAGCAGCGTTTTTGCTATCTACATGGAAACCCGAACGTTTTCAAAAAGTTCAGTTTCCCCCCGTTTCCATGGAGACAGAGTCAGAGCCGTTTTCAAAAGCTTGCATTGTCAGTGGCTCAGAGCACCATTGTTGTGTGAACAGATACCCAAAACGTTGTTGTGTAAACAGGGCCTAATGTAAACTCCTTGGAGGAGACCAAAGAGGAGCTAAAAAGCATAGGACGTTACAATCATAGTGACTCAACATCTTGTGAACGTGAACGTATACCCTTCTTGAAAGAAGAGGCAGTGGGACCATCTAAAAGAACAGAAGAGAGGGACAGATAAGGTTGAGTGAGCTACAGAGTCCAGCTTGAGACGGTTTGGACACATCCTGAGGAGAGACATTGGTGTGACAGTAGAGGAAGTCGATGATCTGCTCTTCTGACCCCTGGAGGGAGCAACCGGAAGATAAAGAATATCCCCCAACCAACTTTTTAGGTAGTAACTTTGTTCTACAGCCAATTCAACAATGTAACAAAGCTACAAGGTAAAATGGGCACAGATGTTGGTCTGTTCCATTACCAGCTAAAAAAATACTGCTTATCAGGCTGCAAAAATAGTAAAAAAAAAAAATGTAATAAATGATAAGTATTCGCTTTTAAGTCTTGATTGCTTGTTTGCTGTATAAGCTGTTGAAAGCCTTTATTCAAACTTCCCCCATAAACGTAAGTAAGAGCATTTACAGGAAGTTATCTGCAGAAGCGGTTCCTCTCATGTCAACATGCCTCTGAGTGCAGTGAAACCAAAGAGTCCCATCGCACTGTTTGTCACTTTGACAGGCGGAGCAACCATCCAGAACAAATGTCGCCTTTCTCTCAGAGGTTGTCTGTGCTCGGCTGAAGGTGTCACATCTATTTGTCTGCATGGACTTTTTGCGCGTGTGAGAGAGAGAGAGAGCGAGAGAGAGTGAGCGTTTGTATGTGTGGATGTGTGAAAGGCGTTTTACAGAGTCAAAACCACAAGTGTACCACTTCTATACAATGACAGCAGCCAAGGACATTTTTACATACACTTGTTTTTGAATTGATCAAAAATAAATATGGGACACCCAAAACAAAATAGGAATATGGACCTTTGTTACTGTAGGGTCTAGAAAAAACTCTTCATATTCCCTTGAATGGTACTGATCCACAAGAACCGACTCATTTTGTCAATCAAAATGTTTTTATATGGTATGTTAAAGATCCACTGAGCCTGTATGAGGTGAAGGCTAATATATTTAAAGAAGCAATAAAACAATATCACGGGCTTCTATTTCAACCAGGTCTAACATTCAGTCGAGTGGTACAGGTTTGCTGTATCGAAATACGTGAAACATATTTATTTAATGACCGATCTTCCTTAGCCTTTTATAGGCCACTCAGTTGAAATGTTTACAGTTGGAGAATTTCAACAGTAACATTTCTTACTTTGTTACGCTTCTGACTTTTTAGAGTCCGTCTTAAAAAAGAAATACACCGCTTAATGTTAATTACGTGTCATAAACATCTTTACGAAGCAGAATTGCTTGGTGTTTTATAATGTATAGTTGAACAGAATAGTCTGAAGTTTCACTGGATATCTTTAAAAAAGTTTTCACAAAAATTGTTTGATGCAAAAAGTTATATTTTAATTGGAAAAGAGAGGCATTCTGTAATTGTTTTTGGTTAGTTTGAATGAAACAAGAAAACATGGGAAGTGACCATATATGATAAGTCGCCCCATAAAAGGTTAACGGCCAGGCAACCAAGAAAGAGCAAATAAGCCTCCTGTCAGTTAATTTCTGTGCAGATCATTTCAACCAAACTTAGCTTTGTCATTATCAGTCTTGGAATGTATTTGTAGCATGAGCTAATTTGTTACCTATTGTGCTGTTTTTAAAAAAAAATACATGAAATAAATATGAATATTTGAATTTAATCTCTCTTATCTGTATTACTTCAAGTAGTAGGAGACACACATGTAAACTTTTCAGTTTTAAATAGATAGAATCATTATAACGTCAATCTCTGCTTCGGTAAATCTAGAAATAGTCACGTTACCTGTTGCAGTGACACAATGTAAAAAGCAAAACTCTTTCAACCCTGAAACCAAACTCTGGTGCTAATCCTCAGATCCAGTTATACGTAATGTATTAACTTAGTATTAGAAGGCTTACTGATAATATCTGAGATTTTAGGAGTAAGGGGGACTCAGATTAAAGCACATAATAGAAAGTTACTTGTTTATTCATGGTGGATGTGGTCACTTAAGTTTCCTCTGTCGAAGAGACACTTTGTGTCACGGCATTTTGTTTATCTAACGTGAACAGAAAGTGCTAAAATAGCTGCACGCATCTAGCAGAGCCTCTGTCATCCTGTTGCATAATATATTTGAGGCCAAATCAGTTTAGACGTGTACATATCTCCATAATCAGTCCCTCCGTCTTCCTGGAAACTTTCATATTGAAATATTGCAACCTTTGTGTCACCATTTCCCTGAAGTGTCCCACGAATAAAACAGAGTTACATTTGCAGCAATGAGAAGGTCAATGATTGTCCTTCCCAGTACGGTTGATTTAAAGTTCTGAGTATTTCCTGGCAGCGAAACTATTAGTGCAGTCGCGGAGAGGTCTGAGTGTGCCTCTACTGAACGTGACGGGACACATTTTCAACATTTCACACACAAAAAAGAAACAAAACTGTTCCAAATTCTGATATTGATGATGGCTTACAACTTCCATTCAGGTTGTTTTAGCTTCAGTGTCTCGCTGACACAATGTTGTCACTCAGCGGCGGGACTCTCGAGAAAAGCAAATCTCTTGTGAAATTGCTTACTTTGTCTCCCCTTTGGTTTCGCAGCGGGGGCTATATAAGAAAATGGGCTTAAGTAGAGTGGAAAGCACTTTCCACAGTTCCAAAAAAATCGCTTATTCAAACTTTATGCTAAACCCATGAAGTGGTTTGTTTTAGTAAAACTAAGAAGCAATGTTGTGTTTGTGATGGTTTTTAGTCACTGGTGCTTTTAGATGGAGACACTCTCTCAAAATGAGGAGCTTATAGAAAGCCACACTATAGTCTCAACGTGGGTACGCTGGTTAATATTGTATCAAGTATTTTCTTGATTGGAAACAATGTGAGTGTGTCGGGTTGTCATGGTTCACGGTGATATTGTTCGTCATTCCTCGATCCATATGATGCATTGATTTTACTGATGAATGCAACAAAGTAAGATTCAATCTAAAGGAATGAAATACAAAAAAAGCACTAGTTGTTTGCTCTTTAAAAAGCAAAGAAAAACATCAACAATATACACAAGTTTTTATATATTGTTCTAGTGGAAAACCCAAGAAAAAAAAAAAATGCACTCATGATTGTGTTTTCAGGAGGAAATGTTCTGTTTTGTGTGGACACACTCCATTTTCTATTCCCAGAGACCCACATTTCCCCAAAGGACTCGAGTCCTCTGAGAACTCGGCTGCTATTTTCAGAGCAATGATTTGCACACATTTTCATTCATTTTATATATGAGTTTCTTTGAGACTTTGATAAGTCAGAGAACACAAATGTATACAATCTTAGTTTGTTCTAAAGGCCCATGGGCCAAAACAGGCCCGCAAGAGGCTCTAATCTGGCCCCAAACCACCAAGCAAATGGTACAAATTTCATAGAAAACATTGATTTATTAACAAATGTTAATAAATCAATGTTCAAATGTTCATTTTCAGTATTAATTGTTTGGTTTTCGCAAATATATAAACATTTTCATCACCTATACTCTGTGCCACAACAAAGGAAAACTTTAAAGTTTAAATTCAAAGGTTATTATGGCCCAATTTTACCCATTCAAGCTGAAATTGGACTGTATGTGGCCTCTGAACTGAAATGAGCTTTACACCCCTGATTTAAAGGGACGATTTATTCCATGCCTCTGGTTTACATTTAGGGGACCGAACACTGGTTTAGTTGGGTTTTTAGCTCTTTGACTTGACTTCTGGGTTGGTAATTTTATTGGTCCAGATTGGGTCCAGTGTGTAAATAATGTGCTTATTGCTAACTTTGCTAGATATAACAGTAGCACATTACATAATTGTCTTTGAGATGACATCAGGAGTGTTTTTGTCTCATTTGGCTGATTGTTGAAGGTTATCCTGATTTTCATTCGACTAAAATATTACATATTGGCGCCTTCAAGATTATTTATTATTGTGAAAGTGAATTGCTTATCCAATTGGTTTCACCTTCATTTTTCAAAGTGTGAGAAAGCTTCCCGAGTCTCACTTTCGACAGCCAAAACACTCATATTGAGGTTCATCGAGTTCACGGAAGCCCAGGCAGGAAAGGAATCCGACAGTTATGAAAATATTCTTGGATTGCGTCCAGGATAAATGATCAAAATCAGTTAAGCCAAACAACAGGGCAAGGAAGCAAACATTGGGGATCACTTCTTCAAATTTAAGTTAAAATCCGTTTGAGGAAAGCTTCCCATGTCTGTATAAGAACGGAAAGAGGCAGACATGCACAGACACAATGGAGAGTTACACTAAATGTTGTTATTGTCATCAAAAGTCCGCCAGTCAGAAATGGTGGCTCATATTAGCACATTTTTCTGCTGCTGTCTGTTTTTAAAGTGGATGGGGGGGGGGGGGGGGGGGATAAACGTTTTGTTAAAACAAACGCATAGAAAAATGTTTTTTCTTAGTTTTCTTTCTCAACCCTTACTGACATTTTATCACGAGCTTTGCACTGTATTATTGTTCATTGCCAGCCAGACTTAGGAGTCTTTAAATTATCCAGTATAAATCCCTTTTATGAGAAGATGTGCGACTAAGAAAAGTACAAATTTATTCAGCACATTTCAACCCTTCGCCAATATTATACTCTGGTTGCTTGAGAGTTTTCTTCTCATTCCTCATCCAGTTCAGGGTTGTCTTGGCTGGATTCAGTCTCAGCTGACAATGGATGAAGGCAGGATACATCCTGCATGAGTAACACACACTCGCCTCTACACCTACAGGCAATTTAAATACACTAATTAACTTCAAATGTCATTTTTTTTTTTTTGTTTGTTTGTTTTTTTGCCTGGGAGGAAACAAGAGTATCTAGAGAAAACGGACACATGCATGAGAAACTTAGACTTTTAATTAAATATCTTTCAGTTTGAGTGACACGTAGCCAATGAAGCTATGGCAAGCTGAAAGAGGAAACAAAAGACAAAGATAGCAAAGACAGCAGTGTGAAAGACATTAAAAAAAAAAAAAAATTGGGGGGGGTTGTTCAATAGGTAACATTTCTGACCCATTTCTCTGTGGTTCATTGATATAAAGTACTCTGCCTCTGGATTATGGAGGACGTCAGCCTGAAGGCGTTTGGGATTTGTTGAGGTTGTGCAGATGACAGCGGGAGGCTCCACTTAAGGGGATGGATTGCGTAAGACCACTTTAAAGACAAAGAATGAATAAGAAGAGGGGATGAGGAGATTTCTTAAGAGGCTGCAGAGAATCACCGATCAAATGCTACGGCCGCAACGGATAACACGATCTCCGTAAACACGATCTCCGTAAACACGATCTCCGTAAACACAGTATCCAGGTCCTTTCACATCATTTATGAGGTGACAGATGATGAGAGGTGAAACAAGATATAAGGAGAGAGACGAGAGCACAAGTTGAGTCCTCTGTGCGGAAGGTGGGACAAACGATTGTAGTTATAATTAGACCAGATTTCCCTCTTTGTTTTTTGACTCTCAGTTTTTGGAGCTATATAAAATCTGCGAAAAGGTAGTTAATCTCAAGACTATTATTTGACTTTGACAAATTACTCAACGGTGGAAAGAAAAAAAAATGCTTTTATTCCTGTTACTCCCTCAGTAAGGAACTGCTTCAATGTGTTGACAATTACCTTCATAATATGTCCAAATCAAAATAACCACAGGTTGGGTTGTACACTTAAATCAATATTTTCTTCTGATTCCTTTTTGAAATATAACTGCATGCGTCTAAAAGACCAAGCTACTTAGTGACCTGATTTCAGGACTGACAACTTACCTGACACTATATGAACTGCACGTATGCAGTAAACATCACCCATCTGGTATCGCAGGGAGTTCAAAACAAACACCAAATATGGCCTGACCCCGGGCTCGTCGTGAAGGAGAGAGGCGGGGTGGAGGAGAAGTAACTTCTGTCTCACGCAGGAAGAGTCCTTGACTTATGGTTATGAGCTGGATCCCTTCAGTTCAGTGCTCACTTTCTCCAAACTACAGTGTGTTCGCCATGTGAGAGTGCATTCACTAGATTAGAGCAAGGCCGCCTGTCTCCCAGTGCGCAGCAAAAACCCATCTTCCTTTAACCCTTCTTCATCTGTATCCAGAGAGTATGCCCACCCTGCGGTGTCTGGTTGAACATACTCTACATTGCAGGTTTCCTCAGAAACAAGCGGTGACTCACAGAGCAGCCTGAAGCTGTGGATGGTCAGCAGATCTTTACACCAGGACACAAATTCACCAAATTTATACACGTTTTCATTCTCATAAGGCAAACTAAAATCCCAACTTGGTGTTTAGAGCTGAGGTATTTTAGTTAATATTATCGGACTCCTATTTCGACTATTATCCAACAGGCACATTTAAGTCGCTTCTATTGGATAAAATAACTTAAAATGCAGGTCTACTACATTCAGTCCAGGTTTTTCATCCGTCTTGACAACCACTCTTCTCTCACTTTGTCTCATTCCTGGAAAAAAGTCTAAACTTTGTTCGTAGCACTCAGCAGGCAGTGCAGTGTGAATGTTTAGATGGGCTTAACATTATGAAAAGCAGGACCTCCTCTTGTTTTCTTTCTGGTAACCTTCACACTGACGGCTGGTTGTGTGTGTGTGTGTGTGTGTGTGTGTGTGTGTGTGTGTGTGTGTGTGTGTGTGTGTGTGTGTGTGTGTGTGTGTGTGTGTGTGTGTGTGTGTGTGTGTGTGTGTGTGTGTGTGTGTGTGTGTGTGTGTGTGTGTGTGTGTGTGTGTGTGTGCCTGTGTATACACATGCAACCTTCAGCTGAACCACACGCTGTCACACTGGCAGAAATCTGCTTATACTCGTATGCTGTAATCGCTTTTTCTGCTCAGTAAGATGGCGGTAATGATGTGCCGAGGCATTACACACCAACTTGATTTGACTATAGGTTTTCCATCAAGATCGTCTCCAAAGAAAGATTTACTGTGCAGTCGGGCTACGAGTCACATGTAATTTACTTTAAAAAGTAAAAAAAGATTTACTGATTCAACCTTCATTCGAAGATCAATATGAGAATAAGAATCAATTCCTGGCCTTAATTACACTGAGAAAAATAAATGAGAGGAGAAGTAAATGTCATTTTATTGGATCTGTCGAATCAATAATAAAGATTCAAATTAGTATCGTTACACAAATAAATCTAATATTCAAGTAAGAATATTTGTTCAAAATACCGGACACTGATTATTTTTTTTACTTAACAGGGATAATTAAAGAAATGTGAACCAAACTTTTAAAATTTAACAATGTTTAAAAAAAAAAAATTTAATTCTTCATTTATTTCAGGCATGTGACGTTTAATACATTTTGTGCAATCACATACATATCCAATATTCCGATACACCCCCCCCCCCAAAAAAAAAATATATATACACCATTTGATCTTAATAAATACATAAATAAATAGTATTTTATGAAACTATAGTGATAAAAAAATATATATAATCTATGTTTAATTAGACCCACACATACTCATCAACATACATACATACACACACAAACATCTCATATATCGGATTAGCATGCCTGAAAAGGGGTAAGAAGAAGTAAACTTATCAAATCCTACCCCTTTTCAAAAATATTTAATAGTTCTATATTATAATTATCTTTATGTATTAAAGAGTATTATATATGTAGATATAACAGTAAAAATGTTATCTGATATGTATATATATGCATACCAAATATACACCAAATACTATAATACCCATAAGCCATTGGAAGTAATCGTTCCCAAGCACGACGGAGAAATAGAATGAACATATACTTTAAGGTATTACTGTATGGGAGATAGACTATGAACAATCTATCAAACAAACACTCCAGTGTATAAGTGAGTAGTTTAAACAAATAACAATCTTGCGCGATCAGCAGAAGCAAAATTAGGAAGAAAGTCGCCATGTTTTTTGTTTCTTTAAGTAGAAGATCTCGTAGAATATTTTTAATGGTGTATCGACTCCTTACCTCTCTAGAGTTCAGATACCCTTGTTTGAAATAAACAAATATATCAATGGCGCAGGCTGCTATAACAACCCGCATGTACACATTAGCAATATATTGGAACTTTGAAGTGGACACGGTGATCAGAAACAGAAGAGAAGACTAAATACATCCAGCCTGTAATGGACACAAGACGAGATCATTTAGTTTTTTTTTTTTCTTCCTCGGTTTTACACAAGTTTCCAAAATAAGTGCAAGACTGCGCTCTCTTCATCACATGAATCCGTTCATCTCCTCTGCCGCTTGATACAACTCATGGATCTTGTGGCGGTGGAGTCGATTCCATCACAGGGCAAACACAGACAGACCGTCGCACACTCACATTCACAGCTGGCGGCACTGTAGAGTCAACAATTAACCTCAGACACATGGAACCTTTTTTTTTTTTTTTTTTTAACCCATTCATTGATTACTGACTGTTTTCTTGATAGATGCTACCTTAATTGATTTATTGTCGACATATTGTTTGAGCAAGTTTGAGTCACGAATCTCTGAATGTACCTTCCCAATGGCTGTGGGATGAAACATCTGCTCTCGTCTTTATAATCACAACTAAACTATTGATATGGACTTTGCCTCCCCAAATAACTGAGAGAAGTCTCACCTACAGTGTTTCACTGCAGCCCCCGCGCAACTGATGTTTGTTTTCATACTTGATACTCCTCTTTCCTCTTTTCTACAGTTTCAGTCTTTCCGTAGACTCACTGTTGGTTCACATACAACTCTCCCACCAGCTTTGTTTGCAACAGCAGGCGGCCGTTATCACAAACTCAAGAATGATTGTCGACTGTCTGACCAGCACCAAGAAGCTGACAGCCGCAGACTCGCTCGGGTCGGAGAGGAATCTGTTGTGACTGGAGCTAAAAGAAAAGAGAGATTTGTCCTTAGGTATGCTGATTGGGATTCTGATTGATCTCCACATTTCTGAACCGACGTTTCGCAGTTTTTGTCTTCTTTCATTTTTGAGGCAGCACGAACAAACTCAACAAACATATCTTCACGTATGTGCTAATAACCTGACAAATCTAACAAGAACACCCAAGCAGAAGGTCATTTTTTTTTTTTTTTTTTATCAGTCTGATAGTTTGACGTTGAGTTTTCTTCGAGCAGTTTTAACAGCTTTTAGAGGAACCTCAAAGTCATCCGTCATGCGCTTGGTTATCTTATTCATATGATATAAAAATACTTGTGACAGTATGACTAGACATGTTTGCATGGAAAAAATGAGCAGCTTGATTATGTAGAGTATTTGGTGCAACTACGAGTGGTCATTGGAAATCTGAAAAAAAAAACCTACAGAATTGTTACTTTCTTCTTCAGAACTTTGATAACATTTTTCCTGAGGTAGAAGTTGCTCTTTTTATTGTCTTTTCTAAGCTAATATTTAGCCTGCTTCTGCTTAAGTAAAGGATTGTAGTTCATTAACCATCTCTGCTCGCAATTGGACCTGCTTGTATGTTGTTTCACTAGTGAAGCAGTCAGTACAGGTTTAGGATTTCCAAAACAACCCCAGCTTCACCAAACATGATGTAACTTTGGCATTAATGGTCTCATACTTGGCCGTATTTCTAGCTTGGGTGAATTTTGAACTGTTTACCACTTTTCAGAAACACACTCGTTCCATTTTCATTCGTATAAACTGCATTTATTGTGTTTGCGGTTTTGGCACAAGCAGCTTTTCCATCAGGCCACACAGGAGATGGACGCTTGCCAAGGAGCGACTGATTATTGTGTTAAATTAATTCCGACTACATTGATGGAGGAGACGGTTATTTAGCGGCGCTGGAGCTGCACTTTGAGGCTGAATATGAGCGCGGTAATGTTCATCTTGGGGATACTGCATATATTTGCAGACACCGGCTGCAACAAAGGTGTCCAGCAGCAATAATTTGCATTAAAATTTTAAGAACTTGTCATTTCGTTTTGTGGTTAATTAGGCAACAGTGCTCAGAGAAAAGGAGGGAAGAAAATAGGACGTGGTTTCTTTGCATGAGGAAAGCTGGCGAAAAGATTCAAACTAAGACTGATCTGCACTTTATCATGAAGTATGCTGAAAACATTTTGGCTTTTTTTCCATATGGAAGATTACTTTTTGTTTGCTGTACATGATTTAATGAAACCCTGGAATGTACACTTTCTCAATAAGTATGCATTTGCATATTTGCTCATAATTTACTCAAATTGGTCATCCTGCCGTGCGGATATTCAGTCCCAGCTTGTAAATGTTAATGTTGGAGCGGCTATAGAGCAACCGCTCTATAAACTTTGTCTGCATGCGGGGAAAGAAATCTCAAACACAAAGACAACGTCTTCCATAAATCTCCCATGAATGTAACGCAAATGCAGAATTCTGCATTTCGAGTCCAGATGAATGAGAGTTGCTCGGTTAAGTGGTCATTTAGTACGTTGAACATGTTTAAATGTAAAAAAAACTAAACACTGAGGTATTTCTCATCAGCCGCTGGGCTCAACTTATCAAGCTGTTTGCGGCTCAGTTCACTCAGAGACTCTTCATCAATTATTTTTGTCTTAACTGCTGCTCATCACATCCATGTCCTGTACTACACCCTAAACACTTTACCTATTTAGCACATTTGCACCAGTTACGCAGTATCGGGGAGCTTTAAAAACCCTCCACTCTTACATTCGCCATTACGCAATTTGCCTGGACTCTCAGCTTGAACGGAATCATTTTGCAATAAATGTCTTGGCCCACGGACAGGCAGAGATGGATCGGGCCACTAATCTGATCTGTTCCACCACCTGAGCAACAAGTGCACATTAACAGTCCAGTGCTGGGTGAACTTTTCACAATGATAACCAGCCGGCATCGACTGCTATATTAGCTTCACTGTCATGAGCTGGTAATACCTATTAAAATTATGCTTACAACTTTTGATGAGCGTCTTATGGTGCAACGGCTGCTCTGACCATGGCGACAAAAAGAAAATATAAAACAGGAAGGTCACGTCAGAAGGTCGATTTTTACGTCGACCATATCTAACCCTTGGATTTTGTCCTCGTCTGTTTTAAATGGATGATTCAGTTGAATTGGAGCATGTCATGTTGACCATTTACTCAAATGACTGATTCTGTTGTTTTACATAAGTCACCATAGGTTAAAAATGCCTGAAACCTAAATATTTGTAGATAATTAATAATCAAACTTGGCTCATAGATTATATTATCAATATTTAATATTGAATGCTCTTAAAGGTACACATGATGTGTTATAATTTCAGTGCAGTATATTATGGAACAAAGTTTCGACTGTATAAAGCACAATATGAACTTAGCTGCAACTGGACTTTCAAATAAATTATTCTCTACTGGGAGTAATGCAAAACAAATATTAATGCAAATAAATATTATTGATGAGCCTAGGTTGTAATATAGCTGCGGCTGGTATTTCTGGTTTTGTGGGTTTTTTTTTCCTGTTTTCGTGTCGATCTGGTTTTAGTTTTTGGTCGATGTCTCGTTTTCTGTTCCTGCTTGTGATCAGTTAAGTTGGTTGTCTCTTTGCTCCTCCCTCTGTGCTCACTCTCCTCCTGATTACCCTTGATTGTTGCCACCTGTGCCTCGTTTCTCCGAGTGTATAAATGCTCCTCGTTGTCGGGTCGTCTCTGTTTGCCCTGGTGTAGATGAGTCCTATGTTTTGACCTGCCTTTGGTTAAGTTTTTAGCTTGGCTTTTGGTTTTGAGTCTGTGTTTTTGTAAGAACAGGCCTCATGTTTTGTAGGATTTTTCCCTTCAATTAACAGACTGCAAAATCTGGTTTGAGTCCATCGGTGCAAACCCCTGACAGTAATGAATGTAATGACTGCACCAGTCAAAAAAACAGCTCGGAGAGATGCTTCAGTTTAGAAAGTGCAAGTGAAAGCATGAGAGAAACATCACAATCAACACATCTATTTCGCCATTTATGAAATGAAAATGCATTGTAATAGAAATAAACTATACAATTATAGTGGGAGAAACTTCTGTCCCTTTCTAAATATGCTCTATAAAGATAAACCTTTCGCTTCTGTAATATCTCTGACCTACTTGCTCATGAAGACGGAGCTCTGGAAATGGACAAGTTACATATTTACCTCTGAAGTTGATGTTAATCATTTCTTCTATACACATTCCTTTCGTTATACCGTATGGGTCAATGGAGTCGTCACAGTCGGTGGTTCACACATATTTGCTTTCGTCTTTACCTTAGACAAAAGGAAAATACTGTTCTGGGTGATGGATTTATTTTGTGGTTTGTGGTTTAAATCCCTGAAATTAGCCATTTTTAGACCGTATTTAAATATTTTGATTTAATCCACCCGACATTAAATAGATTTCACTATTCAGAACCATTTTCCTCACAGGCTGATTGGAGTATTTCTTCTATACGTCATGGTGACTTGACTGCGGCTGTACTTCAGCCTGCCCAGCTGCACTGCGCGGTGTGCTGTCTGTAACCGTGCTTACTGGTGCCGACAGTGGTCGATGACAAATGTTAGTCACGCTTGGAAATTTCTCGGATGTGAAAACAACGATGACCTATGTACAAATTTAGTAGTCAAAGTTGTTTGACGCATAATTCCAGTAACATGCAGCCATGCTGAGGCATTGTCTTATGTAGCAGTTTTCACTCTAAGATGTCACAAGTTAATTGTGCCACTTTTATAACATAACACACATAGGTTTACCAAAAGTCTAATAATTTTTTGTGTTACTTCTCATTGTTCACTGGAGGCAGCAGTTTAAGAACTTTCTAATCTTTCTTGCAACTTTAGGCCATAGGATGTTTTGATTGGTTCATGTGCTCCATTTTTCCCACTAATTGCTCTTGTGATTTTGATTTGCCAGAGCTTCCGTGGATTTTAAACACATACAGTACAAGTCTTTTTTTTTTTTTTTTATTGTATTGATATTGGCAATACTAGTGCTGGTTTTACTTCGTATGGGCTTGGAAAGACAATCTTTGGTATTGCGCATCAGAAGCGTGCTTGCACTTGTGTATTTCATTTAAATTTGCACGCAGATGCAATTTGTTTGTTAGCAACCATGGCGATAAACAGTTAGTCTTATCAATGGTTGATCAAAGGTACAGGCTCTTGCATCACATCTCTAAAATACTACAGTTGTCACTCTTTCCTGAATAGCGGCGGATTTCCTTAATCTCTACAAGTAAACGGAAGATATGTTTGCTGAGCATTTTCTGTAGATTAAACAAAAAGAGTAATTTTGGAAAGTACATAACGTACTGGGCTATCAATGTTTGCCAAAATCATCATCAGCTTGGGATGTGCTCTGTCCTCTGCAAGGACAATATATCTTCCACATGCCAGATTGGACTCATGCTGGTTTGTAAACACCGCCAGCAGGGAGTATTGAATAGAGCTTGAATAATAAGAGCAAACTAAAATGTTTTAGGATTGGCTACCAATATCATCGAGATCAGTTGAGAGGAGGTGCGACAAAAACCAGGATACATCTTTGATATAGGTCATCAGTCCATCACATAGTTAAGAAAAGGAGACAAACACTCATAATAGTCACACTAAAGGGCAAAATAGAGTTACAAATTCACCTACCATGCAGAGACCCTAACCCATCCAGAGAAAAACCAACACAAACCAAACCTACCAAGCTTGGAATTAACTCAAAGTCTAATGTCAATAACTACACCACAATGCGGCCTGGGAAATATTCCAGACATTTTAGATTGAAGGTATTACCAACAGATTGTGGCTGTCTTTAGATTTATTTATTGTGTGTTGCACCCCAGAGGAGCTTCTGGATGAGGCAAGGTGATGTTCCCCTCACGTGGTTTACATGGATTAAAGGTTCAGTCCCTGTGGATCATGGAGCTCACAGGCTGAGGCACCTGAGACTCTCCAGTTATATCAGCATTCACTGATAATGGAACTGAATGAATTCTTCATGTAGAAATGAATTCAAAACAGGAAAATACTTCTTAGCATTCATTCAGAAATCATTGAACTCCTGATCATTGGAGGCTGTCTGGGCAGACAGAACTGTCTGTGCCTGGTTGTTGTTTTCAGCAGAGGCGGCAGGTTTGAGACCATGTAAATATCAAACAGGCCTTGGGGTTCGCTCCTTTGTCCTTGGCCTCCCCGAGTCTCGTATCTGTCTGAGAAAACACAGCAAGTGGTTGAGACGGTGAATGAATCTGACACATCCACTCAGTCGCGTTAAATACAGAGGAGCTGGGTTGCTTTCAAGCAGCCTCATTGGCCACATGTGGTTGAACGTTCATGTTCATGGACAGAAATGTTTTGAGATATTCCTTCACAATTCATCACAGCCAAGTTTGATAAGGTCTCCTTGCCAAGGCACAGTACAATTAATTTAATCTTATGACATAACCACAAAAGCAAAGAGGACTCAATAAATGAAATCCATAATTAAAAGACATTAGAAACGACAACATAATAAAAGCTTTTGAAAGCTATTTCTAATCGAGCATAACTGTGTCAGAATCAACCTTGACCATTTTTATTTATTTTTTTTATCTCATGCAAGTTACATGTTGCTATCAGATGATTTTATACTTTGTGGGTTCGAATGGTCACTGTGGGGCTGAGTTTGTCCAACAAAGATTGGTTTGGTCAAAGTAAATATTGTGTTGTAGCCTAAAACAACTACGCTTGTCTAGATAGATAACAATGACACTGTTGTCTCAGTCAACGTAAATCAAATTTAATCAGTTCTAATTCTTGTAAATATGTCAATTTATACAACACCACTTCACCCTCCTGCCAGCTACAGTGAATTTAATGTATTGTACAGACACACTGGTTGTTTCTTAGTTTTTTCAGTCCAGGATAGGTTGCATTCAGGACTGGGGTAATGCCTATCATCCAGTAAATTGTGGCTGTTGCACCAAAGCTATTGCAGCTCTGGTTGTACCTGGTCTGTCACTTAACAGAACCTGAAAAGGCTGACCTGGATACGTCAGACAAGAAAAAAAATCTTCTCAACCTTTTACAGAAGAAGGAAGGCCAGAGGCGTTGCCGCATAAAACGGAGTGGAATGGCACAGGTTGACATATAGACAGAAGGCATTTCTATTACGACTTCAAACAAAAGATCAGTTTTCATTTTATTTCAACAAGTTAAAGTTTTTATGATACTTAGCGTGACAAAATTTTTGACATTGAAAGGAAAAATGATTCTATGTTCATGGATACCCTCTTAAGTGTGCTGCAGGACATATATAATGATAATGTGACAGTGATGAGGTGTGTGCAGTCGGGTAACAAATGGGCACCAGGAATGGGTTTCGTTACATCAGGCATTAAGCTCCGAGCCATTTCTTATCCGCAATAGTGATGGACGGGATGACAGATGAGGTCAGGCAGGAGGCCCTGTGGACCACGATGTTTGCAGAGGACTTTGTAATCTGTGGCGAGAGCAGATACCAGGTGGAAAAGAACCTGGAGAGGTGGAGGTCTGCACTGGAGTGAATAAGAAATGAAGGCAGAGACGAGGCAGATGACTAGTGTGAATGAGAAGGAGGCAGGTGGAAAGGAGGAGATGGAAGGGACACAGGTAGTGAATATAGATGAGTTCCAGCACAAAGAGTGAACCAATCCGGAGCAATGGACCGTTCACAAGAGAGGTGAAGAAGAGAGTGCAGGGAAGATGTGGGTGGTGAGAGATAAGTCTCTGTGATAGAAGGGAAGTAGTGAGAGTGAAACAAAACATTAGTCAGACCTACTATGGTGTAGAGATTGGATGTATGGCCTAAGGCCCCAGGCATGACTCCCAGTCCATCTTCTCCAGGAACTTATAGTTCATCTGTTATAGCAATCCAACCTCGTCGTCTGTCCACATGAATGTGCGTGCACTCACCATTGTTAATGTTTATAGCATGTTTTTTCTCTGCGAGCATCTGTGCTTTTATCACAAAAACAACAGCACCCACGAGTGGCCCGTTAGGCGTTTCTGCCGTTTCCGTCTAAACAGACATCGCTTTCAAAACGTTGCCCTTTGAAATGAAACCGCAAAAACGATGCGTTTTCACTGGGACTCCTGTCCATGCAAACAGGACCTAAAAGATAGGAGGCTGAACTGGAGGTTGCAAAGATGAAGATGTTGAGATTCTCACTGACAAACGGTACGATATTTTTGGTGTTTGCCAAGAAGAAATAGTAGATCCAGTAGATTGGAAAAAATTATGGTGCAGATGGAGATGAAGAAAACAGATGAAAGACTTACGATTCATGGATGTGAATGAGGACATGGAGATGGTTGCAGATTATCCACCGTGGGAACATCTGAAGGCAAAATTGATGAGAAAAATGGTTTTGGTGCCAACAACAGGAGGACAATGGACATGTTTTTCTTTTTTATTAACACACATGGCGTTAAGTTTATGAAATGGAAACCAAAAAAACAATTCTGGTGCTCATTAATGTTTTGCATTTTAAATCCAAAAATGATACTGACACCAGCAAACTGGGCCTGTAGTTTTGAACTAATGACCTCATTAGCAGAGTGTCGTCCATAATAGTAATGGTACATGGTCATTACCGTTTTGTTTCTCGTGTATTTCCGAAATTTCCTTTAATTAGTAGGATCGTTGAGGCCATGAGCATATTTCTAGTAAATTGTCAAACTTCCCTTCGGAATAAGTCCAAATCACACAAATTGGCATCAATGTACTACAACTTGACAGAGAAGTCGTGTGAAAATGACTTTCCATCCAGACAAACTTCTGCCAGCTTTGCAAACATGGAGGTCATGTGAGCGTCTGAGGATGAGAGGATTTCACAGAGCAAAATGCCACCAAATCCGCAGAGATGGACATAATCTGTTTCACTTCTCTGTTCTGTTTTGTCTGGAGCTGGTTTCCTTCTGCAGCCAACAAAGCATTTGAGACAGATTTTGAATTCAGTATTAAACGTCTCAGTGAAAAGCATCTCAAAGCGCCTCGCTGGCTTTCATCTCTGTTGAGTGCGTCCTGTGACTCATAAGCAGCAGCTGAACACACAGTGGCTCTCTGTGGTCGCACTGCGCAGATCAATAACCATTTCCAGCTCAGGAGTTTTCTCAGGCTTCGTCAATTTGAGGATTGATCCTCAAAACACCAACGTGTGTGTGTGTGTGTGTGTGTGTGTGTGTGTTTGTGTGCGTGTTTGTCATTAGTTTCAATGCATATGGTAATGTGTGAGTGTTCAGCCTGGGGCCAGAATAAGCAGTGGGCAGTTTGTTTGTACTCTGGGTAATTGGACTGTGCGCCAGAATAAAGTGATGACTCTTCTTTGGATCGTTCGCTGCTTTTGCTTCAAAGCCAAATGGACCCACTGTCTGCTGAAAGTAGAAGTCTGAACTCAAAAACTAAATTTAGTGTCAATAATGAGGATTTATTTCTTACATGTAGGTTGGTTTTAGCGGCAGCTGGAGTTTTACATGTAACTATATAGCGTGATTGATTTTTTTGAAGACAGTTCATCTTTATGAAAACCGGGGGAAACACAGCCCTTCTGATATGCTGTGCTAATGCACTTGCGCACCGCGGTTGTAGTAAATAGTTCTTCCGCACATGCTCAGTAGATGGACGATAACAATAATGGGGGCCTCTAGAGCATCAGGACTCCCAGTCCATCAAACATAAACGACAATTTTTAAACACTGTAAATTTGATTGTAAATTAAACAATTACTTAACACTTGCCTCAGTATTTTGTGCGTGCTTGGAAACATTCCCCATATTCTATAATAATGACAGCTAACATGCTAAATGGGTGTTATTGTCATATGCAGTGTTCGAGAGTGTGAGTAGATAAGCTTCTACATGTGTGCATGTATTTTTCTGTGCACAGCTTCAGTAGATCAGGCCTTCTGTCCTGTTAAAAGAAAACAACATGCCAATATTGAAAGTTGAATTTATCTTGGAAAATGTTGCAGGAGCACTCGCTCATTGCACATTTTTCACAGTTTTACAGGCAAAAAAAAAAAGAAAAGGTTAACGTGATATAAATTTGATAATCAAGTCCAGGAGAAGATTTTGGTGCCTTTGTGTCACAGGTCTCTTACATAACACGTACATTTTAGTACGCTGCACATTCAAATACACTTATTCTCCGGGCCAGTGAAAGTGGCTTGACACAGCTGGAAGCTTCTGTAGACTGAAAAGTGTTTACTGTTGAACACAAAAATAGCTGTAGCCGCTGGTCCTGCTGCGAGCCTTGACACAGGGGACCAGTACTGATTTTCACAGATGGTACACTTTATGCTTGCTAGTGAAGTTCCCGCACAGCTCTGTCTATTATGGCTGAAATGAAAGTGTAGAAGATGCGGCGAGAACAGAGAGAGAAAAAGAAATCTGTTGGCATCATTTCTGGCTCCGGTGTGATGCTCGCCAAAGTTCAGGATGCTGAATTTTTAAAATAGCACACTGCTGTGGGAAACTCATAACCGGCACAATGAGAGAATCTTGCCTCTTAAGACCCTCGTCATGGAGTCCAATCTGTCGCTTCAGCTCCTTGAACATCTCAAGCTGGCCTCTTCTGACTGTGCACTACCAGAATCCTGCGCTCTCGTCCTTTCCTTACAACTTAATGCAGAGCTTTTTTTTTTCTTCTTCTTTATTTGTGTGTGTGTGTGTGTGTGTGTGTGTGTGTGTGTGTGTGTGTGTGTGTGTGTGTGTGTGTGTGTGTGTGTGTGTGTGTGTGTGTGTGTGTGTGTGTGTGTGTGTGTGTGTGTGTGTGTGTGTGTGTGTGTGTGTGTGTGTGTGTGTGTGTGTGTGTGTGTGTGTGTGTGTGTGTGTGTGTGTGTGTGTGATTGGGCCAAATTTTCTGCTCCAGTTTCCCTGCCTGTCCGCTCAGCCCCCTGCTGTACTCGCCTGCTGTAGTTTGGTGAAACAGACTCGCCTTAAATCAGCCAGCTGGATGGCAGCAGGACAAAGTGCTCAGAACTGAATTATAGTGTAACAGTCATCTTACATTTATTCATGAGCACACAGGGCGCCTGAACTCCTGAACCTCTTCCTGGTGTACTCAGTCACAGTCAACTGGTCTCAAGTGTTATGCGTGATGATGGAAATCTCGTACTTTTAACCTTTGTGTACAAAGACGAACTGCTTCCAATCATACCTAAACCAACAAAGATTTTTTTTTTTTTTTTTTATCAAGGTAACCCTGTATAAGGCACATATTGAAATATTAGAATGTGTTAACCCTTAAAATTAACAATTTCTTTCAGTTTTATATAATAGCATCCCTGGAAATGTGTGAGAATTACCTATATCAAATATATTTCATGATTTGTGGCTTTAAAACTGTAAAATAGAATCCCTTTTGTTATCAAATCCACCGTTACACACTACCACCCACGAGTGGAATAAGGTGAAATCCATCCGTTGGATTTAAAAACATTTTTCAATGCCTATATTAATAATATCCTACACAAGCTAGACCTATTTATTCAAGTTTATTTCACTATTATTTCATGATTGTTATGAACCAGTTTGGAATAAACAGGAGCAAATGCTGAAGTTACCAGATATTGTCAGTTGTCTGACAAAGGGTTAAAAACGTTAACGTTAAGTGATGCATAACCACCATAACATAATGAATTCACTTATTAGATATTTTGACACAAAAAGATATATATAAGATGTTTTCCTCCTGATAACGCCTTTGCAGATAAAGCTGATTTGTCTATATTCAACTCTTAAACATTTACTCAACGTTTTCAAGTGAAAATAGAGATATTCTGCACATGCACCATTAGATGGACAATAACAGCAATGGCAGCCAGAGTGTCATAACTACCAGTCCACAGTTTCCTGGGACTTGGTAGTTTTACAGTATATTTGAGAGTCACCTGTAATAGCAATCCAACTTCATCGCCTGTCCATATGAAGGTCCGTGTACTCGCTATTGTTGATGATTAGAACATATTGTTCTGTGTGTGCATGTGTTTGGTTTCATTACAAAAACAATCAACAGCACCCACTAGTGGCCCAACGTGAAAACTACATAATTTTTCAGCATTTCTGCCATTTCCATGTAAATGGCCATCCTTTTCAAAACGTTGCTGTGTAAAGGCGAAACTTTTCTGAAACAAAAATGCAAATATTACTATAACTAATTATCATGTAAATTGGTGGAGGCTTTCCGTATTGCTCTCGACATGCAGGTTCTCTCTGGGTACTCCGAGTTACTCCTGTGTACATTCCAGGGTGTTCCCTTTCCTTCACCTGTAGTCCAGCACCCCGCAACCTCAGGTGGGATAAACCAGTCTCAAAGATGGATGGATGCGTATAAACAGAATAGTTATTTTAGACAAAATGTACAAACAGCAATAAAAGCCCACTTCAAACAGATTGATGTAAATCATAGTTTTTCTTTGTTAATATTCTGACAGCTGTAGAGTGAACTAACTGACTGAGCATTGAAAGAGTGTAAATCCACTGGCAGCAGCACAGAGCTGCAGCAGCTGAAGCAGCTTCTTGTGTTCTGGCTGCAGATTTGTTCAGCAACAGTCTATTTTGAAATGGAGGTCAGTGTGACAGGAGGGGAGGGAAGGGGGGGGGCATTGTGGTTTTCAGCCCGGGGCAAGATTCACAATGGAATACTATGTTTGAAAAAAAAAAAAAAAAACGAAAAAAAGATTTTCCTCGATATCCTTTAGAAACAAAAACACTGACAAGACTTTCAATCAAGACAAATATTTATAAAGCAATTAATACATTTAGCTTTTCTTAATTGATTTTTAAAGCCTTGACCAAGGAATCAAATGTCAGATTTGAAACGATTTTCTCAATTTTCCTATTCACATGCCTCCATAATATATCCGAGCAGACCAAATATTCACAGGTTAGTTTAAAAGCACAAAAGCGCACAAAAGGTAATGTGTGAATCCCTTTGAGCGCCTCATTAAGCCGTCAGTTAAACAACAAAGAAAAAGGACAAAGAGTTGCTTTGTTGTAGTTGATTTATTAAAAGCAAACGCAAGGGTGACGGTACAGTTCTTACTCCTCCTGCGTTCTGCCGTCAGCTTGATTTCCCAGCAGAATCACAAACGAGGCACGGGGAGTCGGGCAAGTGACAGCTTTAACCTTTCACGTGTCATCTTGGATGGCAGGATCACACGGACACCCCAGCTTCAAGTTTGGGGATTTACTAAGACCCCGGCACCTCCTGCTGATCTCCATCTGCCTGGCCGGAGGGCCAGGAACTGCAACCTGACCGATGCAAATGTACCGAGGACGAGCAGAGATCATGTATTTGAAGGGGGGGGGGGGTAAATAGCCTGTCAGCAGAGAGGCTGTCGTTGCGATATTTTACACACTTCCAATCCTGGTGACATCATGGAGCCTATGGGGCTTGTGAAGCAGGATTGAAAGCGAAGACGTGAATAGGAAGCGAGACGGTGAAATCACGGTGGAGGAATTGCATGGAGAAAAAAAGTGGGCGGCAGGTGGTGTAGCGAGAGGAAGGGGAAACGAGAGCCGTGCTTTCAGTGTGTGGGAGTGACCGATGACTCGCCGGAGATGGCGGGAGCTGAACGAACTCAGCCATCTGCTCCTCCGGGGAATTTCACTCATCTTGAGCCACTTTGCCACTGTTCTATGTGAACTCGATTGGCAATTTCTAATGTCCCATAGATACTATTACAAAAGAAAAATGTTTTTAGACTGAGCGGCACCGTTGTTGTCATCAATCATGTGTTGTGTGAAGTCAGCAGCTCGTGAAGATGAGGAATTGGAGAGGCGCTGATTAAAGGAGCCGACTGATGGGGGTAAAAAAGATGGGAAAAGTGTAGGAGGTGGTGTTCTTGGGTGCTCCCGGGAAAAAGGGAATATAGACAGATAAACAAACTTTGGTCTGTAAAGCCTGCAAATAAAACCACATATCCAGAGTGAGCTTCAACATCAATTTAATCTAAATAAATAGCAAAAGACAATGTTTGTCAGCAGCTTTATAGAGAAAATCAACAACTTATTTGGACAGAAGGAGACGGTGTTTACATTTACGAGCAGTTATAGTTTAAGATGTGTTGTGAAAATGTACTTATATACTCTTTTGAAGCTGAGAACTGCAAGTCAGATGACTTCAGATTTCTAATGACATCAGGATAATTTACTTCCCACCATTATGTGATGGTCTTCTTTGTCAAGGTGGGAAAAAAACACAAAAAAAACAGCCCTTGTATCAGTAGCCTTGAAGTTCCAGTATTGAAAAACTCACTATTTAAAAACCTGGAAAAACAGAACAACCCTGGCCAGCAAACATGGAGCGACTTCAAAGTGACTTTGATGATTTTGATGAGTTCACATTTAGATTATTCTTTCCAAACCCTCAAGGATGCATTTTAAAAGTCAATAAACATAGTTTTATTCATAATCTGTAACATTTTATTTGACTTTGGTTCACGGAGTACTGGATCCGAGCAAGGGCTCCACCCCTTTACAGGTAAAACACAGAGATACACACCCACTCAGGCAAATTAGAGAAACAAAGACAACCAGTTTGCATACAGGAAGAACATGCAACCTCCAGGCAGAAAACCCTGAAGCTGAGCCTGGACTGGGAACATTTAAGCTCTGTGGCTCGAACATTTACAGATCAGTTCAAAGATGAAGCGATGACACTGAGAAAAGACTGGAGTAACCGTTATTTTCCCCATTGTTTTTGGTTTCATTTAGCAGTTCAATTCAGAAAACCTTATAGCTTTGTTTGACACATTAAAGTCACTTCATCTGCCATCTTTACCTCATTTTGAGCCACTTGGGGAAAATGAATTTGGACAAAAACTAGGATTTTCCAAGATCACTGATACCATTGTCCACATGAAGTGATGATGAGAGTTCATAGCTGGCAGTCCACACTTCCCTTTTGTGCTTTCACGACTGCCATTTGCAGGTTAAATAAGTCTTTTGTGCAACCCGGGGGCATTTTCTCCAGGTTGTCTGGGCCCTGCCCCAGCTCTTCAAACACTAAAACCACACGCCCCGCAGGGACAAAGCGTGCCTCTGCTTGAATAGCCATTGTCTGCCCAGATGATTGTGAGTCATTGTGCTGGCAGCACAAGCTGGGAGTCAAATGATGTGATGCTGCAGAGAGACCTCCATTGTGGCCGGTGCAAAGCTGCGGCAGGAACGGCGGCCCTGGCAGATAGCGACGGCTGGACGTTCAGAGGAGTTTTGCATGAATACTGGAGTAATTCAGTCAGTGGCGACGAGGTGATTAGCATTTTGAGTGGATTCACCGCCGGCTCCGTCCCATTCACTGGGCCAATCTGTGAGTAGCCGGCAGAATCCCTCCGTGGTCTGGTTTTGTTTGGGAGGAAAAGGTCACGTCTGCTTTCCGAGCAGTTCTGACACTCGCACGGAGCAAAACAAACAACTGGACAAGTCGAAGATGGACTAAAATCAATCTTTAAAAATCACTTTGGAAATGTGTTGAAATATGACGAATTGACAAGTTAAGGGGAATACATAAGTAAATACAATGCCACTGGAAAAGAGCTTAAAATGAAAAGCAATGAGAAAACAAACAAAACTAGATTTCTCCTTACTCATACGCCTGATTTATTTTTTGTAGGGTTAAATATTACCGTCATTCCTTAGAGAATAAATTTACAGAAGGTGAGGCAAATTTATATTTTCAATTAGTGTATATCACACTCGCTGTAGTCGTTTTATTAGTGAACAGCTCTGTTTCAAAAATGAAGAAGTAAATGACCTAAATTAATAACAATCAAGATGCTCATACAGCATTAGAATGATATTTTGACTCAGGTTTTAGTATGTCTAAATTCTGACGGGCATAGTAACGCAAAGAACTATAAATGTTTTCTGTTTTATTGCTTTTGAAGAAGTTCAAGATTTGCACATAGACAGAGATTTAAACCGGACTTAGTTAATTTGGTTAAAAAAAAGTACAACTGTTCTACAATATGGTTGTGCGAACACATGTTCAGAGACAGGGGTCCTTTTGGTCTCACATTGACACAATGTTTGTCTTTGCATTCATCAAATTCTTTAGTCAGTTTTGAATGTTGATGCTTAGTTATAGGATACATGTCTCTTAAAGAATGAGTGTTTCTGATGAATCAGTGGGTCTAGCAGCAACAATGTTAACTGTCTAAAAGCTGCCTTTGTGATTTTTAGAAACCAGTTGTTACTTTTTAAATGTACTTTCTCCAAAATGTGATCATTTAAAAGCTCTATCCAAATACAATACAGTTTTTGGTGTGCTCTTCTGTTAACAAAATGGAACAGCCTCATCATAAGTGAGCAATAATATACAAATATTCACATTTTATGCAAAAACACTGACTTGCACCATTCCTGAGCCTGAAAATTGTTGTGGTATACAAGCGCTCTCCCCCATGAAGTGGACAGATGGTAGAATCCATGAAAAAAAAACTTCGACTGGAGGAGTGAGCCAGAAATCTGCAGGCGTGTGTGTGTGTGTGCTTTTTAAGCTCATCCTTACTGACTGATGACCTACACTCCCTAATAACCCATCATGAAATGTAATCTTGCAGCTCGTGCTCATTACATTGTCAGATCCAATTCAAGGAAAATGTGTATTTACTGGATATGTCACTTTTTCAAAGAAAATCGATCCGGTTCAGAGCTTGTTTCAGCACTGATCTCATCTAACAACCAGTTAACCAGTTACCAGTCCATCAAAGGAAGGATCTCACACTCTACTTTTTTTTTTTTGTGTGTTATCAGTTAACCTCAAATGCCTGTTTGTGGACTGTGGGAGGAGGCTGGATAGTACAAGGGGGGCTTGGCCTAGACTTGAACCCTTGATGACCTTCTTACTATTTGAGACTGCTCACCACTACACCACTGCAGGGCGCCCTGTTGTTAAAGCATAGCCAGGGGATTGTTTTGGGTTCATTTCTGAATATTTTGAGACGTGTGCAGGGGTTCAAAACGATGGGACACATGAGAAATGGGCATTACTGGCTTAGTTGGTAGAGCACGTCATCCACTATTTGCTTGGCGGTTCAATCCCCATCGCACCCTGTCAAAGTGTCCATGGCAAGACAATTAACCCCAAGGTTTCATCTTATGTGTGCGAGCGTTTCTCATGGAAGCCGTTGCCTTTGTTGAATGTGAATGCAAGTGCTAAAGTAGTAAATTGCTTTGCGAAAGTAAAGACCAACGACCATTGTTTCTCAAAATGGCTGTCACTGATTCTACATATTTCAGTTTCTGTAGAATTCAAACTGTTGCATTATTGGAAAAATGAAAATGTGTAAAGGAAATTCGTTGTGGTTGATGGTGAAAGATCGCATTGAAACTGCGACACGTTTTTCAAATGGACGTCTTTCCAAAAGTTGTAATCATGTCTTTAGTGCACAAGATCTAAAGACTCATGAGCTATTGCTGTCTCAAGCTGAAAAGTCAGCACACAGAGAAGCTACTGCTGTCATGAATCAATTCGTTTTTGTAACAAAGAAAAGCCTCTTTTCATACAGCAGCGTCGTTTGACAAGCTCCTTGATTCATTACTTGAAGGCTTTCTTTTGTAGTAATATATCATCAATTTCTGCCTTTATTTCCGTGCTGCTTGCTCACATTTTGTCCATCGTTTGGTTTATTTATTAGACTTTCGTGCTTTTATGTGAAATTTCTTTTCATCCCTCAAATAAATACCTCCATGATATTCAATCTGAAATGATTTATTTTCCTCCTGTTTCAGAGGTCAGAGATCCAAAATGGGAGGCAAGCTCAGCAAAAAGAAGAAGGGATACAATGTAAATGATGACAAGGCCAAAGACAAGGATGCCAAAGCGGAGGGGGCCTCTGCTGAGGAGAGCGAGGCACCGAAAGACAACAAAGACGAGGCCCCGGCTGCCACCGACACGAAGGAGGTAGCGAATGACACGGCAGCCAAGGAGGCACCGGCGGCAGATGCCGCGGCGCCCAAAGAGGAAGAGAAGAATGCGACCCCTGCTGCTAAAGAGTCCGAGAAACCAGCCGCCAACGCTGAGCCCAAAACGGAGGCTCCCAAAAGTGCGGAGCCTACCAAGGCCGAGGAGAAACCAACCGCCCCCGTCCCGGCCAAAGAATCGGCTCCCGCTGCCAAGGAGCCCGAGGCGAAGGCTGCCACGCCTGCCCCGGCAGCCGAAAGCAAAGATGAGGCCGACGCCAAAAAGACTGAGGCCCCCGCGGCACCAGCAGCCAAAGCGGAGGCGGCCCCGGCCGCCTCCCCCGACCCCAAGCCCACAGAGGCGGCAGCTCCCGCACCGCCAAAGGAGGCCGCCGCTGCCGCGCCTAGTTCAACACCAGCTGCCGAACCTCCCGCCAAGGAGGCGAACGCCACAGAGGCACCAAGCAAGGATCAAACCGTAGCAGTTCAAGATTAATGGACAGCTTCTTTTTCGGAAATGAAGAATTAAAATTACCTAACTCGACAACGATGAAGATCTAAAAAAATTGAAATGAAATGTACTAGCCCACCCATAATATGATGATAACAATAATAATAATAATTGTAATGATGATAATTTGTTGAACGAGGAGGACTGGAACAACCACCTGGAAAAGTTTCCCACCGCTGCAGATGATTATTGCTATTATTATTGTTATATTTTATTCAATTTTTTTTTCCTGCTGTAGTATTTGAACTTTGATACGAGTCTGTGTCGGCCATACGCCTCGCCATCCTACATCCATCATTCCTGTCACTCACGTGGTCCAGAGGTTTGACCCGACTCCCATCCGAGCTCGCAGAAGGCCCCAATTAACACGCTCGCCTGCGCCTCCTGCCCTGTGGAAGTCTACATTTTGGGAGAAAGGTTACGATGGAAGGAGGGGGGAGAGGTTTAGAAATCACTTCACCAGCTGGACTCCCACTGGAAAAAATGTCCACAACTCTTCAGCTCTCCCCCGTCCCCTCATCCTCTTCCTCAGATTAACACAACTGTAGGCTTTGGCCTGGCACCTCCAGTTTTTTCGGTGATGTGGAATTGTGGTTGTGGGTTTTTATTTTCTTTCATTTATATTTCAATTCTTCTCAAGCTCATCCTCCTTCGGCTTTTTGGTATCGTCGAGTTGTGTTGCTACCCATTCGCCCCCTCGTCAAACCAACTCTTAACCTACGATAAGGTTTTCAATCCACGCTGAGGAATAAGAGTTATCAGTCTTTCTAAGACATTTCTAAAGTTTTAAAATAAGGCCGGCTTTGCAGAACAAAACACATTCTTAGATGTATTTAACGGTGTAGGATTTTTTCACATAAACTTCTACATTTTGTACTGAAACCCTTAGGTATATTGTTAGTAAACTAAGTGGTTTTTTAACATTTGTAATGCCTATTAAATCTGCAAAGCCTTGCTGAATATATCTTTACAATGCTCTTAGAAAGTTTATTGCGAAGCTCTGATCCTTCCACCTAAATCGTACCCTAAATTACAATAGTTAAAATAAGAGTTTTATTATTTAAAAAAAAAAAAACAACACATATCTTTTGCTGACCTAGGGGAAATAGGTAGTACAATCACGTCCTGGAGATCATTGGGGGTTGCTTATCATACCAAGAAGGAGATGTTTACATTTTTGTATGTATACTCCAGATACTAGAAGATCAGTTTTATCTTTCTAAGGGAAAAAAAAAACAAAGGCTAAACTTCACTCTCAAACATTGTGATTGTCTTTTTCTGAATCATGTTGGAAAAAGAAAAACGACAACACATGAAGCAGGCACGCAAGCCTTCCTACCTGAGTGTAGGAGCAACACATTGTAAAAGTTTACTCGTAATTCCTTTTAATCAGAGGGTTCATTTTAGAAATTCTACTGTAAAAAGGGGAATGTTCTAATTAGCAATTTGTAATCTGCCTCAAACCAGGAGATCCATTTGGAACTCGGCAAACCTCCTCTTCTTGGTGTGAAAACGCCTCAGACGAGATCATTTCCAGACACCGTTGGGTCCGGGTCCGCGTAGCTGCGTTTTGAATCAGTGTTGCTTTCTGTCACAAACACCGGGAAGGGAGAGTTTAGCTAACCCATTGGCTCTGTGGTGCAAATTTCCAAGGCAACCATAGGCGGCGCTGTCATTATGGGATAGAGAAACCCCACTCATTGAAGGGAGCCTCTGATTTTAGTCGTTTTACCACCATCATGCATTTTTTTTTTTTTTTTTTGTGTTACTTTTCAGAAATATACATTACATATATGTGCATCTATGCAGTGATGGAAGAACATATACGATTGATTCAAGAAAAAGAAAAAACAGTAGCAATATGAGAGTGGAAAGAAAGAATGAACGAACGAACAAAGGTTTGAGTTCCCTCCCTTTTTGGTGAATCTATGAGCTAAAAACAAGGAGCTGTTGAAATGCAAAGGAAGACAAGGAAAAAGATGGAATAAAAGAGATTGAAGAATGATAAATATCTGTTTTATGATTTATGATATGGTGGAGTAAATGCGTCCTCTCTCAAATGGATTGGGCTTCGCACCAAATAGAAACAGTCAGGTAATATACCAGCAACCCCAAATTGTACTCGACTCCAGTGCTCATTTAAATGAACTTTCTTCTTTCCACCTTTGCATACATGTAGGTGTATGTGTCTATATTTTGTCATCTCAGCCATCCATCCATCCGCCAGCTTTTCAGTTCCATCCATGTGACACACAGCGTTTCCCTCCCAGCACTCGTCGAACTGTAGCAGAAAACATACACTCGAGGAGCGTTGTGTGCCACTTGGTAAAAAAAATAAATAAAAATGTTTTTTTCTTCCTCTCTTGACTCAGTAAAAATTGCATGTCTGTGGTTGGGTGAACCTGTAGTCCTGTCTTTTTGGTCAAGTGGAATAAAAAACCCAATTATTTCTCCGTCAGCATCCATGGCAGCAACAGTTGATATCTTTCATTCCATGTGTCACCACTGCTACTTCCACACCACATGTTCATCCAGACAAACAAAAAGATGATATGGAAATTGATGCATTCAAAATTATATGTACTTGTATAAATGGTGCAACAGTAATAAAAATGTAAGAAATTGACTTAAACTTGAAGATGTTGTGTGTGTCAGCTTTTTTTTCTTTTTCACGCACTGCAACTCTGAAACACATCATCTCACCTGCCTTTGAGGACACAGATGTTTCAATTGAAAATGTAAGTTTATATGCTGTATTTGTAGGCTACATAATGCATTAAGAAAAAAAATCTTATATGTTTACAGAAAAAGTTTACAAATATATATTTAAAAATGTACTATTGACATAAAAGACTAATTTACTTTGACAAATTCTCAAGTAAACCCATACCGATACTGATATACAAAAATGTTTACAAAGGTACTATGAGAAATATTTTTAAGATATTTCAATTATAGTATATTGCCACAAAATAATTTATAACGGAATATCTATCGTACTTCACATATTCCAATCTTGGTCATACTGGCTGGTTTTGTAAACATTTAGTTTAGCAAAGTTTACTTAGAGGAATATTAACTCATGGCATGGTGTTTCCACGTCCATGGCTTATAGTTTGAAATACAGTAATTCATACAATCAAATTCAGTAATTATATCTTTTAGATCAACATATCTGAGCCAAACCTGACCTTATACTTCCTATCCTGAAGTTATTGTGTCTACACAACCACGTAGATTGTTTTATCTCTGAGTGACGGCGGTATCAGGAGGATAAACATTACACAAAGGAACAATTCAAGACTAAGAAATAAAGAAAATAAACATTTGAACTGGCTGTTTGCAGTAGGCCACACTAGTTTATGGTTAATTCGCTTTTATTATTTAGGACTGCAGCACGAGGCTTTATTAAAAGAAAAATAAGTGAAATACTTGCTCAGCAGCAAATGTACACAGAGATACAGACTAGCTGTTCAAGGCTTTGGAAAATGGCCAAATAGTTCCCTCAGGATTTGGACAACAACAAAAAACAGCTAAAGGAAATGGGATACTGGCTTGAGGAAATATTGGCTTGACTTAAAGGGGGCACCGTATGAATAATCAGGTTTGTTATCACTGCTGAACGTGCAGATCTGTCGCCTGTTGCTGACTATGTCTGCCTGAATAGATTATTATTGTATTTTTCTCCTCTTCATAGGGCAGGAGAACCAGAATATAGAAGATTGTTCTCGCAGTGAAGATATTCCCAGTCTGAGTCTGGGCGTTGGTTCTTTTCTGTCTGGACTTTGCATGTCCACCATGTTTTGGGTATTTATTCTTCTAACATTGTTTCTTCCCACAGTCATGAGACATATATGAAGTGGTGATTCAATTAAAAATACTGTGAATGTGAGTGCGGCTCCCTGATTCTCTGTATTTGGAAGGATTATTACAGAACATGAATGATTAGAGAGCTCCCAACAGATACATTGAATCAATCAATAAATATGACAGAGTTGTGAAAACTATTTAGAAATGTTATTTTTCATTTGAATCAATCAAACTTTTAAATGTAATCTGATTTTGGCTCGTTTAATGTATATGTTAACCACAGTTCAATGTTTGAGGAAGGTTTCAGCTTCTCTTCATTTTTAAACATCACTGGCATTTGCGGTAGTGATTTTGATTGATCAGCCATGGCTAACATTCATAATCTCCTAAAGTAACACCACTGACACCTTGAACATACTGTATGTGTCAGGGTTGACTGAGTTCACACAGATATCACACTCAGAGGCCTTCTACAAACTATCTCTGGGGTCATGGTGCTTGGCGCTTATCACAGAGCTTATCACGTAAAAAAAAAAAGAAGACTATTGATGGGGGACACCAGGGAGGAGGACAAACACAACGACACAAAAACCCCTTTGCCCAAAGGTGATGATTGATGTCTTCATTTCTTCCTCTCTCCCCCTCACCCTCCTTCTGTTGCAGGGAGCCACAGGCTGTAAATCAAGGACTTAATCTCACTGCGGTGATTTACAACTCAACTGGCATTTCTCAACCATTACTGCCTTCTCTGTGCCTTTACTCGGGCCACAACAAGCCTCGATAAGAGGCGACACTGCACAGAAATAGGAAGTGGATGTATATCTCCTGAAAGTGACACAAGGCTCCTGACATGTACATCTCAAAACGAGGAGAAGAAGACTACTCAAACATGTGACATGAGACAAGTTGTCTCAACAGCTTTTGGCTTTACAGAAATGTCTTTGCTGTATCCGGTTTTAACGTTTGAATAATCACAAAATAATCTAAATGACATCAATAATGTCTAAATGGGTGCTGGGTCTTCAAGTTCTACGAATCGCCAGTACATTATCAGCAAGTCCCAAATTGGCTCACTGAATGCATATTAATTATGAATGCATGGGGAATTATTGTCACTATCGTATAATAAATGTCAGTGCAGTTAATGCAGCCTCATAACAATTGATTCAGAGTGCCCATTATACCAGCAAAATTATAAAGATTCTCTTGCACAACATTGTTTTTAAAAAGCCCATTTCAGTATGAAAAAAGCTGGAAATCAACTTTTAGTTCAGCGCAATTAGCACAGCTCAGCAACACGGCTGTATGCAGTTTTCGGACTTCACTGAAATACTTTTCTGTACTGTAAAAGATAATCGCATATCTCAATAAAGAGATAATCTTATTTTAGCCGAAATGACCTGTTGTTGTAAAAAAAAAAAGTCAAAGTGGTTCACAGATGATGCCAACAAAGCTGAAATATTACAAGAATCGAGACAATTAAACATGGAGAGGTGAAAGTCTGCACAGGAGAGAAGCTGGAGGAACGCCAGTAGAGACGTGTGAATAAGAGGGAGGCAGGTGGAAAGGTGAAGATATAACAAGCAGAAGTAGTGAAGGTGGATGAGTTAGTCCTCGGTGTAAACCATCCAAAGCAATTGACAGTGCACCGAAGTGGTGAAGAGGAGAGTGCAGGCAGAGCAGAAAGATTTGAGTAGTTTGGAGGTGATAGCGCCGTCAAGAAAACTGGAGACAGAGCTCGGCAAAAGATAAAGATGCTGATATGTTTAATGGGAGTGAGTGGGCAGGATGGGCAGGGTTGAAGATGAACATGTCAGACTTGAGCATTTTAGAGATAATGCGAGAAAGGAGAGCTTGAAATGGCTTGGACATGTGCTGAGGAGAAATAGTGGTTATGTTGGAGATTCAGGAGAAGAAAAAGATTTAAGGGTGACGTGAAAGAAGATGCAGGGGATAGGTTGAGAAGAGGGCCTTCTTCTGAACTTGTAGTCCTAGAATAGTTGCAATGTGCATTCATGCTTTCTGAGTATATGATGATCTCCCACAGAATGTGAATTGAACACTGAATTATCGAAATAAACACAGTAATTTAAAAAAAAGAGCCATTTCGATGTAATGAAAGAGTGTACATTAATGGGAGGAATGCAGGGCTGCAGTTTAATATGAGACTGACATCATTGAAGGAAGTGACACCATTGCATTACAGAGTGATTGACATCAGCTCAGAAAGGAGAAGGGCACTTAGGAGTTGGAAACGTCATTCTGTTGCTTTGTAATAGGAGAGAACGTTGCTGTGTGAGTCCTTAAGATGTTTTTTTGGAGTGTATCAATTAAATAAAACAGTAAGTGTGCACATCCAGCTTTAATAAATACAGTGCATCAAAGTGGGCACTCGTTTGTACCCTCTTTCTCTTTTCCCTTTTGCTTTAACTTTTCTTTCTTTATATTTCATTCTCTTTCTTATATCTACCATTTCTGTCTTGTTATGTCAACTTCAATTGCATTTGTTCAGGATAAACTGTTCTGTCCTGTCTGTTTGTGTTGAAAAAACAGAGAACGATCAATAAAAACTACATTGGGGAAAAAAAGGTGGACACTCTTTTTAGCTTTTGACAGTGAAACAGACCCAAACACATGAGTCAGGGTGCAGAGGAACGTTTAGAGCGATGGTTTGGATAAAACAGAAGAAGGTAGATCCAAATATCCTATTGACAAGAAAATATTAGGGTCAAAAGCTCACAGGCTACTAAATAGATGTGGATTTGAGAAAGCAATAAACATCGCGCACGGCACGCAACATAGAGAGAAACCCCGGCAGCTGACAAGAAAGACCACAGCACATTTATACAAACAAGTAGTGCAGAGGTATAGAAGCACGATCAATGATGAGGGGGCAGAGAGGAAGACACAGACAAGCACATAATGACAGGAAAGTTAAGGCTCATTTAGGCTTGATGAGAGACATACGTATCGATTTGAATTCATTTTATCCGTCTCCGTAAGCTTATGGACATGGACTAACAGAGCGGCACCAATAGCTCTGGGGAGAGTTATCAGGTTAGAAGCAAAAGGACCGGTTCTGACAAAATGGGTTCTTTTACTGCGCCACAGACCACCTACATCTACTTAAATGCCTTTCTTTCAATATCAACAGGAGTTCTTCTTCGACTTCTTCATCTTCATCGTCTTCTTCAGGAAAACACAATGATGTTCACACAATTTGAAGTGGGCATCTCCACTTTTGTGCATGCATAAGAGTATAAATGAGACGTCCCTACTCCACATCCTGACAAATTTCCATTTCTTTTTTTGCTCATGCGGAGTATGTATACACTTAAATGGAAAGGAAAAACATGAAACACAAACCAAAAATCTCGAGCCACGAAGCATAAAAATGAACAAGAAAGCAACACAAGCACACTTGGGACCAGTGCTCCCCGAAAAGCTTTCTGCTTTCTGTGTTTGCAGGATGTTACTTCATGCTAACATCATGTCATATCAAAGTGACCTGCAGAAAAGATTCAGGTAACCATTTTACGTTTTATGTTTCCCTCCCAGCGCACCCAGAAACAGCGATGAGGAAATGTGCACTTTGCACACGTTTTGAGCCACTTCTTGGAGCCGGCGAAGCGTAAAGGCGTTCTTGAAATATTCAGTGCTTCCCATGATCTCCCTCATGTTTCCCTCGTCTCCTTCGTTCTTGCGTAATCTTACATAATGTGTTGAATGTTTGAAGCGGTTTTAGCTCAAGTGCTCATTTGCTGCTGAGGGAACGTGGTGGTGTTTTTGGATTCACTCGGAAGGAAACGAGCAGAAAAGACAATGATTGTCGAAAATAATCGAACAGCGTGTTGTCTTGGCTTTTAAGGTGCACGCACATCAGTACTCAAACACTCCTAAAGCCTGCCTGATGTTTAAATATCTCTGAAAGTCTTCATTTACAGTGAAACCATTTGCAGGTTTTCCTTTTTTTTTTAACCCTATCCTGAACATCCAAGCTAAACCTCTTGATGCAACTACAAGAATACCTGGGATTTATTTATTTTTTCTTCCCATTTTAGAATGGACTATGATTGTTTCTCAAATACACACAATGGTGAAGTGCTTCAACATTGCGCAAAAACTTTTCTTTTCCTGCTGGTATCTCTGGTTGTGGAGCTGGTAGAATCAACCTACGCTGATTTTTGACTTTTAAACTGCTTTTATAACTTGTTTCCCTTTCTTTACCCTCCCCTAATGTCAACTGATGTGTAGTTCTACTGAAAGTTTTCTGCTTGCATATATCTATTCTCATGGGATGATGATGATTTTATAAGAAAGTTAAGTACGGTGAAGCATTTGCGCTGCAATTCTAAAACTGGAACCAAAATGACAAAGTACATTAAAATAATATCCAGATTTGAGAAAATTTGGAAACCAAAGACTTAACTGATATACATTAAAACCATTTTTTTTACATTTAGCATTTTGTAAATTTACAAATAAAGAAAAAAGCCTTCAACAATCCTAAACTATAATAAATACACTGTACATACTGGTAACATGCAATTTAAACAGATTTAACACACAAACTGAATCTTGGTCCTCTTGCACACATTAATTAATGAATCCTCTCGAGAAGTGAAATTACAGTTTTTTCAGTTCTGTTGTTGGGGTCACATTTTTAATAACCAGCATCAAAAGAACACAAATGGCCCGGAATGTGGAAAAGACAGCAGGGGGGAGATGGCTCCAATGCCAAATTCTACAAAAATAATGATCATTTTAATGACACCCGAAAGCTTAAAAATGTGAAGATGCGTCAACGCTAACGGCCCACGACAAAGATCCTGATGCCACAGCGGCTGAGACAAAAAGCAAAGGGATGGAAATAACTCCAGATACCTGCTTTGATGTCCAACACATAACTACCCCATTGAGAAATCAGCTGAATAAAAAAAAAAAAAACATAAAAAAAAAAAAAAAAAAAACTCCAAGAAGAAACTGAGCGTCGGCCCACCAACCCGCTGGACCACCTCATTGGTTCAGGGGGCTTCCTGAAGCACCACGATTGGTCATGGAGGCAGCCATGGTGCCAGCTCTCGCCTAGCAACAGGCTCAAGTGAATCCACTGCAGAGAGCCTCCCACTCCTGGTTTCTCTGAGCAGCCGATGGAGTAAGCGTGTGAAGATGCAGGGAGAGAACGGGGGAAGCGGAGACGTTGGATGGCATACGTATATGAACGCACAAACGCATAATCACAGGGCTGAATATGCATGCAGTGTGAAGCTGCGCTTCCTTGTGCACACATACAGTGAGAACATCTTGTACGGTCTTGTTTAACCCTTACGTAGCCACACTAACATGGGGAGCTTTTACATTTGCAAACTGTTCACTGGATATATTTATTTGAATCTAATTACAGACAGTGAAGTATACTATACATATTGTTGGAGCATTTTAAACTGCTCAAAGTTATTAGTGGAGGTCAGTAAAAAATAAGGCTCTTGGTTAGTTGAACAAGCCCCTTTAAGAATATTTAAGTGTATTTATTTTTTATTTATTTTTAACAGTATAACCTTTGATAAAATCCCTGAAAATGAAGTATTGAAATAGAAACATGGATGGAAATTATACCTGCAGGCCCCGTTTACAACTCTGTTTCTAAGGGAAGAAGTATCATCTCTGCATTTTCATTTTACCACACGTCAACGTTTTGAAAATGATTCCGTTTTCATGTTGGGCCACTAATGGGTGCTGTTGTTTGTTTTTGTACCTTAACCAAACACACACTTGCCCAGAAAACAATAGCCTATGCTAATAACATTAACGAAGGCGAGTACGCGGACATTTATGGGGACGGACGACCACGTTGGATAGCGATTACGGTGACTCTCCACTATAACCATAACAAAGCCCCTGGAAAATATGGACTGGGAGTCATGCTACTCTGGCTGCCATTGTTGTTATTGTCCATTTACTCGCGCATGTGCAGAAAAAAACTGTATACTAAGGCCGTGGTGTGCAGGCGCAGTAGCAGCTTTTCAGAAAAGTTGTGTTTTCTCCCATTTACACAATTTAGTCACCCACGAAATGTGACTTTCAAATGGGGTCATCACATAGCGAAGAATAAGCGGTTACATGCTGCGAGTGTATTCTTACACCCAGCCTTAAGCTGCCTTTCATGAGAGCTAATGAACTCGTTGTCCTCTCATTGGTTTCTGGATTTAGACATCGCACGTTCGGCAGACGATTACAAGGCCTGACAGGTCTGAGAGAGCATCAGCCGGTGTGTCGGTTTACAGAATTTGGTTAAAGTATTAAGCGTTGCAAAAAGTATAGTAAAACAGGCACACAAAGACACTGTGTTAGTGTTTGCTCTGATTGGGCAACACTGTCTACCTTTCTACACACAGACTGTTTTTTAGGATGTGTTTTAGTGACATTAATGTGGGATGGATATTGAAACGGGCCGACTCCAGTGCTTCAAAAAGACACAAGCTGTTTTAATCTCAGTTTTACAGTTTAATCATCATCAACAACACGGAAAATAAACTGACCCCGTGATTTGATTTCGGGTAGTAGGGGGTTGAAGATGATGTCAGCTAACAATGACCCCATGCAGAGGTCACCAGTATATCAAGGGTAAACACAGAGGGAGAAAGTCACACACTCATATTCACACCTCGGGGCAATTTAGGGTCACTAACTAACTGCACATGCATGTTTTTGGACTATATGAGAAAACCAGATTACCTAAAGAAAACTGTCACATGCGTAGGGAAAACATACATACTATCCAGTGTAATTATATTTTTTTCCTTCACCACACTGAGTAAATTGTAAAGAAAAACGTATTCGTTTAGAAGAAAAAGAAACCGTTCAACAGGTTCTCCTGGGGCTCATCTGTATCTTCAACAACTCAGCAGGAAGGTGTTGACACGCTGGCTCTGTCAGAGACAATCGTCAGTTGAGCTTCCTCCAGCTTCCCTGCATCTTTTTTTTTTTTGTTACCCACCTCTCCATCCTGCCCAGCGGGGGCGTCTGTGCAGCCGTCAGCTTCAGTGTAGGAAACAGTGGGACGAGAGTCGTGTGATTGTTGTAATTTTCATCGCTTCCCCTTCTATTCCCTTTGCATCGCTTGTCCAGGGCCACCTGCATATATATATATATATATATATATATATATATATATATTTTTTTTTTTTTTTTTGAAGATGTAGATGCCACTTGCCTCACAGTGGAGTCATTGGGTTTCATTGTCGTCATGGCAACCACGTACTTGCCAATTTACTGTTCTCTAAGAAGATGCAGTAGTGGCTCTGAGTCACAGTTGTACAAGTCGACTTGGTAAGATGATTTAAAAATGGTTTCATAGTAAACAAAATGGAATATTTTTTTTACATTGGTATTGTGGTTGCTTTATTCTGTGTCTACCATCTTATAGTGACAAACGTTTCATCTCACAGTCTTTGTCTTGGTTAAAAGCAGACGTCCGTGTGATGCAACTGTCTGTCACTACACGGATGTGCCAACACCTTACCAATTTTACATTGCAACTTCCGCTTTGCTCTGGTCATTGGGCGAACCGGGGCAAAGGAGTAGCCTGGTCTTTTATCAAAAAACATTTGTGAGCAGGTCCATGCATACATGCTTGCAGAGCCCAATTTTGGAAGGAAGCTGTTTGGGGTGAAGGATGGGCTAAAGAAGAGTGTGACTAGTATTTTTAATGAACATTTAAAAAAAAAGACTTTGGTGTAAACTGGGGTGCATCAGATTTCCCAACCTTGGAAAAGCAACCTTCTGTAGTCAGAAATCTGTTTTACCACTCATAAAACTGATTCTATGAAAATCCTGCATTAATTGAGCTATGCTTAGGTATGCCACCGTCACTTTGAAAATGTTTATATTTTAATAGGAAAATTAGTTTTTTGGTAATAACTCAAAAACTGAGGCCAATAGCCCTATTATTACTATTAAAATGAAATATAAACGTGGAGTATCTGCACGTTTGGAGCCTATGTGCAAGTCTCTAGGTGGAATGGTTCTTCAGATATAGACTTTCTGTCACTTGTCATTGCCTATCTTATTCTTGTTGAATGCTTGTTCAGTTGTTTCCAGAAAAATGAAATATTCCTGTGGCATTATGTGATTATAGAATAGTTAGCATTTAGAGATTTTCATCATTAATTTCAGTGTGGGGCTTTTACTTGACCCAGCATAATATGTATTGGGTACAAGGTACCTCCAATTTCATGTCTAATGTTTGTCAAAGGCTTGTTGAGAAAGCCAAAAAAGATGATCTCGAAAAGATATTTCGACTGTGGCCTTAAAATGCTGAAGAACTCAGCCTTGTTGGGGAGCACAGTGGCAAAAAAAGAAGAGGAAGAGTGGTACGCTTGGTGTCCCTGGCAACAAGAATGAAGATGCCTCCCTCACAACAGGCTGCCCATACAGAGGCACTAATCGAAGCGACAGGGGGGGATTCATCCAAAGTCTGTTTGTCATACGCTTATGCCGACCCTGCGAGAAGGCAAACATCAGAGACAATATCACAGGACATCGGGGATTCTTTGACTCCACCAAAAGTTGCTTCTCTCCATTGGTACGCTAAGCTTATACCAAGGATAACAAACCAGAATGTCAAGAATGAGCCACCAGGTTGGTCCTAGAGACTTGTTAATCTGATGCACCCTTGTGTAAACCTACAGTATAATCCAAAACTGTGTCAGTTTCTGTACTTGCAGGCTCGATATGAAGATCTTCCTTGTTGTCACAGCGAAACACTTTTAGTATCACCTGTCAAATGTATTTTAATTATTTAATAAGCCAACAGCCAATAACAAAAACATTAAAATAATGTCAAATTGATCACAAACCAAATATGGCTATTATGTATGAGACCAAAAAAAAGAGTGAATTTTCTAAAGATTTTCTGATTTTGATGAGTTCACGTTGTTTTGTATGGATGCTGCTTTAGAAATTGATACTCATCGGATCAGGCGCCAATAATCATGTTCAAAGTCACGTTTCACACTCATCCATAACCATTCTGTGGCTGCTCAGCTGGAACTTCAACAAGTCGTCTTGAACAATTTTCACATTATTAAATGTTTTGGATTGTTCTTAAGACTTTTTATTTGTGCTGGTGAGCAGATGAAGTTAAACTAACTACAGAAACGCAACAATATATGTACTGTAAATGCACTGTATATAAAGATTATAATCAATTTCAATAGCAGCTCACGATGTTAATTACTGATTTAGAAATGGCCATTTCAGGTTTAAACTGCTGCTTTGTGTTAATGTGATTATTCATACACCAACCCAGTATTTCCAAATGTGCATATAAGAAAGCAGGAAATGCTTTCCGCTGGCACTCTCTGGGATCCTCCCCGCTGAGGACGCCCATCACAACATTTTTAGAACAAGCGAGAGAAAGCATTCATTTTTGGCTCATTTGCCTCAACAAGCCTCAATTTGTCTTTCACTTAGAAACCAATAATCTTGCTCAGCCCACTGCCCCTGAGACCTGTGAGCCGTTTTGGATTAGAAAATGCTAAACAGCATTCAGCAGTGTGTGAGGTCCACGGCTACATGTCCACTGCAACTGTACGCCACACAGTCATGGCTCATGATAAAATACATCATTTTGACAAACCTCAGTAATAAAACCTGAAGTATATTAATTTATGTAAAGAGGATAATGTTGATTTATGCCTCCTGCACGCTATAGTTCGGATAAGTTACATGTTGCACTCATGTAGCTTTTAGAATAAATATGTCAAAGCAAACTTGAAACTTACAGGATTACAATGGCACAGGGATAAATTCAGATTTTGAGATTCATTTTGGCAAAATATGACATGAATATGCACCATTACCAAACAACTGAATTTTTCTGATGACATTTTGTGTGAGCCTGCTGCTGTCTGACGACTAGTATCCCCTCCATTTTGTGTTTTTTACCATAATCCTAGCTGCTCTGACTGGCATTTCTTTGCATTTTTTTATTTTTATTTTTTGCAATTTTTGCCAAAACAGTTTGCCACATTGCTAACAAAAGTCACAGCACACTCTTTCTGAATTTTCCAAATGTTTTAAGGTGCTTTTTCTGTGCTATTTTCACAAGAGTCCCATCTGTTTTGACTGACAAATTTGTAATTTATTTTTGAGGAAATACTTCACTGATTCATTAACAAAAATCCCAGTACACTATTCCAGAATTTTTCCCGCGCAGTTTGATGTGCTGTGTATGTATGTGCCCCCAACGGTGCAGGGATATTTATGGGTTGAAAATCTAGCGGAAGAAAAATCTTTTTTAAAAACGGGCACGAGGATAGTAATCTTTGCGCCTTAGCTCTTAAAGAGGCAGGCACACGGAATAAAACCATCTGAACAGTGTTGATCTTTGAACGGAAGGACAAGACTCCATTCCACTACAGGAATACTACTCAGTGTTATATTTTATTCATTCCCTTCAGGAAAAAGAGAAAATAAAGCACAGTTGCTAAAACTATATTGGACTATTCAACACAGCCCAGGCTGAATTTGAATTATCTAAGACTGAAACATCCTGAAGTGACCTGGAAGTAGAGTGTTGATGTATCTGTTAAACTTTTAAACAGCAAAATGTGAATTTTTTTGTTTCTGACAGCACCAAGAAGCGAGTTAGACATCTACATTTGCTTCTACGTGTAAAACAACTATAATCTGTTGGTGAAAGCAGTGTCCACAAAAGGGAGGAACAAAACACTTCCTCATACTACAATCGACTTCTTCTCCTGACATGTAATTACGTGGTAAATCAGTTCATGTCCTCTGTATAGGACCAACATGTCTTTATATCTATGACAATAGGTAATTTCAAAGTACATTACAGTGACCGCTCTGTGGGACACGCTTCATCGAGACAAATGTGTCCATTCTTGGGTGGAGGCAGTGGAATTTTTGAAGTGGAAAAAAAAAAAAAGGGGGTTGGTAACCATTAGGCTGTTTTATATGCTGCCAGTCCTCATCTTTAGATAGGGAATTTTGAAGATTAAATTGCCACTAATGGCTTTGTCTTAAAAAAAAAAAAAAATGGTATTGGCACTAACAAAAGACAAATTAACCTCACTATCAGTGTTTGACTTTTTAGAAGCAAAACAAAACACTGCCCGCCTCGGATTCAAGAAACAGTTGCCAGATTGGAAGGGATGCTGGGAGTCAGCTGTCTGTTGCTATCCCTGGAGCCACGCTGTAAGTGTGGCTAAAAACACACCAAAAGACAAATACTGATCAAATCTGTGTATTTTGGGTGGGGGGGGGGGGCTCTTCTCAGAGGCAGGCTTGTCACTTTCGGTTAGGTGTGTATGATCAGTGTGTGTGTTTGTGTTGGGGGTGATGCTTGAGACGCTTCCTTGGATGTGGGTTGAGCCCTGACGAGCCAAACACCATCATCCCACTGTCAGTCCTCTCCTCCTCACCCACAGGCCGTCTGGCAGCTCGTCCTTCCCGAGGGCCGCATGTCTGCCATGTCACTCCACTCCCTTATTCCCTTATAATTACGAACTTGCACCAGGTTGAAATGCATGGAAATATAGAAATATGAACACATCCGATTGAAGGTCACTTTCTTATTAGTGTTCACTTTATTCTTGAAATTGTATTTGCAATGTTTGAGTAGACCTCTGCTGCAGTGGCAATAATGGATCTGTGCTGTATACAGGTTTTTAACATTTCACTTTCACTCCATAAGCTTGAAAACATCAACATTTTCTACTTCTAAATTCTTGTAACTGACCTGGGAACACCACAAATTCTATTTCCACGGCAACATGCATTGTAACCTGGAAAGATGATGGTGATGATTTAGAGCGGAGGTGTCAAACATAAGGCCTGCGGGCCAAAAAAGGTCTACAGCAGGCTCCAACATGGTTTGCCAAACAACCAAGAAAATTGTAAACATTTGAAAGGAAACACTGAGTTTTGGACTTTGGATTGTGGGTTGTTTTTTTGTTTTTATGTTGTTTTATTTCACGGTATTTTGCACCAGAAGGTATCACTAAAATGAGCTTTTTATTGAGATTGTAGTTATCTTTGGTAGTAATCAGTTGGTTATTTTGAAAATATTGACATTTCCATCAGGTACACTCTGTGCCACAACAAAGGAAAACATCAACGTTCACATTTAAAGGTTATTTTGGCATTATTTTTCCAGTCCGGCCCACTCATAATATATATAATATCCAGTATATAATAAGATATAATATATCTGTGCATCCATCTCCTACCCCAACTTTAAAACGATTGTGCATCAATGAAGTTCAGTAGATTACATGTATATTTGTTATTTAAGTGCTTGATATGTACATTTCAGAACCTGTGCTTTTGGGTTTTAAAAAAAAAAAAAAAAAAAGTATTATTTTACTTTTACAAAAGCCTTCTAAGTAAATAATGTGAGTAGTCTCACCAAATACTTAACTGTTCTATAATCACAAATACTTTCCTGAAAACTGATTTTTTTTTTTTTTTTAAGGTTTTCGAAATTTTTGTTAATTATGAAATAGCTAAATAAAGGAAGGCAATGAACTGAAAGCATATTTCTGTTTGCATCCACACAAATAGAAACGCGGCTCAGCAAGCTGACTCGTTCGTGACAGGATTGATCTTTCAAGACGCTCACTTGACTCTGAGGACGTGTTGACATATTGTGTTCGAAGCACTCAGAGTCAATAAAGTAGTTATTTTGAGGCGACTTTGTTGGAGGAAGTGCGATTGTTACAGCATCTTCTCACTTCTGTTCATTACATGTTCGTCTGTGTAATAGTTGCTAGGCAACAAGAGCAAATTTTTTTTTTTCGAGTCGGAGGGACACAGGGAGAAAGTACAGACAGGGTGAGTGGGTTTTGATTAAAAAAGAATAAATCTTTGATCTATTCTTGCTCAGCTTGCTGGGAACACAAGACTCTTCGCCTCCATGAGAAATGAGTTTTATTAGCGGGAAAGGAGTTTCTGCTGCATAAGGTAACCTAATAACATGTCGCTGTGTTGGAAGAGAGACGGAGCTTTCATCTTGCATACGGAAAATCTCAGACATTTCTATTGTTTCTACCAAAAAGAGCAGCAGTGTCAAGCCTGCCGTCACCAAGAATTTGAACGGATGATCTCATGACTGTCAATCAGCCCTCACATAATGTTGGTATCACATGTTGCAATAGTTGTAATACGCAGAGCAACCTTCATTTGGTGTTTTGGATTTTCATACGATTTAAATGTGGTCCATACTAAACGCACATTCATTTCAGCTTTAATTGCATGATTCTTAATATCCTTTGGTCTTTCTCCACAGGGATCGATAAAGTTCATCTGATTGCATCTTATCTTTGATCCGAGGCTCGGCCGCGCCGCGAGTGCTGTTTAAGCCAAGTGGATCGATGCGTGAGCTAAGTGGGGCCCGATTGGCACCACAGATCAGACCAGCAGAATGTTTCTTCAAATGTTGACCATTTAAAAATAGTTTTCCTGTTCAACTGTCTACACCTGATATAGCCAGAGAGGTGGGGTTTTTTTTTGGATTTTGCTGAAGCTTAGATTAGGATTTTCCCTGCTCTCTCCATGAAAAGATGAAAATGAATAACTGTGTGGACCGTGAGCCGTGTTGCTTTAGGAGTGAAGCCCTTTTTTGCATTGCTCTGATCGCCCTTAGGCCTGCCATAACTTAACACAGAGAGACAAAAGCATGCACTCACATAGTTTTCACTAATTAATATAACCTGACACTTGTATTTAGATCTTCAGACAAAGCTGCAACATGAAAGCATAACAAGAAGCGGAGCATGCAAACGCCACACAGAGAAGTTCTGTTCTCAGAATCAAATCTCACTTCAGAAGACGAGAGCGAATCACAATGAACCACAAACCTTCGTTGTCTGTGAAACACGAGTTTAAGAATCTATGTCTCAGGACAAAATCTATTCAGGAGCATCATGTCACATGATCTGTAACAGATGGGACTATCATATATTTAAAATATATCATACTTTAATATGTATATACCTTTCTGGTTTAACCTTGAATATAATATAGAACTGAGGATGCTCCACATCCTGGGAACTGGAGAGATTGTTTTAAAATACATTAAATAGGATTCTCTGTATATGTCTGCACAGACGTTTTCACTTTCCAGGAACTGGGAACATTTTTTTTTTAAATGTTTTCTGTTAAATATTTTCTAAAACCCACCCAATGTGACTATGAGCCAAGTTCCACAACTCCAACTGGGTGCCCAACTGTTAACATTGGTGAGAATGCTCTCCCTACATGAAACAGGATTTAGAAGTTGCTAAGTTTTTGTTACACCTAGACATTTTTATTTATTTTTTTATTTTTTTATTGGCTCAGGCCGGGAGTTGTTTGTGAGAAGAATAATTGAAATAACTTGCTGTTTGTTTGGCACAGACTCTGCCTTTAGCTTTTGCATTGTGCTCCGGCAGCTGAACATAAATAGGGGCTTTATCCAGGATACAGAATGTATCAGTTAAGACCTGAGAGTTCGGTTTTCACCTCACAGTTGGTTTGTTTGCTTTAGACCGGGATGAGATCTGCCATGAGAAATGTAATGTTACATAAGTTTTGAATGGCTCCAATAATCTAAAGTTTACCAGGTTGTATCTCAGAGTGCAGCTCACAAGTTGTAATGTTGTTTTACAAGTAATTGATGATTCTAATTAAAATGTTATTGTGATAGTTGATCTGCACAACAAGTCGTGAGGGAAATTATTCCCTCAGTCCATATAAAATGTCTAAATAAGCTTCACATTCATGGTGAAATGTAACATAACTGCTACCCTGCTCATTGTCGCAGCATAATCTTCCTGCTATCACGTTATAACAAAGGACTTTAACATCTTTTAAGTTTCAGTGTTTTTTCCCACCCAACACAAGGTGTAATCAAATATGGCTTTTCTGACCAAAATGCTCAGAGATTTGTCGAGTGACACACTGACCTTAGCTTTTCACCACTAATCTACTCCTGCATGAACACTGAAGCGACACACGTCGTGAGCAAAGCTTCACCATCAAAGTCACTAAAAACCTCTGAGCTTCGATAAAAGTCATGATGGTGCACCTACTCTTCATACTAGTGTCATACTATTTTCTGTAGGCAATCTCTTGATTATTGCCAGTAAAGGGCAATTACAAGAATTATTTATGGATCATTAATAAAAAAATACATACTGCTTTTTAACCTTTTATGTATTACACTTGTAAGCATTTTTACATGACTCATGAAGCTTATCAATGGCATGAAATATTTCAATTCATTATTTACATATCAAATGATTTCATGTTGTAATATTAATTCCAAACAGCTTTGAAAAAAAAAAGAGAACACGATCATGCCCCCACAACACCAAATCCCATATCTGTTTACTACTTATTGATTTATACAATTAGTTTAATGATATGTCATTTCCATTGAATTCTTTACAATAACTAAATCACCTAAAACCAGCTTACAGCGAGGCGGCTTCTACACAAGTATGAATCGTATCTCAACAGACTTCAAACCCCTCTAAATTTATTTCACTATGTCTTTTAATGTCCACTTTTTTTTCCCAGACACCACATGTCTCCTTCAAGTGTGACTGATGAATTATTTTTATTGATACTGAAACTCTGGGCTGTCCTTTGAACCGTCTCACTCCTCTGAATTATAGATAGTTAGGCTCAATAATTACAGCAGATTGCTGCACAATTGCCTGCGTTCGTCAACGGGAGCGCCATCGACTGTCCTAGATTCACCAATTCTCTCTCGAGTGTCTCTCCTGGGATGGAGGGTGCTGCTCGTCTCCGGCTGCCTCCGTTTAAAGAGGTTTACAGGCTGAGAAGTGACAGAGAATTCAGAGAGTGGAAACTATTTTCGGCGCTTTTCAACTGGAGAGGTGTGATGATAGGCTGTGGTGGGACTGTTGTCACAAAACCTAAAGCAGAAGTTATTTTTGGTGTGAAATCAACAAGGTTACTGTGTTGCTTTTGTCGTGTAAAGAAAAGGGAGGGGGAAGGAAGTCAAAGAGGAGACATCACGTTGTTTCAGTCAGAGCTCTTACAGTAAAAGTTTCCGGTTTCTCTGTGCACTGTCACTTCAAAACCTCAAATCTGTACAATATGAAGTGATTGTGTTTCAGCTTACTGGTGATTACACCAAACTGTTATATCGTTTTCTCCTTCCTCCTCTGAGGAAAACAAAGTTCTTGAAAATTCTTTAAAGTCAGCTTGCAATATATATTTTTTTTTAATCCAAACTGCAATACAAAGCTTGAAGTGTTCACAGAGCTTCTTCAATAAATTTGTGTCTGTCATATTGATCAGTTCACTTAACATAAGCTTAACAAAAGCCACTCGCGCTAAGTATTCCTTTAGGTACAGGACTACTTCGATTTAATGCAATCCCATGATGATAAAGAGGTTTTTATCTTGAGGTATTATTTAGTTATATTCAACATTTTTATTTTTGTTTTCCTTTTTTTGTTTTACATAAATATCTGTTTTGCTCTATTTTTACTTCTAAATGTAGGTCAGGTTTGCTATTTTAGTTTCATGACTAGTTTGCATAAGCATAAGTAAATCTTTCAAAATGAGTGGAAGTAAAATAAGGCATTAATCAATAAAGGAAAAAGAAAGTGCTGAGCAAGCAAAAAGACTCATCAATGTTTTTTTTTTATTTATTTGTAAGATTAACATAAAACCAGTTTAAAATAGCAGAGGCATCAGACTTCACTTCAAAATAAAAAAAATGCAGCAAAATCTAGTCAAACCATATTCTGAACCCCATAAACACAAGACTTCACTGCTCGGCACTATTTCTCCGCAATACACCTGCATCCCTCCTCCTTTTAATCACAGCACGCTGGGGCTGTATACATTTCAAAGGGAGTATATCATGAGCAAGAGCTGTGCATGGATAGTGGATTGTAAAATGTGGGATCAAACATTGATGAGGGAGTCGTTAATAATTCAGAGGCCGAGTAGAGATCTGTTGGCGTGCATGAGTTAAAAGAGCAGCGGGAGATGCAACATGAGGGTTTGTTACACTGGAAGCACTGATGGTGGGTGTGTGTGTGTGTGTGTGTGTGTGTGTGTGTGTGTGTGCGTGTGTGTGTGTGTGTGTGTGTGTGTGTGTGTGTGTGTGTGTGTGTGTGTGTGTGTGTGTGTGTGTGTGTGATGCACAAACTTGTGGAGTCAACATGACTGCACAGATTGCTTTGCACTCACTCTTAAAACACAATTATCACACGCACCCTGCGTTGCTTGTTTACTTATCACTTCGATAGACTCAAACGTTTGTTCCCCAGGATGAAACACCAACATATGATGCATCCGCCAATCCGGTTACATTACCTTGCTTCCTCCTTTTCTCACAATATGTCGTCCCCACATATTTTCGTAGCTTGAGGAATCACATGAGAACGTGTTTAATGGATTTCAACCCTCTCAGGACCTCCAAAGCTTTTAGTCACATTCGCCCATTCTCACATACACTCAGCCCAAATGGCGATAGCTGCCACGCTCAACCTCCGCTGGGAGCAATATGGACAGGGACGGATGGGAATTGAACCCCCATCCTCGGGATAGGACAGCCTGCCTCACCGACTGAGAAGCAGCCGCTCAGGTCTGTATTTAGCACGCAGCTCTGCACACAATGCTGTTGAAATTTTAACAAAGGTCACCTCCTCTGCTTCCCTCTGTGACCTGCTGTTACCCATAATACCCCTTTCTAACGTCCATGGAGACTGGTTGAGTTTACAAGCTCTCATGCCGCTGACCCACTGATTTTCTGCCTCTTCTATTCGTTTCTGCTCTTTATTTGGTAACGAGCTCATATCGACTGAACTTCGTCATGTATTGCAATACAATGTATATTTATAGTTTCAATAATGAAATGAGTTCAAACATTTAGCTCACATAAAGCAAAAAAGAAAGTGTAATTCAGAATATCTGTTATTAAAAACAAGCATTCACATGATTTTAAAAAGAGAATATAAGACTACAGGTTTTTGTTATGGGATGTAATGTATCAGAGAGCCGGCACTCTTTTATTGTGATGCTTTATAGGATTTCTAATTTACCATCTTGAATTTTAGGATAATTGTCTGGCCTATACTAATGTTGAACTCCAGATGCACCCAGACTGTGCAGTGACTTAAGCTCTGATTCTGAACAATCTTATCATTTGTCTGACGTCATCATACAGGGTTCATTGTCAGGTTATCGACAAAATGGGCACTATGTGTGCAAGATGAAGACAAAAAAAATGTTTGAGGAAAGATATTTGGATCTTGGGAGTGAAATGACAGTGATTGGCAATTCTCAACATGAATGTCAAGACTGGACTGTGACAAACTGCCGTCAGACAGAGATTTTATGAAGGGAAAGCTTTGAATAGACAGTTGTTGTGCTGTGAGTGGTTGGTTGAACACACAGCCACCCACATACAGTCTGTTAGTCATCTGTTTTAAACACTACAAAGACCAAGTGCTCATGACTGATTTCAGGAAAATCGGTGTTTAACCTATTATTGAGTGATTCTGCATTATTGTTCCAACCTCCCGAAGCCCTGTGGAACGGTCTGAAACAATGATCGATTTTAATGAAATGGCTTCTTTCTTCTCCCATCATATTTTTTTTTTTTTTTCTCTCTCAGACCGACAGCTGCCGTCTCATTTTTGCAGCCACAATTCTTCAGACAAACTCCTCCACCAACCCTCTTCTTTACTTTTCTGCTCATTCAATCCTCCCACACTCACAGACCTCATTTATGCACATTGTGCTGACTGCGGATCTGCACGGTCCTGCAGGGACGCGTGAAATGTTTTTTTTAATCTCAACCAACCCCCCCCCCCCCCCCCCCCCCCCCCCCCCCCCCCCAAACCACCACCACCACCACCACCACTCCCCATTTGTCCAGTTTGTCTCGTTTCTTTTGTCCTCGCTGACCTATTTCAGCACTTTCAGGTACAGCCGCGGCCCAGCGAGGCTCAGTGATGGGGCTCCAGGGCTTGTTGCCTAGCAACAGGCGGCAAGCCGGCATGTGTGGCGGTGGTGGTTTTATGTAACAGTAGGTTTGATGGTTGAATGTAGGACGCTCCCAACCCCCCCCCCCCCCCCCCCCCCCCCCCCATCAACAAATGTGTGCTCAAAAATCAAGTTCATTGAAAAGAACATCCATTATTTGCCACATGCGATAACCATGCAAGTATATATAATTTTTTTTTTTAACGTTCATGTTTAACTGGTACATGAAAAAGACAATGAAATATTAGTTCCTGAAATACACAATGGCCTTGTGGGGCACACAGGAACATCTTTTTGTTGGGCTTTTGTATATTATCTATTCAACAATACAGGTAGAAATGTGCAGAAATTCAACACAAAACTTCCATCAAACTCTCAATGTGCTAAACCAGACAGCAGGCACTGGAAAAAAAAAAAGAAAAGTCAAAGCTGTGCAGTGCATTCAAGGTTGTGTGGACCTTTCTCACACACACTTTTCAGTTTTTCAGTGTGCCTTTACCTCTCAGAGCTGGTTTGTGTTTGAATGGCACATTAACAGCCTTTTTATGCATGCATGGGAGTATGTGTGCATGCGTGTGTGTTTTAACGTCTTGTGTGAGTGAGCGAGAGAGCGAGAGAGAGAGAGAGCGAGAGAGAGACTCCTCCACATTTGCCTGCAGGACCAGATGGCCGGCTGCACTTGGTGGTCAACTGAGGAGCATCACTGGCAGGAGGGAGGCGGTTGCCATGGTGAAAATGACATCGGATTCACATCCAGTTATTTCGACTTGAGTATTTTTAACCGCCTTCCCGAGCTAATACAGAGAGACAACTCTGAAACTGAAACTGAACTGTGGCGTTTTCTCTACATTAACATATGTGTGATTGATGAGGGATTCAATGGCAGTCAGCCAAGGACAGGAAATCCCCTCCAGCTTTCCGACAGCACCTCAGCTCTCATCTGAGTAAAGTCCATGATTATTGCTGATTATGATCTTGTTGCCATTTGAGTGAAGTTGCAGGCAGTCAGGGAGTTTAAAGGAGAGTGTTATGAATAAATGCTCATCTCTGGTCTCTTTCAACTTGGCTGCCCCATTTGATTTGGACAACAGACTCTCCAGCTTCGAGGTAATAATCATCTGCACTCAGCTGCGATGCCACAGGCTCTTTGAGTTTGCGTGTGTGTGAGACTGAGGGGTGTGTGTGTGTGTGTGTGTGTTGGTAAGTCAACATTTGACAATACAATACAAGTTTATGGGCCACTGCAGACACTCAACGAGGCTGCAGAATAGATAAAAAAGAACATTATCCGTGTTATTCCAGCAGGATAAAGGAATATGTTATGTCTAATGGTGAGTTTATCCAGACAGTGGCACCAAAACGAATCTCATGTACAACAGTTACTCAATGAAATATTATGTTAAGTACAATTTGTTCAATCTCAGACTTAACTTGTTGTCACTGAAGTGTCAAAATGAATCTAGCTATACTTTGCTCTCTTCTTTATTCACGAGTGGATGTCTGCATAAAAATGGTAGCTTGGAAGAGACGTTCACCTCCACCAGGAAGAGTTTCATGTTGAACTCATTAACTTGTGTTTGTGGCGTCAACTCTTTATTGTAATACAATAAAAATACCTTCTTTTAATTTCAAGTCAATTGATTACTGTCATTTTACAATAATCATTCTTCATGTCTTGGGGCAGGTCCTTCTCTTGTGGAAATGGGATATAAGTATCAGTATGTACTGTAACATACATTCATCATGGTTCAAGCTCATCTTGTGTCGTTGACCACCATGTGGATACTTTACCACATCGAGCTTCACCAAGAAACTTGCCTGTACTGAACATTTTCTCGCACTCACAAAGGTCAAAATTACAATCTACAAACACGATGAACTACTAAGATTTGACATTTTTGAGAACAGTAGTTCGGCCAGTTTTGCTTTGCCATCACTGACTGCTACAGTTTCTCTTCTTTATCTCGAATTAGGACATAAATCTTTTATTTTTTTTTTTTCAAGAACTAATGACACATGTGTCACTAATGACACATACAGTGCTGACAGCTCATGAAGACTAAAATAACACAGCTATTTGCACAAGAACAAGAACTGAAGGAGGAACTGATTTGAAGTAAGTAGCTATACCAGTGACTTTATTACTCTGGTATTTACTAATGGACTGACAACGTTTACAGTTCAACATGTCCAGTCACATTTTCTTCTGAATGTATTCAGGAACTCATGTATCAACACATTGCTTTATTGCTTTCATCTGCAGTTTCATTACATTTACTACCAAAATGTGTACAAATGTCAACAGTGAAATGACATTTTCTGTTGTTAAGGCGTTGAAACATGTTGATCTGTTGGATGGTGCTCAAATCATTCAACCTATAGTGAGGTTTAATCTGCACCAGAGCAGAGCTTTAATCCAGCACAAGAACCACCTGTGTGTGTGTGTGTGTGTGTGTGTGTGTGTGTGTGTGTGTGTGTGTGTGTGTGTGTGTGTGTGTGTGTGTGTGTGTGTGTGTGTGTGTGTGTGTGTGTGTGTGTGTCTGTTTTTTTTTTTTTCAAAACAGAATTGACTTAATATCACAATAATATTGTATTTTTGTCTGATTGTGCTCAACAAAAGGAGGCAGGGTATGATTAGTGCACACACACACACACACACACACACACACACACACACACACACACACACACACACACACACACACACACACACACACACACACACACACACACACACACACACACACACACACACACTGCAGTCTCAATGTACCAACGTTGCCATAGCAACTCCATCCTCCACATCGCTCTCTCTCCTGTTGTTTCCTCCTCCTCCTTGTCTAACAAAAAATCCATATGAGGGAGGGAAATGGGAGCAACAATCAATTTCTCCTGAACACACAGCATTTATGTTTGTCACCGTTGCAGTGACCAGATGCTCCAAGTCGTTTGATTTTCCGATTTATTCATGTATGATGTCTCTGTGTTGGAGCACCTGTGTGAGGCAAGAAGATGAGCTGGAGAGGACATTTTGATCCTTGAATGGAGGCCGTTAACATTATAGTGACAACAAATCAAATATGAGAATTTATTTATGTATTGAAGTCTAAGGAATCTCGTGATCTTCTGCTTGCCTTTTCAAATAAAGAAAATATATAAATAAAACCACTTTCAGACATGCCATGTTTAAAATATTACCACAGGGGCCTAAAGCCAAGGACCCTCCATCACACTACCAACACATTGAGACAGGCGTTCACACACACTCGTATTTACATCCCCTTATGGGCAATTTAGGAAAACCTGTTAATTTCAAATGCATGTTTCTGAACTAATGGGTTCAGATTTCCTGCTTAAATTATTCCTCCATTGTCTCGGCTCACATACGCACCCTGATCGTCATCATGTAAGTCACAGAAATATATTGGTATGTCTTTCGTAGTTTTTTATTAAAAATTTAACCTCAAATAGGTGGGTTCTTGTTTGGTGTTATATACTGTCCCCTTGTGTTAACAAAGTACTGTGAAGATGAGTAACTAAGAACTGAGCTGTGTGAACTTTGCTGCACCTTCAAATCAGCCAGAGGCAGTTTCATGGGAAATACAATTTCTATATGGTGAAAAGTCTTCAATACTCAAATAATACAACCTTTTTAATTGTTGGATGGAAAAGAGCTTGGAAATACCAGCATCATATTGGTCTAACATGAGATGTTTTGTAACTGTATTACTAAAGGTGTTCAGACTGATGCAGACTTGGAATGGACGAAGGTTAGAGAAGAATAACAGGTAAGGAAAAGGTTCATATATCTGCGAACTGCAGTCCAAGTGACATGGATAAGATTTCCTTGTGGTTTGGGCTAAAACTGACTGGGAGTCTACCGCCACCAAGTGGATATATTTACAAACCACAAGAGTTCAGTCATTTAAAAAGACTTTTCCCTGCCTGGCTTGTATGAGAGGACAAATGCTGTTCAAATACTGCCAACCAACCAACCAACCAACCAACCAACCAACCAACCAACCAACCAACCAACCAACCAACCAACCAACCAACCAACCAACCAACCAACCAACCAACCAACCAACCAACCTCACATATTTAATGGAAGGAAAGCTCAGTGATCACGTCAGTGTACATTAGTTTCAATATGTTTGAGGATATTCTCCAACTTCCCGCATTTGCTCTCTGTTTTCTTTGTTTATTATAATGTTATGAAGTTAACTGAGGAATCACCCAAGAACACGACAACACGGAGCAATAAAGGCCATTAGAAAATGGACTACATTCATAGTATTTGATAGTTTTTTGGGGTTTTTTCCCCCCTTGGTCCTTTTCTGATCTCCAGTTTGACAAATTACAGTGAAGCCAATTACTCCACTCTCATAAGAATATACAAAGAATCTTTAAGATAATGTCCAAGTGTAATTGGGTATATCCTCTTTCGCTTTCAATGACATAAATAAAATGTCCAGAAGAGAAACAGAGAGAACTCACTGGAGAGAATCACATTTCTTTGTTTTGCTCTTTTGAACTTTGTCCCACATCGTCTCTACTGTTGACTTTGCAGTTTGACTTTTCTGTCATGTATTGATTCAGTTGTGTGGATGATGCACTTTTTTTTGAGACTGCTGCCTTTTTATTTGGGGTCTTTGTCCTGTGCACCATCTTGTTTGTAAGCACTCACGGATTCAATTTATTTTTAGATTCCAAAGCAAATTTAATATTTTGGTTTGAATTGTTGAAGAAAAATAAGTTATGAAACAAGAAAGGAGGCCATGTATTGCCATTACTAGAACAGTAAACAATAACGAAGGTTTGTAGGAGGCGTGAAGAAGATCAACTTGTTGAGAAATGTTGATTATGCACTTTTTTCACAAAACTGTTAGACGCAATGCAGATATGAGCAAATGAGCTGAAGCCAAAACTGAAGATTCCGTACAGCCATCAGTCCGGCTGCGTTAATGATTTAACTTATAACACCTTCTCCCTCACAGCTTTTTCAATGCATCCAATCGATTAAACGTAACCTGCGTATCCTTTAGAAATGAACAAAATCTGTAAAGTATCCTGATGGTAATTCCTATGACCATCATGCATCACTTCACCTTTCATTTTGTGTTGGAATGAGAAGACGGCATCTCGTCTGCAGCTGAGCAGGACTGATGATTGGCTCTGATACAGATAATCAACCATCAGCTCGGCTCTGTCACAGGCCAGATGGTTCGAGATCAACTGGCAGGTGTTTTCGGATTCATTTCCACCTCCATCTCATGCCTGCCAGGCTATGTGATTCATCAAAAAAAAAAGAAAAATGTTTTAAGACGATGAAGCAGACAGGTCCTCCTCTGGTGTGGAAATGAAACCAGGTGCTTCTTAAATATCTCAGCCATATTGATGCGGAAATCAACAACAGACGGAGGACAGCCTGAGAGTGATTATAAAAAGTCACTCTGCCTATCAGCCACTGTCATATTAAAGCTCTTAGAAGTTTACTATGTTGAATCACCTGACCTTGCAAAAGATGTACTGAAACATCTCAATGAAAAGCTCCGGTTGTTACAAGTGATGTATGAACACCAACGCTCCAGAGTCTGTTTGAGCATGTGTGCTACTTACATTATAAGATTAACTCTTACACTCAATGAAATAATTTTAGATAAAGAAAAGGTCCCCATGCTATTTAGAGAACCTGTTTCCTGCAGCCTAAATCCATCATAGTGACCTAGCAGGTGCACCTCAGTGGCAGATTGGAGCCGTGTGTTTGTGAGTGTGTGTTTGTTTTGGGCGATTTGGAACAAAATAGCATTTCTCTGTTATAATTTGACATCACCTAATATTCAGCACTCTTTTCCAAACACAGAAAATGCCAAGGCAACGCCAAATGCCAGGTTGGATTTAACTTGGTTTGTTTGTTGTTATGCTGAAATGACCCAACAGTTCAGTCTTGGACTTACCTTTTCAGAAAATTCAAACAGCCAAAGAGATTTGTGGTTTACTCTCAGACTGTATTCTTTTTACTCTCCATCCATCCATCCATCCATCCATCCATCCATCCATCCATCCATCCATCCATCCATCACACACCCAGTACTTGCAAATGTCTAATTCAAACTGTGATGCTTCACTGACGTCTGAAAATGTGATCAATCAGACAATTAATGCAACCAGAAACATGGCTTGTATAAAAAATTATACCCCTTTTTATTGTGTTCTCATATACAAAAGAAATACAAAAAAGAAACACCGGGCGAGGGTCAGAGTGGGACGGGGCTTTTGGGGCGTGGGCGGGGATGGGTAGGTGGTCGGGCGACATAAAAAGGGGACACAATAGGAGTAATGTTAGACAGTCCGGGGGGATCACACATCGAACAGACGAGAGCGGATGAAAACAGAACGCTGTGGTCCTGTCTAGTCCCTCCCTTCCTCCCTCCCTCACCAACATCACCACCACACACTCCTCCTCCTCCTCCTCCTACTCCTCCTCCTCCAAAGTGGAGTTTCAGTCCTACAAACATTCATCAACAGCAGCGATGCTCAATAGGCAGAAACAATCTCCTCAGCTGAGTTGAACCGTGGTGGGAGGAGCCAGAGTGGGCTACCTGGCAAACCCCCCACAGTGGAGGAAACTTCATTCAATTCTACATGACATTCATGGTGTTGAAAGGTCAGCCGGCTGGTTGATGACAGTTTGAATCTTAATTCCCTGTGTTAGTCCAAAAATTCAATTTATGTAATTTTTTTTCCTTCTTCTCAAATATCACACTTCCCCATTGGTTGTAGGCTTAAATATGCTCAGTGGAGCACGTTATTACATTCAGTACTCTTCACCACAATACAAAAACCTGTGGATATTAGCTGGCAGTCTTCTTCCTCAATATTACTTGCACATTTGTGGGCAGATTTTTAAATGACATGCATGCATGTAGGTTTGAGCACATACAGGATGTGGACATGATCCTTAAGACACAGCGCTATATTGTTGATAGTGTTTTAAGAGAAAGGGCGGGGCCAAAGACCCAGTCATCAACATTTGCAAACAGATACACACACACTCAGAAAAACCAATACTTTATAACAGCTCACAGATTAAGCAAATCATTTGGGTTAAGTGCATGTCAAGCTCTGGAATACTTTTACTGATTCCCACAGTAAACATGTTGTATGCATAAGAAATCTATGTAAAGGTCTGAGAACCCTTATTATGAGCTACACAAAAGCAGGCAATGGACCCAGAGCATCTCTGAAACGTGAGCGGCCCTAGTCAGCAAGTTTGTAGTTACCTGGTGAGGTCAGACAATGAATCCTTGATCGGTGGAACAGTGAGAGGAGAGTGAGCTGGGAGAAGAAGCCTTTATGGTACCAGATGGCTCCAAATATGAACCAGACTAGCGAGGATGACTGTACTTAAGTAAATTAGAGACTAAAATGTCTCACAAAGTAGTTATTTGGAACTCACTGGGCCTATATTCTCCATGGTAACGGCCTGACGGGCTTTCAGAATTATGGGAACATTCCTCAGCCGCAATGGTACGGTGGTACCAATGCAGCTGGTGGTAAAGTTTTAGTTAATCAGTGAATATACAGTTTTAATCCCGATTTCAATAATTAGACCAATTCCTTGACATCAATTTCTCACCAAACTGATCAAAACATCTTTTTTAACCCTTCAGATACTGGCTCATTTGTTGTCAGCAAGTTTCCTTCTTGTCTCAGCCGACTTGAGGCTTCACAGACTATTCATGAACAAGTAGTGGATCTGCAGGATGAGCAAAGTTCTTCACGTCCATGTTATCAGTTTGTGCGGAATGTTAACATCTTTTGTCATATGAGCCTCAAAACGCAATATACTGACTAACTGGTGGGGTACCATAGTAGGGCACGATAGTAGAAAAGGCTCTACAACCACCAAAACCCTTCTGAAATTAAACTTTGTAGTAGATTTTATGATGGTCTAACATGTTGACTGGGAGGGAAAACACCCGTGTCACAATAGCTGTATCCATCCTCCCTCCATGACTCGTGTGTTAAAGATGACTTCCCTGTTCTTAATCTTGGCTGCAGATTAATTTATGATCATTTTTTTTCTTTCCCAAAAGAGAACAAAACCCAGAGCCTCAATTAAATTACTCCCCCCCCCCCCCCAAAATTAGAGGGAAATTCAGGGAACCAAACCAGCCTATGCTCCCGTAGGCAAAGATAGCAACATGTGAGAAGTTTCATCTGCTTCCTGTAAACATGAAAACCAATCTTCCTTAGCTTCACCCACTGAGGTTTAACTCAACCACTGAGACGGTTTCTGCCTGAAGAGCAGATATGCTTCTGAGAAATCTGCGTGGAACTCAAACTCCAGTCGGCTCTTCAGGACAGTTCGGTCTTATCAGCCGCTTCGGCGTGATGGCCCCCTCCACCCTCGGAGCCTCCGGGCGCTAACAACGTCCTCCGGTTGTAGTGGTGGTGGCCCTTCATGATGCCCGAGTTGTTGTTCTCGTTGAGGATCTGCTTTTGCTTCTGCCGGTTGAGTGACTGCACCAGGCCGAGCACCACGGCCGCCAGCGAGTACTGGCCAGTAATTTTGCGCGGCTGCAGGATGAGCGGGTTGGGCTGCACCCGCCCAAGCAAGAAGTACGTTCGAATCTTGCCCTCCTGCTCGCTGATGCCCTTCACGTAAATCTCGCCCCGGTACTCGAAGGCAAAGCCTCGCTCCTTCAGGATCAGGTAGGTCTCCTCGGGGACCTGGATCTTGCCGCTCACCCCGGTGCTGTCCATTCGGCTGGCCAGGTTGACGGTCTTCCCCCAGATGTCGTACTGCGGCTTCTTAGCGCCGATCACCCCTGCTACGACTGAGCCGTGAGCCATACCTGCAAAAGACACACGACGGCTCAATTGTTAAATCGGCTGAGCATTTCAGACCCCTCCGAGGCCCGAGTCTTCAATTTAAAAAAAACATTTCTGCTGATTCCTGCTCCGCTATGGTTTCATGTTGGCACAGTTCAGAAATGAGATCAGCTCTCTGTGAACACAATTTACACATTTCAACATCAATGGAGTCGTTTTCTAGCTCCAAAAATACGATCGACAATAATTCACCCAGAAGAAAGAAAATCATACCGAGAGATAACAATGTTTTGGCGGCCCTAATCTATATCTAAAATAAGTAACCATTGGAAATATGGGAAAACAATATTGCTTTTTCCATTGTAAACTTAATCAATTCATTTTCGATTTTTATTGGACTTTTTCAGAGGGAAAAGTAAAAGATACCGCTTGTCGCAACCTTAATCACAAACTAATCACTATCTCTAGGCTCTTTATTAACCTGCTGAAAGCCAAAATTCTAACCAGGAAGCCAGTAAAGTTGAACATCTTTGAGAGGAGATAATAAAATCTCGCTGTGTGCCACTGTGTATACAAATAAAAAAGGCATTCCTCCTTATTTTCTTCTCTAAATAGTAATGCCATATATAGACATATCATTTCATTGTGGGCCTTTTACCGACATTACCCTTACCAAACATAACCCCTTATTTAATGTTTGCACACATTTTTGTGACTTCCTTGTATGTTACTATTCCTCATATCAAGACTCCTGGTGAGGCGAAATTACAGCTGCTCACTCGGCTCAGTCTTCAAGTTAAAACCGACATAGAGCAATTCAAATAACTTTCAAAATATGTCCAAAGTTGGAGTAAAATCTGAGATAACTTCAATCATTCATTTAGACTTTCCTTTCAAGTAGAAATATGGATGCAGTCATATAAAGACGGTACAGATATAAATGATAAAATGTGATTAAAACAATGGTTGAATTCCATTTGGTTTCTTTCTGTTTGATGCTGTCATTGTCGTACTACTTTCCATGGACTCTATATAAAAATAGGCAACATGAGGAAGGAGGACTGACATGGTATCAAGATCCTGTCTCTCGGTATTGATGTCTCGTCTTTTAATCTGATGGCTGGAAAGTGATGAGTTCGGGGAAGGTGCGCTGCTTGTGCAGAGATTTTAGAGGTATTTGCAAGACGCTGATACCCGGTCTACACCCGTCAAACACGATGTGTCAACCCTCTTTAGAAACAGCCCGCTCGCTGAAGACGTCTGCTATCGTTAAGATCATGGTCACTCCATGTGGATTGACTGATTGCTCTGCAAAACACAGGCGCATCCATGTTACCTGTTCCCATGTGGACAAACCTCGGCACATTTTACACAACTTTGGGTAAAAATAATGATTTATAACTTCCAGCTGCAGCGCTATATTGACCGTGGACAGTTGAGATTTGTTTTCAACCATGAACTGATTATATAGATGAGGCTCTGAAGCATTTTATATAATTAACTTTCCTCATAGAAAAAATTTGCAACCAAGTAATGTAGCGACAAAAACAAAACAAAACTCCATGGACATTTAAAACTGTTCTGTTCAGAAAATGAGGGCCACTTAGGAATAATTCTTCTCTCACCGATCCTCAGTTCAAAGTTGTTGAACGAGTGCTTGTTGATCTCCTGGATGCTCTCGTTGAGGGCGATGGCGAAGTCTGCCAGCGCACACAGGTGACCCCATTTATCTTCACATTGCTGTGGGAGTCAGAGGGGGAAAGCAGAGGAGTCTGAGTCAGCTGGACGTCAGGACTCGGCTGTGATCGGGACGAGCCGAGCACCTGAGTGTTGGAGTGGAAAACTATCTCTGAAGTTTGAGCCCTTATAATGTCCCGTTTTGGGAAGTTGCGGACATTGATTTTTGTGGGGTTATTGTGGTTGCATTTTAATCAACCACTGTCAAAGAACATATCCAACATATAAAATAATCATAATTATAGTTGCTCTAATATCTAGTAGCACAGAGCATTGTTATAAGTTATTAAAATACAAAGACTCTACATCGTGATATCCGATCGGCTCAGAACAAAACTGACAAAACGCAACACAAATGTCATAATTGAAACTGTCAATCAATAAAAAATGTTCATCACTGTTCTTTGTAATATTTCTCTGGAAAAAAAGCATGAAAACACATAAAATCGATTTATCACAGCTTCACTCTAAACATTGCAGCATAATCTCTCTTTGACAGCAGCAGTTTAATTATTAGCACATCATCAAAATAGCAATAGTGAAAATGTGTGTGTGCACACGTATGTAGAGTATACAGCCAGAAAAAGGTCCTTTAAAATCACATTGGGTCCAGAGAAGTTACAATTCAATTCTTTGTTTTTACTGTAGCACTTGACTTCATTTCAGAACTTATTCTTTCTTTCTTTCTTTTATTTTATGTTTTTACTTTTACGGCAATAAAGAAATAAAATAGGTATTTTTACATTTGAAAATGTCCCGTTTGCACACTTGCCTGTACCTCTGAGTTCTTTTGGCATCTTTTTATAGTCCCTCTAAATACATCCCCTCAGGCTAAATACATTTCTTCGGGTGCTGGATATCACAAGCTCAGTATGTGCTAATCACACTTGAATGGAGGCATTAATACACACCAAGGAAACAAGATGGAGTAGATTCGATTGCTCCAGGTCTATAAGTCTAAATTCATCATTTTTTTTGATCTGACCTGCTTTTCAGGTGACAGTCCGGAGACGGCCATGTACGTGCTCCCAATTGTCTTGATCTTCTCGATGTCCTGGAAACGTTCCTCACCGAGCAACTGTGACACACAGACAGAATGCTTCCTGAAATGATCTCACAAAACTAGTTGATAGTACTGCTCATCCAGCATTACTAAGAAAATGATGTTATAAAGAAATGAGGTGAACTTAATGAATAAACATTACATGGATACAATGTCACACCATTGCTTGGAAAAGCAGTTGACTACATTCTGAATGTACATATAATTAACCGAGGAGGAAATTTCAGATTTCTGTCTGCTGCTGCAAATGTTGGTGCGCTCTCTCTCTCTCTCTCTCTCTCTCTCTCTCTCTCTGGAGAGCTCCTTGCTGGAGAAAAGAAAAGGTCCGCTCCTGGTTTGAGGGAGAAGTATTTGAAAGTGAGGAGGGTGGCCCGAGGCAGCGGAGCACAGCTGGTGTCTGTCTGTCTCTGCTCGTATTTACTCTGACATTTTCTGTTAGGAATCTCGCTTCACTTCAGACGCGTCGTCGGGACCACGAGTTCCTCAGACTTCAGTCCGTCCACGGGGAACTAAAATGTGCTGGAGTTTGAGGAAACGTCAACTATGGTGCTAACTGAAACTGAACCTAAACCGACAAATACGGATTAGTGCTTTCCGTAAAAAAATGACCCCTGCAATATAAAGATATGTATTATTTAAACATCTTAACTTGATGATCAGATAATGGCTTGGCTGGTTATGTTGAGTGTCTACATGTATAATGTTTTTTTGACATTCAAAAAGTAGGATAACGATCCCAAAAGCTTCCAAATCATTCTATCACACTGGAAGAAAGTTAAAATCTGGATTCATATTAATTGTATTGTTGATGGAAAAAACAAATACCCAGAATGTTTTGTATATGCAGTGTTTGGTGGAGAAATGACTGCCCCGTGGAGGGCAGCTTGTCTGTTTTGTCTGCCTTTTGCATTAATCAGTCCTGAAGTGCTCTGAGGACTGAGACGGATGTTTAATCAAAAAGTGGAGATGGCGACATCGGTGTCGGTCCCCTGCATGTTGGGAAAGTTTGAGTTGTGAAGTAGAAGCGGGCGCACTTCAAAGGTCTGCAGTCTCACCTCGTCAAAGTCGGCAATAATTTCGTTGAGGAGCCTGAGGCACTCCACTCCCTGGTTATTCATCTCAGTCTGGGAGTAGAAGTCGGCGAAGCCCGGGATGGAGGCAAACATCACACCCACAGAGTCGTAGGACTGCGAGTACAGTTCCTGTGGCAACACACGTCACAGAGGGAAGACTTTTAGACACATTTCTCTCACAAGAGAGGCAAAAACACTAATTACTGGCTATTTTTAGCCATGCTATTTATTATTTCAATAAATGAATTTGTTTATTGGAGGTTTATTTGTCTTCACTTTGGGAGATATATGGTATATATGTTTTCCATGATTCATACCTCCCCACTGATGAAGAGAGGAAACATCCTGGACAGGTCCATCACAGGCCAAACACACAGTCACATTCACAACTATGGGCAGAGTCACCAATGATCTTTGCAGAGGGGGAATATGCAAACTCGACACAGAAAGTCATCCCTGCCCAACATGGACTCAAAGTGGTGATTTCCCCACTTTGAAGATTAAAATACAAACTCATAGCATTTTGCATTTCCCTTAAAACGTTTCACACACTCACACTGCAGCTTCGAAAATGTTTCAATGCTCTTCTTCACATCAGATTCCAACACATTTGATTTGTTAGAAGCCAATACAATAATGGTGCATTACACTAATTTTACCACTGGGGGGCAATGTTGCAACATGATCGAGCAGTGCAGCACATTAAGCAGCCCCTCCTAAACAAGCACCCTCATGCAGTAATTCACTGTGTCATTATGGGGATGTTTTAATATTAACTTGATAAACACAATGTCCAGTCAGAGTTCAGTATCACTTGTTAATAATACAGCATGGTCTCCCTCTCTCTCTCTCTCTCTCTCTCTCTCCTTGCTTGACGTTTTAATGTAATTGTACACTCGCCTTTGACTTTTTCCGGACATCATTGCTGATATTATGCACAGTAATGAGCCCAGTCAAATACCAGAGCTACAAAGTTAAACTGGGGAATAGTTTAATTATTTGGTATTTCACTGTGTCTGCTCAGATGTTCGTCAGTCAGACGCGTAAGACTGGCTTCTTCTGGGATGCAAAGTACCTTTGATATGGTTTAAGTAAATTGTGCAAAAACATCCACACATTTTGTCCACTGTTTAAGCCATTTCCAAGCCCTTACTGCATTTCCTTTTCTTAATTGCACTTCAGGATCTATAAGAAGCAGAAAAATGACTGTGATTCAGACGGTGTTTAGATTTGGTGGCAGGAGAACACAATGCTGCTGTCTTGAAGAGTCCAACCAGACGGAATATCATAGGTGGCTGTTCACTCCAATACTCCTGTAGCATAGTCATAATAAAGTTGGATTTATTCTAAATTCATCCAAGCAATACAGCTGGTTTGCAAATCATATTAATGTTGCACCGATACATTACTGCTGTCTAAGAAAGAATAGGCATGTATGTCAATTAAAGTAAGAAAAAGAGTAATGGCTCTGAAATATCAATTCAAATACAAGTAACAATACAAACTATTTCCTCAATGTCTTTCGTACAGGTTTACAGATGAGGCTGTTTGATTTCTTGCTTTGTTTTTTATTGTCTGCTTTTGATCCATTTTAATATACTTTAATCTTCAAAGTCAAGTTAGCTCATAGCCTGTTTTTTTAATGAACATTATTGCGAGAAGTAATTGACAAACTAGCATTTACTTCCTACTATTTTCTATAATTAACTCTGCATTACTACTGCATTGACTAGATTCATGTTCCGTTTGTGGCCGTAGAATTTCCAAAATTGTGCAACGTGTAAATGTCTTGGCCCATTTTCCAAGATAAATGAATCATTTATGGAATTCACTGTTCAGAAGCCCATGTTGAAAATATGTGGCATGCTGGTTAATCTTGTTTGATATTAGAGGTTAATGGCTGGTATCCTTTTGCAAAGCTCAGTTTCATTCTGTGCATTTTGATTTCACTGAATCTCAAACAGAAGAGAAGTGCCTGTGCCGGGAGTGAAATCACCGCAGGTCTGATCTGTGTTCATCTCGGTCAACTTCCCGTGTGTGTCCCGCATGTACTTCACAACAGATGTTTTCTAACTTGGGCGGTGAAAAAGGCGCAGTTGTATTTCCTAAAAGTACTTTTAGATATTTTCTGCGCTTCTTGGTGCTATTATGAAACTTTGCATGAGTGCAGCACCATCATGTGAGTCATTGGTGAACAATTTCCTCACAATGCCAGATGTCCTGTAGCATGAACAACATGTACCGGGGAAAAAATGCCTTTTTCACAAACAGTGGGCAAGAACACTTGTAGCCATGACAACCGTACATTACCCCCCCCCCCCCCCCCCCCAAAAAAAAATGCCTCAGCTGAATACTCTAACTGGAGAAAACATTTCTCAGAAGCTAAGAAAAGAAACACAAATATAGTCACTTTGTTATTTCCCAAACTTCTTTAGCGTTGTGAAAACTTCTTAACCACCCACCATGTGTATCTTGATCAAGAGACAATGAACAGCCTGGTTAATAATGCAACTCGCCATTAGGACCCAAACCGGCCTAATGGATGCATTTTTAATCGTCTCCTATTTAATTAGGAACACGCATGGGAGCAGAATGATATCGGCTGTCCTCGTCTGACATTCATAATTCATCGGATGCCTGACCTTTGTTTTGAAGGCTAAAGACGAGATGATAACAAAGGTGACTGACGGCGACATATGAGAAGCACCTTGAATCTACCACCTGACTGCTGACCGTTCCTCATTAGGAAAGCACTGAAATGGAAAAACGCAGGAGAAGAAATGAAGTAACCATTTCTATCTGAGTACAATTTCTCCACCAAAATCCTCACATCTTTTAACTTGAATTACGGCAGCTCAAGACAGAAGAAGTTATTAAGCGGCCTTTAAAGTGGACATTTTAAGAGTTTCAGGATTATCTTGTAAATCTTAATGATTAGTTTAATCAGCTGCTTGAGGTAACCAGGGTGTGCACCCAGGTCAATCAAGGTCAAAAATTAAACTGAAAACAGCTCACAAGTCTAAATAAAACCAATTATTTGTCTGTTAGTCTGATAGCCAATCTGCAACATTTGTCCGTATCTAGATTAATTAGATTTTAAGTTTACTGCCACAAAACAATGCAACCCAGGACATTGAGAATCTGCTGCGACTTACAAAAACTTGCACAACCACATGAAGACAAACCACATTTCACATGTGCTGGACAATGTATCTAATGTGCAATTCCTCAGAAATGGAAGTGCACATCTGCAACATTAGTAGTCACGTCTGTACATTCCTGAGTGTCGTCCTAATTGTTTTGGGAACACCGACTGTTCAACACAGAGATATGGATGAATTTCACTTATATAGTAATTTTCAGCTGTCAGTGACTGGGAGCAATTTGGGGTTCATTGTCTTGCTCAAGGTCACTTTGACATTTGGAGAAAGCGAGATGAGGGATTGAACCTACAACCTTGTGATTGAATAATAAATCACCATGGAATGTATAATCCTATGGAGTTATTACAGTAAAGTCACGAGTTAATGGACGTGTGATTTTCTTTGCTTCTGCTGCTGCTGTCTGCACTGTGTGACCCACACAGAGAGATAAGCCAGAGAAAAGTCTGATGCATCAATGCTTAAATAATTGCATAGAACCTACTAGAATGTCTGCTTTTAATTTGATCTGCACAAGTAGAATATATGTTTATGTGATATGATGCTTATCAGGTCATTTATTTTTATCTTTTTTGTTGGATCTGTGTGTGATTTTGTGGAGCGTTCACTTTATCTAACGTAGCATTTCATGCATCTGTGGTTTTTATCTGCGTTTGCTTGGGAGATGGAGTTTAAATGGGTTTCATCATTTTTAGTAAACGTGTATATAATAAATGACAAATCAAGAAAAATGATGGCGGTTTGGGATAGTTAAATAAATTAAACCTCTTTAGAAATATTTGTTTGCAGTAGAAGAATGGTATTGGCGTCGTCATTAAGCTTGATGAGGACATTTGGTAAACACTTGGTATAACTTTAAACTGATTGTTAAAATTATCATCGATGTTTATTGAGTATGTTTTATTGTTATTGCTATGGCTTACTGTCATTAATAATGATGTTATAAACACATAAAACACACAAAACGATTTCAGTTGATTGACTAGATGCAGTTAACCGATTAACTCGCATTACTTTTGGTCTTTTCTAAAAGGATATCAACCTATTATTGACAGGTTGTCTTTATGTCTCTATGTTTTATTAAAGGATTAATGACAGGTGTTTCTTTATGTAAAGACATAATATAAACTGTTCTGGCTGATGAAGATACAATTGAACAAGCATTCTTGCTCCGAGGCCCTGCCGTGTGGAGTTTGCATGTTCTTTCTTTGTTGTTGTCTTTTTTTTTTTTTAAGACTCCAGCTTCCAATCAAGTCCATAAAACATGTATCGAAGATTGAATTAGGTTGTTTAACTTGCCTGAGTGGTAGTCTGTCTCCAGTTCCTGTCAATTTAGATACAGTGAGGACAAAAGTTGTCTGGATGGACTGAAACTTCTTCGAATGTCCACATGTGAGTGTAAATAAATGTTTTCAAAATGTGTCTGGTTCGTAGCTGCAGGGAAATTAAGACTGCTGACACAGAGGAGACACCAATCAGTGTGTTCCCTCCTGCTGACTGACAGCATGTTATTAAAATCAAATCAACTGCAAACCCCCTCCCTCTCAAAAAAAAAAAGAAAAAAAGAAAAAAAAAGATCGCTGGCTCAACAAAGATTTGCGTCTGAATGAACCGCCCAGCCAATTCACTCTCTGTACAGTCTTTGAAAAGCAATTACACAGCCTTTTCTTTCCTTTGCAGGGTTGGAAAAGCGAGGCTCCGGGGACAAACTGGAATGAATGCAAGGGTACTAATTATGGAGCAGGTCTGTGGTGGAAATGAGGTGAGGCAAACAGATGTCTGAGGTGTCAAAAAAAAACCCTCTAAAGCTTCAGAGTTCTTCTTATGTTTACATGTGACCCGTCACTTTTCTGCGCGGCTTCCTCTGAGTATTTGTCTTTGTTCACGTTAGTAGCTTAAAAAGGAGTTCACGCATTTCTTTTCTATTATTCTGTGCTGTAATAAAGAGCTCGGACTCAGAAAACAGAAGCAAGTGAATGTATCTGGAAGTAAAAAAAAAAACATTATTTCACTAATAAAACTAAATGTTTTAAACATCCATCATAGTGTATCGACCCACTTCTTGCTTTAGGCTGTATTTACATAACTCAAATTAACTGTAAAACTTCTCTTTGGCATCCCAAATAAATAGCTGCTTGTAAATAAGAGAGAATATTAGATCATGTTTTCTCCGAGTACTCTGGTTTCCTGTCCAGGGTGTCTCCTGTCCTCGCTCTCAGTGAGCTGGAACTGGCTCCAGACTCAAAACTTTGGCTCAACACTTTGGTCTTAGATAAATGCTTCATATTGCCGATGTAAATGTTCTTTAAGTGTAATAACATGAGGCTTATTCCAACCAAGACTCTCAAAACCACCACTTGTGCTCAGATTCAAGATGTTTTTAACCTTAAAATAACAAAATGAAGTTACATGATGACTTTGGAAGCGATTCTCAGCAGGTTTAGCCAAGTCTGGAAACTATGAAAAAGAAGCGACGAGATATGCGTGTCTGGGGGTGTTGCGCCGACCTCGTTGTCTCGGTCCTTCTCCAGGAAGTGTCGGGCCACGTGGCTGGGTAGGATGTTCCTCAGCATGTTCTCGTTGTGCTCTCGCAGCTCCTTCATCTCATTGATCTCCTCTTTGGCCTGGACACGCCACAGAAAGTCCAGCCGCGCCGTGTATTCCAGCTGAAGACAGGAAGGAGATTGTAAAAGGGTATAACAAAATACACGGTTTCCATACACTGTATTTCATTATGTAGCAGTTGGTTTCAATTAGCTATTGCAATAATAATTAGTTTTATTGGAAGTGTTATTTGCATTGCGTTTATTCGAATGTAGGTAGTCACTTGACGACTTTAAGAAACTCCAGTTATTTGCATTCCTGGCACAATTAGATCCATCATAACCAAGGCCCAAAAGACACAGACAAATCTCTGTTGCTGTTTTTTCCCACCAATAATTTGTCTCATCCTGTTTTTTGGTTTTTTTTTTTGCAGCAGCAGTCAGTGCTGAAATCATCTCATTATGTCACAACATCATTAAAATTTGATTTGAGGAGGAGCCCTGAGGTCGAGTGTGAAACGTGAAGACATTCTGTAAAATTCTGCAAGAGTGATTAATCCAGCAGAACGATGAACACGTCTTCAAGGTTGTGTTTTTTTGTGCTGTTCTTTGTCATCACAAGGTTATTTTGAACCAACATTTCAGGACTGCTTCCTTTCCATCAATCAGTTAACTTCCAGTGGAACATCATTTATTCAGAGTCCAGCTGATTGAACACCCAGGATTGCATCAATTGATGGGTTCCAGCGCCTTTCCGGTTATAAAGAGTACATATAGAAAGACGAGGAATTGCTGCTTGTTGCACAAAAATATGTTTCTATTCTGTGAGCTTCAGGCAGTGATTTGCTTATTTAACGGATTATTTGTTATTGTTCATGGCAAAATAAGACACAACATCTCAATTGGAGCTGATATTTCCTGGAGAGATGTCCCAGTTTTACTGATGTTATGGGATCATTGGAGGTTGTTTAGTAGACACAGAGAAAAAAACAAAACAGGTTCTGCTTCAGGGAAGTATTTCATCATTGCGAGCCCACAGAATATATGTAGGAAGCACAAAACGAATTTGATGTCAGAACCTGGTCCAAGATTACAGAGTGTTCCTTATGTACAGGGGGATACAGTGTATGTGCTGAGGGCTCAGAGCAGGCGGCTCGGCCCGAACTGCAAAAGAGACAAACCACAAGATCATTTCACAGCCGACTAACACACACTAAAAAAATCAAAAAAAAAATCTTCTCACTAGAAATTATCAGGCTCTACAACAATGAGTGAGATTCTTACTCTTTCTTCTTCGTCTTCCGTCTCCAACATCTCTTGCTCAACATGTCCACCGTTTCTCCTCTGCGCAAACAATGAGGGGCCCAGAGCAGATCCCTGATGAACCCCACCCTGAACCTGTTAACGCTGTCTCACTGTGATGAAGAAATTAACTCAGGGTTGTCAAACATAAGGCCCATGGGCTCAAACCGGTCCGCAGGGGGCCCTAATCCAGCCCAGCAAACCACCAATCAAATGCATTCAACGGCTATAGCAGAGTTTTGTTATTTGGACATTTTATTATATTTATATATATACAGAAGGTTTCATTCAAATTGGCTTTATGTTAAGATTGCAGTCATTTTCAGTAGTAAGGAAGCGTCTCCATCGCCTCAGGAAGCTAAAGCACTTCAACATCAGTAAAAAGATTCTAACAATGGTTTACCGGTCACTCATAGAATCCACTCTCACCTTCAATATCACATCTCGGTACAACTTCCTCACCAGCAAACAGAAAATAAAAGCATCACGCATCACCGACCAAGCCAGCAAAATAATTGGCCCAACACAAACTCCACTGTCCCACCTGTATGAGCGCTCTGTGATCAGGGAAGCCATCCGGATCACAGTGGAACCCCCCTCCCCACCCCCTCCATCACTCATTCACCCTCCTCCCATCAGGCAGAAGACACAAATTCCCACTGGCCAGAGGAAATCTATCTATCTAATTGTTTGGCTTTGTGAAAATATAAGCATTTTCATCACGTATAATTTGCACCACAATAAAGAAACACTTTAAAGTTATAATCTAAATGTCACTATGGCACTATTTTTGCTGGTTTGGCCCACTCAAGATGAAATTGAGCTGAATGTGGACACTGAACTAAAATATATTTGACATACCGGCATTAAATAAACATCGGGAAAATAAAATCCTTGACGTCTGCAAAGAGCAGACTGAGCTGAACTCTCGCACTTGAAAAAAATTGATATTACAGTTATAATTTGGCCGTACATATTCAATAAAATAAGGAAAAGTATTTATCAGACACAGCTTAAGCCACACTCAAGTCATTACATCTCCGGTTATATGTGCTCATACTGATCTTGACTCATTCACTTTTTTCTTAAGGCCATGATACATAACAAAATAAAATGATGCTCTATTTGGTCCAAACATTTCTTTTTTTCCTTCCTACTACATTCAAAACCGTTCACACAGACTGAAAGCCACCGCAGGCCTTTGAAAAATCCTCAATTACTTAAAACATTCTAACCAAATTCGAGGAAAACTTTTCTTGTTTATATCATTCAGATGCTCGTAAAAGCCAAGCTCTGCAATGAGCTGCTAAATTAAAAAAAAAAAAATCTGTTAAAAACTGGATCAATTATGTGACACGAGAGAGCTCGATCAATCGGGCCCGGCAAAGGGGATTCCAATAACCAACACAAATTACTTTTTTTGAATGAACAATTAATACAAAGTCATTTGAATAAATTAGAGCCCAACAAAAGTCGGTACCATTTAATTTGCACTCGCAGCAGAAAGAAAAAGGAGGAACCCCCCCCCCAAACTGTTTTATTAAAATTAATTTCCAGGGCAGACAGATAAGCCTGTGAGGATTTAAACGACTCTCGGTGGCTTTTGACGGGAGCAGTTTTGTGATTAATCGTGGTATCAATTAGTCGCCTAATCGTATGAGTGGGTACAAAAACTTCTCACTTTGTGTTTTTCTAATTAAGGATGCAAAGCCTGTGGGGCCCGTTTGGCGGCGGGATAATGAGCTGGTGGCCGGTTTAAAAAAAAAAAAAAAAAAAAAGGCCGCTCAGTCGTTAACCAGTGTGACCTCTTCAGTTCACAGACAGCTTCTCTAGGGAAATACAGAGGTGGGAAAGAAAAAACCCAAAACTCCTTTCACCACTACTAATCAGTACTAATCAACATTTTGAAACAATTCTTACACATTAGCATTGTCCTCACCACACCTGACTGTGTTGCCAGCACATACGTCTACTTGTGCAGTAATATGTTGAATGTATGAGGAGAATAAACAAGTTATTGAAGATGTTTAGATTTGGAAAAAGGAAAAAAGTGGAAAAACTAAAAAAAGAACTTTTCAATATTAATGACTTGACATTTTCTTCACATCTACTTGATAGAAGTGAATGACTTTTTCCTCACTACATTAATCTGACAAATGCGCTGGCTTCTCACATGTAGTTTATAGATTATAGTATAAGAAATTTTATGGACATTACTACCATGCCATGAAATATATAATTTGCTTGAGAATTTGTGGGGCAATTATAAACATTTAGTATAAATCAGAGCAGCCCACATATTGCACCCCACGATGCAAAGGTCTATAATGGTCTGTATCCTCCTATTTTAGGTTTACAGATGGCTGTCCAACTACAAACAGGTGCATTCACACCTCACAGCGTAAAGTTAAGTTCGTCATCATTCCGGTTCATTCCACTTATTATGAACAAGACAGACATCATGGGAATCGACATTTTCAACTTCAGCTTCTTTATAGCTTGAAGCTTAGAACTAGAAATTGAGATTGAAAAGTCAGTTTTGTTGGAACGCACCAAATGTGACAGTTTATACTGCATACTGCTTTAAAGTAGTGTTGGATTGACAGTTGTTTCTTGCACTTTTACTCTCAACTCTATATGAGCTTATTTCCATAAAAGTAAATGTCGGTTGTCCAGGCAACGGTAGGATGGTGGTCATTTTAAGAACATTAATGTTTTACATTTAAAGTCAATCATCCCTTTTTATTAAAGTAGTGGCCAATGCTCCCCGAGCAGCAGTTTGGCCATTCATCCTGAATAGTACAGTGAGTAACTCTAACACACACACACACACACACACACACACACACACACACACACACACACACACACACACACACACACACACACACACACACACACACACACACACACACACACGTTTGAGCTCTTTGTGAATTTATTTTTGTAAAAAATGTTTTTATATGGATTCATTATTTTGTTGGCGTTAAAGCACTGGGATTTATAAAAAAAATATATATATATATTTTTTATTAGTAACTAGTATAACACCAGAATAATATTTTGAATGAGGATCAGTGATGCACATTGTAAATGTCTCACCTTGATATTTGTGACCACTGTGTCACATAACCACAACATGTTGTCATCTAATTATATCCACAGCCAAACGTCAACCAATGAGCCACGTGGAACCACTGATCTATTTTGTGGTTTACTGTGATATGTCTGTTACAGTGTTTTTATTTGTAATCATAATGCAGGTGTCAGGGGATTTAATAAAAAACCAAAAAAACCATTTCAAGGGTCTGAAATTAATTTAATGAAAACTGGTGTGTCAAAAAAAAAAAAAGAAACTCCAATCACTTTAATATAACAGCTTTTTTCTGCGGGGTAGTAATGAAATACTTCATGGTGAACATGCTTAATAATATAATTACTGCTGTGACAGGAAGCAGTGTTCATAAACAACAGCCTCATCTGGCTTCAGTGCTTGGTTGACATTAGTTTATTACAGGAGAGGCCTCTGACTCAGGTTCCAATTTCGACACAACAATGAACGTTGTAGAGTAAAAACCATATCATTATGTAAAAATATTACATAATATCACTGAAAATGAAACACAGAGTGATACCGTTAAAGGCTAAAAAAATGTTTATGGGTTTATAATTGTGGCAAAATTGCTTGTGCATGCCTTTGAATTTACTTTCAACTCTGCCTTAAGCGTCACAAAGTTTGCTTTCTTGCCATGACAGAAATTTAAGAACTTTCCTTGACCTGGATGTAGAATGGCAGAGTCGCACCAGAGACAAAATCAGACGAGCTGGATAGGACAGCCTCACCAAAAGTGACTGAGACCGAGAGCAAAAAAATCCATCCATCCATACATACATACATAACAGAGAAACACTCAAACACACTCACATTCACACTTATGGGCAATCTATACTCACCAATTAACCTCAAATCCATTTTTTATTTATTTTTTTGTCCCAGGAGAAAAACCCATGTACGTACAGGGGGAACGTCCAAACTCCACACAGAAATGCTCCCAAGCCCAGACGGGAACCGAGCATATTCTCGCTGTGGGGCGAGAGAGCTTCGGACTACGTCATCGTGAATAAAAGGTTTCAAATATTGCTCTGAATAAATCTTTCATCTTTCATGAGGAAACCTGTCTGTGGCGTCCTCGTTCATTTCAGTTCAGACCAGTTCAGTTCAGTTCAGCTCAGTTCAGTTCAGTTCAGCTCAGTTCAGTTCAGTTCAGACAGCTGAACATTGACAATTATACCACAAACACCCTGACTTCAGAACCTACATTTCTCTATCAGATCAAATGTAAATCAGCTGAATAGGAACTTTTTTATTTTTATTTTTATTTTAAAGAAAAGGTTGTGAAATGCAATCTGCTGTGAGAAAAACGAAAAGCGCTTTCTGTCATCCATTAAGTGTTTTGAACAGAGACGATTTGGAGGCAGTCAGACAGTTTATCATTCCATTAACGCCATTCAAAAAAAGCTGCATCACATTTTGTGAATCGGACCCTCCTGATGGGAGTAAACTGTCTCTTATGGATGCACTCCCCCACTGCCTGATGCTTCTCACAACAACAGCTTTTCGCAGCAGTGAGTGTTTTGCTCCTCATGCTGCGAGCTGTCATTGTCTCCGCTTTGTCAAACCAGTGGTCGAATTGACCCAGGGAAAATCAATATGCCACTGGATGACTTCAAATACGACGGCTTTCTACTTTCATGAGGCTACAAAAGACCTTCAATTACGGCCGTCTCCCCCATCTGCGACTGCCGCCGAGCCGCCTGATCAAAGGTTGCCATAGAGAGAGAATGAAAGCGGCGCACTGATACCAGTTTCCATCAGGCTGCTGACTCCAACTGCTTCTATATAAAAATGGCTTGTATAATGTATCAGATGTGTAAATGAAGTGGTTTGTTTCTGCTTTTGCTTTGTGTTTGCGGAGGACAAACCCACACATCCTAACAAGATGTTTTTCTCCGGCGGTACAAACGCAGTACCCAATATTTTGGGATTGTAAACAACTCTAAAGTATCCTCGCACCTGTTTGTCGCAGCTTGAATGTACACTGAGCAGTTCAAACAAAGAGCGAGTTTCTTTTCTTCCAGCTTCCCGGTTGAGCTCATTCAGGAGGCCTGCTGTGGGAAAATCTTACAAAAAAAGTGACTTGTCGTTTTTATGCTGATTTAAAAAAAAAGAAAAAAAAAAAACCCTGCCGAGAACTATTTAAAGATGGACGTTTTATATATATTTTAGTATCGGCTGCTTTTAACCTTTCTCTGGAACTCTGGAATGTTCAGATGGTCGTGAAAGTAAAAAGTTCAATCCCCATGAATATCTCTATAACTGCTACAGGTGCAAATATTACTCTCCATTATTCATGTTTGAAATATGTCACCTGTTTCTGAGATTGCATCACCGCAGTTACTAGTGCAATATCTCAAATTTTATAATGGCATGATTCTCATGAACAGTGATGCCAGCGTTACTGTCATATGACCACTTTTTTCATTACCGAGTAATCTAACGCATTACTATTCCCAAACCACACACACACACACACACACACACACACACAGGCAGTCTCCGCCCCGTGCTCCACACGGTCACATGACCCGCCCCCTTCTCCACTCTCGGCCAATCACAGGTCAACTCGCAAAGAGCAGGTAGTGGCATTAAAAAATAAATGAATAGGTAAATAGATAAATAATGCATCAACAGACTACAACTACATCACCAGGGAAATTAAATACCAGTAATAGTAAAAATCTGATAACTAAATACAACAAAGAATGTAGGTCAAAGGTTAAAATATGTATCAGCACGGTGCAGGAGGCCGGGCAGTGATCAGCTAAACCGGTTGTCATTTTTATGTTGAGGCCATGGGGCAGTGTTGTCGGCAGCTGCTGAAATGAACCCAAAGGGTCATTGTAATCTGACTCAGTTACTTTTAAAAACAAGTAATCAGTAAAGTCACTAACTTACTTTTTAAAGGAGTAACTAGTAATTAGTAATCATATTACTTTTTCAAAGGTGACTGTGGGAATGGCCACTAATTATCATCACCTATAACATTTCTTGATTTCATGGAGGTAATTGTGTTGCTGGCTGCAAAGTACCATCTGTTGTGTGACCCAATAGGTGACATTTTGCTGAGATAAATGTGATGTTTTGACCATCAAGATAATTATTATTATTATTATTTCTATCATGTAAACATGTAAAAAACACCACAGCACTTGAGCATTAAAGTCACATTTAGCAAAACAATAGCGGTGGGGGGGGGGGGGGGGGGGGGGGGGGGGGGTGTAAGTGACGAATATCGTGTGATCATTTTTCAGTATTTACTATTGAGGGTCACGAAGACTCGTCTCAGTGTTTTGCCTTGAAACATCACTGAGTGCGTACAGCTCTGTGATATGATTTAAGAGAACAGGCGAAGCCCCGGGAGCCCTGAGGTCTCATCTTCATCCTATTATCACAACTGAGGCCTCTGGCACCACTTGGTTACTTGCTGTGGAAGAATGTGACTGCAAAGGGCACGACCTTGAATATTATGGGGTAAGAAAGAAATTTACCAGAGAATTTGGATGATATCATGAATATCGCTGCAGGTTGGGAGCACAGAGTTGAAGCCGGAGCCCCCTCCGAAGCATCTGTACCGACGCGTTTGTTCAGAAAGCAAGAGGAGCCGTCTCACGGAGTGCTGTCAATGCTGGTTGAGGAAAGCTGTGGCTGAGTGTTACGTTTAAGGCGCTGTGTTCTTGATCTCCCGTGGTGTATGGGTAGCACGTCCGTCTCGGAGGCACCACACGTTCTCATGCCACAGCCAGACGTATCCATTGCACTACAGATTTAAGCACAAATGCAGCCATGCAGAGCGGCTGCAGCTGTGCTCACAGCCAGTGGCCACATACTGTCGGAGCAGTGGACTAAACTGAGTAACAAGTATGATCATCTGCAGAGTATGTCGCTTAATCTGAAGTGTCTCTATTGAGATCTGATCAACAATTTATCAGATTAGGCATGAGGAGCAGAGTAAAACCAAAATTAGGGCAAGAAAATGGTATAGTAGTCACGACAAAAGATTTAAAAAAAAACTTGTGCTCTTAGAACAATGCGAACATAATGCATCAATACTGCATATAAATGTTAAGTCAGTGTCAATATAGCTGCAAGTGTGAGATTGCTGTTCATTACCCGAGACTGCTAACAATCAATACTTTCAACTGATTTGATGGTTTTTAGTTTTAGATACATATTTTTGTATAAAATAGACCCATGAATACGAAAAAGAAAAAAAATGCTTGTTTACAAGTATTATTCTTAAATTTTAGGAAATATGTTTCTGTGACTGTGACTAATAATGCTGATCATGCATCAAATCTTATATTTTGTTTATCTTTTTATGCAAAAGCTTTTATATGTGTTTTTTTTGGTGTAAATATTCTAAGACATTGCCCTGCAATTTTATTTTGATGCAAATCTAAATGACATAAAGTCTGTCTATGTCTATGTCTATGTCTATGTCTATGTCTATGTCTATGTCTATGTCTATGTCTTTGTCTTTGCCTTGTCTACGTCTACGTCAATGTCTACATTTAAATTAACCACCTAAGCTCTTCTTTGCAAAGTGATGTTAAGCTTTGTTAAAATCGGTCTTCATTGACATTTTAACACCATCAAGACTGTCGCTGTCTCTTCCTCTTCTTCTGTTATTTTTACCCCAACTTAGCTGCTAGCGCTAATTCGATGGTTGCCAAGCAACAAGGACGATGCCCACAGTGTTTCTGACTCATGTTCCTATTCACATCTTTACATTATTCATTACAGAAATTTCTCTTCCTCTCAAGACGACTGTTCCCAAATGTTTTTTTGGAATTGTGTTGACTTTGATGAAAGATGGTCGGAGGCTGACAAGATGTGTTGCAAACAGTCATATTAAGGATTCAAGCAAGCAACCAGCGATTTGATCCCATGCGGACGTGAACCCTTTCTCCAATCCAAGCAAACACACGCACTCTGACCAAGACTCAAAAACAGGAAGATTCAAAGTGAAAGCCACGAGAGGGTTCCCAGGTGTGCTCTTGATTCTGGATCTTATTAAAGTTTTCTTTGAAATGTGAAAATCAAACCTTGACAAACAGTCTCAGAGCAGTGAACTATGTCTCCCTCATCCGGACCCGAAGCTGGGAACCAATGATTTGGAGCAGGCATGGACAATTCATTCCTGAACAAAGATCTGTCACACAGTCTATACTGTAAAATTATAATCCTTCAAAACAAGTATGAACCACGTTGAAAAAACAAGAGCTGCATTACGTGCATCTTGAACACTTGATTCATAATGTTTCAGTGACCCCAGGCGGGACAGCCAAAGGGCAGCATGTGGCCAGATTTGATTTAGAGCATGAGTGGCCATGTGGTAAGAATGCTAAGATCCTGACTTTCAGCTCAAACCTCCGAAAAAAGAAACTTTACAATCTAATGTTAGATGCTTCACCTCCTTCTGAGTGAGTTTCACTCTGAATCTGAGTTCCCCCTCAAGTGTGGCTGCTTCTCTTTTCTTTTCTCTCTCTCTTTATTAAATAAAAAGCATATTTTTAATTTCTTTTTTGATCTGGAATCATTGGAGAAGATACGTCGCTTCTAGATCTTCCCACTTCCTTCCAAAGCGGCCTGACAGGAGCTTCCTCCTTGATCGGAGTAGTATTTTGTACCGTTTTAGTTACTTTTTCCTGGTGGGTCCAGTAGTTTTTGTGGAGGTATTCCCTCTGTCAGGGATACAATGTGGATAGTTTTGAGGTGAACTGTTCCGCAGGCCCTATCAGCACTGTACAGGATTGTTTCCCTTCATATTTTGTCTTTAATTATTATGGTGGTGGGTGATTAAGTTCCTTAATATTTTGTCGAGGTTTATCATTTCTCCATCTATTGTCACTAAACTTATGGTAAAAAAAAAGATAAAAATAAAATGTTTTACTACTGAAGAGATGTATGACATATTTCATTATTCCTCTGTAAGACGTTTAACTAGAGGTTGTAACTCTTGATAACAGTCATTTTCATTGTTCAAACAAGTGACACAACAAATACTCCTAAATGAAACGTTTCTATTCCATAACTTAACAATATGGATACGAAAAATCCACCATTCATTGTTCAAACAACCTGCACATGATAATTCCTTGAATTTCAATGATGGCCATTTACATTAAATTGTGATGGTTGGATGGATGTTTTGTAGATTTAATGACATTGCTGTGTTTCATGTGAGGCGTAGCAATGATGTAGCTTCGGAAATGGAAAACACAGCTGTATCTTGAAATATGACTATTTCTGAGTTGATTTTATTTCACTCACTTTTTTTTTTTTTTACTTATCCTCTTGAATGACATTAAACCTCTTCGGTTAGGAAGGACCTACATGGTCTTTTAACTTTCAAAAGCTTTCCCAGTTGATAAAGCTTTTCTTACCTGCTGGCCGTGGTAAAACACTGCGAGGAGGAACATGGCCATCAGGAGCAGAGACGTCTCTTTGGTTCCCAGGAAGTTTCTGTTGGAGCGGAAAGAGAGAGGAAACTCTAGATTAGGACCATTGCTTTCTTAACTAACAATGATTTATTCTTTTGAGTGAAAACATGAGCAAAGTGCAGAAAACTAAACGACTCATCACTATCAAATTCAACATCCTTCATTTTTCCCTTTCTCAACAGGTTTCTCCCAGCTGGAGTAAATCCCTCGATGCCTCTGCTCAGATATAAGACGGATCAAGTTGTGCAGTTGTGTTCAGGCTGATCTGAAGCCAGCTGAAGCTAAACAGCTCCACAGAGACGCAGATATTCAGCTCCGAGCACTTCATACAGAGTTAAGAGCCGCAACTTCACACCAATTTGTTGTCATTGCAAACGCTCAGCTCGTGACAGTAAAATATCAGTTTCAGGTTTATAGCATTCAGTGATGCCAGAGGAAAACAAACAACCACTCTGCTTCGAAGGCTCCGGCTCTTCTCACACACAGTGTGTTTAAAATCGAGGTCTTTCCAAAGGGTCTGACGTCTGGTGAACAGAGCGGCTCCAAAATGTCATGTGATGTAAATGAGCCCACCCGCACGTCACACATTATACATACATGCTAATGGGCTTACATATTTATACATTTCGCCGCTTGAGCAGCCGCAATATGCCCATTCGCTCACACAATCATGCACGCATACACAAGGCTCAAGGATCGAACCACCAAGACTTTACAAGCAGGAGAATTAGAGAAGCTCATCTCATAGTGGCTCTAATCATATTTCTAAATAACTCGCTCATAAAAAGATGTAAATCTAATGGGAATGTTATCTTCTATCACATCCAGCTTTAATAAAGGTTATCAGGACGCTTTAACGGTGGAACTAAGGAAATGTGTCCAGAATACAAAAAGAAATCACCAAAAACGAACAGAAAGTGTGTGTAGTCCTTCTGGATTGAATTCATGAAACTTTAATAAGTAGGTTGGTAGCACAAGAGCTGCTTTGGTCAAATTATAAAGTGTTCCGAAATGTCAACCGAGAGTTTACGGAGTAACTCCCGCGAACGCACGTACACACCCACGCGTTAATGACATTGGCTGTTGACAAAAACTTCAGCTAAACAACCATATCTATTTTAATGGCAGTTAAGTAATACGGGTATTCTTAGAATTAGGTCAAAATAAACAATTTTTGTCATTGCAATGTTACATTGAGCTGTGTGTCCCTTAGAGTCATCATCTTGTGTATACAGATGAAGAAAGCCATCTTTGACCTGTCTATAACTATGTTGTTTAGTCTAACAAAAATGCCTGAAAACAGTCAAAAATGTATGTTGTAGATATACAAAGACGTACCCGATGACAACAATGCCGGGCAGTGCAGACAATTCCTCAACGTGAGAACCATGTTGGTTAAAACATTTTGCATTTAATTGTGCTATTTCTTTAACTTGTTTGAGACAAGACAGTGAAACTTTCTGGAGTGGACAGAAAGAAGAGCTGCACTTCCTCCTCCAGAGGTCTTTTCACACTGACCTCTTATCTTGTTCCCCAGAAGGCCTTTGAGAAATTAATCTGACCCTCTCTGCTCCCTGGAGATATCTCTTATATGGAAAACCTCTGCTCCAAGGCTTCTTCCCCCTTCTTTCCAATAGTTTTTTTTTTTTTTCGTGGTTATTTTCTCAGGATGTACTGATGCAATGTCACTGTAAAAGTCACATACTTTCACAGAGAACTCCCACCCCTCACCTCCACTATGATGAGTTTCCTCACATCAGAAACATTAGCCAACAGGAAAAAAAAAGAAAAAAAAAAAAGGTCAGTGTGGCCAAGTCGACTTTGAGGAGGAAGAGGTCATGAAACTTTAAAGGGTTGACATGTAGGACGCAGTGATGGAGAGACAATAATGTACCTTCACTTTATATACGTCAACTGGAATGAACTACACTCACCTTTTCCTACATTAGTAATAAAACTCTTCTTGAAATTCGCAGGACTGAACACTGAATGAAGAAGGACGAAGCACCTGCTCCATGTAAAACCTCCGTCCTGGGCGGCTGCTCCCATGTGAAGGTGTCTACAGCATTAAACATTCATCAGATGGACGGTATGGCTCTCTGAGCGGCGCGGCCACCTGGTGAACCAGTCACTGTGAAGCACTCACTCTGTGTTGTGGTGGACCGTGTCGTATCGAACGAACAGGGAGGTGTAGAAAGCTTCGGTCAGGAGAGAGTAGATGGCGATCATCACCAGCAGCACAGCCAACTTCAAGACCGAGTTCAACCTCAAGAACACCGCACACGTCACCATGGCCAGAACCCCCGTGAAGACGAAATACTGGAGAGAAATACAAAGGCGTGCTAAACCTAAATCATATAACATAAAAATAACTTTCTCAGTGAGTTATGCTTCATGCAAAACAGTAATGGAACTAAGATTGCAGCATTATATCAATTTAGCATAATAGTATCGTGATTCAAAGTATATTTTAAATTATCAACCAATCAAGAAATGAATAAATATTGTGTTTCGTTTCTATTCTATTCTATTCTATTCTATTCTATTCTATTCCACCAGATGAATCGTTGATAAGTACAAGTCAAAGCATTTTAAAGGGTAAAAAAAACAACAATAAAATAATAAATGGACACAAACTGAATAATCAATAAAATTGAGAGAAAAGAATGTAGATTAACACAAAGTAACTTTAAGCAGACAAACGGGATAAAATAGTGAAACAAAATATCAACATGACATATGGAAAAAGCAAACATGATATAAAAACCCAGACAATACTGAAAGTGAGATGCAATTTGAAATGAAATAAAACGTGCAAATAGACAATAAAATAAAATTAGCAGCACCACCGTTAAGCATAATGTATGTCTGCCAGATTGTTCCTTTTAATATTTCTGCCAAAACAAGTGAATAACAACTGAAAAGCCCTACAGTGTTTCCTTATATGTACTGCGTGTATATTACAGCCTCGTTTACCTTGTAAGTGTCGTCTATAACGTAGCCCTCTTAACAGCATGCTTTAGTCTGAGCCTCATTCTCACCTTTTATACTCAACAGTCAGAGACCGTGGCTTTTAGTAATCAATTCAGCTTCAATGGAAATAACCGTCATGACATCACTCTGACATCATGAGCTCCTCCAGCCACTGACGAGATTATACAACATGGATCAGCAATAAAACTGTGATGGGATGTTATTTTATTACCTCGACTAAAGGCGTCTGAGTTGGCACAAATATTTCTTAAGCTGTGTCTAATCTAATATTCCAGTCTGGTCTTGTCCCTACTGCAAAAAAAAAAAAAAAATGTAAATAATTCTTCTTTATGGGTCTAAAAAAAGACCTTATTCGGAGCACAAGAGCCTTTCTGACCCTGGGGAGGAAATAAGTTTATGATGTATACATGCAACAATTCATGACTCAACCCGAGCTCGGAGCTATAAAAATGTGGCTCTCTTATTGAGACCATCAATCAGCGCTATATTGTGTGAGCAAAAAAAAAAAAAAAAAAAAAAAAACTAAACAAAAAAAACATAATGGATATTTCTTTCACGACTTTCTGATGGCTCCATCAGTCGCTGTTGTGTGAGGCGAAACCTCCCTCTGGGTGCGAGCAGATGTCGAGGATATTTAATTCATCATTTTGTCGCTGTCACAGAAGTGGAAGTGAAATAAATAAATAAACCAAAAAATAAAAACTAAACAGATGGACCTGACTGCAAAAATTGAGACACCTCATTTGGTGCGTACCTCTGGGTAAAAGCAGATGTCGGGGATGGAGGCCGACTCGTTGTACGTCTCGTTCCTTAAAGTGGTGGACTTGTCAAAGTCGCACCACAGCTGTAAGAGACCAACAGGGAGGATTATAGTTGTTGTACAGTATTAAACTCTTGCTGGATCAGCAGAAAAAAAAAAAATACACCTTTTTATCAGCTTTTCTTCTTCTCTTTGTTATTTATTAAAATGCTATTATTTACTAGTCCGGCCCTGGTGTGGCTCATGAAGTAAAATGAGTTTGAATTTTGTTGTTCATCATCTTGCTCACTTTTCTTCCTCTTTTCGTCACACTGCAAATATCCAGTTCCATGCAAACTGATAGAAAGTGTAAGTCAGAGTGGGTTTATTTAAAATATTCCATGTTTGCCTTGCAAATTTAAATGAGCCCTTCACATTGGTGTGTGTTTATCCAGTGCCCTTTCTTCCATTAAGTCACATTTTCTCAGAAAGTCCAGCCTCAGGGTTTTGTTTTTTTCCAGATACAATCAAAAGCGTAATGTTAGAAGCTGATTATCAGCTTGGTTAATGTAATTTAGTTCAATACTTTACATTTTTAAAATGAAAACAGGGCTTAAGAACGAAGCCGCTTTATCGAGTAAGATGCGCTCAATGGGTTCACACTAGCAAACACCTTTTGAAATGACATCAATGTTGTGTTGGAATAATTATTAAATTACATAATAATTTCACAACCGTTAAACTGAATGTATGCATGGCTAAGATTTTTTTTTTCTTCTTTTTTTTTTTTTAAATACCATTGCCATAATAATGAAACGAAGAAAAAAAACAATAATGTTCCCTAATAAGTATTTTGTTTGTATTCCAGCCTCATTTATCGTGTTCCTCCGTGCCTTGGACCTCTATTATTGCCCAATTACTAATAAAAAACATGAACGGTCTGTGTAAAGGACATTTCCTTTATTATTATGAACAAACACTGCGCTCAGATAGCAGACAAACAAATGAATTCATACATCATTAAAAACAGCCTCTGACAAGTGTCTGTTTAAGGGAATCAACTACATGTCATACTGGTGAGCTGCTAATGGAAACAACTTGAATAATGGCGACTGACAATAATGAGAAGAGGGAGTTTTTCTCAACCAAACTCTACTCGCAACAGAAACTGATAAAAGTGCATTTATGGAGATATATTTGAGGAAGGACACACAAATATTATTCATTAGGGACGTCTGTGATTAGTGGGCGAAATGTTTCAGATAAAAATGCATTGTTTTAGTGTTTTCGTTCTAGGTTCTAGGGTGAAAGGAATACGTCGAGCGTGATTATGTGGCTCTTTTGACTGTTGTCTGAGGGTGGTTTTTTTTCATATTTCCATTTGACTAGCCTCATTCGAGAAAATTGTTTCGCCAGGAGCGTCTCTATTGACAATAAATAATTCTATGGAACGACTAAATTAACTTACTATATTGATCATGGCTGCCAGGAAATTGATCAGGATGGAGACGAAGATGATGACATTTCGCGCTGTATAGGTCTCGTTTATCCAACAGCAGGCTTTACGAAGGACCAGAGGCAGACACTTGTAGTCCTCCGCTGTCGTAACTAGGACCAGGCAGGAATGAAGGACGATGAGGACCGAGAACTGAATCACCATGGTTACCATTCTGCAAAAAGACAAAAGTAGAAATGATAACATTGTAGCAGTGAGATCGCGTGTGTAGAGATGGATTTTCCGACTCATCAAATCATACAGGGCGCCATGAATGTGGGATATTTTCTCAATTTTTGTGAAGAAACCAAACGGTCTTTTAGAAAACCTTGGTAATGATATGTGATGACCCGTCGTTTCCAAAGTATCCCCAAAGAAGGAGCAGGAATCTGAATTGATTTGGCATGCTTAACGCTACTCGCATTTGTGTGGTTTCGTTATAAAAAATATTGGCCCCACATGAAAACGACATTGTTTTCAACATTTCTGCCGTTGACGTGGACACGGACAGCGTTTTCAAAAAGTTGCCATGTGAATGCGAAACTTTTCTGAAATGAAAACACAAAAACGATGTTGTCTCGTTTGAAACGTTGTCGGCTAAACGCGGCCCGAGACTCATGAGAAGGAAACAGCAGTTTGCTGAGGTTTAAAGAAGCAATGACCATATTTGTAAGACTTTAAACAACAGGAGGGCATCCTGACGCTTGGTTTAATGTCCACACACAGAAGGCTTTCTATTCGCCGAGTGAGCTTTCTTACCTGGCAGAGGGAAGGAGGCTTTGGATGGTTGTGATGAAGATGAGCACGATGAAGGCGCACACCAAGTTGGACTTGAAAACCTCATCTCTCATCTGTGAGTACTGTGCCACGAAAGCCAAAAACAAAAAAAAAAGAAAAGAAAAGAAAAAAAAGAGAAAAGAAACAGAAAAAAGAAGAAGAAAAAAGAAGCAGGAGTGGGGGGAAGATGGGGAAACAAGTTTTCAGACAAATGGAGGAGACTCAACACACCCAGAATGCACTTATTAAACACACTAATGCACTGGCACGGATGCATGCAACAGTTCAACCACAAGCGTTAGAGAGAGAGAGAGAGAGACAGGAGCTGGTGGGTTAGCTGTGGGGTCCTGGGGAAGGTGCAAAGCTGACAAGCACAATGCTGTTAGCTGAGTCGGGGACACAAACGGCGCGCGTTGCGTCAAAGTAGGAAAACAACAAAGCTACACTAACGGTCGGAAGCGGCTTTGAAAGTTCTGAAATATGAACCGAAATAGTGTAAGATGAATTTTCTTAGTTCTCTAACACAGTTGGCCGATTTCACTTTAAGTAAATTGGTAAACTTATCATAAAAGTATATTGTTCAACACCTGACAAGATTTATCTTGATATCTGAGCTCGCGTCAAATAAATGTTCATTGAAGGGTTTGGGAGAATTTACATAAAAAGGCACCGGGGGGAACCACCGGAAGTGGACTTGGGTTTCGGGAGTTTGCATGTTCAGATTCCCACAGTGGACAGGTCACCACAGTGGATCCCTGAGCATGACCCTTGACCCTCATCAGCTCCCCAATGTGGCAGCCCAGTACATCCTGGAAAGAGGATGTTATATATGGAAAAAATGAATTTTCTCAAGGGTGTTAATAATGTATGGTTAGTTAATTATTAGTTTAAAATATTTCTAGATGTTACTGGTTTGTAATGTCCAGTAATAGTGCATAATTATATACTTTAATACCAATAGTAATAGCAGTGTAGTGTTCATGTACTGTATGCTTCCCTGTGTACATTTATTCACCAGATATATTTGTTATTTCCTCTGTGACAAATCCAGAAGTAGTTTTTGTTTTAACCTGAAGTAGCAGTTTCCCCTTTTCAGAAAATTAGACTATCATTGCAGGAGGTAAAAATGGTACATTTGCAGAATGAGAAACTCTTGAAATCCTGAAGAATTTCTGCAGAAAAGCCTGTTTTTGTTCAGCTAAAGAAAGATTTCTTTTTTCATCCCCACATGGAGCTTTTTATTTTGTTTGTACAATCCTCTCAGGAGGAAACTGTGGTGATTGATGACGTGGGCATTAGCATTTCCTAAAGTGTTGTGATTCAAGACTACACACTGAGTCACCGGTCTGGGCTAACTGCCTGACTCATCCCAGTCTCAGACTTTTCTCCCCCGTGACCCCCGCTGCCCCGTCCTCGCTCTGTCTTTCTCAAAGGGCGCTGGGAAATTAGCAAGAGGATGCTTCACGTTTCGTCACAACTTCAACAAATTAAAAAAAAAATAATAATATATATATATATATATAAAAAAAAAAAAAGAGATGAGGAAGGCCAAAAGCAAATCACGGCACATTGACTGAGGGAGTAAAGAGGGAATCAAAAAGTACAAAAAAAAACAAAACAGTTTTTGGAGGAGTTTTTGAAGATAGCGATGGGATTTGGGGGGTAAAAAACACAACTGTGAAGTAGAGAATGAAAAGGCCAACTCAATGTTCAAAGATGAGCTTATTCATGGAGCAACAAAAAAAAGGAGAAAAGGGATTCAAAGCTACAGAAGGGCACCGCATTCAGCTACAAAAAAAAACAAAACCCTGGTCAGGCACGGTTTATTGCCACCATAACATAATTTCTTTGTGATGATTATTTACTTACTGAATAAAATTACATGTTTATGTCATAGTGTGGGCTACTTGTTGTTAGTGGTGCTGAAAAATTATAATATAAACTGCAGCTTAAGATAAAGTCACGGATTGTAAAATGTATTTTTCCATAAATTTACTCTGGATTTGCAATGCTGATCATTAATTGTACACATTTTTAATGTCCAGCATTTTTTTTTACAAATTCTCTGCAGAAACACATGAAAAACAAGCTCTATTTAATATAAATGACAAAATCTCCTCTGCCAGCATAGAAATCTAGAGACATCAAAACATATATAAATACGTCAAAGTTTTGATAATTGTGAGATTTTAAATCAGAACAATGGGATATAAATGCAGTGCGCTCCCATAAAAATAAAAAAAGGACTGTAAAAGGGAAACGGGTCCATTTCATGGGGGGGGGGGGGGGGGGGGTCATGAGTAAACTGAAGGGGCTTCGGACTTCTTGACAAACCTCAATGTTTGGCTGCTTATATTTATTTACGATTTCACAGTCCAAGTCAACAATTTTAATTCAAGTTCGCATAATATTCAGATAAAAGAGTTTGTTGATTTTCTGTAACGGTTGATGCATATTAGCTTTGAGTCTGAAGAGTGTCACTGGAATACATGAAGAAGTAATTAGTGTCTCATAACTGAGGCCCCGTTTACACGACAACGGAAAGGTTTTGTTGCGTTTTTTTTTCTGAAAAGCTGCTACCGCGCACTGCGGCTGTGGTAAACTGTTTTATCGGACAATAACAACAACCTGCCACCCGTAATAGCGCTCCAACTTTGTTCGTCTATCCATATGAACGTCCGCGTAGTCACCATTGTTAATGTTTATAGCATATTGTTCTTTGCGCGTATGTGTGTCTGGTTTCATTACAGAAACAAACAAAAAAGGGGCAACTTGTGGGACCAACATGAAAACTTCATTTTAAACGCAAAAATGATTTCCACTTAAAACGTAAAGACTGCCTAATTCATGTAGCTATTACTTAATAAACAAACAAAAAAAACTAACAAACCTGAAACCTTCAATTTTGATCTGAAGGAGCAAAGCTTGACTCAGCAAAACATCAAGGCTAAAGGTTTAAAAATTTCCGAATAGTCGCGATAACCTGATCAAACAACTATAGACTGCGATTGAAAAATCATTATTACTTTACGGAATAAAATGTGAAAAATACTAAATGTCACTTTCTTTCAAGTAAAACATGCAGTGGTAAGAGAACCTAAAAGCCTTTAATGGAATGGAAGGAGAATTACACAGATTAAGTAGACACCCCTCAGACTCTGTCCAAATAGGAGAGAACATTGACCTTTGATCGGTAGTAGTGCAGCATTATTTCCTTGGTCTAAAAAACAAAAACCAAACGGGTCCTGATGACTCATGTAAATAAGGTAATACAATCTTTACAAGTCGAGTGCCTTTAGCTTACTCATGATGGGACAAAAGAATTGTTGGTCATTGCTTTTGCTTCTGAAAATCTTCATCTAGGAATAGATATGAAGGGGGAGAGAGAAATAATGAAATAAAAACCAAAAAAAAAAAAAAAAAACAGTGATCTGTCTAAAACCCCAGCTACCTTCTCTTCCAGGCTGGAGTCTTTAAACATCAGTGAGAAAGGCTTGATATGCTCTCTTCTCAACTTATCGCCACTCCGTAAGTCGATGGCGCTCTCTATTCGCTTGTTAATTTCCTCAGGACCAGAGTGGACATGCAAAGCTTGTGCGAGATGGTTTGGAAGCAGATTTATCGAATTTCTCGTTAGGGCAGCCAGAGTCTAGAGGGAAAGCACATGCACATAGAATGAACCTGCTTGTCCCCCCCTTTTTTTTTTTTTTTTCTTGTTTCATTCAAGATACAAATGAAAAAAAAAAAGAACAGACACAGTTACATTCATTACATACACGAAAGAGAAAACAAAAATTAACGGGAGAGGAAGAAAAAAGGACGATCAAAATGCAACGTTTGGCCGCCAGACGGACGGCACAGAGCAAGTCATGCGACCTCCCATTCACTCTCGCAGCATGTTCACGTCGCAATGTTAGTGGTGGCAAAGCTTGCAATTATGCACACATAACAAAGCTGCAATTTTACGTGATTAAAAAAGACCGCAGATGAAAACGCTGGGAAAAAAAAAAATTATGGAAATGAGAAATTATGAAGCATGAAATGGGGGACAGTTAAAAAAAAAAGACAAAGAAAAGAAAAAGAGTATAGCCACAAAATGTCTGGGGAAATGAGGCCGAATGTACGAAATGAACGGGACGATATTTTAAACCTCTTAGAGCGACCATCTGAAATATTCCTGGGAAATTAATGTATTAAAATGCACCAACATAAGCTCGTGAGAGCTGAGAAAGTACTGTCGTAAAGAGCAAAATGAATGGCACAGCGGTCTTTCTTCAGAAGAAGCTCCTCGGGCTTTAATTTACCACTTCACCACTTCCCTTCTCATTCAATTCTGGGAAAACAAACGGAAGGCTGAAACCTGCCTCAAATCTCATTTTTACAAACTGCTACGAAACCCCCACGAGAGGACTTTCCTGTGTACTCCTTCATTCTCCCTAAAAAGACACCCGCCTGGTAAGGGGACTCATTTTAATACCGAGCACGGTATCGGATATTTGTCGGGAAACTGTTGACTCATATGTCTCGTATGAGTGGGGTTTGTTGATTTCAGGAGGAGAAAAAAACTCAACAACAATGTGGAGAGAAAACTGAGAACACGCTGGGCAAAATGCATGTGTTTTGTTTTTTTTGGTGTATGAAAAAGGAAGGATGTTGCTGGAATGTTTTGATGGTTTGTATTGTTTGACGGTTGATTCTTCCTCAGCTCCATTAGAAGGGAGATTGAGATCACCTGGTGGCTGGTCGCAGAGCTCCGCCAGCCAATCAGGAGCACGGGGGATAAAGGGGACAATGAGAAGCTGGTTGCAAAGGAGTTTTCTCTTTCTTTTGTCTGGACAGAGGCTGTTGAGGGGAGGCCGGGTTTTGATTTGCGCTGCTGTTGAGTGAAATTAGGATTTAATTAAATTATTTTGTCAATACGACTGGAAAAGCCAGGATCCATTTGGATCCGCTTGACCAGCCCTCGGGGTGTCACTGGGGAGTTGTAAATCAAATGAAAACTGGCGGGCATCATGCATGTAATATTTGAAAAGTTCTCATTGTCTTAAATATATTTAAATGGTCAATTTTGTCACATTAAGGGGCCATTAATACGTTCTTGGTTCCACGTGGTGTCTGACAATTTGGCTCGCAAAGCAAATATTTATTTTACACATTTGGTTCACATTGGGAACAAAGAAAGTTCATGACAAATTTTACTTATTTATTGAAATTCTTTTTTTTTTTTTTTTTTTTGAATGATGATTACCAAACAAAGACTGAGGAAAAGTGATGCAGATCAGTAGCTTATAAAAACAGTGATACAAACTGCTTTTTATCAACTGAAGCCTCTATGTTCCTTTCCACCTCTGATGACACCATTGATTCCATTCCAATCCTTTAAAACCATTAATGTGATAAGCAATATGCGTGACACCAATACAAAGTTCAAGAAAATTATGAAAAAATACCCATAAGGCCACAATAATACAAAGGATATTGTGGCTCATTCGTATTTCACATACTTCTGAAATGAAAAAAGCTCCTCAAATGAATGTTTAATCTGATGAATTCTCGTCTTTTCCCTTTAAAATCTTAGTGAGGCTGCATTTATACAGCCGTGATTCTTTTTATCTTGACAGGCAGGAGAAGTACAGAGCTCCTGCTTGGTATCGTCAGAGCCCAACTTTAAAGTTTTAACATGAGAAGTGATTTCAAAACACATCCGAGTATCAGAATGTATTTATTTTTCACATAGAGCATTTTATCAAATGTTACTCGTACCTATACAATGGTCAGCACACGTTATTACCTTCACCAACGCAAGTTAGCCGAGAAAGTCATGTTTTTATCTACATATATTTATTTTCAGTTGGGGAAGTGCCCGTCCTAGTTTTATATTCATTCACATTCTCAGCATGTGCTAGTTGAATACTGATCGTAACATCTGGAACCTTAAAGATATTTGCCACAGCAGCTGCGTTATCGCCACGCCAATAGTTAATAGCTTCCTCAACTGAAAGTCTAAGAAATGACAAACATCTGAAGTTGCCAAAAATGAACCACAAACTATGTTTGGATGAGTACTTCCTATATTTCTCTGTCTGGGTTTTATACATCAGTTGATTGAGCTGACGGAGGTCCTGTTTCCACAACGTTACAAGTGAAAACGCATTGTCTTTGCGTTTTAGTTTCACAGAAGTTTTCAGCCACATTTTGAAAACAGAAAAGGCAGAAATGCTTGAAAATGATGTAGTTTTCATGTTGAGCCACTAGTTGGTGCAATTGTTTGATTTTTGTAATGAAACCACACACAAACATGCGCACAGAGAACAATACGTTCTAAACATTAACAATGACTTACACTTATTCCAGGTGAATCTCAACAATAAAACTACCAAGTCTATGGGGAACATTGACTGGGAGTCATGTCACACTAGTATGCCGTTGCCCCCACCCCAAAAAAAAAAAAAAAAATTTCCCACTGAGAACTTTATTTTCCTCTAGCTGATTTCAATTATGCTAAACTCATTAATGTGGAGTACATTGGGTGGGAGGTGAGCTCCTCGAGGACGCCACGTTCACTGAAAACAAGCAGGTAAAGGTGGCAAAGGTCATATGTGAGAATTGGAGTCACTTCCTCACAGTCACTGACATTAGCTCTGCATCATTACCAGCGAGTCAACGCAGCCACATTGCAACTTCGACCAAATTACCCTTTTGGAGTGTCTGTGACCTATAGAGCCTGCAGCCATTAAATCACCTAAGAGAGGAGACGTACACAAATCCAATATATTTCACCCAAATGAGTCTCTCATCTCTTGATTCATTCAGTGCGTGAAGGCATAAGATCTATCATACTCATACATCATCATACATTCATTTTCCGTCCCTGAATTAATTGATGTTCTCAGGAAAATCTTAATTTCTGAGTTTTTTTTCATTCAATTTTTCCATAATCAAAAGCATCACCATGTGTGAATGTACAACTAATCAGAGCTGCTGAGTTTACGAATGGCACACATTTAAAGGGTCATCACTTAATTATTTTCACTCATTAGGAATTCTGGGGGTTTTTAGTCATGCGGTCAAAGGTGTTATCCCATGTCTGGCTTGCACAGTTGTTTCTAGTTATGCTTCATGTCTGCAACGTCATGATTTTCAAACTTTTTGCACATTTATTATGACTGGCTGTAACTTTCTTATTCGTCAGTTTCTGTATTTTTCCCAGCTCTGTTCCCAGCTAAAGTTAAATATCTGATGCTTGTTCTGTGACATTTGCTCTGCTGACTGTCTATCTGTGTGTGAATACGTGAACATATTTGTATATAAGAATTTATATGTGCCACATTTACATGTAACAATGTCTAATTGTAAAACTGTGCCTCGTGATATAGTATAGTGCACACATATATTTATTGATTAGGGTAGGAATGAAATATAGAACACTTCTTTATAGTCCTTTGTTGAACTGGAATTTGCTTGATCTTTTTTCTTATTTTGTTGTTTTCCTATCATTAGTTTGTCATTGCGTTTCAACAAAAAATTTGTATTGTATTTTTTTCTTCTGTTGTATACATGTTCGAAAATAAACAGCCATACTGACATTTAAAAATAGTTTGTTACTACAAAATATATAAGACAATAAGATGGGATATAAATTATATACAGAAGCAACATTTTGTCTGCATATTAAACAGAGTCTTAACTGGATTTGAGTTTGCACACAGGCGCGATAGAGAGCTGAACTGAGCCTGAACTTGAACTCGGCACAATCCTGCCTTGCATTAGAATGAAAACATGTGGCCTGCGTGTCAAGTGATTAACATAATGTATCATGAGCAGCCAGAGCAAATGCAGGCTTCATTTTAATGAAGACAATCGGCTGTCATTTAGTTCAACTAAAGAGCAGAAGTTGCTCTTAAATAAAACATTTCCCAGACCAAGTTCTGGGAGTGACCTCTGTAGCTAAATCTAGTTTATTTTTTTAATTAGAAAACAGTTTTTGAGAGAACATAGCCACATTTGTGTTGTGAAACAGGAAGAATTTTGGAGCTGTTGATTAGAAATCTGCAGAATCAGCCAGCTGTGGAGGCTTCACCGGAGTCATTATAATAGGTCACGTCACATTTTGAAGTTTGAATCGTTGGTCTGGAAGCATATGCATCAAAAATAACATTTTTAAAAATTCTGCTCTTACAGTTCAATTCAATTCCACTTTATTTATATAGCGCCACATGCAACACAGTCATTTTAGTTGCTTTAAACAGAGAGAAACCCAACAAATTCACAATTTGGTAGAACTTTCTGAAAATGTTCTGACAAAAACAAGCAACAGCAACCACTAGTGGCCCAACATGAGAACCACATCGTTTTCAAAACGTTGCAGTGGAAATGCGAAATTTTCCTGAAATAAAAATGTATAAACAATGCGCGTTCACATGAAACGTCCTGTAAATGGGGCCTAAAACAAAACGGGCGAGGACGTCTTGTTCCCGTAGAAGTCCTTAACATTCTGCAATCAGTAAATTAACTACATTTCTTTCCAGAGATGGCCTCTGTTATGTTACAAAGTTTTGTCAGTTTTTCTAAAAAGTTCGGTTTTAACGAGATGCTTAATGAAACAAAAGGAAGTGTGCTGTCCTGAACAATGGGCACTTTGAGTTGAAGTGGTCACTTGAAATTGAGTCAGGCAAGACCTTGACACAGCGGCAGAGCCACTCAGTCACTCTTGTGCAGACTCTGCTTGCATTAATGTGAAATGGTGAAATAAGTACCCGGGTTATTTTGGAGGCATTGTTGAACAATGGGAGGGGCTTGGGACAGATCATCCTTATTTCTGCTTTGTGCATCACACATGTCCAATAAATAAAATAACATGGTTGAATATATGTAGAGACATGGGAAGATCGCATGGAGTCAAATGTCAGTTCTGCTGTCTGTTCATCCACCCCAGGCTCCTTCCTTATAATACCGCCATCTGACTTCCTCGTTTCCTTTAATCATGATTTATCAAGTCATCAGAGTCTACTTCTATCACTTGGATGAAACACTGGTTTCTACTTGCAGGAGAATATAAACCTCAGTAAACTTGCCTTCTCTCATTAGGACTATTCAGTACTTCAATATCGAGGAAGTGTGTGTGTGTTTTAGTGGCTTTACGCGCTATCTGCGGCTCTAATGTAAAAATTTTTGGCTTTGGGCTACAGATTTTGATATTCAGTTCAGGTCGATGAGCAAACATGGTTGAGTTGACATCATAATAAATCAGGTCAAGTCATGCTTACAGGAACGACTCTCCATTTTGTAAAAACACATTATTCACTCTTTTGCTTATAGCTGAAAGCAAAGATGAACGCTGCCCTCGCATCTTTGGGTCAAATGTAAAGCTGCTGCCTGAAGACTGTTGGCTTGACTTAGCATAAAAGACTGGAATAAATATGTCAACAACATTGCGGACTTGTCCAGTGCTGCTTAGCACTTTTATTTCACAATCTTTGCCCAAACATAAAATCTCACAGGGAATTATCAATAGACTGGGTTGAAGTAACTGGTGAACATCTTTGAAAAAATAAGGATAATTTCTCACTTTATTAGTTTGTCATCACATGTAAAAATAAAACCTTTTTCTCCCAGAGTTCATATGGGAATTTTTCACACCTTAACCTATAGAGTCACACAAATCAAAATGTTCAGTATTGTGGAGAATATTACATCATAATTAAAATAATTACTGTCAGGATTTCCGTTTATTAAGCAAAGATGTAACAAACACGTAAGATCCTTTTTTCTTTTTTTCTTTTTTTTTTTTTACAAATTCATTAACCTCCCTTCTCTGTCTACAATTCAGCCTATGGAAACCTGCAACTCCTGGCTCTAAATAAAAAAGAAACCATATTGTGTGCTGAAAGAGCCCCTTTTGTAAAGAACAGGCGTCCCAGAAAAAAAGCTCTGCATCGAAGACGGGGATCTAAGCCTTTATAGACCACTTTATAACCTCAACAAGTTACTTGCCCTCCTCCCTCGATTCATAATACAAGGCCTCAGAAGGGGCAAGGATATGAGATGTGCTACCGTGATTGCTTTTGGCGTGCACGTTCCCAAGGAAGCGCACAGCCTAAAGGGCACATGCCTCCATCTCTGGCATTTCTTTCTACTAGCTTCTACAGTGTTTCCTAAAGCAGTGTCTGACTATGGGGGTAGTGGGATGGGGCTACATGTTTAATGTATATTAATAACAGAACACATAAACCGTTGGAAATGCCAACATGTAATTACAGGAAAAGGGCAAGTGGAGGTGGGGAGAGTGCTATCATTTGACAGCATGACCACATACAGTAATGTCAATAGGATTTTAATGTGCTAGATATCGCACATGTCTGGTCGTGTGACAGATTAACTGGTGTGTTCCAGCCAGAAAGTCTAATTTACTGCAAAATGTCTTGTTTGGAACTGGTGCTCTTCAGAGGATTTCAACCAGGCAGTTATATAACCCGCACACATGCGTCAGGCAACTAGAAAGACCAAGGCAAAACAGATGGATCAGCACTTTTGCTCTCTATATTATTGATGACAAGGGGCCTATAACTAGTGAACAATGTCATGTGCAGAGAAACTAGTAGTTTCAAGTCAGCTGCAGCCCAACACATGAAGAATGGTTATAGATGTGCCTGCCCTTTCCCCTCATGCCAAATGGGGTTAGGTCACCTACTCTACAGGATTAAGCAGGTGCAGAATATGGTTGAATAGGTAGATATCAAGTACACTTTGATGTTGAATCGGTATATGCTGTTTTTCCACTTGAGTGCCTTTGAAGAGGTGGTGTAAAGAAAAAATATTGTTGCTGGGATCTCAAACGTTCATCCACATCGTTTCAAATGAAAGAATCACAAAGCATCAGACCTTGAGAACAAAGGATGTTCTATAAGTGAATGACTGAATTCAAACAGTTGCTTCTTATTGGTTAACCAGGCAAAACTCAGGGACGCCAACCAGCTCTTCACCATCCATTCACGTTTTCGCTTTGGATTTTACAGCAGTTGGTGAAAAGGAGCAACCAAATGTTTGGATTCCACATCTTAGGTCACAGTTCTCAGTTGGCTCGATAAGTGAATGATGGTGAATGCGTGTCTATCTGACACTCCGAAGATCGGAGCCAGCAGTTTTTCTCCCTGCAGACATTGAGATGATCTCCAGGAAAGACGGACTCAACAAGGTCCAGTGGTCACAAGGCAGTGTTGCCATAGAGGTTAGAGAAGTGGGCCTGGGAATCAGAGTTTTTCAGGTTTGAATGCCCCGACTGACAGCTTACCAATGTGGATCCCTGAAATAGGCCCTTGACCGCTCTGCATCGCTGCTCGTTGCATGCATAGTTTAGGTTAACTCTGAATAGGATGGGTTGAATGCAGAGACGTAATCCCTTCGAGGGGAATAATAAAGTATGTTTTCTTTCTTTTTTCCTGCTCCCAAGTCAACAGGATGATTGGCACTCTTCCAAGCCAAGGACAAACAGCCTACGTGGCCCCACGTGCCTCAACGGCTCAACAATGCAAAGGACACATGTTTCTTGCTTCATACGAGAGCTTTTCTGTTCGTTTGTTTAACCGTGGCTGTGCTATTCATTTAAAGTGCCACTGAGTTCTTCAATCCTATTGTTGATTGTGAGTAGATGTTTTATTAAAAATATGAAAAATGTATTGTACTTGTGTGCTGACTACATTCTTCTAACGAGGACAATGAGGAGCAGCAGCGAGTGAGTCCAGTTCATCTGCAGTCCTCTGAGGGAAAGAAAGCGATCATTGTGTCCACATACAAGGCCTCACTTTGTGAGCAATAGATTCAAACTACATTGTTTGTATGATTACTATCATTCACTTTTGATCTAAGACAATGACCACTGGATTGAAGAAGGACACCAGTTCATCGACTGACTACTAAGGATGGATGTCGTGGTCACGTTTGCGGTAACCTTAGAAATGTCATCATTTTTACTTAAAAGAGATGGGATGATCTACATGGTTTCATGTTGTCTGTGCACCAACCTTGACTAAATACCAAACTTAGAACCTAATATTTTGGTACTAAAACATTTCTTGATCAGTTTTTTTTTTTTTTTTAAATTTTGATTGAGGCCACACAAAGGCCCACACAACTACTACAGCATTAATCAACATAGAAAACAAACATGGAAATGAAACCTTTTGGAGGGGCGGTTGGTGTTCACAGTACAGGTACATTAAGTAACTGGGTCTTCTAAGGAAACGCACAAAACTCCTGCGAGGTGAAAGCACTGTGACAGTGCTGTGAATCATGGGAGCCAGCAGGTACACAGTGAAGCATGAAAGAGGTAAAGACAGAGCCATTCAGCCAGTACAGACTGCCCACAGAGAGCTGGAAGTATGATTTCAGGGCTGGGACTCGGGAGTGGTCTTGATACATGTTCTGGGTTTGATAAAAGCAATCAGTCTCACATAGATCATAGTTCCCATAATCCCTCTGATGAGCATGACATGATGTCATGTATACAGTGTTTTCCATTGTGCATGACTGGATGACAAGTCTATATATACTCTCAATACTACTTCAAGAATGCTACTAGCACAGACCTGTTACCAATTCGCTTGTGCTTATTAGATATTATACTCATCTTTATGTTAAGCGTGGTCATGTGGTCACATATTGGGTTATTGCTCTTTCTTTCTTTAAACCCCTGTTCAAACTTCTCATCGATCCATCCATTCTTCTCTACTGCTTCAACTGACTTGAGGTCATATGGGGCTGAAGCCAATCCCAGTCGACTATAGAGGAAGGGAGTGTGCACCCTGAACAAGTCAACCATCCATCGCAGGACAAAGAAAGAAAGCCAGTCCAAAAGTTATACCTACAGGTAATTCAGACGGACTGGTTAACCTTAAACGTATCTTGCTCATCAAATCCAATCCTGGAGAAAACCCACACACATAGAGAACATGTAAATGGTCAAGTAAAGCACATTTATTTTCTTGTACAGCCACAAAATTTCAGTGGACGTTAGGCATAATAATCAGAATATCCACAGAGTTACACTGCGTTGTCTAACTAAGGGTGCATGACAGCACAAGCACAGAGAGATGGACAGTTATGCAAACTCACATTTACACTGAGGGACAATATTTTAGGTCACCAATTAACCTCAAACGTGCTTTTCGACCATAAATGTGTTGATGAACAACCACTTGAATTAAAGCTAAAGTTAAAACGAGGGTAAACCTTGTTTAATGAGATTGTTTACCTTTTTCGAGATTATACTTGCCCCAATTCACCACAAAGAGATGAGAAAAGAAGCACTTCTTTACAACAAAATAGTCCAGTAAATCAAGGTCGGATATTATTTTATATTTATATTTCACACTTTTACACTGTTGCTATGTTTTTGCTTCTGCAGGCTGTTCCCTTGTGTTTAATGTCAACGTGCAAAATCATTAGCGGGCTGCAGAAGAGTGGCATCATTATTTTCATCAAACCTTGAGAAAAGAATATGAACAGACATAATGGATCTATACTTCACTCACAGTGAAACCAAATTTAAAGCCAAACAGGGAAATAAGATTCAGAATATAACAATGCAACTCCCAAAACTTGAATCCAATGAAGGGGAACAACCAAGATTTTACCTTCATAAGAAGGCAGGCATGATGGCAAACACAAGGGAAACAAGACACAGCCGGGATACCAGAAAATAAATCAAAAGAGACTGAAATGAACTGAAAACAAAGGAAAGTGTAAAATAGGAAACAACAAGGTGTTTAACAAGACAGAAATACCACAGGAATCTTAACGGCCGATAACACTGAGCACAAGCTGGGGATACACACACTAGAAAACACAAAAATAAAGAAAAACAACTGTCGAATGCTGTTACAGATACTTAATGTGTCTTTTTTCCCATATATTGCTCTGGCCTGCTTATAGCCCGTAGTTACTATTGCGCAGCTCAACATCTCACTGGACCTTTCAATTTGACAGCACTGAAATAACTTACGTTTGCATAATTGAACACAATAAAATATGTACACGCTGTCTGTCTTTCTCAATTTCACCTACTCCTCATTATTTGTTATTTCCTTGGTCTTGCGCGCACGCGCGCACACCCTGATATCCTGAGTTCCCTCTTAATTCACAGATGCCGAAAACTGGACCCGACTAGCAGGATGGGCGGACAGGGACAGAAAACCACGGGGGAAACTCCAACTCCAAGTGGAGTCAAATGACTACATGAAAGATGCTTCAGAACTCCTCGGAGAAGCCTTTGATATGCAAAGAACCCCCTCTCCAAACGACTGTCCTGACAGGCTTTCATTGTGGCACAAAACAAAGACGTGGCACTTTTCAGAAATAACATTTCTCCCAATCCGAACGCAACGTCTACATCAAAAGCTATAAGCTCGACACGACCTCCACAGAGGAGGAGGAGCTGCACGCAAACGCGCATATACACAAGGGGTAACATGGAGTTCAGACTCAGCTTGTGGCTGCAAGATGCAAATAAATGGAGGAAAACTGTGGCTGTGCATATTTGCACAGACAGAGGAGGGGAGGGGACATTTCATACTACACGTGACAAATTAAGACTGAGATTTTTATTTAAGACATTGTTGATTGTTTATTAAAAAAGTAAATTTTCACTATTTGAACAGCTTGGAAATCTGAATTCTAAACCGAAATTATCATCACCAACATGTAGAAGATATTTAGTAGCTTGAACAGGCAATTCCAGAATAACATAAGCAGCTGAATTGGCTGCTTGAGGAAAGACAATGTGCTCTGCCACCACCTCACCATCCACTGCAGGTTCTTCCTGTTCTCCACTGTGGAGCTAGAGAAGCACACATGCAGCACTAAGCCAGGAGGCTCTCTATGGCTGACCTACTGATGACTCGGCGGGGGTGGGGGAGATAAGCTTGTTTCAGCTTCCTGAGGAAGTACAGTCTCTGCTGGGCCTCCGTTACATGACGAGAGATGTTTGCAGCCAGGTGAGGTCAGCTGAGCGGTAGACAGGAAGGACTCTATAGTCGATAAACAAACATAGCTTTCGTGTTTAGAATGGGGTATCCCACCAAACAATCAGATCGATGTCTTCTACTCCTGTTTATGTTTACTTCCTTGACATTGTATATTTAAATTCATTGTGTGTCTTCATGTTATCAGGTTCGGATTGATAATACAATAAGTAAAATCCAGAGAAATGAGGAGATCGAAGAGATGACAAAAGGTGGGGTGATAAAGAGCCCAAAATCCTCAAAAATCCTAATAAATTCTTACAAACTCAAAATATCCAGTACAACCTTTAGTGCACTATTTCATACCAACCCATTTCTTCAAATAAGCAGCAGCCCTTTCCACAATAGACTGCCAAGCAGTGGAAGAGCCAAAGGCTGTTTCTCACTGTTTCACACATCAGGGTTTTCCTCTCCATGAGGTGTAGATTACACCCCGAACAGCCACGTCCAGGGTTTAGAAATAACCTGCCAAAGTTTGATTGTGAATTACAAAGAAAACTGAGCTGGCTCCCTCCAGTTTCTCTTGAGGAGACATGGTGACACTGAACAGCTGGAAACGGAGGCAGCAGCTCGTTTCTGGTGGAGGAAAACCCGAGTCCCGGCACGGGCGGTGTTTTTTTGGCTCTGGGCGTCCGCCAGCTCGTCTCCTCCAAACCAATTTGAGGATGCAAATGTGTCCTGAATACGCGGCTTTAATCTCGCTCCAGTCTCAGCTGTTATGCACGATGACATGTCTTTGATTGTCAGGGGCTGCAGACACCTCGATGGATGACTTTGTGAATGAAATGTGGCTGTGTGGACTTCAGACCAACATTTTCTTTTCTGGAATCGAGCCCAGGAAGGTGAATGAATAAATCTTTTGAACTGCTGCATTGAGAAATGTGCAGACTGAACTAAAGCAAACGGTCACACACAGCGCGGGGTGTGTGCGTATGATAATTATGTAGATTGCTTCTTGTGGTCGTGTCACATCCATCTATTTTATTCTTGTGATATGTCACACGCCTGATGGAATGAAGAAAACCATAGAGGAGGAATATTGAGGGTTTTTGACTATAGATGACGAGGGGAAAAAATAAAAATCTGCCTTTTATAGTAGAGGAGTAATGAATAACATTAAAGGTGACCACACATTTTAGAGAGTAAAATTTATAAATGCAGAGCCGTCTCTCCAGGGAGGAGCATAATACTAACATCCCATTAAAATGGTGATTCAATTTAATATTTTGATTTCTAATGCAGATGGGAATCGTGTGGAGGAAGGGCGTGGTACAATTTGCAGTGACAGTGCCCGGAGAGGTTTTAAGGAGACAAGGTGAAATGAAGGCCTTAAATAATCACCTGCAATCTCAGCTTGAGTGAAAATAAACAATAAATAATAAACGGGAACTAAAGAATGCTGATTCAGAGATTAGAATTGATCAGCATGACCATAAAACTGTGCAGTAAATACATTGGAGAAAGGATGTTAGACATGGAGGAGAAAAACGGAGGATTTATGGACGCAGTGAAGAAGGTGGGAGAAACAGTAGCCGAGGCAGAGGAGAGGGCGAGATGGAGATGGATGATCTACTGCGAAGGTAATCTGTAAAACACGGTGACCAGGAAGTTCTTTCTCTCTGCAGAGCTCCACCTACCTGCAGCTACAGTAGATCAATCCATTTGTGTTTCTTTTAAAGAGTCCCCTAAGGAAAACACTTACACTCAGTCCGAGCAACAAAAGGAAGCCAGACCTCAAGGACTCATGATCGCACCGATATAAATAACTTTTAGGAGTGTTACAAGGGAATGCATATCAGAATGATTTCTATGCTGTTTTCCACAGGAAAACCCAGTAAGACTATAGCGAGATAAAAAAAAATAAAAAATCCAGTGTATCCTAGTACATGGAAAACTCTTAAATAGGCCTCTCCCTCGGTTTTTTTTCCAAGTGGTTCTTGACAAAAGAAGCTTAAACATGAGTTTAGGTGTTCCAGACAATACATGGAAAAGATCAACATGCCTCTCGGGAAAGCCGAGTCGCCGTTGTTTATTGTTAGCAAATGCAGATGAGTGAGGGCGGAATGAGGAAGGTGTTTGTGTGGACAACACAATCAGAAGCTCGTCACTCTCAAAAAACAGACTGACAACACACAGAGACGCGTTATCACGCTGACACATTCTCTCTCCAGAAACCCATATAATAGTTCCCAGGAAGAAGAAGAAGAAGGAAAAAAAAGAAACATACCACAAAGACAAAAATGACCAACAAACAGGCAAGACAACTCAGAAGATCCCATGCACTGCGAAAAACATCCCCATCCCGAAAGGCAATTTCATTCCGAGATAAGATTTAAAGTGTTATTTTTCACAAACTGGGCAGGATCAGATCATACTGCTGGTTTCAGCTTGTTTGGGCATTTTCCTAAACAGCTAAAACTTCCTAGAAGGGGCCTGAGTGACAGTGTGTCCTCCTGGAATTCTTTCTTCTTCTTTTTTTTTTTTTTTTTTAACCTTTTATTAAACGCACACTTCTAAATCAAAACAACACTTCAATCCTAATCCACAGAAAGACTTTGCAGTTAAGATGGGTCTTCTTCACAGTGTGATAAAGTGCGTTATACGAGTTCCAAGCAAAGGCGGGACTTACGTTCTGCTTCCCCACAATGTTGTCAAACGGGAGCTCGGGGCTCCACGAGGCCTCGTTGAAGGTGGTGCTGCTGGCCCGGCGGTCCACCGAGCTGGCCGCCTCCTTCATGATGTCCTCCGGGAGCGTGAGCAGACTCTCCTCCGGCTGCTTGATCAGGTACGTCTCGATGTTGTGTCGCCGGAGGAAGTCGTTGCGGTCCTTCCCATGTCCTTCTTCCACCTCGTAGTCACCGTTCAAACAGTCCAAAGCAGCTTTGGAGATGTGGATCCTCCTAATAATAATAATAATTAATAATAATAAAGTAAGAGCAGAATAATCCAAACAAACTAGCATTCATACATTTTGACAGTCATTTAAAGGTACTCAGGATAATGTGTTAGCAAACAGCTGCCTCCTTCCATGTGCTGTTGTTTAATCCTCTCACTGATGTTTATCTCTTCCTGATGAATGCAAATCCAACATTGATTCTTTTTATTTATTTATTTATTTTTTGGAGTGCTGCTTTGGTCTCCATGAAATCCCCAAATTTTAAGCTGTGTTGCTGCTGCATGTTCCTCCAACATGAAATCTCCTGTTTGTTTATATGTTGTGGTGTTTGTCAGAGCTTATTCTCTGAAACCAGCAGCCCTGGAAATGTCCAGAAATGACACTTAGAAACTAAAATCTGAAGCTGAAAAAAGCTTCAAAATTAAGGGAAATGTTGTTGGGATTGATAGTGGATTTGTGACATATGACGGAATGAAAGGCAATATGTTTTGCAGCTAGAAGGATTTTCTTTAGTTTTAAGAAACCTTGACTTACTTTGTACTTGACAGTTTGATTGTGGCTTTGTAAAATATACAATTTGAGACAAATGTATTATTTCTTTTGGAAAATTGTGAGATTGAGCAATAAAGTAGGACTTTTGTTTTTGGGATGTAATTGTGTTTTGTTTAATATATTCTCAAATTCTATTTATGCATAGGTGGCAAGGGACTTTCGATTTTTAGCTATCTTTATACCTGAATTTACAGTTTTTATGAATAAAACGGCTGGCAATAAAAGTTATTGATACTGAAATATTGACGAATGCATGAATGATCAGCTTAAATGAATAATGGTGATATTTCATGACTTCTTGTTCCCGTTTCAAACATAAAAGTCCTCCTAAAAAATGTTTTTTTTTTTTATTATATAAAGTTCACACAGGATATTAACAGATTTTTTAGTTTTTGTTTCGAAAATAATTTAGTTTCTGTTTTAAAACTATGAAACAAGTTGACATGTGTACATGTGACCCTTGTATAGCACCACCATCACCAAAACAGTTTTAATATGTTTCAAAAATCAATTATGTATCAATATATCGTAGTTTAGAATTGATTTTTAATCAAACTTTTGTACTACAGTCTTTTATTTCAGAATTATCTGGACTCCTGCTTGGGTAAATAATGTGAGCACTTTTATAAACGCTTAAATTATTAAGTTTTTCTAATCAGTACAATCTAAAGTGGAACAAAACAAAAAAGTACGCTCTCAAATTCAATTAATTTAACTGGAAAAAAATAAAGATGGATTAGAGAGCGACACAATATTTGAATTTCAATTTAAAATCAAAGTTTGAATTAGACAGATTCTTTTTAAATGATCGTGAGTGTGAAGAGAAGTTAAAGGGTGAAGCATGGATTAGTTTGATTTAAAGTATAGGGAGCAAGGTTTTTACAGTTTGCTTTACATTTTGCTGCCTATGTTGTAAGTTACAATGAAAGAAACTAAAGATTGAATCTTTAAAGTTATATCTTTAGCCCATTATAAAAGTGATTTCAGCAGATAAACGGGTCAAACTACAATGTGGCTCACGGCGAGTTAACCCTTTAAAGGCAAACGGGACAATCAAATTAAAACATAGATTATATCCGACTGCTGTGTTTAACTGCCTCAACAAGCAAAATTCCAATTTCCTTCCCATCCGTTTGGCCACCAGCGCAACATCTGTGCGGCACATGTTCGTCACGTGTTGGCCAGTGCGGCTCCAGAGCGCCTGAGCTCTACTCACCCCGGGATTCCTCCAGACTCCAGTTTGTTGGCGATGTCCACGTCCCAGGACCAGACGTCAAACTGCCACTTCCTGAGTCCCAGCACGCCGCACAGCACCGAGCCCGAGTGGATCCCGATTCGCATGTCGATGTCGTGTTTCGTGCGTGATCTCACGTACCTGCGAGAAAACAAGACATGGAGAGTGGGAACAGCCTGATGCGGTGGCATTGATTTTGGTATCTACAACATAGACAAGAGAGGCTGCTTGGAAGATCTCGAAAATGACTTTCAGATGGTAAAGTCATTCTGTTGCTATGGATGTGGTAGGAAACAACAAAATCCTACATGGATTTTGGTATTTGGTAAACGATTTGATTTGTGGCGTTGAGTTTCAAGTGTGTCAAATTGGCTTATTTAATTTCATACGCAACTTTTTAAAAGTCTTCTTTTTGTTAGAGCTTATTTATTTCTCACAGCCTTTAACTATTTGACATTGGATTATAATCTGAATGTTTGACTTTGCCTGATGTTCTTCTAACAACCAATGATGTATTAATGGCAATAATGGAACACTTCCAATGTAGTAAAACACAATTTAGTAGTTTCCTAATCTGTTATCCTAACAACATTTTTCCACTTATCTAATAAGTTATTATGATATTGAATTACTATTAAAAAATCTTGTGGCTGGAATAGTCATTATATTGATTCATTGAAGAGATTGACTGTGCAGCACTCTCAATAATGGGGGTAAAATGTAATTTTACATTCTAATCAAGTTATTGGCTTTATGACTTTTAGAATGACCAACAGTATCATGTTAGTGGGGTTGTAGGTGTTGTGATGACAAGTGCACATGTTCCTGGGCACTGGTTTGAAAGTATTTCAGGGGTAACCTGGAGTCACTCGGTGAAATACAGCATCTGTATGCATTTATTCAGCAAATTAATATACATGAAATTGACCTTTGCGTGAAACGGAGCAGGGATAACGCTGTCCGGGAAAACACTGTTCGCAAATCCGCCGCAAAACAAACACAATACATTCCACGCGTATCAGCACCTCTTCTACAAAAGGAGTGAGAAACAGTTTCAGCCGGCTTTTCACGCTTGTTAATAAATTTGTTTCTTATTTCATACTTTATTATCCCCCAACACAATGAACGCAGGACGAGCTGGGGCTGATAAAAAGTCTGCGAGGAGCAGACGGCGATGTCACGCCCATTCCTGCCTCCCGGTCTCATTTCATGCTTCATAACGGCAGCGGCGACGGATGCGAGGTGAAAGGCATCCTGGGAGTTTTTTGACAGGTGCTTAAAGTCGGTCGAGTGCTAAACAACACCTGGGGTGGAAATGAACTCAAACACACTGCGACGAGGAGGAATAGAAGGACGACGACGTGATGCTCCGTTGACTTAAGTTCTTCTTCCCCCTGGAGAAAAGTTCTGGATTCAGCCGTGGGGGTTTTGCATTAGTGTCCTCGTTCGCAACATGTGTGACGAAAAGTGATCGGCAGCGATTGCAATGTCGACAAACAAAATGTGTCACTTCCAATTGGGATCTTTATTTTAATCCTCCATTTTTATGAGTTCGTGCAGAATTTATACGTTTCGGTCACAATTCCATTCTCCTGTGATGCGTCGGCTTCCTCACATATTTGTCCCATATATTTTAGTCGGTGATCAACAGAGAACAGCGAATCCCTCCTGCAGGTTCAATAACTAATTTCATCCACGTTTAAGACGATATTATACCCTCACAATTTGGCTCTTGTCATACTTTTATAAATCCTTACACACATCAAGTTTGAGGACCAGATATGCCTTTGCTACCTGATTTATTTCCGCCACTAGCAGCGGTAACGGCACATAGATAAACAGAGCTATTCGTTTAACCTGTAAGTCGACATAATGTTATGGCTGACCGGTATAAAATACATACTGGGAATCGTAACCTACTTTATTCAATCCAGCATCGAGCACCGGGGATAATTAAAATGTAATTTTATTGGACTGTATTAAGGACAGAAATGTTCTTTTCGAGCCGATCCAATTTCATGCTTTATACAAACTTAGCCAATTCGCTTACCAGGCATATAACAAATCAGTAATATCTTTGTATTCAGTGCGGTGAAAACTATCGCTGCTTTTGCAATCATGGTTGGCAGAGTAATTTGCAGAAAAACGGTTTCTGCTCATTAACAGTGCAATCAGAAAGGATAGCATACATGACACACTTGTTAAAGTGCCGAGCTTCTTCTGCACTATGAAAACACACAAAAGAAAACCCACGTCCGCTCGTATATGGATTTGGTTTCCTTTGGTGCCTCTTAAAATAAAACTAAGCAGTGGCTACAAACCTTTTATACTGTATTTGTGATGTGAAACTTAGTTCTCAGTAAATACTGGCATATGGGAATAAAGGCATCTATTACATACTTGATGAATTTATCTCAAATCTTTACACAAACAGGTTTCTGATTTGAGTTGATTCTTCATGGTGGGATCTCAATCATTTTTTTTAATAACCCGCCCTGTTGTGAACTATTACTCATCGTTTGTGTGGTTTGTGCTTTTATTTGTGTTTTTCTGTGCAGCTGCAATTTAGAGATGGCATCTAAAAATGATAAGAAAAACCATGAATGATTTCTGAGGGATTCACTAAATATAATCATGCCACCAATTAGCCACAAATGGGCATTTTGGGAAAATGGGAGGAGAAAAATATCTATCTATCTATCAATTTTTTTTCATTATTGTTTCTACATCAAAGACCTGCTGTACGAGGAACAGTGAACGGCAAGGTGAAACTACACCAAGAAAGATAAGAGCAGATTTGTCCAGGGCCTCCTGGGGGAAAATATGTTTATTTTTGTAAAGGATTTCTTTAATGTTGCAGCGAAGCAGCTTTGGTGTCAATGTGTCTTTATTTCAACCGATCTGTAGCAAAGTACTGCTTTGCCACAAAGCTGGATGTGTGTTTCACATTGAAATCCAGTTCAAAGTAAAAAGGAATTCATGAATACCGATAACCCCAGCACCCTGTGGTTTGATCCTTCACCCTCATGGATTGGCAGTTCAGTTCAATGATTTGTTTGTCTTGTTTCCAAGTATTCGGCCGCAGGACTCCAAATCATTTCTCCAAATTGCTCCATTATGAATGAGCATTTGCAGATATCTGACATGTGTTTTTTTTAAGTGCTCTTCGATGTGAGTAGTGCCCATTTATCTTTAATAACCACTGGAATCGTCATAGCAACTTATTTCTGATAGATATACATTGTTTGCCACAGCAGGTTTCTCTACTTGTATTTGTAATGTAGAAGATGTGATACACTTTGAGAAGCAACAAGGTGAATACAGATGTCAGATACAGTTTACAGTCTACAGATACAGATGCTGAATTCTGGGAGTGGAAGCATACGGGAACCAACGTTTAGGTCATTTATAAGGGAGACATGAAATATGCATGTTTTCATCCAAATTTCTAATATTTTTTTTTCCTCAATCCTCCATCAATCTGCAACCGTCAGATATTCTATGTTTTTTTGTTATCACATCCATGAAAAAAGTAGATAGATAGATAGATAGATAGATTCTGTATATTTATGTTCCCGAAAATGAGGTTCCTGTAATGCCGAGGAAGTTTCCAAATTGCTCTTTCAAAGAACACTCAATAGACGGCTCACAACCAACATGCTCACTACATCAAACCCCATCATTTATGTAGACAAATTACGATGGAAACTTTAGGTGGAAGAGCGTGTGGGGAAATGGAAACAACAGATCACTGGATTCGGTTTCATGATTGCTGCATTGTTCCTCCTCATTGCAGCACTGATGCTGTCAACACTCTCAGATGTCTGTGCTGCTTTGGGAATCTGTGCACACAGAGGAGGAGCCTGGAGGGACAATGTGACATGAAAAGGACAGGTGCATGCCGGCGCTCTGCAAACAACATGAAGCTAGTTATTGTAGTTTGGGCAACTAAACGGCTCATCATCAGCTGTAGAAGCAAAGGTCATGGAGGTAATTAAATGATTTAAAACCCCTTTTGATGGTCTAAAACTGAATATTTGAACACACAAATATAACGATATCTGCTTTAGCTGAATAGTTGTGCTCTCCCGAATAAAAATGTGACTGGGTGTGAGTGTCTTTTGGGTTAAGTCATTGCAACTTGCATCACAGACTCCGTTCTATCAAGCTCACGTTCCGACATTCACTGTTCCAAGCACATCTTGCCAATGTCGGGTACCTTTGTTTTCAGGACTTTTAAGCTCTTTCTGTATCTGGATTCAAAATAAGTTGCCGAAACCAAGCCTGACTTCTGCCCTTTGCATTTGGGTTCCCCATTCATTACTTTTCTTTGTTTGATTAAATTAAAAATCAAAAATCTGAGAACCAATCGGAGAGTTAGTGTGGTCATAATGAAAATGTTTTCTTCATCGTCTGTATGCTATTGTTCACTGTCTGTATGGCCATGGTGCTTTCCAATTGCAAATGAAGTCAAAATGAAATGACTCTTTTTTTTTTTTTTTGTGGTGCTTGACAAAGAAAAACTGACGACCGTCACTCTTTCAGCACCCTTTGTCGAGTTTATCATAGGAAAGACAGACGAGACAGAAGCACCACTTTGAGACATTGGTGGGAGTCAGTCAATCTGTAGGCCTTCAGCTCTATACATCAAAACAAACTTCTTCACGTTCTCCACACACAGGCCATACACATCCTTATCTGAATTCCAGCTATTTGGTCTGCTTTGCTCTCTTCATGAATACGTTCCCTGAAGGTCAGCTGCTCAGAATTGCGATAGGGAGTCCTCTGTGTAGTACTGCTCTCTGAAGTCTCTAAGATGTATTTCTTAACTTAATATTTAATCACACTCAACATCGTCCTTCAGTCCAGGATACCTTCTAGTTCCTCTGCGACCTGGATCTCAACATAACAGCTCCCAGTGAGTGCACAATCTTTTATCCACCCTTGCCATGCTGGTGTTTTACGAGATGAAAATCACAATAGTATTAATTTTAATGTTAAGTAGGGAGAGGATGCTGTGAAGAAGTCAGACATTTTTCATTCTGTAATATTGGTTTTGACGTAAAAATGCATCACTTTAGTTGCAGATCTTTTTAAGGACAAACTTGAAGAAGAAAGTGCTGAATCAGCATTCTATGTTACACCAAACGTCAGGGGCCAAACGATAAAAGCAAAGATCATCTGACAGACACACAACTATCACAGCAGCAGCTGAAATGTCAATCGATACACGTTGGTTTGTGCCCAAGTGTTTTATCGACTGGATTACCTCCAGCGGCGCTATTAAAAATGATGACCGCCATAGTTACGCTGTAGTAGAGAAGTTTACCTGATGGTTTTGATCATGCTGAGGCCCATCTCCACGCAGCAGTGGGCGTGATCCTGTCTGGGCTCAGGTAGACCCGACACACAGTAGTAACAGTCTCCCAGGATCTTTATTCGTAGACAGTGGTGCTCCTGCAACACAACAATCAAAAGGCAAACAGGTGACCCCATTTAAAGCCACTGAAGTGTGAAAGAAATCTATAATCAGCACGATAACAGAAACATTAAAAACATATCCAGTTATCTCTGCATTAATAATCCTGCTGTGAAATCCTGACTGACCAGGCGTGACGGTCTGAAATGCACTTCAATCTAATATCAGCCTGTCCTACAGAGCCAATGTTGAATCAGATATTCACTCTGTTGTTTTTAATGAAATATTCATCCAGCTGGTGGAGTATCTTTATTCAGCTTTCATGAATGCCGGCAGCCCTTCGCAGAAGAGATGAGCTCTGGGCTCCAGAATGAACACAAGTCTCATATGGGTTCGAGGATGTCCAATACCAAGAGAGGGCAAATGTTTCAGCTTCATTATCATTTGTCAAGCATAGAATAATATTTGACATTACAAAACAAAATGTATGGCCTCATCATATCACCATAGGAAAAAAAACAAAACAGGGAAGAGACTGCAATTATCTTAAAAACACACTCCGATGAATACTGCAATTTCTTGACTGCATTATAAAATCAAACTCTGAGGTTAAACAAAATTTCCCCAACAGATTTGTGAAAATAGTAGGTTATTATGGTTTGCAGGCTCAATAAATAAAGATCTTGTTAATAATTGTTAAAAGGCTAATACATATAAATATAGCTAAATAAGTCAAACTGAAATCTGGGTCAATTGCTTTCATATAAGGAGAAGCTGTGAAATCCTTAAATTATGTGCCAATATTGTTATTTGGGTAGAAAATCCTGTTTACAAATCCTTTATAGGCTATGCTAATTCTGTGCTATCATTGCTATTTAGAGTATTAATGGACAAAGAGGCTAAAATCGGCTCGTAAAGCGGGGATTTCATATGGCTTATATGTGTTTTCTTTCAGTCAAACTTTTAAATAGCTCACTTGATAAAACCCTAAAACAACTAATAAATACACGTGATACATGTTTATGGGCATCACTGTTAGAGCTCAGATAGAGCTCATAGAGTCACAAATGTACCATTTATGAAAGGTATACGTAAGGTAGCTTATGTAAAAATGTGCCAATAGCAAGTTTAAATATCTGTATTTCTTTAAGAGTTACTTCAAAAACTGATTGCGAGTCGACAGTGAGGAAAACAAAAAGCAAAACAAACTTGTCATTCTGGGGTGAAATGTTAAAAGGACTTACGTGAGCGAGGCGGTCGAAGCGTGCAAAGAGTTCATTCAACATTCGGACCAGCTCCTGCGCCGACAGCGTCGTGGAGAGGTTTGTAAAACCTTTAACATCTGCGAAAAGAATGCTGAATAAAATATGGAAATGTCACTTTAATATCCAGGTCAGTCTTACAAAAAGTAATTACTTTAAGAATGTTTCATCTGTATATTTTTTCATATACCGCGTTCACACAACTTTTCAAGTAAAAAGGCATGGTTTTGGCAAAGTTTCATGTTAGCACAGCAAGATTTTGAAAATCATTTATGTCCATACGGAAACGACAGAAACGACACACATGCACACAGAGAACAATACGCTGTCAACATTGACCGAGGCATGTACGCGGACATTTGCACGGTCATTGGACCAAGTTGAATCGCTGTTCGAGGTGACTCTCAACTGTAAAACTACCAAGTCATGACACTCTGGAGCCCGCCATTGCTGTTATTGTCAATGTACTCGCACATGTGTAGAAGAACTATTTACTATGGCTGTAGTGCACATGTGGAAGCAGCATTTTTAAAAAGTTGCATTTTCTCCCCGTTTACATGGAGACGGAGTCCGAGTGTTTTCAAAAAGCTGCACGACGCGAGTTTTCTGTTTCGACTTGAAAACGGGGCTTGAAGTAGATACAATTCTTTTGTCAATTTCACAGAACATTTCCAAAGCGGCGAAAACTGCTTTCACTTCCGGAGGCTAGTTTGATTAATAGGTCCTGCATGACCTGAGCGGAGGGTTATTTTACACTGCGAGCAGCACGAAGTCCACACATTTTGATTTGAACCAAACCTGCGGCCTCACCTGACATTCTCGTAGCGGTGGATGTAGATTCTGTGGAACTGATGCTGGAGGTGTTCATCCTCTACATTTGTCATGTCGTTGATCATTTCCAAAACTACAAAACGTGGCAGGACTGACAACACCAGTCGCTCCTGAGGGGAGAAAAAAAAAATAGAAAAAAGATTTGATTTAGTTCTCGCATCTGGATTGCAATAAAAATGAAATGCTGTAAAGTCATTTTTGTGATTACTGACCACAAAAAAAACCTGAATGTTTTCTAAAACTGTGAAAATAAAACAAAAAGCCTGTGAAGAGCAATAAAAAGTTGGTTTATTTGTTTTTTCCCCCCACATAACAATGTTGACAAATTTCCCAATTCTCGTCGATAATTCCTTTCAACTCCTTTATTTTTATTTTTCACGCTGGCAAATGATGTCTCTCTTGGAAGAAACATGGACTTGGAGAGATCAAAAATGTAAAATGATGGAAGTAATTTCCAAAACTTAATAAACCACGTTTGATGTAATGTCGATTTAACTGTTCAAGATTAAAGAAAAGATTAAAAAGTGAGTATTAAACAGGAGTGGAGAAAACAAACAGAAGCAAAGCTAGAGGGGGGGAAAAAAACCCAAACAAATTACATAAAAGCCTGTGAGACATGATTTAAAAGATGACTGACTCTGCCACCCTAAGCTCCTCGAGCAGGATCCTCCAAATCTCCGAGCCCGGAGAAACAACACCAGAGGACAAGTTTTTCTTGCATTTTTTTTTTTTTGTGTGTGTTTTCTGTCGCAGTGCCACTTGGCAAAAGCAGAAACAGATTTGGAGTGGGAGAAAATTCAGCATTGCTCAGTATTTTGTTCACCAGATCTGCATCGGCTCGAAGCAACTGCCTCCTTCAATTCTGAACACATCAAGACCAACCAGAAATCCTCACATTTAGCACTGTTACTTGCACTAATCCAGCAGAACCGTCTTACATTATGCAAAAAAACCCAAAACATGTCAAACGGAAAGGAGCCAACAAAGTTACATCATTTTAATACATCCTCAACGTCAGAGGAAAAAAAGCTTCTACGCTGTAGACATTCATGAGGTTTTTCATTTATCTTTGTCAGTTCAATTAAAAAAAACGCTACTGTACTTTAAAACACACAAACAAAAAAATTGACATAATTCTGCTAATAAGAGAAACACTTCTTTTGTTTGAAACAACATTAAGCCAAGGCACCTTTTTTGATTTCCACAACTTAATATGTAATAGACGTTTTACTCTGTTACATAATAATAATAATAATAATAATAATAATGAAATAACATATCGATAATAAAAAAAAAACTGAACTCATGGTAGAAAGTAGATTAGTTTGTCAGCTTCATTTTCAAAAATAAGCATCTTTCATTTATCTCCCTCTGATCGTCTCTCCTGAGTATGATGCCTCATTTATGTGCATGAGATTATGATATCGAGGTGTTGCTTTGACCGATTCGCTGAGCAATGTGGAGCATTAAGTTGCTTTAAGCTTTCAAGTTGGAAGAAGATGCGATCTGCTTTTTTCAACTAATAAGAAGAGGCAGTAATAAAGCTGAAATCACAGGTAGTGTGGACACAGGATCACTTCAACATCAGGAAGCTGTCAGGAAGACTAGTTAGTTTGGAGTTTGATCAAATAGTAACATATAATACAACAGCTCTAGTTAACGCTAACAGCTGGTTTGGTGAACATAACAGAGAGACAGCCGCTGCACAACTGCTTTCCTATCATAAAAAGTAATGATCCACATGCGTACTAACACTTCCATAACTGTAAATGCCTTATTAATCTTTTTTATTATTTGTTATTTATAATTTGTAATATGTATCGTTTGTTAGATGTGACTGCTAAAAGTAGCAACGTGCAGTACAATAACAAAGTAAGGTAGGATTTTCAGTTGCAATTAAACTACATTAAATTCAATGATGCGTTCAAAAAGTACTGTATTGTGCATTTTTATTCCAGAAATACTGCAACATAAACAGAAGTAGTCAACCAACAACAATTACAATGATTCAGCAGTATTCTAACATAAACTAAACAAATCAAAGAGTCAAAAAATAAACCAACAAGTACAGTTTGTGATGGCGCAACAAGTTAATTCAGACTCTGGAAAGAAGATCGTAAAATCCTGGCACACAAGCTGGAAAGTCATCATGTGGGAGACGGCGTCACTAAAGCTGCAGCGACGTGAACAAAAGTCCCAGTTCCCGTTACTTCTCCTATAATCTCGTTCCCACAGATCAGCAGAAGCGTTCCTGTCTCTGGGTCTGATTTACTAACCGAACACTCACTATCCATTTGTGGTGGATCATCTTCCGGATTGATTATTTATCTGAATCTCCCTGATATGTTTGATAACTTCCACCACCAGACATCCAACACCATGGTATCACATTTATTTATTCTTTGCTGACGAGGACTCAGTGCTGCCCTCAGTCTCTCCAAACAAAAACAAATGCACATGGGAGCAATACCATTTCTAACAGCTTGTTCTCATGTAAACAACTGAATGCAGACAAAACCATTACTTGATTACTCCCATTTGCAGATGATGTCACCCATATTTTTTTTTATTCTCAAGATCAACCTCTTTGCGTGTGTGTGGAATTTCGAATGCGTTATACTGGAACTTGGTGAATCAGGCCTTCTGTGTCTTTCCAGTTGCACTACTTTTTATTAAATTGCCAACAATCTACTGGCTCTGTGGTTTTGGCTGATTTGAACAGTGAGCTACAGAATCTGGAGCTGGTCAAACACGAGGTACGTACAATGAACAGTAACTTAATGATCATAGCAGATGGTTCACCAGTCAGCTACAGTTGCTTGTTGTTGTTAACAAGCAACTCAGATGCTTTAAAATACTTATTCTTCTTCTCTCAATGATTGAGACGGCGGCTCTGCCGCTAGTTCACCACTTCATCTTCCTCAAACCACCTCGGACATATAATGACCAAGAGCTGCAATTACGGAGATGCTTTGTCAGGTGTGGTAATGTCCCGGCACTAAAAGACTCTCGGCTTGCGTCAAAGACAGCAGTGGAGATTGGTTCATTGGGCAGTTATTGGAACAAGAAACTACTCCTGACTTACTGCACAACTTCACGTTGGTGCACTGCTGCATCAGAGTAGTTGGAACGCTAAACAAATTGAGATAGCAAACCACAGAATTAATGTTCCCCTCTGAAGATACATAAATCCAAACAAGGGAACAGAATGGTATGCAAATGAGCACATATGACATGTTTCTTTTACACCATGAACACTCATTAATTCTGAGTCAGCCCAACATGCGTGGTCCTGCTGTCACAAATCCCCGGGCAAATAGTAATTGGCGACTAAATAGTGCCCGACAACAGTGAACACAATAACTTATACCCCATGTGCTTAACTCTATTATGAATCTAAAGAAGGAGTACACAGCAGAAGGACACAATGGCAGGGCTATATATATAATTTTTTTTTTTCTTACCTACTTATATCATTGAGAAGTTTTCACGTGAAAAATAAACAACCTCATGTGCACTCAGTGAAGCTGCATGATGCTGTCTGAGAGCTCTCGAGAGCCTCTTCAATCCTTGAACACGAGGGGGGGTGGACAGAGAGAGAGAGAGAGAGCGTGCAAGCAAATCCTCTGCTCATTCACTCTGGATAAAAAGCAGCACAGTAGAGGGTCACTACTTCCTTTAGTCTCAATGACACACTTGTACTAGTGACAACAGCCTAAATCACAGCTGGACAAAACAATGCCGGAGTTACAAAAGCACATATTCCCCTTCAATCAATCGTAGCAATGAGCAACAGAGCAGATGGACACATATAAACTGTCCAAAGCGAACACGATGTTACCCAAATTTAATAAAGCCAATAAAATCGTATTATCACAATTGGTTTCGACAGTTTATTACTTCAGTGTGCATGTGTGGGCTCTCGCCAGCGACTCCGGTTTCCTACCCACAGTCCAAGAAACGTGCGTTTGACACTGACAGGTGAATCTAAGTGTTAATGTGAGTATCGGTCTCTCGCTGCATTTTTCACGTGCAGTGCTACTGTGTCTTCGCACATGGTCAACCGGGATCATCTGAACATGAAATGACCGCGTAGATCACAATTTTATTCTCTAGTATGATTCACTTTCAATGACAAATATTACAATTTAATTCCTCATCCATAGCTTGTAATTACCTTTTAGTGTGTGTGTGTGTGTGTGTTTGTGTGATCTGAAGCGTGACTAGACACCTCTAGCTATTCACTGTGGTCATGACCATCGGCAGTACAAAGTATGCAGGGACGTGTTGAAGTGCAGGTGTTTGAGTGGTTAAACGCATCCTGCTTTTCTCAGCTCGGCTTTGTTGCCTCACATTAGTCTGCCGTTGTGTCGTTGTCTGCACAGGAAAGCGGGGCATCTCCAAATTAAGGTCTAGACAGACAAACATTGCAGCGGAGCGTTGCTAATGCTTCGGCTGCTGCGTCGCAACCAAACGCTCCGGGCTTTGGCGGTGGAGATTCACTGCAAGAAATGTGGATTTTCACCGAGTCATTTTGAATTCAGACTGAAAGTTCAAACTTCAAAGGAGCTCGTGGGTGTGATGTGTCTGTGCTGCACAGAGAGTTACCTGTCAGCACCTTCCAGTGTTTGACCCCTCTCTCATGAGACCTCCACAGTTCCACTGTTCATGGAACTCTTCGGCTGTGTCACCCAGACCGTACTGTTCTCAACTTTACACACAGAGCATGTGGGTTTTTTTTTTTTTTTTTTTTTTTAAGGTTGCAGCTCCTCTAATGACTTGATGGAGATTTCTTGCAGTGTGGACAAATAACAGGGATTGCACATTGTTTTTGCTCCACTGGACACGGCCTCTGGTCTGGACAGCTGAGAGCCAGTGGACTCTGTCAGATTAGCTTTAAAAGTCAGCGCGGCTTGATTTTTGCCCAGAACCGAAGCCCTCCAGCGGTACGCTGACAATGTCCATCTTCATTCACATTCTTTCAGCAGCTCTCCATTAAAAACACATCTTTCCTGGCAATGCATTCATTGTTGGTTGTGATGAGTTATTAAATCAATGTTTGACACAAAATCTTTTTAGGCCAAATCAAAATTTGTAATCATCACGATCATAATGTGGAGATTGTTGCTTTTGAAAGTAGAAATCTGTTTAGGAAAGGAGAAACTGCAGTTGGAGAGTGTCTGCTGTGTTCACAGCAATGCTACACTAGAGTTTAATACATGACTACCCCCATACCTAAAAAAAAGTGTCCTCATGTGACCTCACTGAACGCCTCACTACTATTCATTTACACAGAAAGGATTTTTTAGTTTTAGTTAGATTAAGAGGCCAGATAACACATTTTTCACCCCCTTACTGAATATGTACCAAAATAACTGACAGTGTGAAGGTTAAGGAATGCTAAACTATCTCTACATAAATACACTTTAATAGAACTGCATGCATACACTCTATAGAAATCAACCTGGGAAAAAAATGGGCAAATCATGTCATGAATCATGATACATATTTTGTACTTGTGGTATTTTGAGACTCTGACTCTGTCTCTTGTTTCAGGCTCCTTGACGTCTACTGATGTGATTCATCAGTGCCTGAGTGTGTGATTGTCTTCACCTGGTGGTGGTTGTATATATGAGGCATCTTCTGTGGGTTCGTCTGTGTTGGTCACCAGTGCCTCAGTCTGCACTCTGCATGTTAGGACTTTCCACTCTCTCACCGTTTAAGCTCTGCAAATCTCAAGTTTTTTTTTTTTTAATTTTAGTTGTTTGGATTATGAGTTTTTTGTTTAATGCAATAAAGGCCGCTGCAGAGTGTGCGATTTTCGGCTGTCCAAGATGAGAATCGTGGCAATATCTTTGATCTTGGCTCTAAATAGGCGGTACTACGTCGCAATGCCAGACCGGATCTGCTGTCATGGTCTTGCAACCTTAGACAACCTGTGATAACAGTGATGACAGTTTCAGAAATTTGCACTACCATAGAAATGTACCAAATTCACACTCATAGAAATGTAGTAGGAAATGACGCAGTGATCAGCACGACACTGGCACTAAACTCACATAGAAGCTTTGCAGCAACAGTGCCAAACTTTTGGGTGATTTCTCTCCAAACATATAAATGCCACAAGAACGAGGGCTTCATTCATGTTTCGCCAGTTTCCTTTTCATATGTGAGTGGCGCACACTTATGACGTTTTAGTCTTGTGTAATCACGTTAACTCACGTACATCACAGGCTGTTATTCAGCTTGCATTTCCTCGTACGATCATGTTGCGCCCAAAATTTATCAGATTCATGTCGCACAGTGTAGCTGGATGTGAACTTATACGATTGTTAAAATCACACAGTTTCTAGCCAGCGTAAAGTAAGCTTCTGCTCCACCGACGCAACAAAACATCTCACCATTTTTATAACCTGCTGTTTTTATAATTCAGAGATGGTTTACTATTAAATTACTTTGCAATTCTTCCTGTATTTTTTATTTTTTATTTTTTTGTTGCCACAATCATAATATAAATGTGAAATATTTTCAAAGTTTAGGGACGGTTGACGATAACCCGATTGAAACTCTACGGACACATTATTATTCTCAGATCAGCATAACTATTCTTTCAACTCTGAATCTGATCTCCATTATAAAAAAAAAAAAATCATCATGATCTTCAGTCTGACACTTCACTGTCTACACCAGCCAATCATTATCCATGTCTATAAATCCTAAGTGACACAGCATTTATCAGTGTCCGCCCACTCCAAACAGACATTATCTTGCTATCCATGGTGCATGTCTTTTATGTATTATTTTGATTTAAAAACAATGACATAACACTGACTGTTTCATCATGAATGAACAAGGACCACCTCCTCTTATTGAAAGTCCATGGTATCATCCATTCATCACTGAACTGATACTCCACACGAGATTGCTCTCTGCCATGAATAATGAATGCTGCCGACACAAGAGGTCACAGTATTCACATAGGTTAGTTACCTTTCGCAGCTTTGCGAAATCAACATATTATCTTCAAAATGTCTTGAATGCAATGTAAATGTAATCAAAACAGCCCGCTGCACCTGAAAGCTGAGACAAATGAGGCAGATATGCAAAGCAAAACGTTAGAGGCTAATAAAATGAGAAGAACGGTGTAAGAGGCACAGGAACATTTTGTAGTGGTTAAACTGGAGTCTTTTTTCATTTATAGCCACCTGAGCCATTTTGGGCAATGAAAGAGCAATAAATTCTGTAGTGTCTCCTCACTGTAGATTTTTCTTCTAGGGTTCCAGTCATGCTGCAAAATTATATAATACTGTGTTGTCAGGGCATGTTTAAACAGAAGTACAAACACTGTGATTGGTTCACAATAGGATGTTCTGCTGTGGGTGCATGGGTGGGGCTCTGCATAGTGATTATAAGAGCTGACGCCTTCCAGGAAACATGAACGCTGTAAAAAGCTTCTCGGAGCCTCACTGTCCACTGTCTGCATAAACAGAGCTCACAATCTTTAACTGTGTGTGTGCGTGCGTGCTTGCGGTGGTGGTGGGCGGGGGGGGGGGGGGGTTACGTGCGTGCTCCGTCGTTTGAGTACTTTCACTGTCTAATAGCTCTATTGCTGTGTTTGTGTATCTACTTCAGTGCCCATGTGACTGGGCTGTCCTGTTAGGTGTGATCACCACGCCGCTGCTCAGTGTGTGTGACAGCAGTGGATCGATGCAGCATCCATGTTATTCTCCTCCCGGGGGAGTCGTTGGCCAAGCTGCTAACATTCAGGGCTGCTAACTGAAAACCATCAATTTTGTGGACACTTTTATCAAAGGCAACCCACAAGAAGATTCAGCACTGATCAGTGGGGAGGAAAAAAAAAAAAGAAGTCTTTACACAATTTTGTGTTGCATATCATGACAGTTAATGCTGCTGTGGTAACCGCGTAGTCAGTGAAGGTCATTTAGAGGACACTCTCAGATCTCTTGAAGACACACATTTTGGCATTAGACACTATTTCAAATATGTAAAGCCCTCCAAACTCTTAATCTAATGTTCACAGTAACACCAGCTAATGGGATTAAATTTAATATATACCAACTTGCATAACATTAGGATTATGTGACTTCAAAGATTTTATATTTTTATAATGTGGTGCATATAAACACATACCACACACCAACAGCAGTACACATTTACGATACATGCTAAGTTCTGATGGATTCAGCATCGTCCAGAGAGACGATGATCTTCGTCTTCAACAAGAGAGGAGTCATGTCACTGCTTCAACTGCTGTATGAGGAAGCTTTCTGAATGCCTGAGGAACCACGTGATATGTTTCCACGGCAAGCAATTTAAACTCTAAGCGAGCAGTATGTGTCGTAGTCAAATGGACTCACCTGTCTCTGGTTTTCTGTCTCTAACCGCAATCGAGCTTCGATGCAGCGCCGCGTCTCCAGGAAGGCCTGACGCTGAGCCCGGTCAGACAGGTAACTGATGAAAATCCCAGCCGTGTTCATGCACATGAACAGCACAGCCTGAGCCGCGACCTGAAAAACACACATAGGCATCGTCGTTTTTGCGTTTTATTTTCAGAAAAGCTTCACATTTCCACTGCAATGTTTTAAAAACGATGTCCGTTTACATGGAAATGGCAGAAATGGTGAAAACGAGGAAGTTAGCATGCTCGGCCACGTGTCAGCGCTGTTGGTTGTTTGTGTAACGAAACCACACAGATGCACATGCCTGCAGAGAACGATACCCTATCAATTTTAACAATGGCAAGTACACAGACATTCGTATGGACAGACAACAAGGTTAGATTGCTATTACGAGTGACACTCGACTATAAAACTACCAAGTCCCGGGAGAATGTGAACTGGCAGTAATGACACTCTGGAGGCCGCCATTGTTGTTAGTGGGTATTACTCGTGCCTGTGCAGAAGAAATATTGACTACGGTTGTGCACATGCGCAGTAGCAGTTTTTTCAGAGAAGTTGCGTTTTCCCTGGAGACCGTGTCAGAGTGTTTTCCAAAGGTTGCATTTCCCCCTCCCCCATTTACACAGAGATGGAGACAGAGCATTTTCAAAAAGTTCTATTTTCAGTGACTCTGAGCACCGTTGTGTAAATGGACAACCCAGTTTTCACTTGAAAACGTTGTCATGCATGGCTTAACTACTTCTTCATAACATGTGTCTTTTCAGCTAAGTGAAGTTGGTCCATGAATATTTCTTCTCAGGGCTGGACTAATATACAACAAGCTTACCCTCCATCAACCCCTGTAATCCAAGACCTTTCTCCGACACACGTACAGAGGGTTCACACAAAAGGCAATCTTTATTCAACGAAGAGGGAATCCCAAACCTATTTTATCACAATGAGTAAAACATTTTGTCGTTGAGCACCAAAAATCCAGAAAAGGAGAGCAAAACTCAAAGATCACCAACAAGGAGGCAACCAGAGAAAAAGCCCATAGCACAGGACACATAGGGATGAGACACAGCTGACAACAATCAGAAGTAATGAGAGGAGAAGAAGGACCACAGAGGACACAAGGGTGGAGGAAAAATCACTCATCTCAGTTCCAATAACTCACCTCCACATCCCCAAGTCTAAACTTAGCATCATGGAGACTGAGCCGCCTTCTTTTTCTACCTCCCCGCCTGTACAGTTTACTTCCAGACATCCCGAGATTACCATACACTTTAGAGTCCTTATGAAAAGGACTCTGAACATTTTGGTTTGCAGTTTTTATGATGATCGATTTTTCCCATCATTTTTTATTTTTGTTTTTATGATTATTGATCAGGTAGCACTTTGAGGGTTCCGATTTTGAAGTGCACTACAAATACAATGTGTGATAAGTATTGCTGGTCCTAAAATGGATATTATAGATTGGGGGATTGTTCAGGTTGCTCACACGAGGAACTGAGGCTTGGAGGATGATTTCATTACCCATCATTAAGGTTGAATTACAACAATTTACTGGTATTTGGTCATTCAAACTATCAGTCAGATTTCAAATGCATAGCTACAGTGTTTTAAAAGCCATCAAACTGTAAGAACAGTTGCATCCAAAAAACGAATAGATAGGAGACCTCTTACTGCCACTACTCATAAGCAAACTGTTGTAATTGCTGGATGTGAACTAAGTTCAAACTATATGCAAACTAGTTATAAATCTTGAGTTTTATTGTCATCAAGATTCAGGGCTGATTGCAAGTCCTCATGGTGGAAATAATTTGATTTAACTCGAAGAAATCACGCAGCTTTGCGAACGGGGATACTAAACTACAGCATTTGTAAACAGACCACTTCAGCATAAAACATTGGAGTAGTTGAAAGATGAAAAGCATTCCCCTCACTACGGATCGATCTCAGGACTTCAGCACTCCTGCAGGCTTTATGGAGCCATTAAAATAGGATCTGAGCCAGATGCAGAGTGAAAGGAGTGCATGTTCGCTGTGGCTCAGACGGTTTCTTTTTTCCCCTGACGAGTCAATGTGGCGCCACGGGCTGAAATGAAAAAAAACAACATTCATATTTGCTGTGTACATAAAGTTACGCTCGTCTGTTATTATTAGCATTATTGCTGGATAGTGATTCATCGCTTTATTGTGTATGTTTTATTTACACTAAACCGATTTCAAAGAGAAGTAACCATTTGGAGATTAAAAACTGTATTAGCTAGTGCAACTCACTGTTAAAGGTTTTTGACAAAACAAATGGGGACATGAAGTTAATGTAATTTACCGAGGGGACAATACGGGGGCTGACCTCCTGTCAGGTTTAGTTCACAGTAAATGTGCGACAGGCTGAGTGTCCTCTAATAAGCAATACACTAAGCTCTTTATATCCCAAAGGACTGTGTACAAAAGATGGAGACGCTTGTAACACACAATCCACAGTTTTGCATTCAGACTGATCTGAAATGAATGTGTGATTAGATTGAAAATGAATGTCAGAGGTGAGCGTGACGTCGCTGGCAAGCTTTCAAACAGTGACGAGTCAGTGAGTCGAAACGCTGCGTAAAACAGAGACGAGAAGTCAGAGCAGACAAGAGAGCTGAGCCTAAAAGATAAACCAGGTCACGGATCAGCCTCGAGTGAGTGAGCATATAAAGGTGACACTTAGGGTGTCTTCTTTCCTCCTGACAGCCCGGTGCAATCACGAGTCCTGTACAATATGAAGTCCAGATCCGTCACAAAGAAAGTTCCACTTGCTCCACTGCAGGAGTTACACAATGTCATATAATGACACCAGTTACATTTGATTTGGAAGATTTCAGCATGAAAAAGGAACAAAAATATTCAGAGGCAAATGAACAACGCAATTATCACGTTTGTTTGGTTACAACGGGATAAATCATACCAGGTCAAACTGCTCTCATTGTAATTCCCCTTTAATTGCTGCTTCTGCTCCATCTTAAACTACCTGCAGGCATTTTACCAGAGATGCTCAAATAATTTATGTTTTAACTAAATCAACAGTAAAGTTTAACCAAACTACAGACTGATTGTCTGACTAAAGGATCAGAACTGCAGTCAAAACCCGTATCAAATGTGTCTTCTACGTCAAATGTGTATGATTCTATATCTTAAAGCTACATAAATACTGACACAACATGATATCTTTCTGAATTTGTGTTATCTATCTGTAAGTGTGCATCGAAATGAAAAGCTAATGTTACTATTTTCACATAAGAAAAAGGCGAATTGTGTACTGATACATGAACATGTTGATAATGTAACAATAGGGTGGTTATGCATTAAGGACGAGCAACTCGGATCTACAGTCATGTTTTGAGCCGAAAAGAAAAGAGAATCTGTTATTCTAACTATTACTTGTTTAGTTTGTTCGTTGTCAATGTGCATATATTTAACAACATTTAACTGTTTTAAAGTCAACACAGTGTCAAGAGGATTCAGGACGCACCTCCAGATATTCTAAGAAAACATGCAAGCGACTCAGGAAGAACAAGACTTCTTTAAAGGAGAGCTGTCCCGAGACTGGAAGCTTTCATCATCAGCCACGAGAGCTGCAGAACGAAGAGCGACGCGAGCTGTTGAGCTGATGTAACACTCTGCAACAGCAGGGTCCTCCTCAGCTGCACGAGGGGATTCCGCCTGGCCGAGCTTCCTCCTTCCTGCCTCCTGGAGCTTCACATGATGCAAGTGTTAAAAACAGGTTGGCCGAGAGTTCAGCGCGGCTCGGAGGGAACCCCTTAACAGCTTCCACCTTTGTGCATCGCACATGCCAGCAGTTTTTGGTCATCGCAGGAGAAAAAAAAAATCACACTGTTTATCTATGCTACTCTCCTGGGGCGTGTGTGTGTGTGTGTGTGTGTGTGTGTGTGTGTGTGTGTGTGTGTGTGTGTGTGTGGGGAGTAATTACTGCCGGCAACAAGTCTGTACAGGTCCTGAGCATCTGCTCCCCTCAACATCACGTCTCTTTCAAAAGGTCACTTCTAATGGAATATTTGCCCACAAAAAAAGTAAACCCTGTATGATGAAACTGTTCATCAATAAGACACAATTATATTCTTGGAAAGCGTGATCTCAAGCTTTTAGCACTCAGATATAGAGACAAAACTGGATTACCAGCCAGAGGAAGTTGTGAATGTCCTTCAAGGATATGTGCTACTAAAAATATTAAATCAGGGTTCATGATCCAACCTTTTAGTCCATTTTATGAGTTTGCCACCACTGATGGGATTTGGCAAGCATACTTGTATTCCAAACACTGATATTAGACAGGAGTGTTTTTTATTTTGTTTTGCTTAAAAAGACCTCTGAATGAGCACCATCTGGTGTACTTCCAACCGCTCGAGCCTCGAGCCTCATCCAGCTCAACGATCTAATCAGACAGAAAAAATCTGTCTTTGTATCACGACTCAAACTGAAGTTTCTCTTAAATTTCTTTATTAGAAGGTTTTATCTCTTCCTCACTGTCATACGTTGCATGGAACACTTTCTATATGGAGTTCTGACATTGGTTCTTCAGAATCTACTATGTCTTTCCAGGAAATATCGCAAATAAATCGAGTTGGGGCAAGCTCTCAAACACATCCCTCAATAAGAACTCCTTTTAACTTTTGTCTTCCTGCTGGCTTAGAACTGGCTTCAAACCATGTGTTCAGCTAATCCATCAAGTACCTTCAAATCCCTTGAAGGTACTTACTTATATGTTACGTGGCAAACAGGGTCTCAATCATGTGAGAATTTTTTACTCCTCTCCTACAGTTCAAGTCTCATTGTCATAATTCCCAATGCAAATCAAACCCATTGCAATCAAATAACTTCTAACTCATTCCAATCCTTTCTGTAGACTGTTTTGGCTTCCTGCTTCTTTTTTCTTTTTTTTTGGAAGGAGAAAGTGCTTTGGCTCCTACACTCGAGGCAGAATTGTGTCATTGCAGATAAAAACCTCAAACAGACAGTTCGGTGTCCTCTATCGCTGACAGAGAGGCTCTGAAGTGGTGCGCTGCCGTTTGCCTCGGCTGTAAAATTGCTGCTTTGAGAGCACATTTGGAGAGGAAAAAATGGAGCATGAAGAGGGGATTTTTGGCGATTTCTGGTCTTCTTGACCTTGTACTGCTTTGCAGTGAGCCAGTTGTCGTTTCATGAGAGGGCTTTTCCCTTACCTGAATGTGTTTCTCTTTGACTTTCTGTATCATTGTTGGCATTAACTGACAAGAGGACCTGGCGATCAGAGAAAGTGGTTCAGAAAAGGGCAGGGAGGCTCAGTTTACTCTCTTTGGCATAAACTGACTGATCCGTCACTGTCGTGAATGAAGATGAAGACGGAAGCTTTCACTTTATCAATATCACTCTCACTAAGTACTTCTGTTTTTGACAAAAGAAAAAAGTCTGAAACTATTAAATGTCACAGAATTAGATCTTTCAGTGAGGAAAGTTTAAAAAAAAACAACACAAAAAACCCAACAACTTGACATCAGATCATAAAATACAGGACAGTCGGCTCTTGCTTTGAGAAAACAGCGGTGAAAATGTTGAGCGTCTATGATCGTACAACACGCTTTCATACTCTCAACGTGAAGTCATAGACGTTATGGCTTCATGCATAAACTCACAAAACCATGAATTCTCCTGAATTGCCTGTTAAAATCAGAACATCTCGTTCTCAAAGAGGAAGAATTGCAATATCTCAGAGAAGCAGCTCTGTGTCTCTCTTTTGTTGTGTTCTCTTAGCCTTTGCTGTCATTATCCTCATTCTGGCAGCTTCTCCACAGGCCTTTTGTTTGGTTCTACATCAACAAAATCATTTAATGTCAGGTGTCTGCTGGGCAGAAGATCGACACCGCAATTTTTTAAAACTTTTTGAATTTTTTTTTACAATTTGCTTTGCTTATTTAATATCCACATTCTAATATCACATTCCTATCAGTTCAAACATACTTAAGTTGCTCTGTCTTTGAGGAGGTTAACATAATAAATATCTGTATATATTTTCAGAAAATACAAGCTGTTCATTTATGCATAAATATGCATATGCTCCAGGCATGGATCGTAGAATATCTTATTTCAATGTTTTCAATCAAAAGTTGAGTTGAAAACTTCTGGGTCCAAGAGGGTTTTTTTTTTTTTGGCTCCCCTCAAAGTCCATCCTGATCGTTGAAATGCTTGACTCCACTTGCATAAATAGGTGGAAAAAGGCTGGAACCAGTGGACGGCTTCCGAACTCATTTACAAGACACCTTGAACTCAGATCAAAGTTGAGCTCAGAGAAACTTTCCACTTCCCGCAGATGAATAGGAAAAATATTAAAACCCTGCATATCCACACTGCAGCCCCCTGCGCTGCCAAGCTTAAAACACACAGGAGAAGAGGCGTTTACCAAAACACATCTTTAATTTGAAGGGACCTTAAAGGTTTTACTCAGTAAAACAGTTTAAATTTCTTCTTCAGATGATATTATTAATTCAGTGGAGGCAGCCCACCTCCGCTTAAAATACTGCTGCAAGGAAACCCTGTATGTTGCCATGAAAAAAAAAGAACTAAATAAATTCAAAGCTGAAACTGTGTAGGAGTATCAGAGGATTTTTTTTTTTCTTTTCTTGAAGCCACGCACGCATGTACACATATACGCAGAGCCATCTTTCAGCCAGTCTTGTCCCCCGAGGCGCCCCACTGTATCTCAGAGAGCCGAGAAACCTCCCTGTGCAGCACGGTGTGTTACTGTGTGTTATTGTGAATCTCTCCCAGGACGCCATCAGCACTGATTCAATTTCTCAGTTGGCCCCTCAAGGCCTCTGCTCCTCCTACAGAGACAAAAAAATTAAGCTGAGGCAGCTGTGGCGGCCTCCATGTTGTTTTGGAAAAGAGCAGCGCCGGTTTGCCATAAAGGGCATCAGCATGGAGAGCGCCGGTGCGCTCATTAAAAGGAAATGCCAGTGATGTGGATGTTTTTAACAAGGCCTCATTAAGAACACTGGGCCAGGAAGAGGCTCTGCTTATAAACAGCTGTATGGAAAATAATCAGGCAAGGTTAATAATAGTAATAATTATCATAATGATTCCAATTTGATTCAACCGTGAGCAGTGGCATACAGCGTGACATGCAAAATAAACACACGTTAGTAGGCGTTTACAACCTCCTCAGCAACACATGGACACATGGAGCACTGAAAGATTTGCGTCGAAGTGAAAACAGGTTCTTACCCAGGCTGAATTAATTACGATCCCCAGTACGTGCACTGCTCTATTAATTGTAATAATTCTAAATGTTGGTCTACAGAGTATCACCACTTTGATTCTGAGAACTCAGTTATAGACATCAGAACGTGGATTCTCATTCACAACTTAGTAAACTTGCGGAACTCAAACATAATCGAAACACAAGAGAGTGAAGGGAGGGTGAGTCGAGACAGACCCAATGTTTTTATTGTATTTGTTTTAAAAAAAAAAAGATTAAACAAATAAGATTAAAAACAATAAGAAGCTTGTCGGTCGGTTGATCGTTTGGTTGGTTGGTTGGATTCCTTCCCTGGTTGGCCGATTCTGTCTCTTGGTAATTTACTAATCCCACTTTCTCAGTTGCATATTTTATAATTCAAGGATTCCAAATGAAAAGCTAACAGTCTAAGGGTCTTGAAGCAGAATATCAGGCGTATTGTGCTCCAGTATATTCAGCCATCCTCTGCGTTTTGGTTTGAACATCCATTAGAATTTCATCCACAAACTCTGTGCGCACTTGTGAGTGAAAGGAGGCTTCAGTACTAGCAGTCTCTTTTTCGTTGGCATCACCAAAAGTATTTGACGACTGAAAAAAACCACGGCTGAAGGTCAGTGTTGCCTTTCTTTGTTCATCGTTCACCTGCTAAATAAATTAAGCTTCCAAATTCCTTAGAGCTAGTTATTATGTTGCTGGGTAACAATGGTTTGTCACAGTTGTGTATTAGATAGCTGGATATCACTCTGCACACAATTCAAGTGAAGTTATTAACAACTATGCTACCGAGTGAGTCACCCCAGAGATGCTCTTGTACAAAAACATACCATACCAAATATACACACAAAAACATAAGAATCGATTTTAATGGGAACGCTTGACGCTATGACAGATGTCTTATAATTTCTTACAGCAACCAGTAATTTAGTCACTTAAATGTATAGTTGTAAGTTGAGGGAATTGTGAGAGAACAATATTTCTTAGTCGTTGCCATTAATTTGTAGTTTGTGTGAATTTTCTGAAACATTCCTGTGCAATTGTGCCTCTCACAACTGAAACAGACAGAGCTTCTGGCGTGATGAAACCAAATCAATCACTGGACTATGTATAGTAGTAGTTATGTACAAACCATACCACTAATACTAGATTCTTTCTACATTACCTACTTTACTGTGAAACCGAGTGTTTGACTCAACACTATAGAAGTAAGCTTGTGGTTTACAAACAAAGACCAATCGAAGAACTTTTTCAATCATCATCACTGATGTGAAGTTTCAAGGAAGGGAACGAGATAGAACTTCACAGCAGCGGGGTAATTAGCCAGTGCGATGGCTGAACTCAGTGAGATGAGAGAGTGGGCAGACGGCCAGATTAAGCTGAACCGAAACACGCAGGAGTATCAATATTTCAACGCTATCACTTATCCTCTACACAAACGTCTCATGTTACATTAATGGTGGGGACGCTGGAGCATTACATATGTAGTTTAACAGGCAGTCACAGTAACACCACCAGAGCTAAATGCTGCCAGGCTACCTCCATTTAACCTGCTTTTCGACACAGGCTGTCAAAAGAAAGTATTATTTGTAATTTGGCGTGAAATGGAAAGCTTAAAAGCTACATTTCTGCTCGTGGCTGACGATCCCTGCAGAGGGTGCTGAAGTCAACAAAGCTGCACCATGGGCACAACACTCCCCACCCTCCAGGATACCCAGACCAGGAGGAGTGTGGCCAGGGCCAACACGATCATGAAGAATCGTCATCATCCCCGCAACGATCTTCAAGTGGCTGCGCTCCGGCCGACTCCTTCGCCTCATCAAGGCGTGAGCAGAGAGCCTCAGGAGGAGTTTTTTCGTTTTTTCCCTGAATCTGCCAGGACTGTGAACTTTGCCTCACAAACAGAAACAATAGACACATGGCTGGGGGTACTGCATTATTGCCCATTTACACGTCACACGGTCTGCATGTTCTCTGTGTGGCCGCACAGCCTCACTTTCACATACCGGCTGCATTTTGCATGAGAGTGTCCCTATTAACCTGTTTATGCTTCTTATATACGTACGATAGCGTTATCTATCTCAGCATTTTTTTTGTGTTCATTTCAGTGTGGAGAGTCTCTTCATGTTTACCCCTTGTTCGCATGGACTTAAACAACATGGTCCATCCTCTCCTGAACCAAACCTAACAACCGTTTAAGAGAACTAGATGTTTATTTAAAGCAGAGTCAAGAGCCTTTTTTTGAGAACTTCTGAGAGACAGGTTATACAATTTGCCACAATCCTGTGACACAAATGACTGAATAGTTTGAAGGGTTCAATATGCCTCTGCTGTGAATGTGTCACACATATGGTGTTTGCTTTGATCAGTGTGTCAAAAGAAAAGTCAATGAAATACTTTCCTGTAATACGTAGATCAAGTAGATCTATAGTAGAGGAGATTCTGCTTATATTTATAAACATCTCTAAAAAAAAAAAAAAGATCAAATAAACCTCATTACGTGCCCCAATGACAGAGCGATCATTCAGACTGCAGCCACGCTAAGCTGCCTTAACTCACAAGAAGAGAAACACACAAACACAAATTGTGCAACATCCAGTGACGCAAGAGTGTGGTAATGTTCCACTGAGCCAAGCCGCAGCAGCAACACTGTGAGGATTTTATGATGAAAGCAAATCTGATTATTCTTATATTAGCAGCGTTTAATTCGAGTTACCTCTCTGGATCACTTTTCATCCTGTGCTCAGACGCTTCAATAGGTCCGTGCCCGGTACTGCTCGACTAAGAGGGACTTTTCAATGACATTTTCTCTCAGATATCCTGAAATCAAGAACTTTATTTCTCTCGCGGTCTCGAAACCGCGCAGATCTTCGCTCCAAATATGAATCCCACGACATGTGACCTATATGCAACTCGTTACCATGACAATATGTGATGTCGCTCAGCGAAAAACAATAACTGTCACAGTTTTGAAGACATGACGGAGAGAGCGAAGGAAGGGACAACGCATGCAGCAGCACGGCTGATGTTTTGGGAAGATGAATTGAGCAAAATCGAGAAAACCCACACAGCTGTGACACCATCAGCCGCTACTGGAAAATCAAAAGAGAATTGCTTTTCATACCCAGAACATGTGTGAACACCCAACTGTTTGTTAAATGTATTCCACTGCTAAATACTTTGAAATACAGCTATTTAAAGGAAATCAACATTAATCAATTCAACCAACAGTCAATCCAGCGTATAGATTATGCAGTAAAGAGAGATAACAGTGTGATTTGGGAGTCAAATCATGAACACTCCTCTTTGTCAGTGTGACAGCAGCTTTTCTTCTTCTTGGCTCTGCCAATATCACAGCCCGGCTGTTGCCGCATGTGTAAATTGAACTCACGACTAAAGTTGACAACAGAGCGTCTGCAGGAGAAGTGTGTGTGTGTGTGTGTGTGTGTGTGTGTGTGTGTGTGTGTGTGTGTGTGCGTGCGTGCGCACTTGCATATGCGTGTGCGTGTGCGTCTGTGTGACAGGCAGTGATTAAAAGTGACATGTTCACCAATATGTTCAGAAGGTGTTATCAGACACAAACCGATGGCAGGGAGCTCGAATTCACTCCTCGAATCATCTCTATGCTAAATCTATATGCAGATGATGTATTTTTAGTGCGCAGTGTTTGAATGTGCATTTTAATAAGCACGGAGGCGGCGTGGGCCTGAAAAAAAACAAACCAGCCTTTTCTACACTTGAGAAAAAAAAGGTAGTTGTGCAGAAAATAAACTGAAACAAGAAATATACACTTATATAAATGTATATGTATTCATCTATCACTGCGTTGCAGTGCAGGTCCTGGACTACCCCCAGCAACGCATCTTTTTAAAAACCGTCCATCAAGCCTATGCCTGGTCTCCCACTTTAACGACCAGTGACTGCCATGGTGGAGCGGTCAGCACTTCAACCTCACAGTGATATGACTATACTTCAGGTCTTCCCTGCGTGGGGTTTGCTTGTTCTCCCGGCCGTATTGGGCGCAATCTACTCATCGCCACCTCACAGCTTTGAGAGACAGACAGACTCTGGCATTACTGTAAATACAGATATCAGAAGAGAGATGAAAAGCACTCGTAGGGCAGCATATCGTCAGCGTATGTGATTCAGCCTCCAAATCCCCGGTGTCAGCGGTCCGTATGCTTGAATTTGCTCTGTCCTCTACACCACTTCATTTCTATTGATCTGTTCAAAAGGACATGGGAAATATTAACTATCACTGGCTGGCCCTTCACATGTGAGCCTTCATAGGTAATATATTTCCCTCAGAGTAACTTTTTCAGTGAATATACGGTCTTCAGCTGTAGTCTGCTGCGATTGGCTCCTACTCAACACTGAGTACAGTAAGGATGATGGATAGATGGATGCATAGTTTTTGTCAGAGTTCTGCTTGGCCAACCCCCCCAGGACTGAGAAACACTACCAATAGTTTGAAAGTTTGTAGAAAGAAATGTCACAGTGTCTTTGGTGGATTCTCATGGAAATCAGACTCATACGCACAGTCTTATACGGTCAGAATTATACAGGGAAACAACATCAGTGTGTTTAATTTAGAAAAAAAATATGTGGCACGATAAAGGGAAATACTTCCCTCAAGGACCTCTGACCTCTGACAAACCTTCTCTACGTCCAGCATGAGAAGCCATACTGCTGCAGTTGCCTCTGCGGTTGGCCTTTTGGCGAGGCTTCTCCTGAGCATCTGATCCTGACATTTCCCCGCAGCTCAGCCTGCAGCTCAGCTGCATGCCCGTCTCCTTAATGTCACTTTATGGATGTAACATCTTGCTTTTCCCTCTGAGCGAGAAGCAGGGAGCAGCTATTGTGGTGCGCTCCGTCAGCTCTCCGCGTGGCTGTAAACAACTCTCATAGGTCGATGCCTGTGTGCGCCAAGTCGCTGAAATCTCATGCATACATTTGTCTGATATGTGGAGTCCACAGGGCACATTGTGTCTTGTTCTGTTCACTCGCATAGACTTCCATCCTCCATCTGCTCTAATCTGTATTATATAGTAAGATCTAGAAATATGTTCTGTGAATGTGTTTTGGGGATATCTAAAGTAGGATTGTCCTTATACCATTTGATTCAAGATAGAATAATATTTAAGCAATTTTTTGCTCTGTGTTTTACTTTCACGTCTTCAATCTATATTGGTTATATATCAACAGTATAATATGAAAGATCTGTTGATTCAACAAATTGACTGAGACATCGTTGTTTTGTCGAATTCCTCTTATGATATGCACTCCCGCAGCCCTGCATTTGCATTTATGTACATCTCTGTCGCGGTCAGATATTTAAACACAACCCAAAATCATTTGTCGGCCATGAAATTAGCATCTCAACTAATCAATTAATTGTACTGTGTAACAAGGTATGTATAAAAGCAATTACCAAAGGATGTATAAACCAATCGTGCACCCAACTATCTGTCCAAACATGCTACTTTTCTGACACATATAAGAAAAATGTATTAAATTCTTGATTAAAATCCTGTTTTAGGACATTAATATATGATATAGTTTCTTGAAAAACTGCAACATTGCCCAAAATATCAGAATTGAAATATCAATATAATGCTTTTCTTGATGGATTGCTGCCCTACAGTTGAACATTCACAACAATATTTACAAATTTAAAGCATATCAGAGGCAAAACTATATTTGTTTTGATATTTTGTAATCATTCGATCATTTCTCAAACACTACCCAATCTTACATACCATCAAATTGTTTTGGGTGAAAGACTGCCTGATAAACATTTCAGAACAGTGTCCAAAAAATTTTCTGACCATATTTTGATGATTATTAATGTTTTAATAGAATCAAGTACTCACTGCAGTTGTCATAAGTAATCATATTGGAGAAAAAAAGCATTTACAAAAGAAAGATAAAAGAGAAAAGTCAAAGATCTCTTGATGTATAACACATTTTGCCAAGCGGGCAGTTATATTTGCTCTTGAAAAACAAGCTGAGGGTAATTCCCTGAACTGTCAGGGCGACTGAACCCTGAGGGCAGATCGGGCAGCTTGAGCGAAACAGCCCAGGGGAGCGGCGGGAAAGTCTGTGATACAGTAGCCGCTGAAGACCGAGCCTCCCAGGAGAAGCTCAATACGCGCACGCACCAGACAACAAGCCGCTACGAGCCATGAGAACATGTGCTGCACGGTCCCGTTTGTCCTGACGCAGCAGCGGAATGGGAACCCGGAGGCCTGCGGACGACAGCGGCTTCACATCTCAGCGAGCTGGAGTGAGCAACATGGACAGAATATGCAACAACTCTGTTCAACCTCTGTTGAACCCCCGTCTGCCTGCTAGGTTGATGAATAGCAGAAATACAACATAATAGGATAAATAATAAATATTTAGGAATGGAGGAGAGACATACAGTCACTCGAGGTTGTAATAAAGCCAATAACTTTCCAATAATGTCATGAAATAGTCAAAGATTTTCAAAGCCATGATTGAGAGAGAGTGTTGCATAGTCTAAATCTTAAATGAATAAACATCACGGCTCCCCGTTCCACCTTTTCCACATATAAGCAGCACATAAACTGCAAAATGTGTTTTATTAGGATATTAGCAACAGTTGTTACATTTTGAAAGGATTTTCTAATGTTACTTCATTTATGTGATAACTTATTATATTGTTGGCAAACTGTTTTGGTTTTTTTACAATAATGGTTCAAATATCTTATTAAATGTTGGAAAGTTATTACAATATGAGTTTTATCACACTGAAAAAGGCCCCAAATAATTACAATAGTGGCAGATATTACATTAATGGTCATTATTACATTATTAGTTGTTACAGGGGATGGTAAGAGACCAGAAACGGAGATCATTTTGGACTTAAATTCACTGAAAAAAACATAATGAAACCAGTATTTTTCATGTCATTGTCCTTCTGTAGTCAAACATTAGCAAACCAAATATATGTCTACTTTGTGTTATTTTTGTATTTCTGTCTCATTAAAAAAAAGCAACTCTTCGTTTAACTGCACCTATGAGGGCAAATAGATACAAAAAAGGTGCAGAAATACCTTCCAACAGCTCCACATGAGCTTGAGGTTATGTGTTTTGTTTTTTTCCCATGTCGAGAAAATGCTAACAAGCCATTCTGTTAATGACAATAATAAACTACTTCATTGAGAAAGCACAGATAATGTGAGTTAGAAAACTGACTGTGGCTTTTTGTGACTCCAGCTTCTATTCAGCAATGCAATCATACCGATTTTGTCCAATGTGCAAAAGGACACAATAATCTCCATCATGCTGAGGAAATATGTTTTGGGGATTTGACACAGATCCAGTCCAGCAGACAGCAACTTTCACTCCTGCAGTTGCGAAACAAGTGGTTGTGACGAGGCCTCTGATTTCAGTGACACGGACATTTTCTTCACACTAATGGTTTGTATAGCTGCCAGAATCTTATTTGACGTGACAGATAGTCGTTGTGTAATACCAAAGTGTCAACCTGCACGTGGCCCCGGGGGCCACTTCGCGGTGAGCTTGGTGATTTCATTGGCAAGTGTCAAGCGGTTCCCTTTGGGTTGAGCTCCTACAGCAGTTGAACGTTTTGGCTGCTTTCATAATATGAGATACGTACACTGGCAGACAAATTCAAAAAAAATCCCTGCGAAGAAGCCCCATGGCATATTAAGACGGAGAGCACTTAAACAATATTGAATTTTCCAGTTTAATTTATGTCTGTTTTATTCCGATAGCTATTGGAAGATGTCTATAAAATTTTCACGAAATGTCAAAGGATTTCCCAATGACAACAGACTGTAACCGTCCAGGCAAAAAAAAACGTTGACCATTCCTTCTGACTATTTCTTCATAAAATCTGGGGGTTGGAGCATTTTGTTGAGGGCACAAAACAAAATGGAACGTATCACAGCGTCTCTCATGTGAGTCAACCTCATAGCCACAGTGATACTGAAGCAGGGCCTTCCAGCTCTGAGAAGAATGGATTGTGTTGGTGTTATTGTGATGCAACGACTGCAAGCGATCTCAAAGTGTGGGAGGATTAGGCTGCCTTACAGAGCATAAACCCCATTGCACCCCAGATATGTCCTCATATTTGGCGATATGGCATATATAAATCTGTGCTTGTGTGTCCTTGCGTTGGCCATTCGGCTGACTTTCAGCAACTGCTGCTAGATAGATAAATAGATAATTGGATAGACGACTTTACCATATCAGATGTGGGGGTTTTTTTTCTGGGTGGAAGCCACAGTTGACAAAGTGCTCAGAGCCATCTGTTGCTGGATCACCAATACCCATCAAGCTTTGTAAACAAACAGCAGGCACACAAACCTCCACATCACCCAAAGTTAATAATTTCAACCATTGCTATGCAAAATGTTGCTTTGAATCCCAAGAAAAAGGTTGACCAATAAAGAACTAGCACCTATTTTTATTTATGATGTAACATGTGGGATGCATAGTAGCAAAAACAGACTTTTTTTTTTTAAATTATAGCTGAAAGAGATATTGATAAAAAAAAAAAAAACATTGTACTTGCAATTTAAGACTAACATGAATCATTTTTTGATCTGCTGTGTAGGATCTGTTATGATAAAATATGAGTTTAACTGTTTCCCAACATATTTGTGTGAAATGATTATCAGAAACACTTGACAACATCAGAACGTCTTGACGGAACATTTGTAATGTGCCCACAGGAAAGTCCTTTTTTTTTCTTTTTTTTTCTGAATACCTGCGGTTCTCCACTTTTCAAACAGATAACAGTAATCCAACAGTAATCTCGTTAAACACTGACCCCAGTGGAGCGCGGCCAGTGCTATGAATAGATTACCGCAGGGGAGGTAATCCCGTCAGAAATCATCCTCAATGTGAAGAATAAGCCGAAAATCACCCTTGCTCTAAGCTTAAAACCTCGCTCAATATGTTCTCAGTCTCAAACAGGACAAATGTTGTTGCATATCAAACCCACTCCTGTTCGGGGGGGGGGGGGCATGCAGGAGGAACTATGACCGATGTCTTCAACAGTAGAAAATGTTGTGCTTTGGAAAATGAGGCTCGGTGAACAAGAGACAAAAAAATATCCTGTTTTTATCTGTAAATGTTCTAGCCTGTATGGTTTACAAAGCTCCACAGCGTCCTTTAGATCACAGCAATATCTCTTTGGAATCAATTACACTGAAGTTGAAGTGGAGCGCAGCATGTATTCACTAACTGATGACTTTTGCAAGCAAAAAAACCCCCCGGCAGCTCATGAAAAGGACAGCCACAATGAATATTTGCTTGATATAAACTGAGTCAATTCAAGCAATACAAACAAAAGCAGGCTATATAATTAAAACTAGACAGGTTTCTTTCAGGGTTTTTTTTTTTACCTGGGTTTTGGAAAAGGGAAACATTAATAAGCAGAACATCAAATGACACTTCTATATCAGTTCAAAACTTGGCTTATATTTGTATCTGTATCGGGTTACAGTTAAGGACGTTCAGCTTTTTTTTTCACTGCTGCCGGAGATATTGGATTGTGAGATCAGAGTAGAACCCTACAACCTGTCTAGTACCTGTTATTTGGTACGACGTTGCTATGGTCACCAAGTGAAACAAAAATCCTGACCAAAGTTCAATGGACCCAGATGAAAGAGTCCCACTGCACTGTACAAGCCACTATGAAAACACACAAACAATAAACTGTTTTTCTTTTTTTTGTTTTTAGCTATGTATGTCCAGCTTTCCAAGTGTTATTAAACATGTTAGCACATTCTTGATTCCACATGCTGCTGGGTGTTTCCGTCTTCTGTGCACGTTTGTGAAATTTTGGAGTTGCATAGAGCTAAAACAAGCCTGTTTTGGGATTGTTGAGGAAAGCCAGACTACATTAAACAAATGCATGCAAAGGGAATCGATGCAATTTCCACCAGGTGAAGTGTTGAGCACTATCATGTATATCTGTATGGCAGCATGGCAGGAAAGCCTAACAACTACATTGCCATACATTCCTTCTCTACACCTATCTTCCACATTGTTAGAAGTAGGAAAACAGCTGGAAATGACTCATCGATTGAATTTGAAGCCATATTATTTTTACACCCACACAGTGGAAAATTTCCAAAATGAATCGTGCAAGGCAACACATGCACTTCTTGGTTGGTTAAGAAAAAATTCCATAATTCTAGGACACGATTAAGACTTAAGATACTTATATCCACTCTGTGGGTCTCATTGTGTGCTCCCAGTGACACCCTCAATTTGTGCAATTGATTAAAGTTGTTGGCTGGTCAGTGCACTGTGCACTCCACTGTTAGTGATAATACTGCGGTACAAGTTCTGTTTCATCCAATAGCGGTAGCGTTTGTCTGGCTAGTGTCTGACACCTGATCCCAACCCCGACCGCAGTGAAGATGGACGGGTCTCCGTATTGACGCTGTGAAGCTTTGTCTCCATTGTCCTGATCTATCACCTATCTTCCTCAGCCAGCTGTTCATCCATGTGGGCTCAGTCGTCTTCTTGTTGCTTGTTTGACCTCCAGGGACCCCTCAGGAGAGCTCCAGGGGTCGAACCTGCTCCACACAGTGTCCGCCAGGACAGAAAACGCCATGTGTGAACTAATCTATGTTCTCCCCTCCTTCAACAGTCTGACCCAACCTTCAGCTTTATTTCTGGAGAAACAAGGCAAAGAAGCAAGGAATGGCGGCGAATCCACTCATTATAAACACTGCCTAAATAACATCAATTATTCAATACAAGATCTTCATCCTTCATTCAGAAGATTTGAAAATGCTTTCTGTCCTGTGTGATTTTTCTATTTCACTTGCATTATGTACAACAACAATGACAACAACAGTTCAGCTCTTCAGATGAGTCATAAAATGACTCATACTATATCAATGAAAAACGTATTACTGTGGTGGTTCTGTATTTGACCAATTTTCATTAAAAACACTTGATGAACTCGAAGTTCTATGCCCTGCCTATTGATCGTCTCATCATTGTTTTTGGTTACTTTGTTAAGGGTTGGAAGACAGAGAGATAAAGAGTCTGAAAACACAAAAGACATAAAAGACACACAAAACACAAATGGAACAAAAAGATAGAACCAAGAGCAAAATGACAGCTGATGAAGTTGCCCTCGTGCAAAAAAGTGTAAAACATTCACAAAACATATTGGAAAGCGCAGAAAAAAGCATTGATTCGCAGTTACAACTCAAGAAGAAATATATTGTTATTTTTCTATTATATCCACTGAATGGGAACACGCTGATCATTTTGTGATGATTTCAATTCACCAAAAACTGACGGCAAATCTGATCCTCCTGCGGTGAAAAACAAGCAAGAGAATTTGGTTTATTTGGTGATTTCGTTTTTGTCGACAACTATAAAACAATTTGATGATCATATTGACATGTTAAAAAGTGACTGAGCAATTCGTTTGGCCAATGAAGAGAAACAACTTAGATAATCGTGCAGAATCACTACAGTCAGTTCAAAACGTGTGATCAAGCAGTTATGTAATCATTTTGACAAGCCTGAGCCTGGATGCTTTTTCTGTCCCTCCGAGTTAATCCTGTGATTGACTCGTACCACAACTCTCACTCAATGTCAACATCTGTATCATCCGAAAAGTCGGATCATGTTACACTGAGTCCAATGAGGCCTTCAGAGAATCTGAATTCCCACTTGCACCGTGTTCCATTTGAAACTCTTCTCCGGTAGGTGCGAAATACAGCCGCTCTCTGGTGCATCTTATTTGTGATTAACTAGATGAAAAATCAATCAACTGTTACCAGAAAAGAATAATAATACAAATAAAACTCCCACAGTTTAATATAGATAATGGCGATTTCTCATGAAGTGCCTAACTATAAGTAACAGATATTTAACAAAAAATATGGGTGAAAAGTGAGAAATCTACATTTGTTTTGGTTTTGTTACTAATTACAGTGGTTTTTAATTTACTTAATTTTAAAATACAAATTACCATTAAGTAGCTTTTTTTCATTTTCCGTCTCCTTGACTTAGAGCCTTAATACTTGCTTCTACTGACTCCAGCTGAAAATAATTCCATTCTTATAGAAGAAAGACACCACACAAGTTCACACTGGTTTGTTTAAATCTAACACACACGGATCACACAGAAATCATTGATGAACGGTCTCTAAATTTGCAGAGCAAATACATCATGAAAGCACTGACAAAGCACATTTTGTTGATTCCCTCCTTGTGAAACGCTGCACGCGTACCTTCAAAAAGCCTAATGAGTTTCTCAAGGAGTTCACACAAGAAATTAGCTTTCCTATTATTTATGAGCAGATATACAACAGCCAATAATGAGGTTCTGTCAGCAGTTCAGAGTGAGAGACACAAAAAGAGGCTTTCATTGAGATGAATGTCTGCCCGGCCAATAATGGAGGGAGGAGGAGGAGGAGGATGAGGACGAGGAGAAGGGTGAATTCTGAGTCAGCAATTGGCAAGAAAAGAGGAATGACTTGCAGGCAACTTTGGAGGTCGATCAACTCTGCTGGCTGAAAAGACTCACCTTAAATGGACACATTTCAAATATTAGATCAGATTTCTTATGCTTGATAAAAAAATAAATAATAATAAAGTCTTTCCCAGATGATGAATCGCTGTGCTAAATAACTACACGAAGTGTGATTTATCCATCCAGGACACTCCTCTGACATCTAAAGTCAACAAAAAGGTCTGAGAGCCCGAAGCAGAGAGCACAGAGGAGAGTAAATGAGCCGCTACCAGGTGTCTCGCTTTGACCATTTCAGAGCACAGACTGTAACTCCTCCAGACAGACTATTTCCTTTGACTTTGTTGTAGAAGGAGCCGGAGGAATCAACAAGATAGCAATCTGTGATAAAGGTCAACAACAGGTGAGGAATCCTACAAATGAGCACCCGAACTTCTCTGTTTGTTCAACAGACCTGGAAGAAGTTAAAATAAGTGTGTTTTATATCATTATCATCTACTATCTATTTGCATGGGCAGACAAAGAAGTTGGATTGTTATTACGGTGACTGTCAACTATACAACTACAGTCAGGACCACATGGACTGGGAGTCACGACACTCTGGAAGCCGTCATTGTTGTTATTGTCCATCTATTTGCGCATGTATAAAAGAAAAATGTACTACGGAGTCGGATTATTTTTAAAAAGTTCAACCTTGGGTGCCATTTTCAAAAAGTTGCATTTTTAGTGCCTCCGATCACTGTTGGTGTCTAAACGGACACCCTGGATAGTTTGTCAGTCTGTCACAGAGCAAACACAGAGAGACAGTGACGCACATTCACCAATTCACCCTGAATGCATGTTTACCGAGGGCGAAGTTTATGTTTTTGTCTGTGTGTATTTGTTTTTTGGTTTTTATGTATGTATGTATTTTACCAATTTTTCGCAAAAAACTACCGACCTGAATTGCATGGAATCTTCAGGGATGATTTGTCATCATCCAAGGACCGATTCATAAGATTTCGGGATCGAATAGCTCCTGGAGATGTAAAATATGCTGCTAGCGATGCCCACTCGGCTCCACAAACAAATGTGGCATTGGCAAAGGTATGCCCCATTTAGTTGTGAACTGTGGGCGTACCCAGAGAATTCTCATGCTCAGCACTTCTTTTAAAGAAGGTTGGGCTCCTCTGTAATTACTGCTGTCAATTCCTCAACTTTCCATCTCCACTTTAACATTCATTTATGACAGCGGAGTGAGAGTGAGAGACGATAAAAGCTTTTTTGTGTCTGAAGTCATTTTTGGAAATGCCTGGGAGGTCACTGCACTGAAATGTTGCTGAAAAACTCTGCCATTAAAAGCTCAAAGAGCTGCAGCTGATGGCCTTGATCCTTCATTAAATATTAAGAGTGGCTGAGTGCAGTGTCTGGTAACCACAAGACTGTCCGAGTCCGACCGCATGAGGCTGTCAAGGAGGAGGAGGAGGAAGAAGAGAAGGAGCTGGGAGAGAGGTGGTTTGGGGGCATAAAAGATGGAGTAACTGATTTGTTCTTCTGCGCCTCCCTGTCCCGTCTCCCTCCCCCTTTCGGACAGGATTTCTCATCGAGCTGATTGAGTCACTCACAGAGGGGCGGTGCAGCGAGGAAAAAACACGCCGTCCACACGACAGCCACATTTTAAAAGGTCACTACATCTTCAAACGACAGAAACTGTGTCAGGACCGATCTGGCAGCCCATCTCTGTCGAAGGATGGGAGGTTTAAGGAGGCAGATATTCTGCCCAGCAGCCTGTGAGTGCTGAGAACAGCTCAACCATGTGGAATAAAAGCAACACGGGAAAAACAAACAAGTCAATAATTTCTGTGAGGACACACTAAATTAATATTCCATTACCATCCTGAAACTTGGCAGTGAAGCTTTCAGCTGTCAGTGCTCTTGCTTTTTTGTTTTATCAAACAGAAAAAAAACAACAAAAGAAAACACACACATCATAAATAAACTTTTAAGCCAATTTTTAAATGGTAGTTTTACTCCATTATATCCCCTGTATCAAAGGTATAATACTTTAGTCATTCGTTTTATGACTGAAATTCAATTTATTACCGCTGCTTTTGGCACTGACCCATCATCACAGCAAACAGAAGGAAACCCACACGCAGGAGCGTGTACAAGATAGCTACTGCTTTTGTCACGTGCGATTTGCATGGCCACAAGAGGAACTGTGTTTTATTTTAAATGTTTGAACATGTGATCAATTATGACATATTTTCCTGGGTGCAGACTCTCAAACGATCAGACAAACTGGAAAGAGGGCAAAGCTGATGCAGCTTCTGCTGTCGAAGCGCTCCCACGAGCCTCTGCTGGCACCTGATGAATAACCGCCTCAGTCATCAAGCATTCAAACACACATGCATGCGATTGAAAATACAGCACAGTTTCATACATGTGTGGATGTTGTTCATTGAGGAGTTTTCTTTTTTTTTTTTTATTTTTTACTTGAAATTACACAAAAAAAAATCTATTTGAATTAGTAAATCAGATCACGATCCGGAAAAAACAAGTAAAATTCTGTCATAAAACGTGATCATGTGTTTCCACGTTTGATTCCAGTTGTTTGTGTTAAAGGAGAAATAGTCAAACGCCTTCAGAATCCAAGTCTGATTGCAATCGACTGCAAGTGTCGGCAAACAGCAAAGCCTGGTGGATGTTCAAATGCACAATTCGTTTTTCTCTCCGGGCACGCTAAAAAGCAAGAGATGGAAAATGCGGGCACGTCGTCTCCGTGTGAAACCCACACTTCGGCTTTTTTTTTTCCTCCTCTATCTCCTCGTTGCAGCAGACGCTCAAGGTAAGCCGAGTTTGACCTTGAAAGAGGAAGCTGCAGCGAGCTTGAAGAGCAGATAATCGGCTGGTATGAAGCCCCCCCTTCCCCGCTGTGTGTGCAGGCGCTCGCAATTTGGGGGCACACACATTGTGGGGGTTCAATCTATTGTGTGTGTGTGTGTGTGTGGAGAGAGATAGTGCACATGTGAGTCAACAGAGAGAAGCACAGAGCTATTGACAGTTTTATCATGCTCTTAGCTACATGCAAACACTTCCCCAACACAAAAACACACACATCATCATGCACACTGACACACTCTGCCCAGAACAAGCTAATCTGTTATTTACTGATGCTTCTGTTCATTTAACAACAAGTAAGAAGGCTAAATGACTTCCGCACAAAGGCAGTCGTCAATACAGCAACGACTGGAAAACCAGAATCAGACGTGCTTGGAGGGAAAGGCATAGGTCAATATGGCAGCCTTCGACAGGCAGGACACAAAGGATGTGGGGCCAACAGGGGCCCAGAGAGGCTGTAAAGAGACTAAGGTGGATCGATGGAGGCTATTCTGAGTCTGACAGGAAGATTCAGACTCAAAGGTGACGGGAGACAAGAAAGATGGAGGGAGAGTAAGTCTGGAAATGGTTCTCAAATGATAAAGCACAGAGGCCAAACAGGGACAGCAACAGCACTAGAACTTGTGAGGAGAGACACACTGTCAAGATTTCTACAGTACTTTTCACAGACAGACCAAAACAGCATTCAAAACAACAGGTAAAAGATGAATTTACATTTCTAAAATGAAAAAAAATAGACTATATGACTTTGCATTAAAAGCACAAGACTCAGAAGCCCAAAGCTTATCTTCACGCGTGAGTCTTACGCTGATGGTTAAATGAGTTCACAGAATCAGCCAACCCTGAGAAAACAGGCAAAACGCTTGGCTCTAACTGCCACAAGGTTCGATCTTAAAGCAACTACTTGGAATTGTGATCACATTAAGGTACCCTATTTTTCTGGCTATAAGATGCCGTGTTTTTTTTCCAGTTGTTAGGCTTGTCATGTGATTTAGGCCCCATTTACACGACATTGTTTCAAGTGAAAACACAAAGTTTGCATTTACACAGCAACGTTTTGAAAGTGTTGTTGTTAGTATGCCGGGCCACAAGTTGGTGCAGTTGGTTGCTTTTTGTAATGAAACCACAAACATACGAGCAGAGAACAGTGTGCTATACACATGAACAATGACGAGTACACGAAATGCGTACAGACAGATGACAAAGATAGATTGTTATTTCGGTGTCAACTACTGTCAACTACAAATCTACCAAGTCCCAGGAGAATATGGACTGGGAGTCATGACACCACTGTTCTTTTCCATTTTCACTTGAAAATGTTGTCGCGTAAACCAGGCCTTATATTCAAACATGGTACTGAGACCTAAGAGGGCAGGTAAAAGAAAAAAGAACACCATTTTTACTCTTATGCAATGAAGATGCTTTAGTTTGTTTGCTCTTTAGGTAAGAGTGAGAACTGAAAGTGTATCCTGGAAGCAACTGGGAGTCAATGAAGAGTGTTGAGCTTGGTTTGTATGAGACCATCTGTTTGAGTAATCTTGCAGTCATATTTTGGATTTGTTGCACGCAGCGGATCGAGGCCAGACACACTGAGTGAGGAGAAGAGTGCATTACAATCATCAATTCAAGATGAGATGAGGGCCTATGGAAGCATCTGTAGTTCCGTATGAGAGACAGTCAACACAGCAACATGTACTGTGAACTCCAGTGGCTCTATGGTCGCAAAGAGAGAAAGGAGAGGAAACAATGTAGAGTGCCAAGTGAAAATTGATGATCTAATGCTCTCTATTGATGTGTTGCTGTTTATAGAGCAGATTTAGGAGCAACATCTGACCAAGGATAAACAGAATCTGATATCCTGACATATTAACGAGGCAAAGCATAGAATTACACTCTGATAGGAAACGTTTGAGAAATACACAAAAATAATTGCAATTAACATGCATTATTACCTACATTATTTACAAATTTTGTCCGTGTTTACCATTTAACTTGTGGATTTTTCAATAAACTCCTCAAAAAAGACAGGAAATGACCAATTGAATGCAGCAGATCAGCTCAAGGGTCCATGTTTGAAGCCAAACGGGACACTTGTTAGACCAGAGTCTAAACATGGAGAAGTAATCGAACTAATAACTCTTACATAATTATTTGAGCAAAATTAACCTTCAACTTGTCGAAAATGGCAAGAAAAGCAATTGAATATTGAATGTTTATATTGGTGTTATATATGATCATCTCAATGATAGAAAAACAAGCTTGGAACTGCACACACATTGATTCAAACCCCATTCTTTTTGTGACTCTTTGACCGAGAAACTGATGTGTTCCCCCTACATCTCCATTCTCTCTATTCTCTTCACCCATCCTTAAAAAAACACAATTAATAAGAACAGATTAGCACTGCTTGAATTCAGGATGTTTGAATTCACAGTGTACCATGTCTTCCTAACCCCAGGAGTGCAGTATGAGCTGTCCTAATCCGCCCTCTGCTGCGGCCTCCATCCAACCGCACTCGCATGTCAACGCAGCCGAATTAAGACAGAACATATAAGGCGCTGATCTCCCGAGTGTTTCCAGGTCGACTAATACCGACACGCAATGCTAAAATAATCCCTGCCACCCGTTGGGTTTCCAGCGAGCTAATACTTAATAATAATGACACGAGCTAAGACTTCTCCCAGCATGAGTGGAAGACAATTAATAGAATCAGCAGCAAACTTCAGAAACAAACACTCGTGCATGTCATCAACTTGTGCAAAATAGCAATTTAATCATTGTCGCATAAAGGCAAAGATCTGACGATGAGAGAACACCCAAACTATGTTGATAAAAAATGTTAACCACAAAAACACGTTGATAGACGTTGCGTGGAACCCATGCTACCAGATTGAGCCCAGCTGTGAACTACTGTCTTTATTCTGACTCACTAAGCATCAAGTGAGCACAGACACAACATTTCTGGAGATATTTTGGGGCAACATATTAAGTTTTGTGCACTTTTTTGTGGCTTTTCTTAAAAATTAGATGAGTTTAGTTTAGATATTCATGTTGAAATACATGTTAAATGTTCCTACAAAGTAAACTAAATCTACATGTTTAATATCAACAATTGTATGAATCTCAAATATAAAGAAAACTGTTATGTGATCAGACTATTGGGATTACAATTTACTCCAAACAGTAACTGAGACCAGCGACTGGAAAAGATTTTTAGGGGACTCGAGTACGACTGCATCTATTAGGTATCAGAGGCGTTATTGATTAGTCATAAAAGACTGTATTCGTGCTGCGAAGCAAAGTGGCAGCCTCTAAATCCAGCAAACAGCACTCTCTTTAAAGCTGTCGACCTTCAACCTTTCCTCAGAAATGTTCGTTGGTTCAGTAGCTATGAGCATCACGACACAGCTGAACGGTGCGAGGGGAAGCTGGGAAATTCCCCCAGAGCGACACAACAAGACCCACACAGTGCAGCGTACAGTCAGCTGCATCACATCTACAGTCATCTATAAGGCCACACCGAGGGTCAGTCGTGTCAACTGAGACTTCAGAGTGAAGCATGATGGGACTCTGCGTGACGTGGGGGGCATATGAGGCGTTGTCCATCCCGCCCACGGACCAGGCAGCGTGAGTCAACACTCCGAGCATGCTCAGTGTCATTTGGAAACATTTAGGCTGCACTGTGAAAGGTTTTCCACTGTATGTTTGGATACTACTGAACATGTCAGAGCTGCATGGCTGAACAGGCGTGACTCTGAGCTGCGGTGACAAATGTGCTTGAAATAAGCCATGACTCAAAACATCCATGCAAAAGTGTCTTGAATGCGATGACATTATTTCTCTGTTTATTCGCCATCATGGTTAAATATGTACAACTCCATCCATCCATCCATCCTCTTTACCATTTTATCAAATTCAGGGTTGCAGCTAACTACACCCTGTATAGGTCAGAAGTCGACCTAACAGCGAACAATCACACAACTATATAACCTCAACTGTTTGGTTTTGTACTGTCCAAGGAAACCAAAGCAGCTGGAGAAATCCTTCATACACTGAAAGAACAAGTCTCATGAGCTTTAACCACTACACTACCGGGAAGTCCTGGCACAAAGTGGAAAAAAAACAGAAAAAACAATCTAGATAGCAGCCTATAACCAAATGAAAGAAATGAATACCTGATCAAGTAATCAATTAGCCAAAAACAAATCCACCATGATTTCTCTGAATCATAAATGTGAAGTAATTCAAGATTTTTCAGTCATATTTTTCTTATGAAAAATTTATTTTTGAGACATACTCAAGACATTTCATGATGGTTGTCAAATTTTCAGACACTGTTTAACCATTTGTATATACTTTTGACAAATTAAAGGCTAAACAATAAATAAATCAACTGAGAAAACCTTTGGTCGTTTGGCTGCTCCATTCAGGAATTGCCACAGTGGATCATTGATCCCCTGCCTTAAAGATTACTGTAAATGTAAAGACACTTGCAAGATACCATAATTATAAAAGCTGAATTGCGACAATATTTTCCTTTCCTTCCTGACAAATCTGACAAATGCAACAAATCTCAAAATTCTGACAACCTACAAACATGGGCTTACTTTAAAGTAAAACTATGACTGAATTGATTCATACATCTTTGTGTTGGCATCTGAAGACAGACAGTTGGTACCTCATTTTTGGAAAAAAAGTAACAATTAGACAAGACCAAACAGAAGAGTGAGGTGGTTAGAACAGGTTGAATATGACTGAACATAATTGTGTGTTTACTTTCAATCCTACTGAAAAGATGTTAAGAGTTTATATCGTCCTTACAATCTTAGTTTAATGTCTTTACGATTCTTTACAAAGTAAACACATAATAATGTGAAATAAAATGTGACTGTTTGGAAACATTTGGCAAGGAAATGTCCTCCATATCTAATTAGATTGAATTACTTGGAATGGCATCTGCTTTTAAAGGCTCATAAATACAAGTAGAGTCTAACTAAAGGCTTGCTTGTGATTTTCACAAATCAGTGCACGCCATCATTCGTCGGCAGCAATCTTCTACAAGCACACTTTTCTGCTTCTCCGCAGTTTGTCCTTGATCTGCTTCTCACTTAACAAATCAAGGAAGTGTTTTAAACCACACAGATGTATTAATTGACTATTCTTGGATCTATTCAGAAAGTGAATGGAAAAAATCTCAATCTACACCACTGTAATTAGACCATCTATCAGTTTTCTTTTTTTTTTCTTTCGGAATAGCTGCGTGACTTGCAATGCAATCAAATGTTTCGACAAAAGCCCTGATGTGGGGGGCACAGCAGTGGTTTCACCAAAACACTTTTAATCTTTACACCAAACAAGAAGAGAGTGACACTCAAGCAGCGCACTCCAGAATCCGTTCAATCACAAAGCACTTTTGTTAACTTATAACTCGCAGTAATGTCATTTCAACACAATGTAGTGTGGGATTACTGATACCCTGAACATCATCTGAGTGCTTCACATTAGTTTAATGAGTTCATAAAACACAATCTGTCTGCATGAATCAGGAATTAGTGTGTTGGCAGACGGCACTGTGCAAAATTCATTCGAACAAAAGAGTAAAGACTGAAGCCTGAAGAGATACCACAAGAGACATTAAAGAAAAGAAAAAAAAACTGTTTATCAAAGAATCTCCCTCCAAGAGACAAAGATCAGCAAGAGGCTGCCAGTGCATTGCAGGGAAACTGCTACATTACACACTCTTCAACAATGTGCATTGTCACCATTCATCAAGAAAGCTTCTGCTGCTGCTTCATCCAGTTTTCACACACAACTACAGTATTTGGACTGCAGAGAGGAAACCAGGAGAAAGCACACCCACAGAAACAACATGTGAACTTCACATGAAGTACAGACAAGTCCAGGCTTAAACCAGGGACAATTTTCACTTTCACAGGTGATAGTCCACCTGTGTGATCCGAAGAAAAAAAGAAAGAAAGAAAGAAAGAAAGAAAGAAAGAAAGAAAGAAAGAAGCCTAAACCATTCACCAGTAGGAGGTGCTAAGCCTGTTTGGCACTGGCATGCAGTTCAGGACCGCTCTTACACGTGCGCGATTTTGTGCGTGTGTGTGTGTGTGTGTGTGTGTGTGTGTGTGTGTGTGTGTGTGTGTGTTTGCGCGCGCGCGCGCGCACTCTTCTTTGCGTGCGCATATGCCCGCGCCTGTGCTTGCTGGACAGCTCCTGGTGCTGAAAGCACAGCAATCAGCAGTCAGACGGGGCTGCTGTCGTACCGGGACCGCTGCTGCTCCGGACAAACCAAATTAGGCCTCGACACATGCTCCCGTCTACGTGCGGTCGAGTGTACAAGGAATTTGCCACATAGAAACTGGTCCTCTTTATCAGGTTCAATCACACAATAAAAAAAGACACATGGAAGTGTGCATGAAAGTGAAAATAACTTGACATCAGCAGAAGCGAGGGCTCTATCCTATGAGAAAATATCAACATCTCACTTATCTGACAAAACTTTATAAAATAACGAAAACGGAAACAAGAAGATGAAGTGGTCAATCAAGCAGGAAATAGAGGGAAAGGATAAATAGCGGGGAGAGCAAGTAAAGTATGTGGATGGAAGGTGAGAGGAACAGGTAGCACAGTCCATGTAGATAAAGAAGGGATAGAGAAGGGGATTGAAGAGCCATAAGAAAGAGAGAAGGAGAGGATAACTGATTGTTGGTGTAAGATGAAGGGGTGAACCCGTTTGGAAAATGTTTATATAGTCAGTGATGACAGATTAAAGACACAGCATTGGAAAACAAGCTGTAAGAAGAGCTGATAGAATCATGGAAGAATTTACCTGGTTGGTGGAAAGCTGTGCATTCTGGGAGATGAGCAGCTGGACCAAGATGTGGAGCCCCGAGGTGAACAGACCGGCCAAGATGGCCCAGGTGAGCGGCAGCGGCAACATGCTGTAGGTGGCAAACAGCGTGAAGAGGACGTATCCCACCCCGTCACCCAGCAGCCCGTAGCCCAGCCCGGCCGCCAGGATCTGCGTGGCCATGGCCACCCAGGTGACCACGCCGCTGTACTGCAGGTAGCTGTGCGATGTAGTGTCCTTACGCACCACCACTAAGGCACAAATGACAACTTCGATGCCCGTGAAGAAGCCCAGGAGCGTCCCTTTGATGGGGTCCATCGGGGAGGAGGCCAGGGTGAGGTGCAGCACCAACAGGGTGAGCTTAGTCACCACGTCCAGGATGTTCATCACCACCACCGACTTGCGCCTCTGGCCCAGAAAATACCGCTGGTACAGTCGCTCGAGGTCTCGGGACTTGAAGGCGTTCCGCAGCGTGGGGAAGATGACGCCCCGGTACGTGTATCCCCAGTTGAGGAAGAAGTCGGAGTTGCTCGGCGCGCAGTCGATCTGCAGGAAGCCCAGGTCGCTGCTGGCGCGCTCCGGGAACACTTTGGTCCCACCGTTGTTGTGCCGGTCTCCCACTGAGGTCCGTCCCGCAGACTGCTTCCGTGCGCCCTGACTCGGGTCGTAGGGCTCGTCCGGGCCGATGCCCTTCACCCCGCCCTGCTCGTGGATGAACCGCTGCTCGGTGATGTGCCGCACCGCGGTCTGCCACAGCAGGCGTTTGGGGCGCGCGCTGCCGCTGCTGTTGCTGTTGTTGCTGCTGCTCGGCGTCTTGTTGATGGTGTACAGCTCCTCGCTCGCGCTGGAGCACCGGACCTCGGACAGTTCCATCACGGCTCGTTGCTGCTGCTGTGTTTGTTTTCTTCTCCGGTGTGGATGCGTCGGTCTATGGGAGGCTATCTCTCCCTTCCCCGGTTACGGGTGAGCTCAGCGAATTTGGGGAGACGGCGTCCTGTCGTGCGCATCGAACCGGGGGCGCGTGCTTCTCTGGGTTGCGACAAGCGCCGCGCGGAGTAGAGCGCGGCTGGAGGTCATTGTCACGCGAATGATTCCACTGAAGAAGCAATAAATCTCACCCGAGTGGAAAACATCTCCCGGATTATCTGCGTGCCATCAGCATCATCACCATCATCAGTACACGCCGTGACTCCCAGCTGAAGACTGAAAATCAGCGGGCGGCAGCTCGAGCCACTGTGCGCCGGCCGTCCGCACCATCAGGCTGCCGCGGCGTCACAGAGAGCCGGGATCAGTCAAAAAAAAAAGAAAAAAAAAAAAAAGGCGGAGATTTGGATGCGGACGGTGTCAGGCGATCGATTTCTGTGCACAATGTGATCTTTAGTTGAATCCCTTCACCCGTGCGTCGTTGGCACAGGTGCGTTCGACCACGTTGCCATTCTTTTCCAATTGGCCCATGCCACTGCAGTGTGAAAGAAAGAACCACATTTCACGTTAATTCCAGGCGTCTGCAACGTCCGTGCAAGATGTCACGAAAACAAACAAATCCAGTGAGGTCAACAGTAAAAAGAAGAAGAAAAAAAAAGAGAAAAGAAATGAAAACGACCAAGAAAAATCCGCTAAAATACGTTTCTGAAAAAAACGCAGCAGTCTCGAGCCAGAAGGGAAATGATCAACTTGTTACGCGTGAGAGTCTGCAGACGGGGAGCGCGTGTTTTAACGCTCCATCCCGCGCCTCTACATCAGAGGTTTGGATGCAACACCTGTCTGTCTGACACACAGCCGTCCTCTGCTCAGTACTACTCGGAGGTGAGCAGGCTCCGTGGTGTAAATAATCGTCCCGTGTGCCCCCGTGCTGCGCGCGAGGATGAGAGCGGAGCCTCCTTCCTCCTCCTCCTCCTCCTCCTCCAATCCCTCCTCCTCCGGTGAGCCGTCTCTCCGTGTGAGATCTCCCGGTTTCCCGTGGCCCGTCTCCTTGTTCGGCTTCTCCTCCTCTTCCTCCCGCTCCTCCTCCTCCTCTTCAGGGGCTGGAAGGGTGGGCAGCGGCGGCAGCGGCAGCCGCGTGGAGTAGAGTGGATTTGCAGTGCGCGAGAGACTGTGGTCAGCGCGGAGCGGGTCAGCGCGGAGTGAGTCGGCTCCGCTCCGGTTTGACGTCACAGGCATCGCCACTTGCGCGCGCGTGCTCCATCTCCCCCCCTGTCTAATCCCACACTCCTCTCTGTATTCCCATATTTTCTTTTGCCTTTAGTCTTCACTTCCGTCTGCCCGCTGGCTGTCCATCCCACCGTTTTTCACAGTGCACTGCTTTCTTTGTCCCCCAACAGACTTTTCACTCAAACTACATGACACTGAAACAGAGTCTCATCTTCCTCTTGTTCAGTCTGATGGTACCGATCTGATGGTTGTCGATCCATCTGCCTCACCCTCTCTTTCTGTTTGTCGGCAATAACTAATAATAAAAAATGCATTCTTAGCTCCCTCGCCTCACAGCCAGATTAGTCCCAGTTTGAGTCGGGGCTCAGGGGCCTCTCTCCAAGGGGTTTGCATGTTGCTCATTTACCGGTGTTCGTTTTCTCTTGGTACTCTAGTTTCTGTGACTATTTGTTTCTCCCTGTGTTGACACTGTGGTGGGTTGGTGGATTATCCAGGGTGCAACCCTGCCTTCCTCCATCTGGGATTGACTCCAGCACTCTGCAATCCTGACCTGGTTAAAGCGATTTATTGCGGGATATACTATAGAGTAGTCTATCACAAAAACAAAGTGAGCATGGATGGATGGGCTGATGTGTAAACATAACTGGAGATGACTGTTTGTTGATGAACCAACCCTGTACTTCACAATTACTGAAGTACTTTCTATATTTGTATTCAGGAAAGCATGTATTTGCCTGCAGCACTTACACCAATATGCAGTGTCAGTAATCTTTAGTTTGAAGTTTATTCTGCCTCTGTATGTAAATCACCTTGGGTAGGATTATCAACTCAGGACTTTAAACAATTTTCTTTGTCATGAAATTTGGGAATGACTGTAATCTGAGGCTTGCAGGCCCTCACATGTTAATGAAAAGCCAAAATCCTGATAGAAATCATGAAAGAAGAACTCCCCGAAGATGTTTTTAGAGTCATCCTTCACAGATCTGTAATCGGAATCTTGCCAGGGAGAAGAGGGGTTCAGGCAAAATTAGATCAGATTCATTTAGAAAATCGTCAGAATGCCCAATATGAAGACAGAATATCAGAGGCATGAATGTGCATTGTAGCAGCTCCTTCGTCTCCTGCTGTGTGCAAAGCATTCTGCCCCACTTTCTCATATCGCAGAGAAGTAGCGCCAAGGCCTCTCAGAGTTTGCCGGACTCGAATTAGATCAGGTAAAATTATTCTCTCCTAAACCTTGAGGAGCCGCACGAGGTCCTTACGAGGAGAAACAACCCCCACTTTGACTCACGCATGGCTCCGGGCGAGAGGAGGAAAGTTGCCTCATTGCTATTCAGTCTATTTTTACTCTCCTTTCGTCTGCCGTGTCTCTACTGTGGCTCTTTTCTTGCTGATTCCCAGGAAAGGGGAATTACTGAAATCCTTCCCCAAACTGAATCTCGCCAAATGCTATCACACACCAAAAAGAACTGGCCATTATTCATCCATGCCCTTTATTTGTCCTTTTTGAGTGGGATGTCAGTGCTGGTAGCGGGAAATATGCTGAAAATATAAAGCCGCGGCTCCTACAGCTTCGTAAAGTTGAGGTGCAGCTCACAAATGAAATTACATGTCAGAGAAAACTCTCCAGTGTCAGTCTGACATTTTCAGCATGCTGGTATACAGGACTAGTTATTGCTCAAAAATGTAAGGAATTATAATGAAATATAAAATCACCTGAAATGTAACAGATTTAATCAAATACAGAGCAGTCACACAAGTGTCAAATCTGAGCTCATGCACACAGTGATGTATTTTCCGAATCATTTTTGGGTTTTTCGTTTCAGAAAAGTTTTGCAATTACACGGCAACTTTTTGAAAACGATTTCCATTTAAACGGAAAACAATGCCGTTTTTTACATAAGGCAACTCGGAGGAGGGGGTGGTTGTTTTTGTAATGAGGGAACTACGGGGACTGTGATTTCAATGTCTGCAAAAGGGAGATGTCAAGGAAATTGTGAGTGAAATTCTTTGCGCTTGCTGCATATGTTCGCATCAACATCGGGATGAATGAAGTTCTATACAGAATAGATCTCCATTGTTCAAGTACAAGGTCAAGGTTGATGTCTCTTTGTTGTTTCTTACAAAATGATCATGTGGCTTCAGGACAGCCACTGTCATCTTCAAGGTTGAGAATTCCTTTTAACGTAGATTTATATCAGCATCCAAACAGGTTAAATGGCAATTTACAAACACATTTTATGAAATGTTTTGACATATTTCACAGCAAAGTGAGATGTTGCGCTGTGCTCTTTATGGTGTATTTTCTTTGTCATTATATCTTCTCCTCATGTGCGAAGCATTGTCCTGCTGGGGCCTCACATCCTCACATGATAAATGCACATTTCAGCCCACTATGACACAATGACTCATGCACAATGTCAGACACTTTTACACACACATATACTGGACAGTAAACATCACACAAATTCTTCCTTTAATAGACCAGCCAATGAAAACAACAAAAAATGTGTCGCTTTAATTATGCAACCAATGCTGATGAGTGTTAGTAGGGTTCAACAGAATATTCTGTTCTTTATTTAGACATGGTTGACATTGTGGCCTTCAAATTGGTTAAATGAAGGGAGTCTAAATGAATTGAAAACTTGAAGTTTTAAGTTTCTTCAATGGACATCCTCTGGCTATGAAAAGAAAACTACTCTGAATGAATAACAAAGACAGATTTATGTGAATGTGAATGCAACACTATCCTTCTCAGGTAAAAACCTCTCATTTACTTGCTCACCATCACATTAAGACATGCATATATTATCCGGAGTGCATCAGTCGGAAAGGCCCGTCAGCCGTCCAGATGTGACAGTTTTCCTCAGAGGAGTAGCTGTTTGCCATTTCGCCCCAGACCTGCTCATTTCAGGGCGTCAACCCGCCTGACACGCGTGACAGCTCATCGATTCCATGGGGCGGTAATTTGAGGTTTCAATGACGTGATGACAGGAAAAGAGAGATGGCTCGCCCTCTGTTCATATGCACGGAGCTTAACCATCAAGGACGAACGCCTCTTTTCCCTTTCTCCGAGCCGTCACCTTACGGTGTGCCGGGGCTGCAGTCCCCGCACAGGCCGTGCCCCGCGGCTAGCTCCGCACTTAAAAATAGGCCATACCTTCAATAACAGAGGGAGGCATTCCAAGGTTATTAGCTCAGTGGCAACTTTTGTTGTGTAAAATCAACCCTGCTTAAAAACGTGAAGTTGTCACTACTCTACTTTAGGACAACAGGAAAACACGTTTTCAAGCTTGAATAAACTTAGTCCCATGTTTTCAAAGTGAAAATGGGAAACTTCCGTTGCGTTTTGGGTGTCTGTCCACACAGAAACCGTGCTCGGAGCCACTAAAAACATCAGAAAATAACTCTTGTTGAAGTTTGCATGTTCTTCCTGTGTGTGCATTTCCCATCACAGTCCAAAATGAGATTGTAGAAACAAACAAAAAGAAATGTCTTGTCAGAGTGAATGTGTTATTTTCTGACTCTCATTGTTTTGAACTGGCGACATGTCCAGAATGTCTGCTGAATACATTCATAGTCAGCTTTCCTCCTGTACCCTACAACCCGGTAGCAATCTGCTGACCTTCTGCAAGATCCCCGAAAACTAATGAAATTTTTTTTTAAAAATCCCATTTTTGAAAGAATGGGGACGATGCCAACTTTTGGCTGGCGTACAAAAATCTGTCATCTCTACAGCACACAGATCTGAATGCAGGAAAGCCAAATAGATTATGCAAAATGTGGCTCCTGTCAAATACATGCAAAAATAACATTTCTTTAAAGGGCTAAAAACACAAGTGAGAGGAAAGACAGCTGTAAATAAAATTGTCCCTGGAGTAAAATTCAACGGGTTTTTTTTTTGTTTGTTTGTTTTTGCTTGCTTGACTTGACGGTTCAGTCTGAATAAGTGAATGTGCAGCAGGGTGTTTCTCAGCTAAACAGCACAGCAACAGACTGTAGCGCTGATGTCATCTGGAGCAGCTCCACAGACCATGAATAATGAACAACTACTCCAAGATCAGCCGCGGCAGTTTGACTGGGATGATTCATAAGTGGAAGCCCTACATTCAAATTGAGATTGTGATGATGACAGATCCAACAAAACCTCTGTGAGTCAGCGGCTAATCTATTGATTTCTTATTTATCGCTCGGGCTTATAAAACAGCTGCCAGTGGTTTTTTTCAGTCGGGGTCTTGATTCTTTGGTTGCTAACTGGGCTTAGATATCTGTCACTAGATATGTTTTGGAGCGTATGCAGAGCAGGCCAATACAAATGAGCATTCTGGGAGACTTATAATGCCAGAACACATAATATCTTCACAAAAACCTACTTTTTTTTTTTTTTTTCAAGCAACAGCCAAATTTTGTGTATTTCTAGATTTGAATCCCCCTCAAGAAGATTTGACTCTAAACTTTAACACAATGAATAAGTTGTTTGAGGAATATACTTTTGGGAAACTGGGGTTGCAGCAATACCCGTGCTGGGTATTGGGTCTGATACTGCACAGCGTACTCGTACTTATGTGAAAGTTTTCTTGATACAACACAGAGATTGCTATGTGACGTCATCTGTCAGCGACATCCGCAGCAGTTTGGAGATTCTCTAATATTAATGAAAAAGACAAAAAATAAGGCAGACTGTAAGATATGATCTGCCAAAAATATTAAGAAGAAGCAAAAGATAGTTCACACAATGACAGCAAATTAATCACAAGTAAAATATTTACTCTGAGCTGTGCTACATGCTACATGCTACATGCTACATGCTACATGCTACATGCTACATACTAAAAGGTCTCAGGGCCCACACACCAGTGATGCAAAATAATATACCTGATACACTCATTAACTAGTGTGTGTGTGTACGTGGCACACAGCAGTTCCGGCTATGTGTGCTGTAGAAGCAGTAGTATGTTGTAAACTGCAAGGCTGTTGGAGGTGTGTTTAGCATCGATGAAGAGACCAATCAATGAGGTTTAAAGGCATTTAATCAGGACTCTTATCAGTACTCTATCGGCGAGCAGCCAAAGTTTAGTACTCGTACTTGTACTCGCCCTTTTAAAAAAGTTGTATGTGCTTCCCCAATAGAAACAACTCGAGCTCAGAGATGGAACCGTGTCTGATCAGGAGCTTTCACCTCTACTTTGTCCTCAAAATGATCCAACATCACTCTAAGTGTTACTTCCTCAGGTCCCTGTGGCGTAAGTGAAGATTTCTACACAAAGCATATGCCCATACATCATATGTCTAATCGTCCCGAGAGGTGGTTGAACCTCTAACCTTTCTGCAGTAATGCTTTCCTCTCCCCTGTTGATCTGAAAACTTCCCGTTCTGTCATGTACAGACACTTTTTCCGCTCCTCTCCTCAGGCTGTGGCCGCCCGCTGTGAAGGTCATTCACCACCTCATTTGTCAAACTGCAGCTGAAGCTACCTAGGTTACACACTCCACCACTTACATTTTACAATGATTTATTCCACTTTACTTATTTGTGTTTGTTCAAACCATGCTGTTGTTTGAGCAGCATGAGTAATAACCTTATTAATTCTCCTGCCAGGCTGGTTTACGGTCCATTTCTCCTGCAGAAGACAAGGTCTCCGAGGGCTTCGCTCATACGAGCTGTGAAACTCAATACTAATATGTCCGAGGGTGCGAACACACCAGCTAATCACTCGCTCGGTTCATAAGAAAAGAAGATGCTAGACTCTTCTTTAAATTTGTCTTATATATCAGTATATTATATATCACCAGACAAACGATGAACCTTCTTCCATCAGATACTAAGATGACAAAAAAAAACAATCAGGCATATAATCAATTGCCTTTTTCCAATCGATCGAAGCAGATGCTGCATTTTTATTTGCGGCAACATTTAGTTTATATTTGGACAACGCTAGAAGGTAATAGGTTCTCAGTCTGGTTCAAGTTTCTCCAATTGTTTGTTAGAGTATCAGAAATACGCTGTTTGGCCCTTGAACTAAACCTACTCTGCGGTACAAGACCAAATGGAGGCTGAAATGCCCGAAGTAATCAAATTAAATGAAATATGTGGGTGGAATAAAGAGGACTTCTAAAGCTGAGAAATGCCTGCAACTATCATTAAACGCATCAAAATAAGTATTTAAAAAAAAAACCAAAAAAGATGCCAATCAAACCTACTGCGTTTATACTTTACACAACATCTCACTCACTAAATAATGTTCAAGAGTCAACAGAGAGAAAGGAATTGGTTTGTTTGTTTGTTTTTCGCTTGAATCGACACAGTCGAAGACATGGTGGCTCTGACGCATCCTGGGTTTGGGCCGGATGACTTTGATCAATGAAGTTTGTTCAGAAGACCTGTTCAGGGGGATTTCAGTTCACTTGTTTTGTGCTCACCAGGTTTCACATGGAAGCACTCACACTCGTTCCAATGAACCACACTAACGCGAAGACAGCGAGAGTGTCCGACCACTTTCTGGTCCATTACTTAGATGAAGAGGACGCTCGTTTGTGCACTTAAATGCCATTAAAAATGACAATCCAACTGAGGTGGCATGAGGGCTTTTTTCACGATCCACCTACTACAGTTGTAGTTTGATTAGAATAACCCCAGTCTTGATTTCCTGATGTATATCGAGCTGTTAAGTTTTGAAAGAAAACCAAGATAGGTGGATGGATAATTTATCAACCAAATTTAGCTGAACTCAGAGGTGGCAGAACAATTTCTTTTTCTCTACCTAACTAGAAGTACATATACAACCCTGGTGAAGTTAGAAGTTATTCAACTATTCATCTATTCATTTTGAATATAATAAAAATATCTTGATTCACAAATTTAATTTGATTTTAATTTGAATCTGGTCCACAAGTGCTCACCAGCTCTCTGCCCCCCCCCCCCCAAAATGGGGAAAATCTCAAATAAAACAAAATGTTTTTTAAACATTTTTTTTAGCAAGGGCACATCCAGAGATGGCATCCTGTCACTGCACAACGGAGTGCAGAACTGCTGGGATTAACTCTGACCCCCAAAAAGTCTCACACAAACAGTTTAAGCTCCTTGTGGCTCCGCTTTATTTAAACAATTACAGCATGGAATGAAATACAAATGCAAAAATGGGCCGGTATTAAAGACATATGTTTTGAAGTGATAGCTTATTTATGTGATAGGCTCCTCATTTATTCTCTCTCATGTGCATGCCTGATTTCCTTTGTTTCAAAGTATTTGTGTTTTTCATATTGGATCGCATTATTGTGATTCTGATGCATGGCTGAGAGCGTGAGCCTTCTCTGAGAGGGCCGTTAAATAAAACATTGTTTTTTTAAAAACAATTGTTGTTGTTTTTTGGCAAAGAGTAGCAGACACGACGCCGAGAGCCGAGCTTCGACATCAGTGATACTGCCACGAAAGCCAGTTACTTCATTGCTGCCAAACGAGCCTGAAAGTTTGTAAAAACATGCATCGTGCAACAGTTTCGGAAGTTGGGTTTTTTGACATTCACTGTATTTTGCACAAGAACTTATCATTAAATTTTGTTTTATGTTGAGATTGTACTCATTTTCGATAAAAACAGCTTTTCTTTTTGTGAAAATATTGCCGTTTTCATCATGTGTACTCTGTGCCACAATAAAGCAAAACTTTAAAAGTCAAATTCAAAGATTACCAAGGCACTATTTTATTGGTCCAGCCTAGATATGTGTGGCCGCTGAACTAAAATGTGTTTGACAGCCCTGATCTACAGTATAGGTTGGGTGGAATTGGCCCAGACTGCTCTTCTGTTTACATGAAAATAATGGTTTGGACAAGTGGTGTAAAAGGTGCCTGGAGGATCAGACTTCTGAGTTTTTTAAATGCTCCTTTTGCTGTTCTCCCTGCAACCTCAGAGCGGTGTATCAGTGCTCAGTGCACATTCAAACAGCTTTAAGATGCAGTATTTGAAGCGATAGGGTGGACCTAATTCGTGCTAAATTGACACATTTGGGTGTGAGCTGCAGTGCTTGAGTTGTGTGTTTTGGGGAATAGAGAGTTTCTCCCAGAGAATTGACTCTAATACGGTTCCAGTTTGAGCGAACCATAAGTGAACTGGCCATCTGCCAAGAGTTAATGTAGGACTGACGAAGCGGAGAGGTGGAAAAATAGCACCAAAGCTCAGTCACCCTTCTCTAGTTAAATAAAGGTTAATAATTACACAGAGAAATGGTTCTGTCAGCACTTCTTTGCGGCCTCAGATCCATCAGGGTTTAAAACTGTGCACCATAACAGTAGCAAGGAAGTGTGTGGAAACTCAGCCGAGCAGAGGATCGACACACAGACTTTTTTTCATTACCTTGGGATTAACACTCATTGGCAGATGGAAAAAAGAGAAACGACAAAAGGAGGGGGGCTTTATTTTGTCTCTGTGCAGTGCTGACTGAACTTCAATCTGGGTCAAATATGATCTAAGTGTAAACCTCTATCTCACAGGGAAAGTCTGGTTTGGATTTTTCACTGGAGAAAAACCACCAAGGATAACAAATGAGTGTTTGAGACAGAGAATCAACATACGATGTACTTTAAAAAAAACGTTCATTTATAATAGCAAGTTCCAGCCCTCGAAGCACCACCCTGCTTATCAGACTACATCCTGTTGACATTATCAAAGTCCTGCATTTTATGACATCAGCTCTTATAGACGGTTTCAAAACAGCAAATCATGATTTATTGCCCGGCTTGAACAAACTATTGCTGCATTATTGGGGGGGGAGGGTATTTGCGGAAACAGGTGGCTGATTAAAACACTGTTAACATAAGTGAAAGGCCATCGACAGTCAGTCCGAGTCACGAAAACAAGACCAGATATACAGTATCTACAGCTGCAGTAATATATGGGGCGAAGAAGATGAAGCATAATGAGACAGTTCACACAAGTGTAATGAAGGATCTTGTCATATGAGTTATAATAAAGCAAATTGTCTTCACTTTTGAAGCTCCTTGAAAAAAAAAAAACGTCTATTAAACTGGGACAGAGCACATTAATCATGTGATAAAAGAAATAAGTGAGCCAGAGTTAGACAAAATCAGCTAATTTGGTTCTGTGAAATATGTTTCTGCCTGACAGTGATTTAGATCACATTCACACGGTCACACACCGATGCAGCGGATCGGCCACGCTCATTGGCGGGGTTCAGAGTATTGCCCAAGGGTAATTCAAAACACAAACACATGAATATTTGGCGCTCAACCTGCCAACACCGGAACTGGAGGACAAGCATATTTCAGCAGTGGAGCCACAGTCTCAGTGATGTCATTAAAAGGGCAGGTATTGGATTAAAAAGCTGTGCTTTTAATGACATGAAGTCAATTAAACCTCCATGTAATCATCCTGCAGAGTGACCTCCATGTTTGAAAATGAAAGTAGTGTGACCAAGTTGAGGTGGGCTTTTGTCCTGCGGGTCGCGGCATGTACCACTTTTTCTGTTCTATATTGTTACTGACTGGTGTGATTTTGTTATTTATTTGTTTGTTTGTTTGTTTGTTTTTGTTTTAGGTTATTACTTTATTTTCATATGTTGTTTGTGAATGCAATTTGTTTGAGTTCTCCACTGCCAATTCAAAGAAACTGTCTTAGTGCTACGATTATAATTGACTTACCATATGTAATTTTTGCGCATTATTCTTTCGAACGTGGTCTGTTGAAAAACCTCATCCACAAGATGTGAAGAACACTTTCACTATAGATTTACTATATATTTAACTAAACCAACCACTTGAAAGTGTAAGTGAGTTTCACCCACCAATTCAACTAATTGTTTAACATGGAATTGTTACATCAGGAGATGAACTTAAGGACAAGAACATTACTATCACAGGGACTGGATCAGCAATGTCTAAGACCACAGTTGAAATATTATCAGGGGTGTCACCTATATACACTGAATCAGACAATATGAGCTTGTCTCTTTGTAGGTAACAGAGGAACACGCCATAGGCATTGTATCTGAAAGAAAAAAGAAATGCAAGGTTATAAACCAACTTATTTTTTGTGTCGTAATGAATAAAACAGGGATTTTAGTTGACTTTGGACGGAGAGCAAGAACGTGGGAGAATTTCTTACCAGCACTACAGGAAAGTTTGTTGTTGTTGAGGATTATACGGCTGGCAGTGAGTGGAAGTGGTCTTAACTAAATTAAAATGATAATATTTTTAGTGAAAGTGAAAGTTGGCATCATATTTCAGAAAATGCCGGTTTATTTATATCAGTACTTTAAAAAGCATAATTATAACAATATAACTATTTTCCTCATTATCATTAATGTCTTATCATGTGCTATTTTCATTATTGTGTGTTATAGATTTCTATTTTTATTCTTTCACCCCCTCCAAAAAACTGTGGTTTCTGTGCGGAACATGTAATTAAAACATTTCACTGCACATTATACTATGTATAATTGTTGTTTGTGATGAATAAAGGACTTCACTTGACTTGAATGTGACATAATAGGAAGAACAGAGATACTTCAAAACAAAGGAAATAAGGCATGCACACGAGAGAGATTAAATTAGAAACCTATCACATAAAAGAACTATCACGTCAAAACATATGCCTTTGATACCGGACCATTTTTGCGTCTGTATTCCATTCCGTTCAGTAATTGTTTAAATAAAGTGGAGCCATGAGGAGCTTGAACTGTATGTGTGAGGCTTTTTGGAGCTCAGCGTAATCCCAGCAGCTCTGCACTCTGCTGTGCAGTGACAGGATGCCGTCTCTAGATGTCGAGCAGATGCTAACGCAGCTCGGCTTTATCTCACCATCAGAGGCAGGCAGGGAAACGAGAGGAGCTGAAGGAGCCTTATCATTGCAGACACACACACACACACACACACACACACACACACACACACACACACACACACACACACACACACACACACACACATACACATGCAGTATCTTTCTCTCTCGCACACCCATGGTGCCCCCCCCCCCCCCCCCCCCCTCCCCTGCCATAGTCACCTGCACTTCACATACCACCACCGAGGAGTCAAACAGCCATCGGCATGCTGCCGATGTGTGCATGTGCTTGAATGCATTTATGAGCATGCATACATACAGTATGTGTTTAATGGGCATAATACTTTGCTGCACATGGTCACCTAAAGATAACTTGATATGGGAACATGCATTTAAACATGTTTACACACATTAGCGCTTGTGTAACAATGAATTATGTATTCATACACACAGAGAAGCAAAACAACATGACAGTTCGCAAAGAATCAACCAATGAAAATGAAAAACTTTCTTTTCTGCTCCTGGATCTGGTTGATTTTCATATTTCCAAGATGGCAGACCTCACTGCTGGTTACACCAAATCTGGCGAGAGGATCTTAATCCAACCTGGCCTCTGTTACTGGATCAGCGCAGTCTTGTTGAAAGGGGCCTTTTGCCTCATATGAGACTGGAAAGTGAACCCTGGCAGAGCCGAGCTCTGATTGGCTGAAAGTCACAGCTCTTTCAAATCAAATCTAGTGTGACAGCAGCCAATATACAGTTTGTTTTCAGTCGAGTGGAGGGAAGTCAGTCAGTATTGCCTCTATTATACAATCATACATGGCTTCACAGGGAAATGTTGAGATTGTTACAAATGACACTCTCACCACTATAAATCTGCATAGTTTTATCAATAAATGTAGGATTGAAAAAAAAATCCTTCTGCCTTCATAAAATTTAAAAGCCAGTCACTTTTATATATATATTTTTTTGCATCTTTTATGAAAAGTGCTATATAAACAAAGTTTATTTGATTTGTTTCAAAAAAAGAAATAATGTTTTCATGATGCAGAAAAAAAACTCACATCAGATCTAAAAGGCTTCAAATATAACAAAACTGTTTGTATTGTTACTGTAGACTGGTACATTTCATTATTATGAACATATTTATGTTCAATGAAAACTAATTCACATCTCTTTCTACCTAAATCTTTGTTCATATAAAAACAAACCTAAAAACAAAGAACAAAAAAACACTTGGGATATGCTTTCATGTAATACTAGCCTTAAAGACAGGTTTATACGTTGCTCACTGTGCCCAGTATTGTCCTTTTCAATATTATATACAGTCCATTTCTTCCATTTCTTTTCCAATTGTGCTACGTGGAATCTGACTATGTGTGCTACCCTCTTCCATTCAGAAGATTTGTCCCACAGTCTTTAGCCACTGCTGGTGTTTTTCTCCAAATTGCTTTCTTGATTGCAACTTACAAAAATTTTAGAAGATATTTTTATTTCTTTAGACAATTTCTTTGAGTATTTTATAAAGATATGGGACTGAACAACTATTGAGGAGTTCAAATCCAAACATTTGTCCCCAATTGTTTTTTAATTTCTGACCTTTCCAAAAAAAACACGATCATGACAAATGAGAAATGACAATTGTTTCCACAGTTTCACCAGCATACTTGTTGTACATGTAATTTCTTACTTTTTATTTTAGGTGCAATACAAAAGCCAACCAGATTCTTCCAGGAGAATTTCCTCCTAATGTATGACTTGGTGGTCCAGCGGTGTGCTTCTGAAGGTAAATCCACATTGTAGACAAACACACTAGAAACATTGTTGTCATACTAAAATCTAGAAGCGTACTGCTGATGATGATATAGAATCAATATTTCTCAACTGCCTATTATTTTGCCAATCCCCCATGAACCCCTGTACAAAATGTATCAATGTAGGATGATTTTGACATTCATCTGTAGATTAAACAGATAAGACATTGATGAGTGTTAATCTAGATCTGTCAGGGTTCGGTGGGTCCGGTCCTGGCAGTTTTGTGTTCTGTCTGTTTTGGTGGGTGTGGTCTTTCTGTTTTGTGTGCAGTGTTCCTTCCTCCCCCTCGCATGAGTCTGAGAGGATAACTTGTTTCACCTGTGGCTCATCAGCGGCTCCGCCCTTAAAAGCCTGGAGCTGCCAGTGGTCGTCGCCAGTCCGTACTCCTGTGAGGGTAGTCGTTTGTGCCAGCTCTCGCTTCAGGGTCTTGGGTCTGCCCCCCCCCCCCCCCCCCCCCCCCCCCCCGCCTCATGACAAGATCAATTAGCACTGCTGTGAACTGGTTTGAAAGTTGTGGACTGTACTGCACATGTGGCGTTAATTTAGTTTTATTCAGCTTTGATTATAAAGTAACAATTACAACATCAAGGCACAACCTGGAGCTTTGCATAGAACTCGACAATCCCACACGAGGAAGCATAATCGACAAAACTCCTTTAGAGGAAAACTTTTCAGTACCAGACTCAGGGGTGACTGCATCAGGTGGGAGTTATGAGATTAGAATAGAAAACAAGAATATTAAGAAATCCAAACAAATGAAATTGGTGGACTTGATGGGAACATGACGCACAGAATAAGAACTTTCAGTTTCAAGGTACAGAGAGAGAAAGAAGGAAGCACAGACTGCAGGAGACATGAGACATATACTGTATATGTATGAAGAGTAAGAAAAGGAAAGATTCTCACTGTAATAAACAAGATCTCTCAGAAGTCTCAAACTCCGATATCTTTACCAGAAAAGGTGAAGGTGACCTGAGTCAGCATGAACTATTCAGTAAGCTTTAGTCTTAAAAGTAGAGACTGTTTTAGCTTCCATAAACTGGAAGATGGTGAAAGCTCTGCCTCTCATTGTACTTTTAGAAACTCATGAAGCTCGAATGAACAGCAGAAACAATTATAAGAGATATAATGAGACCTGGTTGTTTGAGCTTCAGAAAATATTTAGAAATGGTATTTTAGGTTTTACAGGAAACTTGCCTAGCTTGAAGTTTTAAAATCCCCAAATCAGCCCAAAGTTTTCAAATAAATCGAGAACCTCTGGGAATTTATAGTTCTTCTCCTATTTATTGCAATCCCTAAATCCTTGCTAAAAAATACGGATCCCTTCTGGACAAAACAAACTGTTATGATACTCTAAATACAGATAGAAAAGCTAAATCAAGCGCCACAGAAAGACAAGCCCGTGTTACATCGTGTAGTGCGAGGTTGAACTACTGCACAATGGGTCCTCGGTAATCCGCGTGTCCAAAGTATGAAAAATTACATAACCTAATAGAAAAAGGACACAAAACAAGCTGATCTGCTGTGGAAACACAGAAATCACCCTTGTGGTTTCCCCCGAGTGATACGACTTCTTTAATCCTCAGTGTAAGATTAAAGAAGTCATTGAGATTTATTTTCCTCTGTTTTGCGCTTGGACGGACGGCGGGGAGCCTGCCGAGGCCTCAGCCATCTCTGAAAGTGATTATGTTTGAGGGTAATGCGGCGGTTTGAGACGACGCTGGCATCATATCTGAGAGGCAGCCTGAGGGGATGAGTCATCCACAGGACTTTCTTTCTCTCTTTTTCTTCCTCTCTCCATCCTCCTCCCATGCAGGCTCCTCATTCCTCCAGTCCTCTGCTTGTAATCTGCTGCCCTCAGCTCCTCTCCCATTTGGCTGTTGTTCTCATTGTTTGGCTTTCTCGCGGCTGCATTAATCATCTGTAATCATGTCCATAATCAGAGAATATTGGAATTTGATCAATATTAAAAACTCATCGTCCTCTTCGGCTGAAAATGCTGATGTACGGCAAACTTGACATTAAGTCGATAACTATAGCTGTGATGTCATTCGCATCACCACTTTGGATCCATTTGTCTCTTTCTGATTGGGTTCTTTGAATACGCATCTCAACCAAACACCATCATTTGATCCCTCAGGAGCGCAGATGGTTGTGATTGTTCATCCTAAAATGGCAATCAGCTCCTGCGGTTGAACATAGCTTTACTGCAAAATTTTCTGTAATCTGCCCACAACCAAACAAACAATAGCGCCATTCACAACATCGGTTGGCAGGGAGGAAATACAGCCTGTTGGGGAAAAGCGTTGGTCACATGCCCACGCCATGTCTGTCCTTTTTGAAACATCCTCCGGAAGTCTCTGAGCTTGGCTTTAAACACTCCAGAGGAAGAAATACCTTTGTTGATGGATCAGGGTCAAACTGTTACATGTGAAGGTGTGTGTGGTACAATCTATTTTCAGAAGATCCTCTAGGTGTTCAGCTGCATTCACAGTGGAGATGGAATTTCTACTTCCTGTTTTGTCATTGACGTGAAAGGCAAAAAAAACCCAAACTGCAACCCTTTTGATTAACTTCAATTTACTGTGTCCAATATTCAACTGGAGGCTTCGCACAAACACCCACGGCAGAGCAAACAAAACGCCTGACCTGACAATTCACCCCTGACTGTTATTTCTCTGTGCAGCTGAGCGTGCAAGGCACAGCCATAAAAAGAAAAACAGCACGGGCACGCTCGTCTAGTTAACTCTTCGAAAATGTTTAAGATTGAGAGTGTTTGCAAGGTAGTGCATGCACATCCTGTAATCTGCCCAGGTCGGGCACAGGAAAGGACAATCAATGGTACTTCTTCACCTCTCCTATTAAAGACGTCTCGATAATGTGCACGTCTTGTTTTATTGTCGGGGCTGAGGCAACTTCACTGTTTGCCCACCAACATCTCTCAAAATGTTTTGGGTTTTTTTGCGTGATGGTGTTGAACGGCAAACAGAAGGTGTGGCTCTTTTCCTGTTTTCTGATCGAAGCCATTCAGTGAACTAACAAACACAGGGGTACTCTCGTCTGGACAGGAATGTGAAGCAGACCTTATGTTAATCATTTCTTCATGATTTACAAAATAAAGAAGCAGCATTATATTTTACTCTTTCTGCCGCTTACATCCCATTCGCAAAACGTTTTCAAGTGAAGACAGAAACCGTTTGTTGTGTTTTGGGTGTCCGTTTACATGACAACTGCTCTCCGAGCCACTGAAAATGCAACTTTTCTGAAAAAGGCTCCAAATTAGAAATTTTTTGGGGAAAATGCTCTGACTCATATCTCTGTGGAAACAATGGAAAACACAACTTTTGAAAATGCTCAGACAAAGTCTCCATGGAAACGGGGGGGGGGGGGGAAATGTGGTTAACAACAATATCTGCCTCACATGACTCACCAGTCCATATTCTCCTGGAATAATAGCAATCCAGCTTTGTCACCAAATGTCTTTGTACTTCAACTGTTAATGTTTAAAGCACCATGATCCCTGCTCATATGTGTGTGTGTGATTTCATTACAAAAACAACCAACAGCAGCCACTACTGGCCCTACATGCTCACTACATCGTTCTCAGCAATTCTGATGTTTCTGTTTGAACTGACGTTGTTTTCGAAACAGTGCAAGCAGACACACCCAAACACACAATAAAAGTTTTCGCTTCTCACTTGAAAACGTGTAAATGAGAATAACACACAAATGACCATTGTCTTACCTTTTGGTGACAAACTTCAGCATTTTTCTGTACGGATATTGTGCTTGGAAAAAAATGGAATTGAAGTTGAGGATGTGAAAAGAGCTGGTGAACGATAGTAAACTACAGTATCTACTTCGGTTTGTAGTTAAGTCTATAAGACAACGTCTCACCGCAAAAGCTCTCAGTATGGACAGGGTATGCAGAGGAGTCACTCTCGTGTGATTTATGAAAACAAGGCTGCCGGTGGCTGGTCGCCCGTATAATGATGTCGATCAGCGCCACCTTCACCTCTCTTTCCTACGGGTCACTGCCTTTTGCAGGCAACACAAATTACCTCGACACCAACCTCATCAACTTTAATACCTGTCGGAGGCTGTGTCTGTGGCCGCCCGCAGTCGTGTTTCATTTACCGTTTAAACAACAGGTCTCTCCAGTTTGTAATCATTTGGTTCAATACAGCTCAGACTGACTGTGTCCAAATCCAATCAAGTACAAATCTAAAAGAGTTTCCTTTCATTTAGTCCCAGTCCTTCTTGTTGTTTCAAGTGCACGTCGCTCTGATGCTTCAGTATTTCACTTGTCTGTCAGTCGTTCAGTGCAGATTTTCTCTTGCTTGGGATAATCTGTTTCTCAGAAAGTGTGCACTTTATCTGGTCTTTACTTTGAATAAATCATCCTCCATTCTGCTGATCAGAGACGTTCTCTTCAGCTTGAAGACATCAGTCAGAGTTTGGAAGTCATGGTTCTCACTATTGTTGAAATATTAAATATGTATATAATCTGTGTCATCATTTCGAGTGCAATACTACCCACTAACCCAACAAGCAACTCATGAGTCAAATCGCTCTGTAACCAGTTATATTTGACTGAGCTTGGAACAATGGACATTTATTGTCTTGTCTGTTTCGGGTTTGATTTTAAGTCTCATGCTGTCTCGTTTCAGACCCTGTTTACATTGAAATGTTTCAAGTGAAAATGCATCGTTTTTGCGTTTTCGTTTCAGAAAAGTTTTGCATTCACGTGGCAGCATTTTCAAAATGATAGAAAATGATAGAGAATAGTAGAGAACAATACACAATAAAGATTAACAATGGCGAGTCCAGGGACATTCGTATGGACAGGCGACAAAGTCGGATTGTTATTCCGGGTGACTCTCAACTCTAAAACTATCATGTCTCAGGAGAATGTGGACTGGCAGTCATGACTCTCTGGAGGCTGCCATTGTTGTTATTGTCCATCTACCCGTGCATGTGCAGAAGAACTGTTTACTACGGTGATTGTGCACTTGCGCAGTAGCAGCATTAAACGGAGACGGGGACGGAGCTTTTTTGAAAACTGCGCAAGACAGGTTGTAACCAACCTACGTGACTCTGAGGCCTCCGATTGCTCTGCGGTCAAGCTCTGGCAGTTTCATTTAGAAACAGGTGAAGCAAACAAGGCTTCAAAAGAATTCCTGCTCCCTTGGCAGCCTCCTTGGTCCAGAGAGTATCTAGATGCTTACACAAGTATAATCAGAATTAACAGTCACTTAACTTGATTTTAAACACTACAACATGTAAAAGGGAAATTCAGCTATGGTCAGACAGTCACATTCAAGTCTCTCAGTCATGATGTACATTTTTCTGTCAAAGAGGACCAGAAAGACATTTGACCCAACCAAACAGCTGATCTGTGGATGGAGTCAGACTGAAAGAGGCTCAACAGGGACAGAGACATGCATCTGCAGTGTCTCCATCTTCTACTATGCGTGAAACGTCAATTGAGGACAGTGAAGAAGGAAAAAAAGAAACAAAATAATTCCAATATGGGCATTAAAGACTGTTTTTCCTGTTTATAAATGGGTTATATCTGGGTGCTCTGGCTTCCTCGTACAATTTAAAGACATGCTCGTTTGTTTAGTTGCCTCAGAGGTGTGAGTGTGTTTGTTTTTCTGCGTTAGACTTTTGATTGACTGGCAAACCATCCAAGGTATATCCTGCTTTTCGTCCATTTTGTCCTGGGACATATTTTAGCTCCTTGCAACTCCAGTTTGGATAAGTGGGTAGAGGACATACTGTAGATAGATAATTCTAAATTATTTTGCCAGATGATACTTTGAAAAATGACAAACTTTGGCCTCATAGGAAATCCTAACACTGCCACTCTCTCCAAATAAAGATTGTTGTCGTTATTTTTGCCAACTTGATAGCCTGACTAATTAATTTTCATGGGACCGAAGTGTCTTTAAAAGATTCAAAATGCCATTAGCAACAGCATCCGGATATATTCATGCTGTAGGTTTCGACATGTCTCCTACAGCACCTACAAACATTATAAATGTGTTGGACTAGGGTCTGATTTTACAGTTTAAGGGCTAAGCCCATTGCAAAAACATATTTCTGTTTACGACATACATGAGCACAACCTGAGATTTTCTTTTTTTTTTTCTGTTTGTTGTTGTAACTTACAAAATATTTTGCTCAAGGCCAAACATGATTGAGGTGCTTTTCTGTAGCCATCCAAGCCAGAGAAGCCAGCTTTAATAAGCATGACCTTGGACTTCTCTTGTCAAATGTGTTGTCCTCCCATGCAGAGCTGCCACTCAATGCACGGATTGTACTTTTCAGTTTTTTCTGGCAAATATTTTCAAAAAGGGGATCACAAGATTATTAATAGGAATTATTGTTGTTTTCCCTTCTTTTATGATGGACAGCGATCCAGCAATCTTGAGGGTGGAGTCAGACAAGTACCTGAAACAAGAGAAATTAAGGTTCAAACAAAGTACACAAGAACAGAAAAGTTAGTTTTTTCTCCCAAGAACTGTGAGAAATGATGAATGTCATTCGTTTTTCCAGTTGGTGCAATCCTGCCTCATGATTGTCTATAAGTCTACGAGGGAAGGTGCACACAAGATACACGCATCTTGTTCGCAACCTACAATTTTCTTCAAACGAACTGGCCAACCCCATTTAGAAACAGCTTCAAAAACAGCTTGTTTTCAACTCTCTGTTGTTTGACAGTTGGTCAGGTTAAGAAAGTTACAAGTTTTACCGTTTGTGAATACTGACTCACATCCCTGTGGTGAAAGATTTGCACTAATCTACATGCTTGCCCAAGTGTTTGTGATCCAATTGAAATGTTAAAATAACCTAGTAAGCCTGTGTGCATACAGTTTTATCCGTGTGTGTGTGTGTGTGTGTGTGTGTGTGTGTGTGTGTGTGTGTGTGTGTGTGTGTGTGTGTGTGTGTGTGTGTGTGTGTGTGTGTGTGTGTGTGTGTGTGTGTGTGTGTGTGTGTGTGTGTGTGTGTGTGTGTGTGTGTGTGTGTGTGTGTGTGTGTGTGTGTGTGTGTGTGTGTGTGTGTGTGTGTGTGTGTGTGTGTGTGTGTGTGTGTGTGTGTGTGGGAGAAGCTCGTTAATGAGCAGCTATTTTCAACCCTCTCCAGGACAGGATGTTGTATTTGCTGTGACTACTCTGCAGCGGGTGACACACATCAAATCAACACAGACAGAAATGGACCATTAATGAGCCTTCGAAATTCAGGCAGCAGTTCTGATATGTCCCCGGGCACCATCACTCTGTACGTGTGTGTGTTGGTGTGTTCAACTCCCTCTGTGGGGTCCAAAACCTGAGAGTACAATGCATTCCAACCAAGACAAAAGCTATTGCACATTGCAAATTCTGATCACAATTTTCAGCTAAAGTTACACTTCAGTTAGTACTTAATAGCAGGAAATGTCAGCGTAATGTTGTCTGAGGTGATGTAATGTGTTTGTATACTTGCAATGTGTTGTAGGCACCCATCAACATCAATCTGTTATCAAAGTCATGTTATAGATGCTTTGTTCTTTAGTAGTCCTCTTTAAGTAAATCTTAACATCATGAAGACAACTAAGGACATGTTAGACTATGGTAAAAGTTAAGTTAAGCCTGTAGTGTTATTGTTATCTAAGTAGTATTTACATTACATTGTGACCTACTATAGTTGTTTTTAGTTAAGTCACCACACCTGACTGCATGGATGGGTTGTATCAATCTGAGTTTAAACACTGGCTCACCTACTTTAGCTACTGTCTCATTGAAACAATTTCTCTTGTCCATAAAGCAGTCAGGTCCAAATGATTTTATTAGAAGCCTCGGACTATTGCCTGTGTTATTGTGTCAAATTACGTAAGAGGCGAGACATTTGGAGTTTTTAGGCCAGGGTAATGACAATTTTCAGTTTCCTCTGTGCTGATTGGATTATTTGGAACATTTCTGCAGGGAAAAGATCATAAATAAATTGTGCTTCTTTAAAAAAAAAAACTACTAAAAAGGCATTTTTTTGATAGAATGAAACATATTTCTTTTTCTAAATATCCTTCAAAGGGTAAACATTAATTTCTAACATGTCTTATTTTGCAAGATAGATAGATGCTTTTTTTTAAGAGTCTAGATTTTCCTGTTTTTAACCTGAATGTGTTCCAAATACTTGAAGCCTCGAAGAAGAAGCCTTGTCCTAGATGCCAGAGTCCTTTTCCTCTGCATCATGCTGGCCGCCCAGGGTGGCTGTAATTGGTCAATGTGCCATAGCTAATATTGTGATATTAGGCAGATATAATGTCTTCCATCCTCCATATTCTCACTTTAGCCCATTGGCATGTTACATGTTGTCAATTCTCTAAACACTTGAAAGACATCCAGTCATTCAGAGCACATGCACTCTTAACAGCCATACTAACACAGTATTATGCTGCTGAAGGTACCAAGAGTTGTATGTGTATGAATTACAATCATTTCTATTGTGCATTGTGCCAGAGTCATGCGACACAAGATGCATGTTTGTTTTTTGAAACCACAAACTTTAAAGCCACCTGCTAAAATACCTCAACTCCCCCCAACTCAATCATCCTCCACACGGCAAAAAAAAAAAAATGAACAGAGGGTTCAAAGAATCCATTGTGATTTTTCTTCTTTTTTTTCTGGATGCAACAAACTCAATTGTTGACTGAGATGTCAAGACAAGGTTGCAGTTTTTGCTCCATGCAATGAACAAATTGAGAAAACAGAAGAGAACTTTACTTGACATGAGCTATGTCATTGCCACTCTTTTTGTATACATTTCAATTAAAGGTAATTTACTTCCTGTCTTCATGAATCCAATCAGTAAAAAAGTAAAGAAAAAAAATGGGTGACTGCACCTTATAATCAATAAACCTCCATACAATTGATGAGAAAATAAATTGCATGTATTAAATGTCATCTGTGTATATGTTTACCACTCTTTCCAATGGCTTGTTCGAAACTCATTTCAAGCCTCATTTGGGGCTGACTTTCATTTTCACACTGTAAGTTCAATAGGTTGAGTGAGGGTGGCTGCAGTGACACGTCATACTGGATATTTTTTGCAGCGTGGGACACGGCAAAGCGGTGCCAGCCCGGCATGGATGGTGTCGTCGACCTCGCTCTGTGATTAAACTGACAGTTGGGATGTCGCAGAGCGCCAAAGCACTGCTATCGAAACTGTGAACTGGCTGCCATAATTAACGGCTTCGGCTGTACAAGGAACAACGTGCCAGAGCAGCTGAGAGCGAATCAGACACACAGTCAGCGGCCTGAGAAATAAACTGTGAGGATGACACTGTTTTTGGCTCACTGCAAGGCATAAACTCACTTTATTTGCATTGGGAAAAAAGAAAAAATATGTCTTGAAGGTGGTAATGTTTCACAAACATGCTCTGATAAGAGAAATATGTTCCACGTGGATGCTGACAAAACTAAAACGGCTGCGAACTACTTAGAATTTAACAGCAAACTAATAATCTGAAGGTTTAGAGAAAGCTGATCACTTGTCGTGCTCTGCCATTGGCTTTATTGTATGATCATTAACCACAGAAGGTTTATTGATTCAGCCGGGCAGCGCTCAATAACTTACACTGCACACTCGCTTTTACTGCGACCAACCAAGCAGCTGGTCATGACGGAGGTGAGTGACTCCATTAACAAATCCCCTTGCTTGTGTTATGACATTTGCATTCGACTATGCATTAAATGATTCTACAACAGCAGTAATTTGAACTCTGTGAAATGGAGTGGGACAAGGCCTTTTGAAGGGCAATTAAGGCCCTTAGTGTAGATGAGGACAGCTATATTTTGGCATGAATTATAAACCAATCAGCCATAAAATCGGGACCTCTGACAGGTGGCATGAATAACACTGATCATCACCTCACCATGGCAGCTATTAAAGCTTCTGCAGTGGTCAGAGTCTATCAAAAGGGGTCCACGGAAGGAAAAGCAGTGATCAGCCAGCATGGTTACAGGAAGCCAAAGTTCATTAGTGGACATAGGGGGGAAACAGACAGTCCAAAGTTGATGCATATACTGCCTGATTTTCAAAACAGTGGTTTAAAATTATAAAACTGGACACATGATCGCTGATCTGCTGACAGGGGTGCACTGACAATTCCGTCTGACGGACATGCAAAATAATACACACTGTCCGTTTAGTACATTTGCACTCTATGAATACGGAATATTGGATAGATCTTCCAGAGTGCACAAAATAGCACAACGTGTGATGTGATTTAGGCTCCATTTAAATGTTTCAGATGAAAATCTGTCGTTTTTACATTTACTTTACGGAAAGTTTCGCATTTTAACGGGAATGGCAGAAACGCTGAAAATGATGACGTCATTAAGTTGAGCCACTAGTGGGTGCTGTTGTTTGGTTTTGTAATGAAACACACACGTGCAGAGAAAAATACACTATTAGGCTTAAAGTTTAACAATGGCGAGTACATACTGATATTCGTATGGACAAACGATTAAGTTGGATTACTGTTATGGCTGACTCTCGACAATAAAACAACTAAATCCCAGGACATTATCTCCTGGGAGTCATGCCAGTCTGGAAGTCCTAATTGTTGTTAATGTCCATTTACTGGTACATTTGCAGAAGAACAATTTACTACGGCCGCGGTGCCCTTGAGCAGTAGCAGCATTTCAGGAGAGTTGCGTTTGGCCCCGTTTCCAAGGAGATGGAGTCAAAGCGTTTTGGAAAACTATTGTCGTATAAACGGACCCTCAAATAGAAATGAAAGTTTTTTCCATTTTCAGTTGATAACATTGACATGTAAACAGGACCTTAGTACCTCTGAAAATACTAGTATTGTTTAATGTTGCGTCTGTTTTTACAGCGTATGAAAAGGTGGAGCAAATCAGTTCAGGCTTCAGCAGAGATGCTGTTCTTATTGTGTGGACAAGACATTTCCTCACTTGTCTCACCGCAACTATTCTTTGCAGACGTTATACGATTTTGTGATTGATCATCATGATATACTTTTTTCTTTTCTTTTTTTTTTTTTCACAATTACTATTTATTTGCTGTAAGGCTCCACGAACATGTCGAACATGATTGCAAGTAAATCAACACAAACGTGACGCGTTTTTCAGCTGATTGTCCTCATGTCTATTCTGTAAATAGGCAGTTTTAGTGCATTTTGTGCAGGATCGTAGTCAATCAGGCATATAATTGATTTTCTTTTTCCTGAGATAACTAAAACAAGCACAGGACATTTCATATTTCATGAGAAACTTTGTCAAAATTTTACATGCAGATGGAAAAAGACTCCCATCATCTTTCCATGTGGCAAGTGGCCGATAGCGTCTGTGTAACACATGGATCCACAATAAGGCGAGTTTGTCTACTTTGGCACAAATCACCTGTATATCAAATGTAATAATTCTTTATGCTTAAAATTAGGTCCTTGTTTGTTGCAGCTCAGTAGATGTTAACATTTTACCAAAATGCATCAATAAAGACCCGAGTCAGGCTCTTGCCCTCATGCTCCAGCAAACTCTTGAGATTCAAACTTTCCAACAAATTCCTTATGGTACCAAGAGTGAAGCAGATGACAGTTCAATAGTACCTTTTTTCTTTTCATAATGATGAAATAATAACACAGCAGCTACAGTAGCAGCAGCAAACAAACAGCTCAAATTGCCAATACAGTCGATAAGTCCGTTGGAGAATGGTCCGCATATTCATCATTTGTTAGACTTTCATTCATGGATGACAAACTGCTGGAAACCAACTCCATAAGATACATTAAAGATTTAACATTTATTCAGCTGTAACCTGACAAGGATGAAGTACCTGTGGAGGATGAAATATAGATCAAACAGTTAAATCTAGTTATGGGTCAGTGACTGCACCATCCATCCATCCATCCATCCATCCATCCATCTGTTGGAGGAATCCAGAGCTCACAGAGGACACTCACATAGAGATCATGTAAACTCCACATAGAAAGCATGCACGTCTTTGAGGTGAATTGATGACTTTAAATTGAGTTAGTGAATCTCTCTGTCACTACCCTGTGACCGACTGGTGACCTTTCCACGGTGCAACCTGCCTTCTGCTTCAGCTCCAACCCACCGTGATCCTAAGTTGGATGAAGCTGTATAGATGGATGGATAACTTGGATTGGTCAGGGAAAGACCAGTGCATAAAAAATAATTCTGAGGTGTTTAAGCACACATCAGACTGTAAATCATCATAATCAGCCGCATCATAACTTTTACTGTCTGTGTAAACACGTGCTGGGCTGGTGCTTCATCCACTGGTGGGGTTGAGTTGTGTCTTATTATGCTGTACGCAGAGAACATAGTGTGTCCACCACTGAATAAATCTACACTCAGCAAGGTCACACCTGTAAATATTGTCTCTGGCCCTGGACCAGTTTCCCAACCAGCTGTCACTGCAGAGTGTTGCTCGCCGCTTCACACACACACACACACACACACACACACACACACACACACACACACACACACACACACACACACACACACACACACACACACACACACACACACACACACACACACACACACACACACACACACACACACACACACACACCTTTTCATGCCTTTCAGGGACATTGATTTAACATCCTGCTTGTAGAAGCTTATTCAAAATTTAGTCATAGCTGATGGCTTAACACAAAAATGTGTGTGTACATAGGGTGCAACAACAGTAATACTATATATATATATATATATATATATATATATATATATATACCCTCGTGCAAATACTGTACAAGTGTACAGAATGTGCTGTGTTGCTTGCTGTGGGTTTGGAATCACAGGCAGATGTGCTGGTTGCTGTTAACTGAAGTCACCTCACCAAATAATTTCTGTCAAGTAATGCGAAGCAGCTGACTGTGTCCTAATTCGGCTTTAATCACAGGTTTAATGAATTAGAATTGGATGTGGGCGCTTCACCAGTTCATCAGCTGCTTTCATTTCCTGTATGAGAACAGTGGTAGTGTTATCCCGAACAGCAGCTCTCACTCTCATCACGCAGTAGTCCAGTTTCCTGTTTATGTACACTTACCATTATGAATGGGGTCGAGTTTAATCATTGTCATTTACATTTGTGAGCCATGCATTTGTGGAATGAGCAGCAGAGCAGTCGAGCTCAGTATATGGGTTGGCCCCCATGCCAAACAGTTCATTCTGTTGTTGCTGTTGTTTATCGCTTTGAGCCTCTGCTTCCTCCAGGTGCTGACAAGGTGCCAATCATGCAGGCAGTTTGATTGGTGGCTGATTAACTGCATCGCCACTACGTCTCGCTTCTTCAGACTTCAATCAACAATAGAAGACCAAACAGGAACCGGCAGCAGAACAGGCTGCTTACATTAGCATCAAATATTTTATGGGTGCAACCATAATAATCTGCCACACATACCACAAATGCATGTTCCACAAGAACAAATTTCTCAATTCCCTTACTTTCCAGGCCATGCTTATTTGGAAAAAAGCATTTGATATGTTTATACATTCTTTTCTGAAACTGCTGTATTGCACCTTCAGAAGTTTAAACTGATACAATTATTTACATTCTTTATGAAATATTAAATGATTGTACATCTTTATGTCTAATATCCGTGGAACATTTCTATCGCAGAAAAAAACAGCATTTCATCTTTAAATACGTAAGACAGTTTTTTTTCTCATTACATTCAATCCCTTTTTCTCTCGAAGAGAAGATTGCCAAATGGATGATATCTCATTTTTTTTCTAGAGGAAGCTGTCAGACAACTGAGAGATTGTTTTTTTTCTCTCTCAAATAAGTAAAGAAAGGAGCTGCAGTGAAGAAAAGGTTTTTACTTGTCTCCCGTGCACCACAGTGAGTTCTGCCCATGTGTCAAGTAATAACCAGACAGTCAATCATTATTCTCTCAAAGTTCTTGGAAAAAAGATGAAAAAGCCTTTTGGTGTTAGACTCATGCTGCATGTGAATGAGCAAGCGTGGCAATATATTGAGAAAGCAGGTAAAGAACTGTGTCGATGGAGTGTCTAGACACCCGGCTCTGGTTCTTGTGTACAGAAATAGACGGTGACCTGCTGCGTGTCTGTCAGGTAACACACACTGCAGCATCGGGGATTTGGCTCAGTCAGTCTGTTTTATCAAAGCAGCTGGCAGTACAGGACATTACATTCATACATCGAGCCCAGAGTCACTCAGCCTATAGACCTCAGGTTTTTATTTATTTATTTTTTTTAGTTTAAAGACTGAAGGTTGGTACTTGTGAATGTATCAAAACGAGATGGAAATGAATCATTATAAATGACACCAACAAAACATCACAATGTCTATAGAGAACCAGCAGTCACTTACTACCTCGCTGAGACCAATTATATAACATTTCAAGTAAAAAGTTTAGTTTTCGTGATGTGTTTTTTTTTTCAGAAAAGACTGGCATTTTTTGCAATTACAGGGCAATGTTTTGAAAAAATATCTGTTTGCTTGAAAACGGCAAAAAAGCTTAAAATATATTCATGTCATTAGTGTGTGTTATAGCTTGTTTTTCTAACGAAATCTCGCACACAGACCAGAAAATACAGTATAAACATCAACAATCGCTAGTACAGACATTCATATGGATAAACGGATGTCTGTCAACTATAAAACTACAAAGTCCCACAAGAATATGGACTCGGAGTTATGACTCTAGAAGCCACCAGTGTTGTTAATTTCCATTTTATTAGGCCTCCGTTTGTCCCGTCTAATCCTCCGTGAAGTCTGTGTCTGTCTCCTGTCTTTGTGTGTGTTCATTGCTTCTGGTAAAAATGGTAAATGGTAAATGGACTTCACTTATACATCGCTTTTCAACAGCGTGAGCGTTCCCAACGAGCATTACATGGTTAGCCAACACACTGCGACCATGCGAAGCACTGTCAATCCAATCACACCTGCAACCTTCCGATTGGGAAATAGGAGTACTGGCAACTGACCCATACAGGGAGGGGAACTGAGGTCATGTTTACACGTACCCGGGTTTTTATGGGTTTCACAGGTTATCCCCTAAGACGCAACAGAGATTTTCTATTTTCCCTTGAAAAAGTTGTGTAAATGGGGCCTAAATGTTTATGTTTATTTGATCGATTAAATTGAGCCCTGAAAATCAAACTGCACACTGACATAATGAAGGTCACGACCCTTTTTCGATGAAGTACAAGTTTTGAAACTATGATGGCTGCTTTTTTAAATCAATGGGGCCATATGTTCCACCAGTATGTGTTTGATCTTTTCACAAGTTATTATTATCATAAACATATCTTTTTTGCCAGAAACACTAATATCAAACAGCTGTACTCTCTGATAAACCAAAGCAGTATGTCCAAGTCATTTACCCTGATTGATGCATGAGCAGAACTGATCCCATAATTCTGTTTAACACCCCAGTTATTTTTCAGGACTTGACAGGAATAGACCTCATCCCCACCACATCTACTTACCCTGAGTAAACACCTCATTATTACCACCTTTGATTTACTCGCTATGTATGACAAACTTTCCTGGTAATATAAATAAAATTATGAATTTATGGTTAGGGTTAGATCAACATCAGTAAGCTTGTTATCTCACTATAAGATGTATTCATTTTTTAGTGAGAAATCTCTAATAGATTGTATCACACCTATAACTCACAGTAAAATAAGTTTTCCTTAATATTTATAATTTGTTATATGTCCTGCGAATTGTTATAAGACACCCCCGAAGGTATGCATGAGAAGTTGTTGGGAAAAAATAGAGAAGACAGAAAAAGTGCTCTGTTATACATCTGTTTAATAAAATCAAGGCTATCGTCAATCAACAACAAAAAATATGTGGACTTGGCCTTGTGCTCCAGTAGCCAGGTCTATAAATGTTGTTTGTGTACAAATTGTTTACAAGGTATACTCTCACACTCCTCTTACTCATCTCCCCTAAGGTATTATCAAATATAAATGTTATGAAAGATCATCACCAGGATCTATCAAAGTAAGTATACATTTATTTGAAACAGCCTTGCATTGATTCTATTTGAAGTGCAAAATAAACAGTATGTATGATGGGAGATATGAGTGCACCAACAAGCAAGACAACAAGATCAGGTGTGGAGAAACTGGCAGCCTCTGGAGCGAAACAGAAACAAGGACCCACATGTGGAAGAAGAACCATTGACAAGCTGCACAGTGGTCGTGGTGACCATTGTTGTTTCATAGAGATGGAATAGTTCAATGAGACTTGTTTGTTCTTTGAAAACATACATGGAGTTTTTTGTGTGAGGATGATGGATGGATGGATGGATGGATGGATGGATGGATGGATGGAAAGTTCACAGGGATGTAATCAAAATACTGTATGACATACAGTATATAAACAGTGGGACCTTGAAAGTCAAAGACAGAAAATCCCAGATGTTAAACTGAATTAGACTAAAATGAACTTTGAAGTGCACAAGCAGAATCAGTTACTTTATTCTTTTCTGAGGTACATTAATGCCACATAACAAACTCATGCACATCCAGCACCATTGACAAATACAGTGGCGTAAACCACTCAAGTTGATGTTTGATATTTGCAGTATAGAAATGCAACCAAATGCCTGGCAGGGCATCCTGCAAATTTGCCAGTATGCGTTTCCAAATAGAGCCACTAACTTAAATAATGTATTGCCTGCCATGTATACCTAGCTTTAGCAATGGGGATCTATGCATTAGATATTCATCTATAGACTTTCAGGGGTCTGCAGGGAGAAAAAGTATTGGTAGATCCATTTGAAAGGCTTTTCCAATCTTTTCCTGCACCCTTCTCATCTGCCAGATGGTACTAAATACATTTTATCTACCATTGGAGAAAAAAATTCACATCTCGTTCATCAGCAGGACCTCAAACCCTTATCATCCTGTCATACAGCTGTATAGATAGAAATTGGCCTGTGACGCACCTCTTTGATTTTTCTGTAGGTACCCCCACTTTTCTCTTTATCCAAGCTCAAAAGCAATGGTAGATCCATCATTTACAATGCTGCCATTCTGCCATTCCATCCCCACATGCCAGAGGCTACTCTTATATTTCATCTTTGGTAAAGTTCATATCTCATTTGAAACGGAGGCTCATATATGAAAAAATGAGTATGTGACGAGAACGTGCTCACCTTATGCATACTTAATAGCTGACATACGCTGATTTCCAGAGCCCAAGCTCCAGTAATAAGGCAGTGATTTGATAGAAAATTTGATTTATTTGGAAAGTGAAGCATTAGCATTGTTTAGGCGGTAAACAATAAATCCGATTGGTATTTATAAACAAAATGTGATTTTTTTCTAAAAATTTCACATTTAGCAGTGTTGTGTATAAGGGGACAGACACCCTTGAAAAGCCACTAGCCTATTGCCAGGCTCACACAACAAAAGAGAGAGATCCTTCCCATAGCCCAAAAACAATCATGAATGCCATAAATGCATATGTGACTTTCTTTCTGAGTACCTGAAGGAAATCCATGCAAGCTCTCCAATAGAATGCTATCTCTCTATTGCTAATGAGTGCACAAACCAAATGCTAAACCTCAGTATTTACCTGCATTGTGTTCAATGGAATCAGCAACATCTCATTCAGCCATAGTGCAAGTGATGCATTGATGTTCTTCTGTATTTGTAAGGATAGTGAGAGGCTGAAGTGGCACTATGAGGTCCAGTAGCACAGCCTTCTCAGGTTCCTTGTACTGTCATAATATTAATGAGGGTTTTATTCGATCACAGTACTATGAACCTCTCCAGCCATGTAAGTGAAACTACCAATAAGATGTATTACCTGGGTTTAGTCATCTTTCTTCCAAAAAAAATCTATATTCACACTGTGTGTATCTGGTCTATTTGTCCACATAGCTACAGTGGAAGTCTCAGCCTAATCGGTACACTTCAGTGAACCTCATTGATTTATTGATGCTTCAGTATTCCAACAGTATCACAATAGTCTGATGCATTGTATCTACTGCTTTGACTTACTGAAGGCCTGCTATCAGGTTTTGGTCTCTGTTCTTCTGGCAGCACTGTTGATTTCGACTAAAGATTGTTGTTGCACACCTGAGCGAGATGGCAGCACAGCCGATTGAGGATGACGCGTTTACTGACTCAGGCCACAGGTCAGTGGCCACACCGAAGGGGCAGAAACATCGGGACGCAGCCTGACATCCACAAGCCTCTGTTCCAATGAGAGACAGGACAAACACCTGGAATGGATGGAAGAGACTGTATGATAGAATCAATCCAACTATAAATCACATTGGGTTATTTACATTTACATTTCCGTTTCCATTTACATTATGTTCCCGGCAGCCACGGCGGCCACGTTTGCCAGAAACGTAATGCGCCGTGGGATTTTGGCCAATTTTTTCTTTGTATTCTAGTCTTGACAACTTTCCTCACAGTCCGTCACGGACCATGGGGGGAAAGTGGCTGCTGAGTTCCGGAGGCTCCAAGTCGCACTACGGTTCATCCAGCTGTCTATCACAGATTCCCTCAAGGCCTGTCACGTTCTGGTGGGACCCTTCACATTTGTCGCGTTCTGAGGAAGGTCTGGAATGTTTTTCACCTTCTTTCAAGGTTTTCTATGGATGAAACATGGACGCCGGGCCATTTTGAAGCACGTTGCAGAGAGGGAAGGCCAGAGTGCAACAGGTAGGAAGAAAGCAGGTGAGAAGGGCACGATCCATGTGGGTGCGCAAATGCTTATCAGAAGACAGAAGCTGGGGCACTACTCGACATTTCTTACCAGGGAGTTCCGCACCAAAGATGTCAAATAATTCATGAACTATCTGAGGATGCCCCCAGAGCTCTTCCACGAGATCCTGGAAAAATTAATAACAGCCGGTAAGGAAAATGCACAGGAACTGTCCCTGGTGCTGAAATCTAGGTTCAGCATAGAATGCAACGCGTCGGGTCGACAAACCATCACACGCCGGGACAAGCCACGAATGAACGCGATGAAACGGCTACCATACACCATTGCTTGCTGTGAGAACCGTGACGAAGGCGCGATGTAAAAATCTGGCACGGCACCCACAGCAATCACGACCTGTTACGTTTGTCCATCCCGTCCCCCTGCGTTGTCTCACGTCCATCCCGTTTTGTCCACGGTGGACTGAAACGTGGTTGCCGTGGCTGCAGGGAACATAGTGTAAACCCAGCTTAAAAATAAGTAGTTCAAAGTCTTCAGTAAAATGTAAATGGACAGAAAGCCCAAAAAATAAAATGCAGCAAAACAAGACAGTCTGACTCCAATATATTTTTTTTTTTCACAAGTTGTAAATGGAACATGGAATAAATACATTTTCTCAATTAACAGAGCAGGGTCCTGATTAGAAAGCTCGAAAATACAAAATTAATATGAAAACTATCCACACTGATAACATGTGATGGATGTTTAGTAAAAGGTTCAGTCCATATGTCCATCTGTCAAACCACTCAAAATAAAAAATAATTTCAGTATGTCCTTCTCTTCCTCACTCTTTGAACTAATTTTAGGAATGGGAATGGGAGAAGCAATTTCTTGCAGAGTATTCAAGCTGATCCCCTTCCACAGACAAATCTCTACCGATTTTCACAACCAAACTGCCCAATGGCCGTTGTCAATTCAATTCAATTCAATTCAATTCAATTCAATTCAATTCAATTCAATTCAAATCCATTTCTGTAGCACCACATACAACACCCTCATTTCAAGGCACTTTTACAGAAGATGGCTCAACAACTACACTTGAGCCAGCGTCGGTAACAGGGAAAAGGAAAAACAGCCTTTTAACGGGAACAACCCTCAGTCTAAGTCTCCCAGCAGCCTTAAACTACAGCAGTTTGACTAGAAAATTGTTCCAGGGTGGCCTGAACTGTAAGCTTTATTAAATAAAATGGTCTTAAGTCTAACCTTTAAAGTATAGACTCTGCGAGCCTCCCTAACTGACACTGGGAGCTGGTTCTGCATGAGAGGAGCCTGATATCTGAAAGATACTAATGTTCTATTGTAGCAGCAGAAACTCTTCAGCCCAGCAGGTCTGTCATTATTTTAGTTTTTCTGTTTAGTCCATGGCCCACAACTGCAAGAAAACCATTCGATTTCATCCTTCTCCATGAGAACTTTCCAATTCTGTTTGAACTGAATACACAAGCTCTCAGAAGCTCCTTTTCCATTGAATATTGATGTTGTTTCTCCACAAGTAAAGTGTAGTATTGTATTTGTTGTGGTAAATCACATGTAACTGCATGTTCAGCTGTTTGCTGAAGCAGCAAAACTTGAGCTTTCTTCACATTCTTTCAAGCCAGTAAATGACACAGAGGTCAACATCAGCCGGCGCATCAAGGAAAATGAACAAACTTCAAGTTTGATGAAAAGGCTGTGCCAAGAGAAGACGGACACAGCGTTCTCATCATTAGCACACGGCCATTTTTCAAGCAAAGCGGAGTGCTAATATCTGCTGCCACAGATTCTTCAGCTTGACGCTGTGTTGTGGAGCCGAGTGTCAGATACTGCCGGGGTGGGGCCATCGATCAGTCCAATCCTGCAAAGAAAACTTCACATCTGAAAAATGTAACCCAGGGAATTTAAAAGTCTTGCCAGGCCATCTTTTTTTATAAACTCTCAAATACTTGCTGTCTGTTTGTTTTTGACCCTGCACTGCAATTTCTCCTGGTTTTGTATTTTAGGACTATTTGTCTTGATCGCATAAAAATATATACCACTGATGGAATATCATTTATGATATCACAGTTATTGTTTGTACCTTTCTTCTGCCGAGGAGGTTTAAATGGTTATGAATGTGAAAGTGTGCATACAGTCTTCCTACATGAATACGCACACACACACACACACACACACACACACACACACACACACACACACACACACACACACACACACACACACACACACACACACACACACACACACACACACACACACACACACACACACACACACACACACACACGCACGCACGCACGCACTCATCAAATGAGTCACTGACAGGAGGTTAAACAAAGTAGCCGTGGCCTTTCACATTTCGAATTACACTGGAGAGGAAATGAACATGTTGGCGGAATGTGATGTTTTCCCACAGCTATTCTCCGTCTCCACGACATCCAGCTATTCATCCATCCAACCATTCAGTCATCCATAAATGCCATTACACTTACTTTGTGTAGAGAGCCACAGAAGAATGGGTAGTAGTAGTAGTGGTAGTAGTAGTAATTTAAGTATTGAGTGTGAGGGGATCTGCTTTAAAACCCCAGAGGCAGCAGAAAGATCACCCAGTGTGGACATGCTGCAATAACTTAAAGAGGAAACCCCTATAAAAGGGAGCAGTTATACAGTAACACTTTTACCCTATCAAGCAAATGCCAGTAATAATCGTAAATGCTCTACATCAACTCATCGTCATTTTCTAATGAAAAGCAAAGTCACAGAAAATCAGCCAAAAGAGTAAAAAAAAATCAATAAATGAATAAAGTACTGCAGCACAACCACCAATCCAGGGACTGTCCCGTTCTCACTCTGTCATCATGTTTTTGTCTGCTTGCCTAACAAGTTTTATTGTGAACTCAATATCACTATCCTTAACAGCTGTCGACTGTACTGCCTTGTTTATCCTCTTGCAATGATTCTCACTAAATGCTGTGAAAAAGTCAAGCCACTGTCCCGCATGAGTATTCATACAAACTGAGTTTGAACCGCTAGATATGTTAAGTATTAAATATTCAAGCTTTAACACAAAATGTGTGAAATACAGTTATTTTTTTTATGCTGATTTATAACACATTTCACCCAAAGCTGGCAAACTTGAAAAAGTTGTGTAAAATCTGGGTTTAAGCATATGTGCAGGCACTGAGCACCTGACCAATGGCTTTAAAGCGAGACAATAAGGAACAATTTTGTGGTTATGAGAAAATGTTGGTAAGTTCGCGCCACCTGGGGCTCTATTTCAAATGCCACTATGTTAATTTGAGATGGCAAAACAAATTCAGCGAGGATGAAAAAAAGAGAGGCTCCGATCTAATCAGGACTGCTGCTTCTGAGTGCAAATACAGCACTGTTTGCTTTGCCAGCAGGCTCCTCATCAGAGACGTTCCAAATGATTTTTCTTGACCTCATTGTCGAGCAGTAAAACGTCACAGGCAGTTGAGGATGACTCTTCCTCTTTTTCTGTAGGCACATAGAAATGATTTCAATGCAGCTGTGGAAATATGGTGCGGATGGTTAAAATGAGCAAATGTTTGTGTTTGAGTTCATTTGACTCAAACAGTTCAAAATGATTCAGCAAAGCTCCCCAATGTGGGTGTTGGCATAGTGTTGAACAAGGTCTTTGGTGCAAATGAACATTTCAAATGGTCCGAATGAATTTCGCAGATGTTCATATGGTTGTGGACATGGAGAGGAGTTTGGAGAGAAAGTTGATTTATGTTGTGATTAACACGACACACCAGGTGACCTTCAAGCATTTCTCTGTCACGACCTCGGCTGCAATTTCCTGTAATCTGCCCACAAAGACATAAAAGGTGCCTAAATCACTCTGGCAGAGGGTTATATGATAACGGAGACAAAGAGAGGACCAGCTGTGGTACAGACAGAACTATTTTCACTGAATAGAAGCTGTTTTCATAGTTTTTTAGAGTACAACCTGTAATTTTCTCTGGCGGAGTTTCACTCGAAAACAAACAACTGATGCTATAAAAGCAAAGTGTCACTTTGTGCTCAGACTGATTGGCTGTTAACGTGCACGTTCCTCCGAGCGGGCAGCACGACGTAATGTTTCAGTGAGGATCACAACTCTGACTTAGTTGGTGCTCTCAAAAAAAAAACCAAGTAGGAGACCAAGCCAGTGAGTCTCCAGCAGGATGCATAAATTAACTTTACTGTGGGGCTCATCTTTCACTTCTGTTTTGATGGACGACCAGTGACACCTGTCACTCATCTTCAAAAGCTGTCAATCATGCTGAGTTTATGATAATGGAGTACCCCCGTGTACTCAGTCGGGTTTTCTGGAAAGCTGCAGAGAACTTTGGTTTTTGTTCAATGACTCATTGTAGATGAGAGTGCCAAGTTGGAACAACATTTAAAGGCACAACGGACAAATTATTGGAAAACACACTAGTCTGACCTGCTGACTGTGAAATTAGTTTGTTCCTTATTTCATTCTGACGTTCGGGCCCATTCATTGGTTCTCTGAGGCTGCCCTTGTAAGTGTCCTTGGGAGATACAAGTCGCTCCAACTGGCTGATCAGCAGCTTGCACAGCATTTTTCGCCCTACAGATGTGTGAATGAGTGAATGTGACTGGAATATTCCAGTACTTTAAGTTCTAAAAGGTATGAACATGTTGGTCACAGTGCACCTAAAAACACAAAAACTGAAAATTTCCTTTAAATGCTACATTTGTAAATTACGGTTGGTTTGAATTGAGAGATATTAATACAAACTACAATCGATGTCTACGATAGGACTGAGCTTGTCTTGAGTAAGGTTTCGCCCCAAAAAACGGACATACAATATGCTATGAAATAAATCTCTTCCATTTCTAGCCTCAAAAAACAATCAGAGGAGAGCTCATAGCTTTGCTAATGATGGACGGATTTGGAGGCTTTTAACAGAATTGCAATGACACGAGGTCGTGGGGAGCAGGAAGTGCTTCAGTTTGCTCCAATAGTCTTCATTGCCCTGAAATCAGGTCAGAACCAAATGGACAGGAAATCAGGAAAGAAAATCTGTGGACAGTTACACAGGTCGGCTGTAGCCATCAAACGTTACTGCATATTTGAGCCAAAAAACATCTGGTAAACATCCAAAAGTTAAAATGGAAGAAAATATTGTACATCCATTAATATACGTTTCTAGTATGACCAAAAATCAATTAGCTCAGCATGAACAATGAAAAAAGAGGTCATTGAGGTATGATAGTCCTATATAAGATCTGAAATACTTTTATGTCAGTAAACAGAACAAATTTACCCCCATGTCTAAATTTATTTTTTAATTTTTAACTTCATAGTCGATCTGAAAGTTTCCCGCATTTTATATGTTCATGCCAAGCTGAACTAATTGCTTCCTGCTCTTCTGCGGTACTTACTGTACAGTTCAAGCGTCTGCCATTGATTTCCTCTTGCTCTGGACTCTTCGCATTGATGTGTAATAAACTCGTTTTCTCTCATGTCACTGTCCCTTTAAATACATACCGTGAAAAATATAGCTGCCATTTTCCATAACACAGATAATGAGCTTTAACTCACTTTGAGTCTGAGTTAGTTTTATTGAAAACAACATTGTGTGAATATACCCTAATTGAAAAGCTTGGCAGGATTGATAGGATCCTCTTTTGCTGTATTTCAGACGGTGGCATACACTCACCGGCCGCCCGCCCATATCTATTGTTCCCTGACATTTCCTCGAGAGCAGATTTATTGGCTCACATAATTAAAAGGGCTGGTGTGACATGCGTTGGGTTCTGCTACCTGTCGTCTCATAAAATCTGTCAGAAGTGTGACGAATGCAACTGCAGAACGTGGAACTGGGGCAGAAAACAAAACATGGCAGCCATAAATCTCTGAAACGCCGATGGAGCATCACCGCTCGCCACACACACACGTCACGTGGCTGACGTGCACCGATGAACAGGAGCGTGCACGCGGCAGAGTATGTATATAACACACACACGCAGGGCAGACTTACTGCAGTGAAACGGATACAGTTTGTCAACCACAACATTAATCTCATTTTGCATAGCATACATGATTTTAATCTGACTTTGCACATAGCATATGTATCTTTAATCCGTTTTAATACTCGAGCCGGGTGGAAACAGGCGCACAGTGGCCAGGATCAAATTTTTTCAAAAGCTTAGGATTTGATGTGATTTTCCACTGTAATGTGAGGAGATAGGGTTTCTCTACAAGGAATTGTGCTGTAGCCTCACTATGCCTCCATAACTCTTCATTTACCACGGCCCAGCATCTTGTTAGGGAAAATCATTTATTTCTTTATTTTTTGTTGGGGGGAAAAAAAGAAGAAGAAAAAAACGCAATCGTTGAAGGTGCAGAATGTAACGATTGTTTAATGTTAAATTGATATAACCCCAAGGGGAGAAAAACAACACTTGTGATGGTAATCGCAGAGACAATTTGAACGACTGCAATTACAGAACCAAGAGAGCCAAAAGTTTAAAATCCAGTCAAATAACTCACAAGTAAGAAAGGCAACCAAATGTATCACCCAATGGACAACAGAGGTATGAGCGTTATTCAACCCTCCACCGCATGACTTTTTATTTGGGTTCCTAATAATGGATCACGATGACTTGAATGTTCGAAGCTTCAGGCTTTCTTGTCTTGCCATATCATTGTCAATGCAAACTCTCCTGCCTAACAACCAAGCAGTCACAATCTTCATGTCAATAAGGTGATGGTACCACGTCTTCGGTACTAATCTGTTGCTGCCAACAGTACCAGCTGTGTGGATTCCTTACTGAGCAAACACAAGCATGAGCGGGACACTTACCAGTAAACCAGTCGTCAAAGTATAACACATGATTGTGTTGCTTGGGTTTTGGCTGGGCCAGATGGAGGACAACGTCACCACTCCCTCCAACAGCGGGTTGGACAACTCTCCCTTCACAAATCTCAAAGTTGTGTGGAATACCTTCAGAACTGGCCAAGACAAGTATTTTGTAACCTGATGGTGTTCATGTTGCTTTAGCTTTTTTCTTGGGAATGGGACCATTTATTCATCTATAGCAAGATTCTCATTCAGTGGGATGGTTTTCAACCCTGACGTGAGATGATCGACCAACGGCTGGATCTTGTGCAGAGGATTTGAACGGTGAGATGGAGAAGATAGCAGAAGAGGAGTTACATGGAACCGCAAGAACACTGGATTCATAGCACAGCCTTTATACTGCTGACAGCTGTTGGAAAGGGAAAACGCATTTTTGAAGCTGCAGGTGTGTCTCGCTCTCCCTGAGCAGCCCAGCAATAGGACTGATTAATGCTGAAATGGAACTTCCCCATGAAGGAATTAACAAAGTTTGATTAATTAGTTAGTTACAGATTTTTCACTCAACCATCCACCTGTTATGTCCTTTGAGGAGAAGAAGAATTGGTGTTCTCTTTCTGCAGGTGACCAGTCATGGAAATCAGATAGTCACATCAAAAATGAATTCCAAGAGAGAAGAACATCTGGATTGTGCCGTCAAATATGTTTTCACTTGTTTTTGCTTTGTCTGTGGCAATAGATAATTCATGTGACAATATTTCAAAGGAACAATGTTGTTTCCGTTTCAAACAGTTTACGCAGCAATGTTTGGAAAATGATGTTTGTTTACATGGAAAAGGTAGAAATGCTCAAAAAACATGCAGTTTCCATGTAGGGCCACAAACCACACACGTGTGAGTCCACAGACATTCACATGGACAGACAATGAAGTTGGATTGCTATAACAGGTGACTCTCGTCTATAAAGCTACCAAGTCCCAGGAGATTATGGCCTCGGAGTCACGACACTCTGCAGGCTGCCATTGTTGTTATTTCTCCATCTTTTTCACGCATGTAGAGAAGAAGTATTTCCTATAGTTGTGGTCTGCATGTGCAGTAGCAGAGAAGAGTTGCGCTTGGGAATGGAGTGTGTTTTGGAAAAGTTCCACCTTGGGTTTTCAGTGACTCTGAGCCAAACCACCAAAACTACTTATTTCAGGAATAATGAGGGCAATACAATTCTGCTGAATATGTTTTGAAAATATCAACACTACTAAATATCACGATGTTAAAAAAAATCTGCAACAATATCAAATTGTTGCACGATACAGTTTCAGTTATTTCAGTATTTCTTAATAGTCTCCCAGTAATTGTAAGAATAATGAAAGTCACATTTAGTGCAACTATCACAATTTTAAATTGATTTAGTGCATTGCTGTTTAATGAGGAATTTGAAAGCAGTGTTCTGTGAATTGTTGTTCTTCAGGTACTGTGGTGTAAGCAAACTTGGTCTGTGTTTGTTTTTGTGCTTTTCTTCCCTTTGCTCCATGAGTCTCAGCGGGCCTGACCCAATTTCCAAGACAAGGGGGACCTGGTGTCAATCTGAACTCAATCGAAGCTCACCATAAAGGACCGGCTCTGACTCCCCTCCCCTGCCAAATAATACTTTCTTTTCCCGTGTTGCCGGTCACCTGTGAATCTCTCGGTTACTTTTTCCTCTTTGGACTCTGCTGGAAAGTCATGCTCTGGTCTCTGTCGCCTCATCTCCAGGACTGACTCTTCTAGTGAAGACCTATCACCTGTTTGAGTAATAAAAACGGTTTTCTCTGCTCTCAAAGGGGTCTGAGTGTTTCTGTGGTGTGACCTAATTGGGCAGACACATGGACACCATCGCCACACGCCGTCTCACTCTGAACAGCCACTGCGCCTCCCACTTCCCTTGTTTTGCTGGGAGGACCTTCTATTCCCATTCCTGTCAGGTACTCGGGTAATTTGTGGACCTGCTCTCTTTTCTTTCATCCAAGTTCACTTAACAGCCACTTACACCTCCGGTCAGCTCAAGTCTATCCTGTGAATAGTGAAAATGGCCACAGACCTTCTTATAACAAGTTAAATAATCAGCCTAACAATATCCATTCACATTGTGAGTATTAGCTGCAGAAAGTGGGTGGATTAACAGAGTGTTTTTGAAGGGTCTTTCAGAGAAGCTAAATGAAAAATTAGCAGCCCGTGATAAAAAAAAAAAAACCTCCTGTATGGATGAGCCTATTAACTTCACAATAACACTGAATAATACGATGAGACCCCACCCCCTGACGTTCTTTTTCCAGGCAATCTGTAGGGTGTTTACAATCTGTCTCTGATCCCACTAGTCCTCATAAGCATGCTCCCAGTCAAACAGCGACACGAGCTCAACATCTGAGAGTGTTGACAGAGGGCTCAAGCACACGACCAAGTTCAAATAAAGCAACGTCTGTATAGGACCGGCTCAGACTCCATGAGTAGTGCCGTTTAATGTAAAGTTTTCTTCAATTGGATTGATATGGGGCATACCAAACCTACCTCTTGTTTGATGGCAGTGTCGTGCTTTTAATTGTCTGATTCCTTGGATTCTGTTGGAGAATCATGTTATTTTTCATCACCGTCACCTCATCTAATGGACTCTACTAGTCAACACCTTCATGACCCTCTTGTTTGACCAATAAACCGTTTCCTCTAGCTACTCTCCAATTAAACATGTCAGTGTCTCCACTTCTTGGTTGAGGCAGTGCCTTAAGAAAAAGTGCAATCATATCTGGTTAACCCACAGAAGATAATAATTACAAATTAAGTGCTTAAAAAAAGGAGTTTATTTTACACAGGAGCATATTGCCACTGGCTGGGCATGACTGTTTTTTTTTTATTTTTTCCTGGAAACGCTAGAAGCTAGAAGAGCATGGGGAAGATCCCAAGTCGGGGCTATGCAACAGTTCTACCCTGCTTGTGTCGTATGGTACCAATGTATTCAGAGACAAAAAGCAAATGACAGTTAAAAAAAAAAATCTGCAGCAAAAATACATTTCTATGCTAATTAATAATGATGTAATAATTAATAATAATTAGATGTTAATTCGACTTCAGCAATAGAAAACAGAACTTGGGTAAATGAGTTTTGTTTTTGTTTTTTCACACACAGCGGCACCATATTAGTTATAGTAGAGCTAATAGAACTTGATATTTCAATCAGTTATTGAGTCAGAACTCTTGAAGTGGACCCGGCTGATGATGGAGCACAGAAGAGAAAAATTAACTTTTTTTCTTCTCTTTTTTTTTTTTTTTTTTAAATCATCAAATGGTCCTCTTCATTGCTGGGGCCCTTTACGACCTACTCAGCAACATATACTGCCAAACAATCAGGGAATGGATACAGCAATAGCAGCTCCAATGGAGCAGCACCGGATTCTCAGGAGGGTAGCTTAGTCCTTGGGCGCCTCAGGTGGGCACTCTGGTTTATTAATGTTTTCTTGAAAAGCCCGCATCATCTCGGGTACGCTTACCTACAATTTCTGACCATCTTGTTATCCTTTCTTTTGATCCTAAGCCCATTGCCTCTATTTTCCACAACTTGATGATCTGTAACTCCAATCTGTTGGCAACTTCATTTGGCAGGTTGTTGATGTTGCAACAAATCCCAGTAGAATAGAGGAATTGGTTTTTTTCCCAGGGTATTCCTGCAGCTTGTTCCCAGCACATCAAGTTTTTTTATTTTTCTCTTGTGGTGTCCAACAGAAGTGGGAAGTTTTTTTTTTATTTCTTTCATCTCCTCTCAGGACTTTGGCACTTGAGCTTTTCAATCTTTGTTCTTGATCTTGACCCTAAAGAAAACCAACAAATTAATTTGTTCTTGTTGAGCATGTGGATACCTTTACCCCTCAGCTACAGATACAATTCCAAACAATTATCACCTTTCTGAATTTAGTAAGTGTAAAGATTTATTGCTCTTATTGTTCCACTTCAATGTAATTCTTCAAGTTTCTAGGTTCATTTTTCATATCATGACCCGGCTCTGCTCCCCACTAAATTCTGCCTGTTCTGACTGTTCTTCACCCTTTATTCTGTCACCTCATACAGTATGCCATCCCCAGCCTTGACCGGGCCCAGTCCGTCTTTTTACTTTTTACAAAACGCACTTGTACCCTGACAAGTGTGTGTTCCAGCCTTCTAGTATGCCACATCTGTTAACCACCTCCCCCCCCCCCCCCCCCCCCCCCCCCCCGTACTTCAGAATTGTTTAATAAAGTTGCAGCAGTAAGCATTAAACAAAGCCAAATTTTAAGATTTCATTCTGAAACTCTATGTTTGTGTGCATGAAAGTCCCTTAGCTTTAAATTGTTAAACCTGTCAAGCAGCGACACCCATCTCTCATTTATTTGATGTTCTTCTTAAGCCAGAATAAAGGCGTCCTACTTTTATCTGGAAAATTTGTAATAATTTCAATGAAAGCTCGAGAAGAGAAATAAGAGGTCGTTCAGGCTTCGAGTGCAGAATTCGTGCAGTTGCACTTTTGAAATAATTTTAAGTGTTTCTGTGAAGAAAATTTTGTTATATGACAAAATATTATCTCTCAAGTTAGTTGGCATGTTTTCCTTGCCCAAAATAATGTCTTTTTGACAATAATGGTAGAAAAATAACTCTTGGGTACAGAAAATCTAAATATAGCAACAGAAAAATAGTTGTATTCAAGTGGACTTTTTAGGACAATGATTCTTATAGTATTTGCCATTTTTGCGTGCGGTGCACTCTGCCTGCCATTTGTCCTGACTAGGATGATAAAATTACTTTTTTTTTGTTCATTTCCTTTAAAAAGCAGCACTTGCACTTTATTTTGTGGGCAGATAAGAGGCCATGCTTCTACGACTTCTGCTCTGTTTCTGAGCATATGAGAGCCACAAACAACAATCCATTCAGTTTAAATACACACCTAACAGTCCTGTAAAAAAACATATGTTTTCATACGAATTCAAAATACCCTCTGGGAAATACATATAGGATGTTTAAAAGTGTCCCGACAAAAGAGAAGGTTTGTTCATCCTACACTGCTTGTCATCATCTGAAGTCTCACTGACCCAGAGGATACTGCGACATTACCCTATTTTACATTATAACTATAAAGGCTTGCCATAAAGTCCCAAGTGATACCATCCTGTTCATATGCATTAAAAGGAGACGAGTATGTTCAGTCCCATGATAACACAGGGAAACCTGATCACAGTTCTGTCTCATTGAGCTGTCAGTGAATTACTTTCAGCCTGGTAGATCATTTAAAAAAGAATAATAAAAAAAGAAATAAGCCATCATTGTTTTTTTTTATCTCATCTATCATTTGGATTTTGTCTTGTTAGTTGGGCTTCAGTGATCTGTAAGTCCACTTGGGATGTTGCACTCTTTCTGGGACCTTTTTGTGTATGAATTTGCATATTTTCTCTGCGTGAAAGAATATATTTGAGGTTGATTGGCCACACACAAAAAAAAAGGTATTTGCCAAAAGTCAGCTTGACTTCATTCTGGCAGTCCCTGACTACAAGGCTAACAATTCTAGTGAAAACACATAGTTTTTTTGATACAGAAGGTCTACATTTACACAACATTTTTAAAAAGATGTAGAAATGCTGAAAATGAAGTAAATTTTATGGTGGGCCACTAGTGGGTGCTGTGTTTTGTTGTTGTAATGAAACCACACACGCTCACAGAGAACAATATGCTGTAAATATTAACAATGAGCGTACACTAGTATTCATATGGACAGACGACAAAGTTATATTACTATTATGGTGACTCCCAACTATAACCTACCAAGTCCCAAGAGAATATGGACTGGGAGTCATGACACTCCAGAGGCTGCCATTGTTGTTGTTGTTGTTGTCCATTTACTCGCACATGTGAAGAACTATTGGCAGAAGTGGCATTTTGAAAAAGTTGCCCTTTGCCACATATCCACTGAAATGGAGTGAGAGCATTTTCAAAAAGTTGTGTTTTCAGTGGCTCCGAACACCGTTGTTGTGAAGACTCCACCCCCCCCCCCCCCCCCCCCCCCCTCCAAACCCAATGAAAGTTTTGAAAGTTCACTTGTCATGTAAACAGGGCCTTGGATATACTTGGATATAGTGGTCTAGAACAGTGGCTCTCAAAGTTTTCGTAATTGGTACCACCTGAGAAAATATCAAGCTCTCCGTGTACCACCGTTATGACTGACCTGAACATACAGCTATGGACAGTTAAGAATTAATTCTAAGTTCTGCACTACTTTGATAATTCTACATATTTTCAAATACATATTATTAGAACAATATATTTACGACTCGCCCCCATGTACCACTAGAGGGAGCTTGTGTGCCACCGGTGGTGGCGTACCACAGTTTGGGAATCACTGGTCTAGCAGTTGAGTGAAAGACTTTACCTTTAACTTTAGTTTAACTCGGCAGAAGTGTTTTTTTTTTTTTTTCAACAAACAAATCAATCCAAAACATAGTTAAAAAAGTCTAATCCATAAATTGTTGCTTCCAGCAAAGAACTGTGACAATAATGGGAATTCAATTCAAAGAGGTACCTGAGGTGAGCACCAAAGACTCCTTTGAACACTGTCATTTCCATCTCGACACACGGCTCCTGTGTAACAGCTGCACTGAGCATTCATGTAAAATAGGAGTTTGTTATTTGACAGCGAAGGTTCTTTCTAAGTCACCTTCCCGATGTAAAAGCTTTCTGACTGCGTCAAGTCAGAGACACACCTGTTCTACTCCTGTCACCGCTCCCCTTTGCTTTAATTGGCAGACCACAGAAACCTTGAACAACCTGACTCATGGCCTGTCAGTCAAAGCAGTGGGACATAGGTGGTTTGAAAAAAAACAAAAAAAACTGAGAAACTAGGTCGATACAAGAAAAGAGCTTTCAGATGTTGTCGACTTTGGAAGCTTGATAATGGCTGTCTGCTGGAAAATGGATGGCAGATAAAGCGTCTGAGAGAGTGTTGGGTTATAAAGCCATCGCAGTGAGACAGAATTGGCGCCTTTTTCTATTTCTCTGCAACCAGTCTCAGTGGTTTGACTTAAAGTGGAAGCTTTGAGGAGACTGTGAAACATCCTGCTTGGCTCTCCTCCAGTAGAAAACATCGCCTGGGACACTTTCTATGAAGACAAAAAGTTTACACTCTGTTCGTGTTTGTGTTGAAAGTAAGACTCCTGCGGTGGTATCTCTGAAACTGATGATGAATTAATGTCCTCTTTTTTCATTCCCTCAGCTGGGATTTCAAACTGATGGATTTGGGTTGATGTCATCCTAAATGGCATGTGGTTAAAGATAACTTTCCTAAACTGAAAGAAAACAGCTTTCTAATAACCTTTAGAAATACGACTGCAGATTTACAGTTTGTCATCCCTCCCATATATCAAACACATATTGACTTTACTATCACTTTTAGTGCTTTCCCCAAATAATGATTGAAATAATTAGCAAGTATTTCATTTCTTTCTCTTTTTTAGGAGTAATGTGTCCAGCATATAGTCTACTTAGTGAATGGTCTGGATAAAGTGTGTAAAAAAAAAAAAGACAGATGGACACAAAATAATTTATTCATTCATGTTACTTAGCATGTGAGGGAAGACATCCATCCACATATTTGCTTCATAACTCTTTAAACCTCCATCTCAACCCCAACAGATTTGTCAGAAATCTATTCCAAATGAATTTTGCGTCCAATTACAATCCCATCACCCAAAATGAATTCTAAAGCTCCTGTGTAAAGTGTCTCACTGACCAAAGACAATCTCCTGATGAATTCTTTCGTCTGTTGCAGTTTGTCCGCAGAGTCTCGAGCCACTTATGACCGGAGAGACTCCAACTTATTCCAGATTTGTTATAAAGAAGAAGTAGGAGACGAATAACGTCAGAGCTAAACATGAACACATGAAAATATAAAGTGAAACAGCTGATGTGGAATCCCATGCAGTTCCATATTTTCTGTGCCTAAGTGGAGTTCAAGACGATGTGGAAATACACCTTCGCCAGCTGCGAGAAAAAAACAACCCTTTCTGGTTTATTAAAGATCCTCAGAACAATGTGTGAGAGTGTGACACGGTGGTAGTCGGAGTAGATTACATTCTTTTGCGGGAACAACCATGCTGGTTGAATTAAGCAAGTTATTGATTGTCAAAGCTGATGTGTCTCTGAAGCTTGTTCAGAGGCTCATGGATGAATTTGGTTGCTGCAACAATGGACATGTCTGGTTTACACATTAAATAGTTGACATCCAATGAGTTACTTTTGCCTTCCGAAGCTCTGGTATTAATAATTTAACAGAAAGAAAGGGTAGGAACTCCAAACAATGTTGCATGACAATGTTTTTTTTTCCACATCTTTACCAGGTCACAATTTGGGATGTGTGTATGTTCATGATGTTCTGGTCTCCAGTTCAGACTGAGTCGCACCCTGATTCACCTGATAGGAGCGAAGAAAGAGTCTGTCAGACCCCCTCGGGTCTCTTTAACCTTCCTACTTTTAATTGGGCCACTCCATCAAAGTGGGATGTCTTGCCAAAGAAACAGTGCTTCATTTTAATGTTCTCTCATTAGCTTTTAAATTACTTAGCAGCCCCACGACTGGAAATCGGTTGTTTAAATCCTGGAGATCAAAGACCAGCTCGGGGTGGAGGGGTAAAAGACCCTGCAGAGACTGTTGTGATTCACTTAAACATGCTTTCTGCTCTTTAACCTCCCATGGACGTCATGAATTTACAGATGTTCTTATTATTTCAGTGGATTACCTCAGCGAGTGAGTAGTGAGTGCATTACAGTGAGTATGCATGGTTAATGGTTCTCTTTTTCCAGAAAAAAAAAAAACATTTAAATGCCACTGACTTTTGCACCTGAAGATACTGAGAAATCCAGCTTGGTGCTTCCTTGCTGCCCTGGATGGTCAAAAAAAACAACTGGCTGATATAAAACTGTCATAAGCTGACTAAGTCTACAGAGCCTTCTTGGTTGATTTAAAAGCTGCTCCACCTGTTTGGTGAAAGGACCATCCTTTTTATTTGCTCCAGCATTATTAAATAGACTTGTTTGTTAAGGTTGTTACAGTTAAGGTGATCATTATATTGGGTGGAGCAGCGAGAAGCACCGTGCTGTCAGAGAACACAGACACATAACCAGGATTCAAAAAAACGTAACCAATAACAGGCAAGGTAAAGCAAATCATCAATCTGGGAAATAAAAACAGGGCTTAGATAAGCCAGGGGGAACAGAGCAGACAAGCTGAAACGTCAACGGGGTCATTTATATACTGTACATACACATGCACAGAAACAAGGCACACATGACATCAATCAAGAGGAGTCGGAGGAGGAGGCAAGAGCAGAGGAGGGCACTAAAATAATAACAGACCATTAATTAAAACCGGAAACAATATGAAATACAAGGTCGTCAGAAAAAATCTGATGAGATAGCCTATGAAAACAGGACAAAGCAAAAGGTGACAACGCCATGTCACTGTGCCAAGAGGCTTTTTTGGGCTGAACCACCCAAGGTTAGAAGTTGGTCGGATGAACATGCCGTAAAGCACTTCTGGATTCAACTTGCATGACATTTGTGTTGCATGACATGTAGTGTAGCTTAATTCAATGGATTCCTTTTTTCCACATTTACCCGATGCGGTGGGCAGTGTCAGGATTCGGCGGGTCCGGTCCTGGCAGTTTTATGTTTTGTGTTCTGTTTGTTTTGGTGGGTGTTGTCTTTCTGTTCTGTGTGTGGTGTTCCTTCCTCCCCCTCGCATTTTGACAGCAGAGCAGGCGCAGCCGTTGGGGAGGATAACTCGTTTCACCTGTGGCTCATCAGCGGCTCCGCCCTTAAAAGCCTGGAGCTGCCAGTGGTCGTCGCCAGTCCGTGCTCCTGTGAGGGTAGTCGTTTGTGCCAGCTCTCTCGCCAGGCTCACCATGCTCAGGTACCCACAGTTGGTGACCTGTCTGCTGTGGGATGCAAACGTGGGGAACTCCTGCTCTGAAGTCCGTTCTCTAGCTTCTAGGCCAGTGCTGCCCTTGAAAACCAATGGATGAGGCTGCCATGCAAGGTGCTCTATCCGTCCAAGGGGAGCCGTTCGGGGTTCAGTGTCCTTCACAACATACTGGAAAGGACCGCTCTACCGACCCAGCCACAACCAGCTCCACATTATTACACTTGATACCATGTTCTGTACCAAATTCTAAGCATAAACCTGGAATGTTGGTGATACACCTCAGATTGCTCACTGCTAGATTTTGAATGGTCATGATATGCAGAAATGGTACTGATGGGAAATGCATTTTTCTTGTACGACTCAGTGGCAAGGACTCAATATACTGAGAGCATGCAGATAAGGCTTAAGAAACACTGTTAACTTTATGGTAAACATAATGTTTTTGGTATTTCTGTGCAAATTGAGAGTGCAATCTATGTTTCTGACTCTGCTTCCATTAGTAAACCTTCTCATGACGTCTGTGTATGTAATCATGCTAATCCAGTTTGCGTACTTGGCTGTCAAAATAATGCCTGACAGCTGATTTGAAGTCGTGTAAATGTTTGCGCCTCTGCGTTCCAGTCCCGCAGCTGTGTTGACATTTTATTATTTTATATTTGATTGAACAGTGAGATGTAGAGCGCATTGAAATTCAATTTCATCTTGTTTGGGTTTATTTTTTTGATATATATAAATAAATAAATTGTCATCGACATGCTGGGAAATTGCTACAAACTTTTATGTTTATTTCATGTTTTTCTTTTCATTATGTTCATCATTATGTACTTCATGTAAAACTCCATAGGAGACAAGCTTGCACACGTGACTAAGCCACAAAAATATCCTGAGCTGACTTTTCTCAGATTAGTAAAACAGATCAAAAGTAGTATCCGTGCATTGATTTCATGGTCGGTGTACTCTTCATGTTTTACCTGTGCATTGATTCAAAGATGAGTGCTATGAGAACTTATGCCCTTCAAAACAGACCACATCCTTTCACAAAACAAATGTGGTTTCTGAATGAATGAATGAACGAACGAACAAATGAATGAACAAACGAATGAATGAACCCACAGGAAAAAAAATGTGTCCTGCCTTTTGGGAGCGAGTGGGTATTATTGGAACTGTTATTTATTCACAGGCTCAGTGTGTCAGTTCGTGGAAATATTGTATTACACTAATATTTATTCTTTACTACATTTATCTGCAATGCACGGCACAAATGCTTCAGAAAAGTGTTTAGGTTCGTTCATTTTTTTGTCTTATAAAAAAGGTTAAAATCAATCGTCTTTTGTAAACTGTTCTTGAAGAGTAACAAACTGGTGCATTTAGCCTTGAAAAAATAAACACTGCCTCTATTAGAGAGGCTTGCAAAAGCTTGTTTGGCAGGTTAAAGAATTAAATGAATGTATGCTTGTACAAAAGCTGGATTTGCTATAAATACATTTTTTTTTTTCCTTTCTTTAATCCTTTAGCTGATTGAAAATATGCGTGACTGTCTGTGTTAAAGTAGCAACTGATACTGCTAATATATTTGCAAATAATGTAATCATCTTAGTCAATGTAAATATATTGAAGTCGATAAATTGCCAACAGTGTAAAGAAATATTTGAACCAATCCCTTAATGAAATTAAGGTATATTGGTATCTTATTTAAATACCATTAAAAAAAATGGTATCTTATTGAAGTAGCATTGAAAATATTCTTATGAAATAACTGAAGCCAGTAATGTAATAATATATAAATAATGCTGCATATCCGTTTTTGTGCAGTTTGCTTATCAAAAACATTTATTGTGGATGTCATAGTTGTTATAGTCATTAAATATTCATCCTATGTAGTTCTGTTTTTCAAAAAAGGAAGTAAAGAATAATTAGAGTTTATAAGACAAGTGAATCCTTCCAGTTTATTCTTAAAGCGATAAGTAAAAATATGATGCATCTAAACATTAAAAGAGATGACGACATTTTGACAAATCTTTTCAATATCCTGAGCTAACTTGATGGAGTTGGTAGATTTAACCAACCGGATTTGTCTCAGTCGTTCTCGTGTCATCAGATCCTCCCGTATTGGACAAAGACAGAGCCCAGCATAACATCAGCGATGGGAAACAAGTTTAATGCAATCGCAGTATTGAAAAAAAACTTTGTTTTTGAGGGGGCTTGTTTAACAAATTGCCCTCTCAGTCTTACTATGGACACAATTTCCTTCCAAACTATGAACAGCAGCAACATATTTTACATTTTAAGGTCAGAGATATCGGGTAAGAAGCTTATACCTACGGCCCAAGTATCATTCTCTGCAGTTTTATTAAGCAAACGGATCATCAGCTTATGGAGAGCAGACTTTACCAAAGCTAGCGGAAAGTAGTTCAGTAAGGGAGGGAGCGGGGGGAGGGCTGAGGAGCTGTCTGGATGGTATATATGGAATTAAATCCCCTTTGCTTGGGGCTATCGTTTGAGTAAAGCCATTAAATGATTTGCCTGGTGTTTGTGACTTTTGTTTACCTTTGACATCTACTGCTGGATGTCAAAAATTTGGGAAACCGTTTACATATGAAACCAAGGTGCTTTTGCAAGAAGCTTTAAAAATGTTCTTGTTGATAAATGGTCTGGACTGCAGTTGGACGTTTCAGCACATGGGCTCTTCTTCTGTGATAAATGAAGTGTGTGGTGGGTCTGGCTGAAGTATGCAAGGGCTTCAATGAGAGAGATGTTGTCTCACTGGGAGCAGATGTTCAATATTGTTCATTTATATTTCACCGCTAATATTGGACTTCCAGATGGGTAGACCGTCCACAGCAATCACATTGAACACTTTGTGCTGGTTTTGAAACCGTGCACGGACAACCAGTGGCATTCTTGGTATCCAGAAAACAAAAATCAATTTTTATAGTGTTATATAGAATTTACTGAGTGCGTGCAGGGCTTTCTGCTGTAGAGTAATGTTTATTTTTATTGTCGAACTGCCTCAGATCCAGAAGATCCGGAGCGTCCAAAACTGACCCATAGCGACCTTCAGTCTCATTTTCTCTGCCAGGAGTGTCAAACATAAGGCACGTTAAACAAATGTCTTAAGAGTAGCAGACACAACACAACACTGAGACCCGAGATGAGATTTCAGTGATGCTGCCGTTAAAGATAGCCAACTATCAATAGCAAATCTATACTCTCGGGGTGAGTATGCAAAAACACCCACAATGCAACAGCTATACAGATTGTCGCCAGTTAAACTGACAACGTTCTGCATGAATTATTTCAACTTTTCAAAACAGTGGTTAACGTTGTTTAACACCTGAGTCATTAATTTAGAGTTTCACCTCAGTTGTGGGACATGTTAAACAAGTGTAACCCCCTCAAACACCTGATTGGAGTTCATTAGTCAGTCATTATTCAGTTACTGGAGCTGCTGGACTGTCGGTGTTGTTGTTCCCATCAGCAACACTTTAATAATCCTGGTCCACACAGGCGAGCACCACCACGCTATACGACATTCACGCCGCATAAAATTTATTTGAATAGGCAGCTGCTTTTGTCAGGAGGGATTCCATATTCCTAAATCTGAAAATCATATATCATAGTGTTACTATGACAACACTGCTTGTTCCAACTCTAATTAGTTAGTATTGTGACCAACAGAATCTGAAGGGAATAGCACAATTACTGTAGTACACCAGTGACTCACCGGCTGACATTTCATTCACATTGTGCCGCAAACGGCGTCTGTCTTGTGCTTGTTAAAGTAAAGCTTTTACAAATTAACAGCAGATGAAACACAAATACTCTATTTGGGTTGGAGTTGCTCTTAAAACACTTTGAAATATCGCATTTAGTTAGGCTGTTTTTTCGTTTTTTTTTTATTAATGTTTAGATTTTAATTCAAAAAAACAACTCTGTCGTCATTGTGTGGGTAAGTCAAATGTCTGATGATCGTGTATTGAAGGCAGCATAACTGGGGGAAGACGCTCTTTCTATCATTTGGACGTGAGTGGTTCTGAATTGAGAAGAAGAAGCAGCAACAACAACAGTTAAAAACTCGATGACAGCAGTCACACGTAAGAGAGAAGTAAGCTCAGAAATGTGAACGCGTACAGCACAAGAACAGATCATTTTGTACATATATTTCCATAGTTGGAAAGAACAAGGCCAAGTGCAGAGCGGACATGGATCAAGATGGCAATGTTCATTGTTCAACGCAAATTTGCAGGGTTTTGGCAACGTTCAGCTCAATCAGTGACACAGAGGTATAAATGGTATGAAAACCTCGCAGCCCAGGTTCAAAACGAGGTCAGCAAGAAACAAGACAATACAACGCCAGGTTTATAAGACGACAGAAGGGCCGTACAAAGGGCCTAACTTGATAGATAGATAAAAGATGGACGAAACTAACCAGCTGGCAGCAGTCAGACAGAACCTCACAGCTTATAAACACAGAAGGTGTGTTAAGGAACAAGTGAGACACATTAGAGAGAACGGAGGAGCGCGTGGGAGTCGGGAAAGAACAGATCTGGAATGACAGAAGGATCAGCCTGAAGGGACGCATGAATCTAAATATGGAATATTTATCGAGAAATACAAAAGCATGAGTTAAGAACAGGATTCAAAGCGAATAAGAAGGGAATTGGGCGAGGTTCTACAGAAGTGAGAGTGAAAACAGACAACTTTTGTTGCCTTATTGGCATCTGTTAACTGCAATCAGAAAGCGGCTCTCAAGGTGGATCTTTTTGAAAACGCACCGTCACTGTTGAAACAGTGAAAAATGCTTTTTTTTTATTTTCGCTTTTTTTTTTTAACACTACTGCTGTGAAAGCGCATCATGGACGTAGTAAATAATTCTTCTGCACATGCATGAGAATGTATATGAATGATAACATTGGCTGCCTCCAGAGTGTCATGACTCCCAGCTCATATTAGCTCATATTCTCCCGGGACGTGGCAGTTTTATAGTCGAGAGTCAAACTTAAAACCAACTAATTTCAACAACGTGTGATAACCACTTTAGCTTAATTTCCCCTTCGGATTCCTTGATATTAAACCCCATAGTTCATATTCAAAGCATGTTGTCTTCTACTTTGCTCCACTGTGGAGCTGATTATAGCCACTATTGATCTGCGTACCAGGGACACGAGAGTGGTAATAATTGAGTGGGAAGCTTGCTTGTTGATCGATGTACTAACTGATTGTTGGCTGATATAGAAAAAGGACAGAGCTGTCACCTTGGTATGTGAGCCCTCATGAGCACTCACGCACTATGTTCGCTCACAATACACACACACACACATCGACGCCACACTTTTGATATTACTCTTAACATCCTAAAATGTTGTCCACCCCGAACAGGAGATATTGCAGGACTGATATTAGTTTGAGGATAATGTATCTTGTTTCACCCGGTGTGAAGGTGTCCATCGCAAAACACGTTGAAACACACAAAGAAAGTGAGTTCCTGGTGACCTCTGCACCAACCTCATTCATCATGCCTGTCCACGTTCCTGTGGGCACCCCCCCCCCCCCCCCCCCCCCACACACACACACACACAATGCTTTGCACAATTGGGAGTTTAAATAAAGTTCCACAAAGCTGTTGATCTTCTTTCAGAAGATATCCGATGACCTGTAGTTTTTATTTAGACCACACAAGGACGATGCTAAAAACAGCCTCGGACGTGCCATATAAGGAGCGTTCAGTGCTGAGAGAGGATAAAGCTGTGAGGAGGCGAGGAACAAAGGATGTGGAGATAGATTTGCAAAAAAAAAAAAAAGGGTCAAATTAATTAGTCATTGTAGAATGTCCTATATGAGGCACAGTGGTTAGTGCTCCTGCGTCATTGTGAAAAGTATTTAAAACACCAGTCGGCCCATTCTGTGTGGAGTTTACATCCTTCCCAATTCTACCTGGGTATTCCAGTTTCCTCTAACACTCTATACACACAAATATCCGTATGAGTTTAATCTGCGACCCTAACTTGACCATCAGTGTAACTATTTTTTGTATTTTCCCTGTGATGGACTGATGACCTGTCCTGTTGGCCCTCGTTTAGCTGGGATGGAGCCCCCGCGCGCTGCAAACCTGAACAAGAGGCATGGTTGGATAGATGAGTAAACAACAAATGGATATGAAGTGTTGTTTATACTCGCATATACTTTATCATGATATATTCAACATGGCCAATTTTAGCCGTGATTTCATATGTCTTCATCAATCTCATAAGAAGACAGCTTTTTGAGGCAGATGGTTGGAATAGTCTGTGCTGGTAAATTACCCCTTCATTAATTGTCTTTGCGGATAGGTGTGGCGATGCTAATTCAGCTATAACTCAACCTGCCAGTAGCCACTTTTCTCCATCCGTGCACTCCTGGATATTATGTTAAGCTGCAGTGACATGTTCCCTGAGATCGGTGGAGTCCTGCAGGCCCTGTATAGTGCAGCGATATCAGCTGCATATCAGATAGGACCTGACAACAGGACATCAGCGGTAACATAGACATTTCTTCATGTTTCCAATGAGACACACCAAAAGATTCTGATAGCAACTTATTTTTGAAGATTAAAAGCCGATTTTCAGGCATAAAGTTTCTTTTCTGTGTGTATACCTGTCGTCATTGTGATTTGGGCTCTAAGCATTTCAAATCTACCTTTAATACTGCACCTAAACCGCTGTGAGCGCTTAAACACTTACAAGAGAGAGAAAATCCTGATTTTATATGATAAGCTCGGGGTTCAGTTCGCCCAAGAGGTAACAGAACTATCCTGTTTGGAGGCTGTGAGAAAAAGACATAGATGCCACAACATTAAATTGTTCTATTATTTTGACATCAAGGATTTCAGAGGCATGATTGGGTTCAGTCCGACATGTTGTAACATGCTGGGGGCTTTCTAAGACAACATGTCATTACTATAAATATGTTTACGTCCACATAAAAATTCATATTTTCTTCTGCTGTCACATGTCCTCACTTGCTCTTTACGTTTCTTTTTCTTTTTTTTTTACTTACAGACACGCACATTGACGATGAAGTCCGACACCATAATGACTTTAAACAGCCCAGAAGTAAAATGCTCTTGATTTGTCATGAATGTTCGCTGAAGTTTATTGATGCGATAAGATGCGATACGGCCCTTTGAGCAGTTGCTGTACAGTGTCTGTATCATCCCCTGCTGACTGAATCTGTCATGAAAATAGCTTGGGGACAACACGGCGGCTCAACAATTACACCAACATCCAATTCATGCCTCCTCAGACTCATTTCCCATGTATGGGACGAGTGTTCGGCCCCGAGGGCTCTCCATTGTGCTGTCCTAATGGTGTTCATGTGCCGCAAAATGGCGTCTCATCTTCAAAAGAGGGCATATGTTCCGCTTTTCAAAGGCCCTCAGAGCTATTTGTGTCCATCTTCTTTTCTGTCACAATGTGCAATCAATAGACGAACTGCTGCCAGCATGTGAAAACCACCGCTCCGGTTTCAAATGAGGAAATTTTGAGTCTGAAAGACGGTTTCTGGATACGTGTCACAGGGTCAGACGCACACCATGGTGAACATCAACACCAAATTATTTATAATTTGGTGTTGATTTGGTTTTATGACGTGTCATTTTTCATGCATGTTCCGGACTTTTTATATCTTCGGGGAAAATGTATAAATGAAATAGCTGAATTTTACATTTTTACCCCAATAACTTGTTAAAGGGTGTGTCAAGACCTAGTTATTCATTATTTTTACATCAGCATACATACTTATGACATTGTATATACATACTAGTTTCCTTAGTGAAATGTATATAATGAGTATTCTTATTTTCAAGTTGAATGGATCACGTTCACTGAACGATAGAGGGATGAAAAGTAAAGGCAAACCTTTTTACTTAATCATGAAAATCATATAGACGAAGTATCAAGATTTATAAGTGAGCAAACAACTAATAGAGATACTAGTATTATGCAACATATCTATTTCATTATGTATTTTCTGACTGGAATTTGAATCAATGTAACGTTGTGAAAAAATGAGGTAGAGGGTACTAAATGCAACGATACACCAATTATTCATTCATTCAAGGACAAATAATGAACACACTACAACCAAATTGCATTTGAGGAGCTCAATATTAAATTATGAATGAGAATATACACAAATTTAAACAGAACTAATAATAATCCCATCAGTGAAAATTACTACATCCCACGGATGTATTAACGGTCTATAAAGATTATAAGACCTTTAATACAAAAGGCCCCTATGATACTCAGTAATGCAAGAAATGTTAAATTAACATCCCCTGAAACATCAGCAGTGGCTTTTAAAAGTTCGTCTCGGTCAAATGGTAATTTCAGCCGCGGCAAGAGGACCATGAGCACACGAAAGATAAAAATACAAATGCAATGAAGAGAAAGATTAGCATTTATAAAGGCAGCAGAGCCCGATGATCTCCTGCTGCTCTTTCTTCATTTGCTCTGAATTGACCATTTTCTCACCTCAGACTACTCAGCCACGAACATTCAACACTCACTTTTCTGTCCACATGGAAGATTTGCTATATGTCCCCTGCTTGGTGTAATTATATACCGCGTAAATAATAATAGACCCGTAGATAAAAAATGTCCTCGACTCAAATGAAAACACAAATAATTAATTAGCTTTCAAAAGCATTGAGTCTGATAGAGTCCTTGGCTCTGCTCTCATGTTGTGGAAAAGTGATTAATCAGAGGCACACCAGACATTGTGAATGTCTGCACAGACCCCTGTAAAAACAACAGCGCCCACTAGAGGTGCAAGTTTCACAACATGAAAACTACATCGTTTCCAGCATTTTTGCTGTTTCCATGTAAATGGACATCGTTTTTTCAAAACGTTGCGGCGTAATCGCAAAAAATTTAATTCAACAAAATGATGCGTTTTCAATCGAAATGTTGTCGTGTAAATGGGGCCTTAATCTGCAGCTTCAGTTCAAAATCAGATTCCTGGTTCAAAAAACATAAACAAATATTTGCTAGTTATTACACTACTAAGTAGGGGAGTAACTGTACTTGTCTCACCCTCACGGTATGGGCGTTACGGTTCGGTACACAGAGTCATATGACAAATCTGTCTGAGTGAGTTTGGATGCGGTCTGAAGTTTCCCAAAGGCAATGAAGTTTCCCATGATGGCATAAAATGTGCAGCAACTTCCAAAAAGCACAAAAGGTAAACTGCAAATCTGTGACGTTTTGTCTGAATCTTCATGTTCAATCAGCATGGTAGTAGTAGGAGGTACTTTTTGAATAACTTAAAGGATAACCATGCATGTTATGTTAGCAATTGACTTACTAGAACTCAATGCGTCTATTGTTGTCTCCGGTCCTCGCAAGTGCAGTTTGTGTCCGAGACATTATCTACCAACACCGTGTCATTGTGCACTTTCACTGAGTGCAGTTTAACACCAGTTCACGCGCCACAATGAGGCCACAGAGAAGTAAAGTGGCTCTGCAGCTGCCTGTGAAAGGCAATAGGAGGAGGAGGAGGAGGAGGAGGAGATCCTGTTAGGCTCTGCTTCGGATGACGAGCTGGAATCACGGAGGGTGAGAACAAACAGCCCCGGCGGCTGCCTCCAAAGCCACGATGTGAGTCTGAAGCAGGTTGGCCCTTCATCTGCATCTCAATGAGGAATTTGATCACAGCTCAACAATCAGAGGCGACGGCACAATGTGAGGCCACGGGGACCGCCGCTTTTCAGATGAAAATAACGTCTCGGGAACAAATTAAAAAGGGAGCCGGAAAAGGGAGACGTGTGAAGCGCAAAACCCACATGTTTGCAGTGCTTTTCCTTTGTGCTCGGTAGTGTTTATTCCGCTATGATGTGTTATCGTAGGTGATAATGACAGTTCAAATGAATTGTGGAAGATGGAGGAGGTTACTCAGACACTCAGAGTGGAAAAAAGAAACCATAAACTCACAGATAATAGCCTACGTTTAGTGTTGCGGTACTTTTTAAAGCAGGAGATTTTACAAAAACACATTGCATTATGGAGTTTTTAACATTGACATGAAGCTGCAGAGACGGTCTCTCTTGGTTTGTCCGGTGAGGTCTTGGCGTCTCGCCTGCAGAGCTGGAAGAAGTTTCAGGGACAGGATATCTGGATGATTTTGCTCTCCATCTGGACAAAGTGGGAAAGAAGATGATTGGATGAACAAATAAGAAACAAAGTGATGTATTTTCTGGGATGTGTTTATACATTGCTTGACAGTATAGTATTAGTACTAGACATCTGCAGACACTGGTTGTCATGAAAAAGACGACAGTTGTTATTCTGGATCTTCAATGAGACTCTGGACTTTTTGAATATTTTTTTGAATTGTCTCAGTATATTGATGTAATTCTGCTCAATCTGTCAGGACCACTTGTTGCAGTTTGCTTCCATGCAGGGTGAATCCAGACTTTACCTCCTGTGTGCATCAACAGACGAGGCTGAAACGGTTGGACAAAGGCGAGCAGAACGTAAATGGTAGATGGTAATTGGTGGTACGCTATTTATCTTGTCTTGTTTGTAATTAGTTACATCTGGAAAGACACCCATCACCACACTCATTTATCCAAATCAATTAATGTTGGGGGACATCACATGTCAGAGTCCTTTGCAGATAATCTGTCATCCCACAACTGAAAAGACATATCCAAAATGTCTCCAAGTTTTATGGAGTGTTCTTCTGAAGACTCAGAAGTATGTCTGAAGACACGAACACTTCAAGGTTAAAACAAATTGGGATGTTTGAGCTCTGATTACGGACAACAATTCAGCGAGGTGAGATGTGAAAGAGAAGAAGAAACTGGCGGGTTTTTTTCTTAACAGTATGCAGACACACACACACACACACACACGCACGCACGCACACACACACACACACACACGCATGCACGCACGCACACACACACACACACTTCCTCATTGCACCAGTTGTCGTAGCGGGGAGTCGATGAGTCATCCCTGTAGCTTTTACACAGGCGGTGCATCAATCACCCTCTCCTGATGGGAGCAGATGGCGCGTGGCGGCTCAACCAGTATGGAGTGTGTGTGTGTGTGTGTGTGTGTGTGTGTGTGTGTGTGTGTGTGTGTGTGTGTGTGTGTGTGTGTGTGTGTGTGTGTGTGTGTGTGTGTGTGTGTGTGTGTGTGTGTGCGTGCGTGTGTGTGCATGTGTGCGTGTGTGTGTGCGCGCGTGTGCGTATTGAGAGTGCCAGCCACCAAATGAGAAAGTGCAGTTTTTCACTGGAACGCAGAAAGAGGACAATGGAGTGGGGAGGCTGCAGTATGACCCAGGTGTCGGGGCAGTTAGTGGGAGGGCGGGTTGTTTACAGTCATATTAGTGACAAGCCAATACACTGTCTGCATGTGTGTGTGTGTGTGTGTGTGTGCGTGTGTGTGTGTGTGTCACATGATATGTGCTCTGAATAGCGAGAATTAACATCCCAGGCGATGTCAAGTCTGATTATAAACCTCATACGTTTCTCTCAGCTGCTTCGACCCCCGCTGCTATAAATACGCAACAGGTTTCTAATGACAAACATGTGGAGCATGTTGGGATTCAACCGCACAGAAACAGTGGTGATCTACAGCTTCGGTTACTGTATTTAAAGACAAATGAAATGTCAATAATGAGAAAGGATCAACTGAATTCAAGTCAACTTGTATGACATTGCTCATACCGGTAATGTCATACAATGACTAAAGGCAAAAAAAAAACCTTGGACAAGCTGAGGCAGGTGGGATCCCGAACGATGGCGCAGGTGCTGTGAAATGTCAGTTTGTTTTTACCCCATGGGGTCACTTCTCACTGAAATGTGTTTATGAGTTGAAAGCGATTATGTAATCAAGCTGCAGCTCTTCTGGGGATGATCAGTCCTTCATCACACGTTTCACTGGCGATGACGCCAGGGACGAGGAGGGCAGAAATATTGAAACTTACCCCAGAGATGACTGCTGAGGAAGTTACTGTAAAGTAGCTATAGTTCTTTTTGTTTGTCTTTTTTTTTTTAATTCTATGGTCACAAAAAAAAAAATTCACTTGTCTTTCTATTTTGTGACCCTTTGTCATCACTTTGTTTTCTTTTGTACTTGATTTAATCTCATTGTGGCCATTTTTTGTCTTTCTATGGTAATTTCTTGCTATAGAGATTAGTGCCATTTTTTCAATACTGTCTTCTTTTTACTATATTTGTTTCGGCTTTAGTGCATCTGCATTTGAATCTTTTATGTTTGTGTGTTAATTCATGTATTTGTATTTGCTTTACTTCCATTTAATGCTGTTTTGCGTTCTTTGTGGCCCTTTTCAAATTTGCCTGACGCCATTTTATGCTTGTTGGGATATATTTGTGACTTTATTGACTTTTTTTTCTTTATTGAAAACTGAAAATGAATTCACATACAAGCTCCTGCCAAAAAATCTGTCTGTGTAGGTCATGCGAATTTTGCATTTCAAGCAATATTACATGAGAGGGAGTGCTATTGTACTGAGTTTTAAAGGTAATACATTACATTTTTTATATATCATTGTCAAACAGAAAATGTCTCTGGTTCTTATTTCAAGACTCTAATGACGTTGGATTGCACACCAGGCAATTAATTGACCGTTTAGAATTGAAGGCTGTTTAACACAGAGCTGTAGAAACAAACATTATTTGCAATTCATTCGTGACATCCCCACATTCATTATGACATTTCTGCCGTGGCATTGGTTTATCGTTTATTTTCCCAGTGGCTTCATGTGTTTTATTTCCTCATGGTAAAGTTTTATGTCTTGTCATGTCGTTATGGTTCTGATTTTATGATCCCTGTTCTTCTTCATGCCATGTTTATGTTGCAGGTTTTATGTTGTGGCTGGCTCTGCTCCCCAGTTACTATCTTCTCTATTCAGGTGTGCGTCTGACTGTGTGCATCATCACCTTGATCGCTCTTTAAATACGCCTCATCAACTTTGTTCTGCCAGCATGTTTATATGTGCCATCATCAGTGTATTAATTCAAGCTATTGATCAATTAATCTACCTAGTTATTCCTTATTTGGACCTCGTTCCCACTTTTGCATTCCAGGACCGACCCTGGACATCTTTATGCCTAAGCAAGTTAACTTTCAGCTTTTTACATAAATAGATATTTTAAGATACAATAAGTCTCCAATTAAAAATATTTAGTATTACATTTTCTTCCTCTAACATGACTACTGTGAAGTAAGCACACTATGCCATCCGATGATAAATAAATAGAACTGACGTGTACATTCAAATGCATACCAATAATTAAAGGGAAAAACTGCAATAGTAAGTAGAATGCAGATTTTTAACTATTGTACTAAATTGAGATACTTGTCAGTACGAGGTAGGATCAGGCTTGTAGTGCCGGCTGAGTTTAGAGCAAATCTTCACAAAATGTGTCAGTCAATGCGATGTGACCGCAGACATGTGGATGAGCATGTGTGTTTAAAGAGAGAGACACAGAGGCAATTGCCGCTTATCTTGTCACAGCTTTTGTCTCTATTGATCACTATCGCCTGAGGTATTGGCAGACTGGAGACTTCAGACTTTTTCTGAGTCCAGCATCTACAGACTCCATCAATTTCACTTCCGCCTGAGTCGGACTGCAGACCGTCCTGCTGCTCTGCACAAAGGCTACTAATGGCATCGCACTTTGTGTAGGTGGGCACTCCGGGTGTGTGTGCGTGTGTGTGTGTGTGTGTGTGTGCACGAGGACGGGGGGGGGGGGGGGGGTTTACAAGTATGCACATGCAGCGCTCACGCAGGGAGCCCATTTCCAAATGTCAAGTGTTTGTGAAATAAATGTCAACTAGCTCAGGGATGGGGAATCAAAGGGCTCCTTAGCTCCGGCTCCAGTAGATAAGACAAGAATAAGAAAAAAAAACGACTGGCCTGACAAAGAATTCAGAAGAAAAGGAAGGAAAAAAAAAAAACACCTCATGGATTCCCCACAGTAAAAACAAAAACCCACATGAGGCACATGGAGAGAGCAGACTGCATCACACGGATGTCTTGGTGAGCAGCAAGAAGAAACTGTGTTGTTGACGGCCTGCATGCTTCACTGTTAGAATGGAAGATGGTAGGAGACCATTGTGAGATGGTCGGGAGGTAGAAACTGTCCCAGCACACTCTGGCTCCACGCTGTTTTCAGCCACAAACACACGACTGCAGAATCGGCTATTTAAAGCCGTCCGTCTGTTTGACCAGGTGAGACTGTGACATTTAATTTCTGCTGCCATCAATAAAATATACGCCTCTATCCCTCGTCTCACCTTTCAATCCAGCATCTACTGCATCAGCGTCTCTCGGAGTCAATTTGTGAGTGACATTATAATCTGTTGTGGGTGATTGTGTTTGATCACATGGGGACCGCTAGTATAAATGTACAAAAGGTCCACAGAACCTGAGGACACGTTGTAATAATACTGGTGGGGAAGAAGATCTTCACCAGTAGGTAATGATAAAATTAAATGTTGGGTGAAGACATTAAACACTAAGTAATTCCAAAGAAGCATTTGACAATACATAAATCTACTGATATCAGCCATCTGAGGTGGATGTTTTATATAAAGATAGGACTTTACCGCTGAATTAAAGGCTGTAAAAGCAGGTTTGCGAAGTTCAAGGGTGAAATTGTCAGCACAGCAGAGACTTCAGATCCATGTTTGTGAAACGGCTCAGTGCACTGAGGGAGCAGCAGCAGGACGGCAGCTCAACTCTGCCCTCTAAGGTAAGAAATATGGTCACTGTATGTGGGCCTGCTCATCTCATCATCTCCACATCTTTTATTGTAGTCACACCGAAATCGGATAATTCACTCAACGCTGCCAATTATTCAGTGTTTCTTGTCCAAGTTCACCCAGATGTCTGCACTATAGCAAATGAGAGATAGAAGTGGGTTCAAGACAGAAAGAGATGTAATTTACTTTCTTTATAATAATTAATTCATATATCATTGATCAATGAAAGGTTGAAGCAGACAAATCTACAGGAATTCTATTAATATTCATGTCATTTTGCAATTGTGAGAAAGACAAAAGCTGTTTAGCCATGTAGCGCTGAGCTTCTTGATGATGATGACGCATTTAAAATTAATCTAAGATATTCACTGGCCTTTGTTCTTCCCAGCTTTTTTCCTTCATCACTTGCGAAACATTTTGAAAGAGAGATTGTCTAGAACCGGTAAATAAAGCAATAGATTGCAGAATAAAAACTCTTCAGATTCTACGAACTGTGACCTGGGTGTGTACTTTTGTTTCCTCAGGAGATGTCGAAACCTCATCATGGCTTCACAGAGCAGAGTCAGCACTCAGTTTCTCCTCCTCCTCCTCCTCCTCACTCTCATTTCAGAGTCTTGGTATCCCTCCTCTGTGGAGAATGACTCATTGTTTGCAGAGATTCCTCAGCTCACAGGCGCATCGATTGAAGTGGGCTTACGTTTCCTTCGTGATGCGGGACTCCTGCATGGCTGGCTCTTTTGCCGTGACGTCAACCGGTCGGCTCGTCACGCTGACCTGCTCAACCCGCTCAGGAGCCGAACTCCGGCAGCTTGCAGCTCGTTTCCCTTAAAGTGAACATTTTTCATTGAAGTGCACGTTCCCCTGCAACTTCCTTTGACATTTCTTGTGCAAACTATCAAACCATCCAAATACAGATTTTCCCCACAGTCGTTTTAGTTTTCTATAACCAGACTTCTCCTTGAAACTCCACTTTTTCCACTTTCATCATGATTGATGGTTGTCGATTGTTCTATTTTTTACATTATTGAAACACGGTGTGCATGCATTCCTTCGGTTCTTCCTCACGGGTTGTGATTATTGTATAGGAAATTATCAGCTAAAAAAAAGTCATGCACACGATGCATCTATTATAACAGCTTTCTTTATATTCTAAAGCTGGCCTGTTTATTTCTTCCCTCCATGTATGTAGTGAACACTTCGCTGTGTACTTTTATTCAACTCCAATGTGTCAATCGGCACAATTACAAATCGTTAGCTTGCAAAAATGTAAACTCAAAGCATAAGAATCAAGATGTACAATGGATCCCTTTCTATATGTAGTTATTTACTGAACTCAGCTCCAAGTTGAGTGCTTAGATTGTGAGGAACAGATCACTGTGTTCAAATAATACAATTTGAGTCATCATTACCAGGAAAAAAACTTACAAAAAGGTTGACTAAGGAGCAGTAGCTTATAGATACCACCTGGCAAAGGGGGCAGATTGCTGAGTAATCACAGGGTTAGTGGTGAAAGAGGCCAAGAGTTCTTGGAGTGTGAGTGGCAGGTAAGTTCTTTACTACAGAGAATTGACAACAAAGAGAATGAAACAAAGCGAAACAGACATAAAAGGAATACGGCCACAAATAATGCAAGCTGACTCGAACTTTAACAAACTCAGAAATTATGCAAAATTGAACTGTATTACAGAAAGTGACTATGATCTCATTGCTCACATGATCACTCAATATTCTGTTCCTTGAACTGCCTTTCTGCCACAAACTGTGATCTCACATGAACCCTCACCCTTTCTTCCATGCTTTCAATCCTCCAAACTTCTCACTTCACTTTGATCTAAACGACGCGGTTCTTTGCTCCCCCCACGAGCAGCAGGGCCCGAAGCTGAGATACAGGTGCCGTGACACCTCTCACATCTGACAGAAATCAAATGACAGCACCAACACAGTTTTGTTCCCCCATCACTAAAATTCTTTTTGACTTCGAGTTGAAGCTGGTTGGACGAACGAAACACAATGGCTGAAAGTTGAAAGAGAACATCTTTTCACGCTTCAGCTAGGATTTGAATGCATTGTTGTAGAACTGCAGCTCCACAAAAACTCTTTCGGCGCCTATGATTGCGGCATATTCCTCTTGTGGTTCTGCCTCACTCGTTTCCAGTGGGGTGTTGGCAGCTGTTGTCAAAATCTCACTAAAACACAGTTTACACAGCAACAAAAACAGCAAACAGACACAGCAAGGGACCTGTTGATGTAGAAAGTGACGCATCTGTTAGCTGTAGCGAGAGCTTTTTCTAGTACTCTAGACTCTGGATCAGTTTCGAGTCCACAGTATCAAGGTCAAGTCTTTGGTTTTGTCTTGGTCTTGACTCAATCTCAGGTTAGGTGGTCTTGACTACAACACTAGATTTTACAGCCTATGATCGTAATGTTCACTTCTAATCTTTGAGTGATGAGAGGTTGGTTTTTGGCTCCATAGATGAAACAAGTCAGGAGCTCCTTAGACAGATGAGACGAAAAGTATATTTACGTCAAGAAAATGTCGCATATAGAAGGTTGACGTAACATAAAGAAAAATCCTATATTGCAATGACAAATGTATATCTAGATTCTATAGTTTTAATTTTATACTGTTTTAATTATTTGGATTTCATCAGATGCACATGAGACAAGAAAAAAGTCAGTCAAAGGAACACATTAACTTATTATGGGTGGCAAAGACACACTTCTTCTTGATGGCTAAACCTTATAATAACAATTAAATTAGTGAATTACTAAGTAGTTTTGATTAATATTAAGGTATGTTTTTATCTCTACAATGTGTACAGCTATGATGAAGCATGACATTATAGTTGTATGCTTCTCATGTCAATATAACCGACATTTGGCTCTTTGCTATAAAACATGTTTGGAGACTTTGAAGGTTTAAATTGTATATATATATAAAAAATATATATATAAAATAAAAGATTTCAGGTCCTAAATGATCCACAACACGAGAAGGGAGAAACAATTTCCATGTTGTTTTTCAGTGAGTCAGATGTCACTAATGAATGTTCAGGAGCCCACTTCATGAGAAAACACTCTGGATCATCCGTCATTCATGTGACTGACCAAAGCAACATCTACTGAATGATCCTGATGAATGCACTTGTGTTCCGCTACCCATATACTGGGGATGGCCCACAGTGACTGCTTGTATGAAATGACTAAAGTGGCTTGTTGTTTGTCGTATAGTTTCACTGGAGGTTAAACGGCTTTCATGACTCGGCTGCAGCTCACTGTGGGCATCTGTCCGCGGCCCACGCACCCACTTTGAAGAGCAAGCTGAGGGTTTCGGCTGCACTTCACCCCAGCACACCTCTAGGCAGAGAGCGAGAGAGAGCGAGAGCAAGAGCGAGAGAGCGAGAAAGAGAAAGAGAAAGAGAAAGAGAGAGAGTTTGCTTGAGGGTACATTGTTGTCTTTTTCCTTCATTGTGAGATTGCTCCACTTTAAGTTGTGCCACTCAATTTGAATGGTTATGTTTGGCTCTAATTCATCAATATGGAGTGAGAGGGACTACTTTATCACTGTTGTCACTGTCTTGTATTCATTACTTGACAATTATATGACAATAATAAACATTGTCTGCTGGTATGCTACTATTTTAGCAAGTAGCCTTTAAATGCTGACAGCCGTCGACTGAGGCATGATCGGTGGTGTCCCACATTGACCTAGTGTTTACTTAGATTGAGGCCTCAAAAGATATTTGGTGAGGTCTAGAATTATTGGCTTTGATGGCTATACATTCATTTGATTTCAAAAGCTATTAAAAAAAAAAAAAACATTAGTTTGGGTTTGACAGGAGCGTAAGCTTTGGTTCCATCCTCCACCCATACCTACTTTTTGCCTCCAAGAAGTGAACTTCTGATAGGGACTGATAGGATATAAACAATGGGTATTTTGATTTGCTGAAGACCGCTTCATAGTCAATATGTAGGTGGTCAATTCTGATTACTTGTGGGGGTGCAGTGTTTAGCTTTGTTTGTGAATCATAAAACCATCTCTCTCTGTCTCTCTCTCACTCTCTCTCTTTCTCTCGCTGTCTCAATCACTCACACATGAGCCTTTAATCTAATTGTCTTGACTGATAATACAATTTTGAGGTTAGTATCGGCTTCACGTTTCATTGTTGTTTATTATCTCCCAATTTAAATGGTAAATTGGTTTCACTTATATGGGCCTTTTTTTAAATTCTTATTTTTTTTATTCTTCAGCAGTCCCAAAGCGCTTCACATTTACCCATTAACACATGCTCATGCACCATTGGTGAAGGCTATTCACTTCTATGGTGACCACAAATAAGGTTCTAAGGAAATAAACGGCCCTGGAGTGAAAGTGAACAAAACTTTAGAGCCATTGAATAATGATAATAACTCATTATATACTGAGAAGGTCCTAAGATAGAGTCCAAGTTGTTCTCCCTGTATGTTAATACATTTAATTTGGCGGTGCCTTTCAGGTCACCCAAGGTCACCTTACAGAGAATAAATGCATAAAAACATCAGGACATCAAAAAATCACAAGAGTTTAAAAATAAATATGTGCGACCATGGTTCAGCTGGTGAAATTGGTTGTCTCTCAATCCGAGGGTTTCAGGTTCGATTGCTCATATGCCCAAGCGTCCTTGAGCAGCTGAACCCCAAATTGACATGGATGGATTGAACTCCTCACACGGCTGCCACCTCCTTTGGTTTGTAAGTGGGTGAATGCCGTCAGACATTTAAGGCAGCAACGATCGCCACTCCTGTCTGTTCCGCCTCTGAATGGTTTCCCAGGTGTGTTTAAGGGCTTTGAGCTCCCATTCCTCAGTCCAACACCAGGTGTTTGCGCTTCCCTTCTCTTGTCCTTTGTTTGTTCTTTCAGTAATCAGGTTTCTAAATCTTTGGCACTTTGCTGGGGACGAATGAAGGTATCAGACATATTCCTTATATTAATACTTTGTTTGCACTTTGATTTTGCCTCTGTCCACACACTGTAAACCCGTGTGCGGTTTGTTCTTTTGAAATATGTATTCATTCGTTTTTTTTAGGACAAGCTGGGTAGAGATAAGTTGATTTGGGAGAATCTAAGTTGTCTGAGTTTGAATCCAGGGTTTACCCTTTGTCTCACTCCTAGTCATCTCCCCTGTGACCCTTTAGATGTATACAATTTATAGGTTGGATGGCTAAAATAGTCCAAAACACTATAGGTGACCAAGAGGTGAGGGTAGCAAGCTTGTGACTGGAAGGTTGCGGTTTGAATCCTATTATTCCCAACTTCCACTGAGGGCTGAATCCGGAAGAACTTCCGGTATAAACAACTTGTGCATTGCCAACATGTGGATCACAATCCACTGTGGCAGCCACAGAAGGGAGCAGCTGAAAGACTCACTTTCAGTGAAATTGAGATTTTATTTTGCAAAAACTGTGTCAACAAGCCTTATGAAAGAGCTAATATTGTTCCACTCTGTAGCTTTAATCTGAAAATAAAGTAAAAAAAAACAAACCAAAACAACCCAGCAGGGCAACAACATTGATGAGAAGTTTCTGAATCTGCTCATCAACATCTGAACCAGGTCTGACTCAGTGCACCAAAACATCCCAGAGCAGCCAGACAATCAACAGTCGACTTCCAGGTAATGAGAAAACTGCTCCTGTTTTAACGTTTCATTGACTGCAGCAGGTTGCTGATTACATTTGTCAATATTGGGCTGAGGATCAGTGCACACAGCTGCCTTCCAAACTGAGGGAAAATGAAGGATCAGTAAACACTTCTGCCCTTGTTGAGTCAACAGAATCGTAGCTGCACTATGAGAAATCGGACTTGTCCCTTTAAGATTAACCTGTGAGCGACTATGACATGTTTTAAGTGCTCATACAGCATGCGTTCTTTGAGGCGACCCATTATGGGTCACTTTGGATGACTAGTGAAAATCCAGAGTAGATGAAGAAATTGTAAAATGTAATAACATTCCAAAAACTCAAGAAGGGAATACTGAAATACTCAGATTCAGGCCGGCAGGCACCAACATGTCACATTCAAAATAATCATGACCAAATTTAATGAGATTGTTTTCACTAAGTCTACATGGCAGGCTATATTGACTTGCTACAATATGATTGGCTGGATACAGAATTGCATTAATTGAAAGGAAGTATTGAATACTGACAAGAGTTAAACTTCCTGCACTCTTTCTTCACAATTAAATGCAATAGATGATTTAAACATGGCCTATCCTGTCTCAAAAAGCTAATGATTCAGTCTGAACTCCTATTGAAAGGGCTTTCTGCATTGAACAATTAATACATCACATTAGGCTGAGTAAAACCTGGATAAACAAAATTACTAACTGAAAAAAAACAAAAACCCTTTGAATTGGAGATTGACAGTGCTAAATCTGTTAATGTTTGGTCATTAATCACAGACCACCCGCTGCCCCCATCCACAGCTTCACTCAACTGCATTAGAGTAATTACACAGGCAGGACATTTTTCAATGTGAAAATTGTTTTTATTTCTTTCTTTCTCTCTCTTTTTTTTTTTTTGTCAGGCAGGGCAGGGGTGTCGCTGATCGCTGTCACTCAGTTGACGTTAACAGATGCCTGGTTTGCCATCTGTGGGGCCAAAGCCTTTAATCACCTCTAAGTCTATTGGATGGTGGCGAAAAGGGCCTTAAGAGCTTAAAAAGCACAACCGGCACACTTTCACACACATTTACACATGGGCTCCAAAAGATATTTATAGATCTGGATAATCAACGTGTGTCTGAGTCTCAGCGGTGACTGTAATGACAATTTAGTCTCTGGTAGCATCATTAGCAGTGCTGTAAGCCAATTTGTTTCCCTCATTACACTGTGTGACCATGAATAGTATATGATAAAATGCAGCAGGTAATGAGATTAAATATGACTATGAATGGTCTCTACATGCCAATTAAATGGATTGACTATGGTAAAAACCCTAGGGAAAAGTGCTAACTGGACATGTTATCTATGTGGACAGAATGCTCTCTTTGTATCCATATTATAAAATATATAATTCAGTTTAATTATAATAAAAGCAACCTAGCAAATATGTTGTATCACACCTTTTCTTTCCACAAGCAGTAACACATGTCTCTGAAAAACAAAATTATTATTTAACTTATCTTTTTGACATATATCAGAAGACAGAAATTGAAACACTAATTACTTGAAGAAATTGACAAAAAATGCGGATTTGACTGATGAGAGACATAAAACAACCAAAAAAAGACAGGAGATGACCTAAAACAGGCAACGTGATTCAAAACTAAGATTCTAAAAAGCTTAAATGGGTCACCTGAAACGTACAAAATCAATGAGTGACATCTGATGTAAAATTAGTTAAGATAAAAAGATGTACAGTAACTTCACAAAAGTACATAACGGTTACAAATGGATGCTTACAAATCAAAATCAGATTAGAACTAATATGATGAAAATGCAGAAAATTAACCCAAGATAATGAAAAAACAATGTATTGAATTATCTTTCAGATCACAGTCAACTGTGTGTCAAGATACTCTCATTCAAGAATGAATGGATGATAGTATGATCAGCGTCGGATTAGTAATTTCAATAACGCATACTATTTTGTTTTAGGAATGTTTCAGTTCATTTTGTAAGGTAACAAGCCAATTTACAGGCTACACTATATATTGATGAAACTCTCAACTAATACATAGACAGTCAAGACTTAAAAAGACCAGGAAAACATCTCCCGGGTTGGAGTGAAAAGCACTTCGTCCAGTGTGGTTAAACTGAGTTGAAAAGCTGACTCATCCCTCAAAAGAAGGAGTTTTGACAAAGCCGATCAAGTTAATAACTAACATTACTCACCTCTTTCTAATGGTGAGATTTTTATTTATTATTCCAATTTTTTGAAGGTTGGGCCAGAAAAATATTAGCTCAAAAAATAACATAAATTTGTGTGTGTGTGTGTCTTTTCAGCTATCACAAAAGCAATGATAAAAATAAATCTGGTGGTTATGGCAATACTCAACAATAGCATTGCATATTGATGTAATGTCGCGCAGCTTCAAATCTAACTAATTGGAAGGTGAATTCGTATCCATGCTTGGGCTAAGACAAGAGACGATATTCCTTTATTTGTCTCACGGTGGGGACATTTTTTAAATCAGCAACAAAATAAATTGGTTATACAATCTCACATTGGCAGGGATGAAAGACCAATGCTATCACTTCACACACACACTGGGGGGGGGGGGGGGGGGGGGGGGGGGGGGGGTCTTTCCACAGTGTCTTTCATAGGGTGGGAGTCATTGTTTGTGTTTGCCCTATGATGTATTGCTGTTCTCTATGCTCAGCTGGGATGGGCTCTGGCACCGAAATGGATATTGCAGTGATGGAAGGAGGCCAGCGGTCAGCCTCAAAGACTGGCCAGGTCATTCTGTGTGGCGTTTGCATGTTCTCCAGATGTGTTCCCTGCACAAGATAAAGCAGTATACACAGAAGACAGATGGATGAAAGATGGATGGATGGATAATAATTATCATTAGAATTATTTATCTTTTTTTCAAAGAGAAATAATTACCTTAGCAACAAAATCTAGAAGCATATTGAAGAATCAAACATGTATTTGCAGTTGGTGGTGTAGTGGTTAGTACCTGTAGTGGGTTTGAATCAGAGCTGTGCTGAGTTTGCGTGTTCTCTGTGAGTACATTTTTCTTGTGGTCGTGTTTTCTCCCACAGTCCAAAAACATGCACGTCGGGTGCAAATTGCCTGTATACCTGCTGTGTTATTTTCATGCAATGTGATGGATTGGCCCGTGAGCACGCAGGTTCACTTGCATGAGCCTGGAAACATGCAGCGAGTCCATGCGTGCATGCGTGGTGCGTTCAGGGGACGAAAAGTGAACATCAACTTTAAAAACGCGGTGTTACGTAATGTCTCCACGCTGCCAGGGGAAGCCTGTAATCGCTTTGAGTGCGCACCTTGCCGCAGGCGGCTATTATTAGCCTTGTCCCCGGTCCCTGCGGTGCTGCAGGCGGCTATATTCAGCCGTGTCCCCGGTCCCTGCGGTCGGTGCTGCAGGCGGCATATGTTGCACCAGAGCGGGGGAGGCTCTCTCTTCTCTTTTTCCTTTCCTTCTTTTTTTTATTTTGGGATGTGCTCCACTGCAGCACACACTTCCGTGTTGTCTGTCACCGTAAAGCAGGAAGCAGTGTAGTAACGTGTGGGAGACTTAATCTGCCCCGCTGCTGGTTTACGTACAGGTATGTCCACCAGGCTCAGAGTGGGAGTCCGCTGCGGCTTCGCGGATTAACTATTCCGGGAGACAAGTGAGTGTTTGGACGGGGCTTGTTCCTCGGTGTCACCTGCTTTCTGTTCACTGCACCAGTTCCGTGTTTCAACATGAAACATACATTTCATGTTGCAGATTCGTCCCGATGACAGATGAAGGTGGAGGAGAAGCTACATGGAGGCTACAACCAACTAACTAACTAAACTAACTAACCCCGGATCAGTCGGTGCTCGCCATACAGGAGGACTGCGGTATATTGCACCACCATGCCAGCCGGTAAGCTGTCTCTGTCTCTGTGTGTGTGTGTGTGTGTGTGAGTGTTGACATGTCGAAGAAATTACCCTCCGCCTGAGTGTGTAAGTGCTGCGTTTAAAGACATTGTTTTGGCTGCTTATCCTTACGTTGATGGGAGGGCTGAAGTTGGCTGCGGTGCGTTCACGGGCATTCTTGTCCGTCCTTCACTGTAGATTAGGGTGGAACGTTATGTCTTTAAACGTTCCATAAAAAGTGTTGTCATTCATTGTGTCCAAAAGCCTGCAGCATGACATGTTTTGGTTTGTGCTTAAATTTACAAGAAGTGAACCATAACTTTGACGAAATTCTTTAAACAAAAGGCTTTACATTATTGCCTACTAAACAATTTAAGTGAAGCATCAGCACCTTTTCCATCATGTGTTTACAGGACGAGTCCTGAAATCAAAGTTCCACTTTCACTTTACTTTTCTTTGTTGGTATGCTGACTATTACAAATATGACAAGGCAAAAGTTGGAAAGAAAATACAGTGGTGCGTTCACTGTCAGCTGTCCTAAACATGTGCATACACTCTCAATAACACCATCAAAACACCTGTTTAGGTTCCTGCAGTTCACTGTTTTTCTTCCTTCTCTACTGTACTCCAACACATACTTTTTCCACCTGTTTCTTTCTCTACAGTTTTACTCCAATACCACAACTGTTTGATTACTGTCATTGTAATGCTACCATGCATTTCCTGTTATTTGTGCTGATGGAAACAATTACGGGATGGTTTTTACTTCTGCTTTCTACAGCTTTCAGTTGTCAGTCTCTGCAAAATTGAGGCAACATGATATGGGCTTTTTCAAACTGGAATTGAAGTTGTCATGAGCATTCTTTACGTTCTATATACAATAATGTGCACACTGTTGAGCTCAACAATGACTAAACACACTGAGGGACTTTCGACCATGTAGAAAAGGTAACTTTTCTGATGAGAAACCAGATTACACTGACACCATTGAAACCTTTTTTTAGCAAATGTGAGCTGCCACCCCTTTTTAACTAAAGCAGACATAACTGCGGTTTTTCTTGGAGAACAAAAGGAGTCAGAAATATTTTAAACCTATGGGTTCAAACTGACTGTAGATTAGTTAATTCTTGCTGTTTTCTTTATCACATGTCGTTATGTAGCTAAAGGTTTTTAACTAATTAGTGGCTGGCTAAATACACACCTCTAGAATATCATTGAATGTAATGGTTTGCCAATATCAACATAATTAAAATATTGTTGAATCAGCATGACAGAAGTCTTCATTTTGGGTTAATATCAGTTTTTATAAGTCTGCTACTTGTAAATTCCTATAATATTGAACATCCTAAGTATCATTTGCACCAGTTGACATTTAAAATAGTCAGGTTAATGTGTTAAAACATTTCACCCTACTGCAACTCATTCCACCTTGTACTGAAACTCCAGCCTCACACGCAAATGTAAATTGATTTCCCAGTCATAGACTCTTGAAATATTAGAGATTTTGGGAAGGCGTATCCCGAACAGGGAACACAGGTGATCTGGGATAGCTCTGCAGGGGGAAGTCGGGCCATCTCTGAGGAAATTTGACAAGTGGGTCACTTCACCAGAATCCTCACTTTGATGCTTGCACATGTACACGCACGCACACGCACGCGCACACACACACGCACACGCACACACTTTCTTCTTTGTAGGTTACAGGAAATGATTCACAAGGCAACTCGAAGCACATCTGGGGAAAAGCGTGAGCCTTGCAGAGCTTTCCTCATGCTTTGTAGCTCTATGACTCACTCCTCCTGTGAATGGCCGGGAGTAGAGTTTTGCCCGTTTCCACCCTCCAGATTACTGACCTGACCTCAGAAAACTACCTCTTAAACTGTGAGCGAAACTTGTTACACTTATGTTTTCCTCCAAATCGTGATTTCTTGCATATGCTGTTATTTCCGAGCTCTTTAAGCTGCAGCGACAACAAAGCTTCCTGAAGGTACTTCTTGATGCTACACAGTGACGTAGTAGTTTACATCCCGACTTCACAGCGAGGATGTTCCCTTGTTCGAGTCCGGGCTTTGACAGTTCTGTGGAGTTTGCACGTTTTCCCCTGTGTGTATCTATTTATTTTCCTGTGCGTTCCCTCTCACAGTCCTAAAACGTAAGCATATCTCGGAGTGATGTCACACTTGACAGGTTTTGCCCGATAACAATCATGTGTGGTGCAACTGCTTTGTTGATTTGGTTCCTTTTTGTGGAGATTTGAACCCTGCCAAACTTGAATGCTCAGCCAGTAAGTGGATGATAAAGTCCTTGATAAGATCTGACCAAACACGGGACTTCGACTGTTTCAAATGTGCTGTATCTTTGCAGCTGATTACATATTTGTGTGAATTGAGGGCTTCTCTCATATAAAGCTGCAGAGAATAAGGATGGATGGATGGATGGAGTATAGTCTGAAGTGAACTTATAGTGTACTTATTTTCATCAAGTCATCACTTTGTTTTTAATCCAACTGCACGTTATTACTGGCATATTGGTAAGAATCAGAATTTCTTTTTGCCGAGTTTGATTTTACTAACACGTCTTTGTTGTTTTCTGCTCCGATTATAATCCTCATATAAACCAATGGACTTGAACCTTTGTGCTCTGACTTGACGATCACGCTCTGGGCATTCCTGCATACCAGGCTTTTTACACGCCACGTCTTTAAACATTTTTTTTTTCTTTTGTTTTGATAATTGGTTATTTCATAAACCATTTGCAAATATTGGGTCGCAAAGAAAGTGTTTTTTTTTTTTTTACTTTTTCCGCGCTTTCACGTCACAATCCCCTAAACCAACCCGTCATTTTATGTACCACGATTTGCTGACTTTTTGATTCAGGCCCCGTTTACACAACTTTCATTCTTTGTCATGCGAATGTTCTAACCACAATACTGTACTTGAGCTTTAAATCAATGTGCCAATGTTTCAGTATATGACGTTTGCTATGCTCTGAGGTTTGGTGGTCTTGGTGACTGTTGGATGTCGGTTCCATTACATTACATCACCTGAAAATGAATGGACGTTCAAAGAATAGAGTTCGACATTCCCAGATACTTTGTTTTTGTTTTCTGTGATGCACAAAAGTATTTTTCACTAAATTATCAGTCAAGAAAATATTAATTGTTAGAAAGCAATTTAGTTTTCAGAGAATAAAGATGTACTATCATAGTATCTAAAAAAAAAAAAAAGGCGACTGTATGATCAGTCTTTGAAAATTGTTGCTCAATTTGCATTTTGAGAGTCTGAAGACATTGCTCCTCACGTTTTCCAATAACAGAAGATTGTTCAATGATGAAACGTGAACCCGAATGAAGTTTAACAAGATACTTAAACTGCAGTTTTGCGTGGGGTTCAGTGTGTGCCGCAGTCAGCAGAGGTACACCCTGTGTAATAAAAAAACAAAAAAAACACTTGACACACGGAAGCGTCAGTCACATGAAAAGTCCTACAGCTTCATTCTCAATCGTTCCTGTGTGACTGATGCTTCCGTCTGCCTGCTGCAGATAAATGGACTCACACCTTCACATTTTGATGTCCCCTGCTTTGTCTGTCTTCTTTTAAATACATACTTATGACGATTATCATCTTAGCTGTCCTGACTTTCGCTTTTTTTCTAATCTTGAACTATCGGGAGAGTGTTTCATAAATCAAAGCACCAGGAGGAACCTCAGAGAGTCTGCATGTGTAGGGCTATTTTTTATTTTTTTTTTCTCCTGCTTCTATTTTAGGAGTGTTGGACTTTGAGTGCCCTTGCCCTTATTTATTTATTTTTCTTCTTCTTCCTCCTTCAGCAGCTGCTCTGGCAGGTAACCAGCTGCTGTTTACTGGAGAATGTTTCACTAACAAAAACCCACTTGGCTGCTGAGGCAAGTAGGGTGAGAAATGAACCCCTGACACCCCCATTAAACCCCCCCCCCCCAAAAACCCTTCCTCCAGGTAGACTTATTATGTGTTGGGAGTGCAGTGTGAGGTGGCAGCACGGGGGGGTGGGGTGGGGGGGGCAAGGTGGGCTTTCTGGCTGCAGATGTCTGGATGATGCAGCAGACAGCATCTGCAGCTTCAAGGACTTTGCATCCCTGCAGGCTCCTGCAGGCTGCGTCTGTGCGCGCCGTAATTACTCCCAGTGGTAAAACTGCTGATTACATTAGCGGTAATGTGACGCCTTCAACATCGATCCCTGACGGGCCGCGACGGCATCATGGGGCCGTATGTTTGCGTGTGTGTGTGTGTCTGAATATTTTAGTGACGTGCATAAGTACCCCATGGTCCAGTGTTGCAGACTGCTAAGAGCAGCCAACGCGTTGGCCTAATTTTGTTATCATAATTTGCTGATATGAAAAAAAGTAATGTATCCCATTTGTCACTGCTGTTTAATTCTCCTGGCCTGTTATGTCACCGCCCACCTGGCAGCTCAGGAAGCTCCTTAAAACCACTTCACAATCTGGAGGCTTAAATCGAAAGCACATAATCCTCCGAACTTTGCAGCTTTTTCTTTTTTTTTTCTTCTTCTTCTTCTTCTTCTTCTTCTTCCCAGTTGTCATGGAAATGTAGATATTCCGATTTCCATTTTTGGATAGTTCAGCTCAGGGTAGTTTTGGTTAAGGCTGTGCGATCGCTCCTCAGAATTAGAAAGGAGAGAACAGCAGAACATACGGGGAGGTGACTGGTGCAGCATTCTCAGAAAACCAACTCGTTTTTATTTGCGCGGGTCTGGCTTTGCCCCGGGAGGAGTGAGGAGGCACGATTGAGGCCTTGAAAGAAAAATTCTGAATGAAGAGATGAGCAGAAAGCCTTAGTTACTGTAGTTTTCCTCGCACCAAATAGCCCTCCATTGTCCAATAAACATATCTGCCAGCATGATGGATGATACAGGAGGTTTGGGGATACGGCTGAAGATGGGGCATGGCTGAATTCCTAGGTGCTGTAATTTCAGGCTGTCATGTCAACGCTTAAAAACAAAGTTATGCAAACTTTTCCAAGAGCATGAACAGGAAGAGGCCGCTGCAAGTGTTTCTGATACGTTTCCTGTTGAATGAGGAAGCACAGCGTTGTATGTTGAAAATGTGAAACTTGCAGTGGGTCTATGCTGTGCTGACATCACAGTAAAGTGATGGACCTGCCGTGGAGAGTGAGTGAAATTTCACACAGCACGCTGAATATTGTGGAGCGATGAAATCTATCTCGTGTTTGTTATTGTTCATTCTGCTCAAATCCAGTGAAATTTACATTGATTTTGACAGATGTAGTACAATAGATATTAGAGAGTGGAGAGCACTCTATCAAAACATGTTTCAGCAGCAAGAATGCTTTCAAAAAAATGCGTTACTAGTTTATTTTTATCGCCTATTATGAATTTCAGAGTGAATTGCCAAGTGATAAATCAGATTTGGTGAAGATATCCTTCACTATCACGGTGCTATAACTTCCTCTGAGCACATTTGTAGACCGTTTTAGAAGGAAAAACAAATGAGTGGACTTTAGCAGAGGACGGATTTCTCTTTGTTCTGAACCAGTCTACATCATTCCTGGGGCCGCTTTTCCTTCCAGCACTGACTTCCGGACTTCAGTACCACATTCACAAAACTGGTTTTCGCAGTTTAACCTGAATTAATGTTATAAAAAAAGACACTGGGATTGGACGAGGCCGCATTGATTTGTTTAACACTATGGTTATTACTAATTGACACTAATTTCTGCCCTCGTGGTGCTCTATTTTGGAGCTCTCACTTCAGGGTCTGTTGTGGTCTGGAGGCTCTCATTATCCTCAAAGTGTTAACTACCTCATTTAAGTCATTATATAGGACAAATCCAGTGTCGCTGCTGTTACTCGCTCTCTGCTGCTCTTTCAGACTGACTCAACAGGATGACGAGCACAGATAAATGGATGGATGGGAGGATTCCTGCTAGAAAGTACTTTTCCCCCACACTCCATGTTATTGTACTGAGACCTCCTTCTTCTTGTTTTGCAGAGAGTATCCTGCTTCCAGGAAAAGTCATTCCCAATTTTTGGTTTCGCAAAAGACGGCAGTATTTCTTTTCCTCCAATCTTTGGTCATTGGTCTTTCGGTAGAAACCTTAAGCATTGTCATTTCTGAGTTTACACATCTGTTGGCAGACTGAAGAGCTCATGCTGGGGTGAGTGCTGTCATTAATGACGTTATGGATCCTCCCAATGACTCTGCTGGTGTGAATGTCCCGCACTTATGTGACGGCTCCTCGCGAAATGCACTCTGCAGTTTTTAACGCCCGCTGGGAGAGCTTTCCTGACCTGAGCGCCGCAGATCACACGCCATGCTTTAATTGAGTTTGTTGGACATGTAGTTGACGCGTCAGATTTATTTCAGTCTCTAGTAATAGCCAATATTTCACAGAAATAACCTGTGACTGTGAACATATGCATTCTGACATGTACAAGACTGCAGCCAGTCGTGGTTAAGAGGTACATTTTTCAATTGGTGTGATTTGTGAGGCACGGTTCAGTAAAAAGGTAAATTGCGAAATCTGATTAACAATTCAATTAATACCCATCAAATGAATTACAAAACAAGCAGTAAGCCAAGTTGGAACTATTTGGAGCTCTGCAACATTAAGTAAACCAGCTTTATATGAAAACATTTATTTACAGCAGAATAAAATATCTTCCAGGAGTTTGTCTCCAGTGTGGTGCAGGGCGTCGGGTTTTGGCCGAGGCTTCGTGCTCGGTGTTTATTAGGTGAGCTGACCTTCTCGTGAGTTTGCGACGTGGCGGGCAGACATCGAAGGAGCCGATGATGTCTGACGAGGCATCCGTGAGCCAGGTGGAGGAGTCGGTGCAATATTTTAAAGAGCCACGTGGTGTTTTGATGCAAAGCCACCTAATTGTATGTGCACAGTTGGTTCCTGTGCTCTTCTGATGATTCCTGCCTCAGTCGCTGGCTGTGATTTGTATGCATGGCGGAAGGCGGTTTGTTCTCCAAAGGAGGATTTGGGCCTAAATATAACTTCAAAGCAGCTGTGCCTCCCTCTGTTTCTTACGCCTGTCGCATCTCTGCAGACATGGAAGCTTTTATCTTTCCGTGCTTGTTGCGTGACGCTCGGCTCGCTGCTCCCCAGCACTTATGGAAGGATTTGGCACTTTTCTTCTGGGCTGTTTTGTCGTTGGATGTTTTCTTGTGTCTCTATCAGCATCAAACAGGTGTTGGTACATGAGATGTTGAGCAGCAGAACAACACCAGCATGTGACTACGAGTGTTTTCTCTGAGGACTCTAGATTACTTGCAAAGACAGTATTTTGATTTTGTTCCATTTGATCTTATATAAGATCAAGTTAAATAGGGTGGGACTCTTTCATGTTGAATAGTTTTGGTTTTATGCTCGACCAGAGATTACCAATTTTACTTGAAAACGTCTAAAGATGCAGCACTTCAGACATTTTTGTTTATGGGGGACCAAAAGAAGGAATATCTCATTCACCAAATCTTATAAACATTCAAGACTTTGTTAGTAGAGGGATTTGAATTGTTTTACATGTGTATAGCTTAGTAGGAACAGAAGTCTACTTCCTCACATTTGCTGTACAATGACTGGATTTCAGCCTGATGTCAGCCTAACCTGGTAAACTTGACTCCGAGAATGACATGCTCTTAAAATAGGCCCAGCACTTTGTCCATGAGAACATAGCACCGTTCAAATATTGATGACACCATTTTTTAAAAATGACTTTCATGATTATATGTCCCAAAGTGAAGGCATTTTAGAGACATAGTCATGTGCCACATGAAACAAATTCAGTCCAATTTGTGGAACAAATGCGACTTCCTGGCGTCGCAACAGTCCAGAAGCTTTCAGTGAGATCCCCCGGCTCTGCAGTCTGTCCTTTTTTGGATGTGAAACACAGTTTGTGAAGTCTGCGGAAAGAATGTCTGTTTGGACACAGTCAGTTTGCTCTCGCATATCCAGGAGAAGATCAGATACTGTGTATTGTTTCCCCCTCGATTTGAGTCAGAAAAGTTTTGGATTTAATGTAATTCTAATTTGTGGAGTGACTGCAAACATCTGCCACACGTCACACAAGGCGATGCTGGCGTTCAGACAAAACACAAAATGAACTGTCCATAAATCTGGAGCTTGTATAGAAGAAGCACGTCTTGCTCTTGCTCTGTGTATTTCGATGTACAGGTTGGTCACAGTCTCTCTCTGGGAAAACGTGTGGTGCAATTCCAGTAGGGTCTTCCCCCAAGATTTCTTCCCACAAGATATGCTTTTGCAAAAGACTGAAAGTAAAGGCTTCCAGAATTTAAGGTGCTGAATTTCAACTTGTTTTTTCACCGTTTTATTTTAGACCGATGGAGCCAGTGACTCATTGTAATGACTTTTCTGGTTTTTACATGTGGACAATTGAAAGCCACGCCATACCATTTAGTCAATGAGTTTAAAGATCGTTTTTAATGTCATTCAGTGAGGCTGTTGTAATGGGAGTTGCATTCTGATCTAAAATTCAAGGTTTGTCTTTTCTTCCGGTTCGTTCATGTAGTTTCACTTTATTTAACGGAGTCTGATTAAAAAATAATCAATTGCAGCTTTCTGCATCAGTTACTGAGTTTCATTCAGTTACGGGCTGATGAAAGCATTTTGTATTTGTTGTACTTATTTGACCTGGGAGATATTTCGGTCGTGTGTTCACACCATTAATGCCACAAGAATATTTGCTACTTTGGTGCTAATGAAGCATTTTCAAAAATAGAACCGTGTGTAGTCAAGCAAAAACCTGTTATTTAAAGGTATATGTACTTGAGGCATGAAGGTTTTATCCAACGCTTTCCATTAGACTCACTTTAGCAGCTTGTATGCAGGACGTGTTTGTTAAGTAATGAAAGAAAAATTATTTGAAATGCATTTAGTTTTGTTTATAGCTACTTGTACCAACCCAAGTCCTTTTATACCAGCAGTCTTTCAGATTCCCTGAACGATAAAGTGCTGGTGTTTGTCCAAAAAGTGTTCAAGTGAAAATGGAAAACTCTCGTTAGATATTGGGCGTCTGCATACACGACAACGGTGCTCTGAGTCGTTCTGCCCATGCGCGAGAAGGATTCATTCTTCACTAGAACGGGCACTTGTAGAGTGCATCCCTTCACCAACGCCACATTTGTCACCATGGAAACCAATGGATTATAAGGTCATTTGATCCACCACACCTCCATGTACACACATTTTACAATTTCTGTGTGACCCCCCCCCCCCCCCCCCCAATTGACCTTTGACCCCCAACTGCTAACCAGGGGAATCACGTCACGGCATCATGTGGCATATCAAAGGATAGGGAATTAAAAAATTTAAGAGTTTGGTATTGGTTTGACGTCAATCGGATAAAAACTGCGTGATGATGAAAATATTTTTTGGACCTTTTCGTGACCTAGACCTTGACCTTTGACCCAATCACTCTTTTTCAAAATGTTGCCATTTAAGCTGCATTAAGTCTTTTTGGGACTAAAATGCTAAACTGATGCCTTTTCACATGAAACATGCTTGTATAAACAGAGTGTCATTGTTATTGTTTGTTTTTGTTTTTATGACCCAATAATGCTTTACCCAATTTTGTTACTGCTGGGAATTTGCACGCCCACACACACACACACACACACACACACACACACACACACACACACACACACACACACACACACACACACACACACACACACACACACACACACACACACACACACACACACACACACACGACTCCAACTCTAAATCTTGACTTTGAAGTATATTTGGCTCTAAAAAAAAACAAACCCTGCTCTTCTCAATGTTGAAATACCTTCTCACTCTTCAACATACCTCTGCAAATGATCTTATTTTAAACACCCTTCTTTATCAAAAATGTGAAAATTGCTTACATTTTCCAAAAGAACCCCCCCCCCCCCCCATATTCAAGGTTTGGATAATAAATGGAAGTACAAATGTGCACATTCCCCAGAAGGACAAAATCACCCCGTTACACAACCACAATGTCCCGCGCACACACAGATTCACACGTGTGCTAAAATGCTAAGTGGTCCCTCTCAGTAAATCTGCATAATTACGCTCCAATCAGGATGATTAAAACACCGTTAGCCCAACAGACACGGCCACCGAAATTTCACTCTCGTGTCATCTCTTCAGTGTTTTTGGTGTTTCTCTCCACAAGCCCCCAGAGGAGTGGGTACTGGGTGGGTACTACCATTTGGACTCGACTGCAGCACTGCAGCTTCACCTGCAGCTTGCTGCCGCTGCTGGCGAGGGGAAACACAAGCACTGCAAGGTCAGCGATGACTGTTGGTGTATGAAGAGGGGGGAGACAGAGGTGGGGGGGGGGAGAGAGAGAGAGAGAGAGAGAGGGTGAAAACAGAAGAGAGAGAGCGAGACAGAGTAGTCGAAGTCCACCTGGCAGGCCGTCTGCCACTTCTCCTCCAAACGGGATGGATTCAGAGAACAACGAATCGGGTAGGAGGCTTTTTTTTTTTAAGAAAAAAAAAAAAAAAAAAGAATGTTTGCTCTCCTGCCTTTGTCTGTGCGCGCGCTACAGCTTTGCCAAATCCCTCGTGTGTGTCTGTCTGACTGTGTGGTAAGACAGGGATGGAGCAGGAGAAGCTAACACATCCTCGTCTTAGCAAACAATCCTGCAAGGTGGCCGCCATTGATCTGCTCTGTGTGTAAACCCTGGGGCACGCTCGTACAGGCTGCCCAATCAGCCGCCGAGTTTTCACTTGACGGACACTCCGTGAGACCAATACGCGTGAGCGTGCGGCTTTCATGTTACCATACTTGAAGAGGGATGAGCCACTATAGGCTGCTCAGGATTGTTGTTGTTTTTATGAATTGCAGCTCATGCTGTCGCGTCAATGTTTGTCTAATATGTTTTTGCTTTTTATATTAGTAGTTTATATTGGTTATTGCCCCGTTCTTTCTACTAAGGAAACACAGCAGAGGGAAGCCGGATGCTTGTGCGAATGCGTACGCTTGTGGTTAACACTTGCTGACAAATGGTGCTAATGAAACTTGATTTTGATGATGAAAACTGAAGACTCTATAAGGCTTGAATTGATTATATTTTCTCTCTTTAGACCTGTGAACACACACGATTTCAATTAATGTGACGATGAGAAAGTTAACCCAAAAATATTTATCCTTTGTGTGAAATCAAACAAAACTTTTCTTCTGAACATGTGGAAGTTTAAATGAACTCATAAATATTGTTATTACTGTGGTCATTACAGCTGAAAGTGTGATGTTTTCCCAGATATACAAAGTAATTTCTGGTAACAGATCTTACAAAAACAATACCTATGTCTTCAGCGATAACACAAAATACCGTATCGGGAGTAGAGCTTGGAGTTGGGATTTACTAATCTGGATGTTTGGGATGAATGGCCACTTTCTTCATTACCAATCACAGAATGTAATGGCAACGCGTCCAACACTCTTTCAAATAGAATTTTTCCATCTTTAGTCGGGAGATAAAGCCCAGCAAGTCAGTGCCAAGGTGACCAATTGGTTTTGAAAGTTGGGAGATGTTGAAGTGCATTCAAGGAAGTCTTATTATTCATTGTAAGTAGATCTTCAGTATGAATGTCACATTCAAAGCAAAAGCATCGACTCAAAATTCCCTTTTCTTGAAGTGTAGTCGATAGTTTGTCACATTAGCATGTTTTCGGAGAAGCTCTCCATGGCGCGTATGTCGGCGCACCGTCTGTGAAGCCCAGGTGAATCTGAGCATGAAGGACTGTGCACGGTTGTTTTGGTGTTTGGGTGGCTGGCGGCTGTCCTTGAGCCTCAGGCCAGGCAGATGCTTGATTGGCAGCAGCGCTGAAGCACCAGAGGTCATCTGCTGCCTTTCACGCTCAATTATGCCCCGCTTCATCCGCCCTTGCCATTTTGCTGCAAGACACATATGTGTTGATGCTCCTGTCTTTGTGAGGACTCTCATTTGCATGCACATGTGCAAGCTAATTGGAATACAGCGGGTTTCAGACAGAACGGCAAAGCAAAACATTTTAAGGTAGCTATTTTTACTTACTACCTGTTTGAACTGGTTTGATCCTGAAGCAAGAATTAATTTAGAACTGCGATTTTATTGAAATTTACATAATTTATTACTGCAGAATTTCCACTTGAGAACATTTTCTAATTGTGATTAAAAGAAAATAATTAAAGATCACAGGGACGCATCCTTTATAAAGATAGAAATCCAGAGTCATGCAAACTCACTTGGATGGAAAGACAAGTGCAGCCAGGACAGCACACTCAGGTCCCACTGACAGATTAGCTGACGGTAAGATTCACTGCTCACACGCAAACATGACACAATAGCTGACTGTACACTCAGTTGGCAGAGGACATGTTTATACTGACATTCTGCTCAAAGGGCTGCAGGTTGCATGTAATTCTACACTTAAACATACTGTTCACGCAAGGATGCCTGAGGAAATGTGGTCCGGTCAGACTTAATTCAGCTTTAGCTCGGTATAGCTGATTGAGTGGATGGAGTTTTTTTCTTGTGTGTTTGCATACCTTTTTGGTGCCTATGTGTATTAGAATCAATTAATTCCTTGCTAAAGAACCGATAAAGGCAACATTTTCTTTGAGTAACTTGGGTGCTCATCCACCGTTACCGTGGAATCGCAGATAACATTAAAAGTTGTTTTTGTGCTTTTTGATGGCAAGACATGGTAAGTTATTAGTGAGCAGCAATCCACTGGAATGAAATGCCTTGTTGACCTCTGAGGTCCATGCAGAAAAAATCAACTGGCTCACAATGAAATAAAAAACCACAGTAACGCAGATAACCACTTGTTACAACCAAGGTATGCAGAAGAAAATCACAGACCACCCAACACATCGAACCTTGAAGCTTGTGGGCCCACTGCAGCAGAATAACGCCACACAGTGTGACACTCGGGTGCTAAAAGCAGGAAACTGAGGCTCCAGTACACGCACGCTTTCCAGAATGAAAGGAAAGATTGCCTGGTCTATTGAGCCCTCAGTGGTGCGTCGACATTTAGATGGCCGAGTCAGAATTTGGAGTAAACACCATGAAAATATGGATCCTTTCTTGGATTCCATTTCTTGTATCATATGTAATCAATGTAATTGAATTCTATGTAATTAAAGCTGCTGGCGGGTGTGTGATGTTGTTGGATATTTTCTCGGCACGCTTCAGACCGCTCACCATGTACATGTACACAGTGTACCGTCGTGCTAGAAAGCAAACATCTTGAACATCTTTATTTGACCATGATAATGAGTTCACTGGACTGAAAAGGCCTGCATACTCACCAGACTTCAGTCCACAATAGTGTTGAGAAGATTCACATTAGTGTTCATCTATCAACTGTGCAGTGCTGGCACATCAATATTGACACAAATCTCACCTTGTTAAATCCATACCACCAAGAATGAAGATAGTTCTGTATGTATAATTCACTCTGATGTACTCCAGCATGTCCAAGAAGTTACTCTATAAAGTATTATGGATATTTTTGGGAGCCAGCCATTTATATTCATTATCTGGTGCTCTTGCTCCCTTTTAAATCACTGACAAAATTACTAATCATAAATTCACCTGCAATTTATCAATTACTAAAAACAGTTTGTGACGACTTTACTTCAAATTGTTACCCCACTGTCGTGTTTTATTTATGATCATTTGGCCACTGACTCCAATAATAATTATTTTTGTGATCATGAATAAACCAGACTTCCAGTAGGAAGCCACTGTCGTTGGAATCGCCGGCTGCAGACATTCATCAAATCTGTCAGGATTCCAGAAGTCTGTGCCATTGTGTTGATGATGTTTGATTCGATGGATCAATTTTGGCTCCATCTCCACCTCCTGCCTGATGTTGACTTTTCAGTATGAACAGTAGACGATGCAGAAAGCACATTCGGTTGGTTCAATTACTCTTGTAAATGTGGCGTCAAATTCAGATCATTTGTGTTTCACGTGTCTGAATCACTCAAAGAATAACTAACCAAAAGAGGCAAAATGTAATAAATGAAAATATGTGTTATTGAGTTTTACTCACACACCCACATGTAGGAGGTTCCTAACTCTTAGAAGCATTTATTTGTATTTTGTTCTGGTAATTTGTTACTATCCAGGCAGTGCAGTACTATACAACTAAGTATTGATGCTTGGCACCAAAAACATTGTCTGATGACATCATTCAGTAGACATTAAATCTTCTTCCAGTCTTTGTTTTGTAACAAAAAAGACTGGAACTGGTTCTGACGAAAGAAACACACAAGGTTACAGTAGTTATCAATACATATATACACTCATTTACCTAAAGTTTATTAAAGAACATCGAAACAAGAACCAAACAGAATTTTGGCGCCAGAAGTTACAGCTTTGTGTCTTATATTTTCTAGTCTATGTTCTCGTTATCCGTTTGGATTCATACTCCCAGCCTCATGGGGAAGGGTTGAACCTGATGCAGGCCTGATGTCAGATTTCCAAATAAAAAGGGGTAAACTGAGACTGCTGTGCTTCCCAGAAAACCGAGTTCCTGGAATCTTGTCTCTGCCGCAGGATTAATTGATATGGTGATGGCTCGTGATCAGCTTAATTCAGTCTCTGGCAGATCGAGCAGATTTGATTGCTGATAGGGATTCATTCAGAGGCTGTCCAAGTTAATTGGATTTGTTCAGGCTTTAAGGAATGAGGAATTCTTTCATGAGGTTGGGTTTGACTAGAGAGCTTCATTTGTCATGGACCGTACTGATGGTGCAGACACTGAAACCATCGATGTGCTGTATTACTGCACATTGAACATTTATTGTTTCCACCAAAGTAATAAAAACATTAAATTCCGACTTTTATTGCAACCTCTTTAAAATTATGTACTAGTCCTTTTTCGCTCTGACATGTAATTGTTGCTGCTCTAGATTGTAAAGGTAATGAAAGACCAACGCTAGTAAAAACATAATGTGTATTGTATTTTGTCATGAAATGGTTTAATAACACAACAGATCTCTGGTTCCATCTCCCTACACCATCTGACCCTCAGCTGCTCCGTATGTTAAATCTTGTGCAAACACGCCTGATTAAATGTAATGGGGTATTGATCAGATATTGATTAAGCTTGCCCAGATCCAGCTAAGCCTTGATAAACAGCTGGGCTTATTCTACTAACTATCGATTGCAGAACCCTTCCTGAAGCAAACACATTGTTTTGTTTATGACAGATGGTTCTGCTTTGATAGTTGAACCTTCTTTACTTGGCTTTTTGCATTCTAAAACTAAACTATACTGTGTTTTATTCATAAGAAATGCCAAATCAATGGCTGATCATTGACCATTGAGACGTTCTTGCTGTTGGTAATAGTTTTCCAACATTTTTTTATTTTTTTTTTATGTGTTAATAAATTCAGCAGCTCTCAGTAATAACAAAATACACCTTTTTGTTTGTGTTTTAAAACATGGAAAAAAAAAAAACCTGAAGTGAAAACGGTAACAACATAGCAGTAGAAAGATGCCATGAGTGGTGCAGTGTTGTTGTTGCATTGCGTGCCAACACTATAAAGCCTGAATTCACTCCACATTCGGGTCACTAATAATGGTTCCCCTTGTGCTGAAGAGGGGGTTGCCCTGGTGGAGCAGCTAAAAGCATTCCGCAAAAGTGTTCTTCTTCTTCCTCAGTTCTTAAAAGTGTTGGTACTTCCTTACAAAAAACTGTACAAACAATGTTTATATTCCCCCTCAGAGGATTGCTGTATATTTGTAGTGGGAGTAAATAAAAAAAAAAAAAAAGGTAAGAACATCAGATCATTTCGGGAATTTGTAATCAAATCGCATTTTAAGCTGAATGAATCGATAAACACTTGCAGGTCTGTGCAATGGAATTGTTAATTTGTTTTGTTTTCTACAATTGACTTTTTTTTTTTGTTTCTGAAATACAACACTTGGATTAACGTCCTCTTCGGCATGTTTACCACTGCAGTCATTGCAGGTTGGTTGTCTGGAAGAAATGGGTTAAACTTTTTGTTGCATATTCTCCATCCAGCCATCACATTATTCATGCTTCCTTTCCACACTTTTGTCAAACTGAAATTTTCCATCCCCGTGCAAACAATGGGTTTCATTGATCACATCTACTTTCTTGCTACTGTTCTTGTCTGATATGTCTGTTGCTTTATTATGTGGGAACTGAAAAGAACCTGCTCAGGTGCACTAAAAAAAACCAAAAAAACTTCCGTGTTGGAGAGTAAAAATATTGGACCAAAGCTTAATTGTTTTCCCTGTAGCTAATTATCTAAATGAATGCAATCAAAATTCCAGCTTCTGCTGTATAAAGTTATTTTGATGCAAAGCAAAGAAATTGTAGGAGATGACCATGATGCAGGCTGAGAAATGATAATGACATAACTGTAGCAGACGTCATCTTGTTTTTTGAGTCGTCTTTATTATGCTTTGATTTATTATCTGTGTGTTTCCTGTGTCTAGTATTTGCACCTGGGTGGTGGGAGTGGGCTTATAAAAGCTTTGTGGGTTCACAACAGTTACTAGAGTTGTTAAATGAAGAGAGTGCTCGTGTAACACCACATAGTGCTACAATATGCAGTTCGTAGGGAAGGTTTTGGTCCATTTATAGTGGGTTTTTTTTTACCCGAGTTAATTAGCACAGTTTATCCAGCAGGAGTTTCGGAGGACTCCTGTAGTGCCTTTTCACTATGACTGGGTTTGAATTTTGAAAAGCGAACGTCTTCCCGACACAAATGGAGCGGGGACAATAACCTCAGAGAGGACGGCCTGCAAAAAAGTGTTACGTTACAGCATTTCATATCTCGCTTCAATGAAAGAAAAGGAACCGGTAATAAGAACTCACTTCATCTTTCATTAATTTCGGGAAAGTATTTCTGCAGTGTTTCAGATGACATGTCCAGTTTTGACTGAACATTTAGCGACGAGGGCACTGGAGTTAAATGCTCTTTTGTCCGGAAACACTGCTACTGCATAGGTGCACCACAATCGTAGTTAAGTAGTTCTTCTGCACATACATCGAGTCGATAAACCAAAACAACAGTTGCGGCCTCCAGAGTGTCATGACTCCCAGTCCTTATTCTCCTGGGACTTGGAAGTTTGATAGTTGAGTCGCCATAATAGCAATCCCGCGTGGCCGTCCGTTTACATGAATGTATGTGTACTCACCATTCTCAATGTTTAGTGTGTGTGTGTGTCTGTTTGTGTGTGTGTGTGTGTGTGTGTGTGTGTGTGTGTGTGTGTGTATGTGTGTGTGGTTTCATTACAAAAACAAACAACAGCACCTGCTAGTGGCCAAACAAGAAAACGTCACCATATTCAATGCTTATGCTTTTTTCGACATTGTTTTCAAAAAGTTGCTGTGTATGAACCGTTGTGTAAAAGTGGCCTGAATGGGCATCCGTACTGTTTGGAAAACTGGTTATCCAAAAAAAAACAAAATAATTTCTTGCATAGCATAATTCATGTCGTTAAAAAAAACATTTTAAGACGGCCACAAATGCATAGATTGCCTGGCTCCTCCATAGAAAACAAGTTTATACATTTGTTTTACATTTAACTGGCACTCAACTGAGCGGAAGCAGAAGCCAAATGAGCAGAGATTATAATGGCAGGGCTCCAGCGCTGATTAGGATGAGCCGTTTCTTTTCTCCATGATGCACTGACTTGAAGGCATTTCTCATTGCTCAGTATACTATGTGGTAATTACATGGTCCAGTGCTTTGGTGTACTGCTGGACGTTCGCCATCACTCTTCTGCAGTTGCCATCACATGATGTATATACTCTGCTGTCTTTCTGATGTCCTACAGTGCCCCCCCCCCCCCCCCCCCCCCCAGGCTTCAGAGATCTGTTTGTTCTTGCTCTCGCAGGATTGAAATCTCATGACATTGAAAAAGATTGTTTCCAATCCGGGGGGGAAAATTATACATAATAAGATTGCATTGGTCAGATTTGTCAGTAGATAAAGTCAGTTGAAGTTGGACTCAAAATAAATGGGCCATTCTAAATTTAATGCGGGCACGTAGGTATGTAGATTATTTCCTGAGAACCTCGACAAAACAAATTCATTTCATAGCCTGCATTTTGGGGAGCACAGTGATGCAGTGATTGGACCACGGTTCACGCACGACAACCATGAACTATGTTGAACCACCTGTTCTACCTTTTAGCTGTGTAGTTTTATGAGGTACTCCAGCTTTTTCCTACAATCCCTCGTTCCAAACATTCACAAGTTAAGATCTCTCATGAACTCATTGCCAGCCTGCAAGTATGCTGTTGTGTGTCGAGCCTGTACGGGCAGCATTTTGTCCAATGTTCAGTTGGTAAGCAAAAGAAAAACCAAATGGTTATACACATGTCCACCGAGTTTTCTTATTTAACCCTTTGAACTGTCCTTGTTCCCTTGTTTCCACACATCTGTTTCCTGTGATTTTGAGTTAATCTTTTTCACATTTTATTTTATTTATTTTTTTAGATAAAAGGCGCCTTTTAAAAAAACAACTAGCATTGAGTTGTGCTGCTTATTTGATAGCACTGTGACGCCATTCCTTAACCACTTTATAGTTTGAGGAAAACCTGAACAGGCTATCGAGTGAATTATTGTCCATGTCAGATTAAAGTGATTCTTGAAACCATATGAGCATTGGGGGAAATATTTCACTCGCGTAGTCTTGTCATGTGTTGAGCAGATGTGTTATTTCAGGAAAGTAAACCTGAGTGGAGTTGTGTAAATGGCCTCTGAATGCCACAGATTCTCTTCACTGCTTCATTGAGACGTTAAAACACTCAAAGCAGGAAACTGCTACACGAGAGAAAAACTTTCTGTGACTTTGTTTCATATCCTGAAGTCCAAAAGGTTAATTTAGTGCCATTGTGACCATCAACCTTGACGTTAAGCAGATCAGATACGTAGTAGCTTAAATGAATCTACTGTTGTTTCAGTGGAAAGTTTGACTTTGTGGTTTAAATGTCTCAGATTGTTTTTGAGGTTTCCAAATATAGCTCTTGACAATGTCGATAAATTAAACATTTTGGACTCCCATGTATGGTTCAGGGTATGAAAATGATACAAAAGTGAATGTCGAAAACTTCGGGAATGGTTGCACAAGCAACAATAATATCACATTTGTAGCAACTTGATCCGAGAGAGGAGTGAGCTACTAAAAGGATTACGATTGAATTCTCCCTCCACTTCCCGTACACGACCTTGTCTCAGTTTTCCTATTGTTACAGTAACGTTTACAGATCACTGTCGGGCAGCTGCTCTGAGAAAACATATTTCTGGAACTACGAGAGTAAGGGTTCACTCTGTTTTGAACCTTTTTTGTGTGTTTGTTTGCATGTGTATTCGAGAGGGTTTGCGGTTCAGAGTATGGCGCTTCCATCGCTCTGACTGAACTCCCATTGCGAACTGACATACATTTTAAGGCTTGAAAGCTTGAACATGTCTTTTGATGAAGCAGCCTGATCAGACACGTCGACTCAAATGGGGCGAGATGAGGAGAAATGTTTAAATGTGTATACGGTGTGCTTATGAACACTGATGTTTGCAATGCTGCATGACCAATTATAAAAAAGAAGCATATATGTCCATCAAATACAATAGCTGGTCTGTTTAATCCCTTTCATCATTAATGTTCTCATGGTAAAAGACTTGGCTCTACCGTAGTGGAATGGGACATCATCTGCGTACGGTATCGATTTAATAATCAGAGGTCGAGAATCAAGTGATCTGTGGAACGGCGATGCTTTTTATGTTCAGCGGTGGCACACCAGTTATCTTTCCGTCAGCGCTGCAACGCTTTCTAATCATGTGGATGTCACCGGGTCTCCAAAACACTGTAACACTCAGTGATTAAACAAGAACCAGTCTTAAAGTCTCACTATCCAGATAACAGAATATCAAATCTGCTCTCGCAGCTGCATGGCGCCTCATGTTGGAACCCTTTGAATGGATTCATTTGTGGAGGGTGCACTATCGTGAAGATCTGACACATTTATTTACTCCAGTTCTGTGCTACTGATCTTTTATAGATCCCAAGTTCAGGTCCTCACCACATTGCAGCTTAATTATCAGATTACATCACGTATATGCGCAGTATCTGTACTCTTATATGTCTTTTACTGCTGTAGATGTGAATATTTTGATAGTCTCCCCTCCTCATGGTTTCTTTGCATAAGCTTTATCATAAAGGGCTTGATTCAAACCATCTGCTTGCAGTTTATGGTGATGCGCTGCTCAATCTCCGGGAAATACAGATTTGAGGTTTAATCTTTCTCCTAAAAAAGAGAAAAGCCTTGGATCTGACTCAAAGCAGAACCCAGAGCGGTGGTTTTGCTGTTTTCCCATCTGAATCCTACATAGTTGAACGGCAACTGTACTCGCATTCGCCTAACAGCCAGTGAATATCCTAGTTTTACTATAAAGTGTAGATAATTATCACATGTGTACGATGTGACACATAACATGAGACATATGTAGTTTTTTTTAGGACAACGTTTGACAAATCATTTTCTATCTCCGCTTTATTCATGCTTTCGCTGTCCTCTCATTAATCCTTGTTTATTTTTCGAGGCAAATACTAGCCCAGCTTGCAAACAAGAGATATGATCTATTGAATGACTTTGAGTTTGAAAAGATCAGCACCCAGGACTCTAATAAAGTTACATTTTAGGTGAGGAGCTCCACAAACTGGTAAATATATCTACAAGCAAACAGGGCAAATATTTTAATAATACTTGGGGATATCTACGATTTGGCTTTTTTCGTTGAAATATTTAGGTTTTTTCATCATTTATTTATTTATTTATTTTTGGGCTGTGGAAAATCGTGATTAATATAAATATGTTCTATGTTACTTAGAAATCATCTAATTTGTATGGATTAAAAAAAGACCTTGTGTCATTGTTCGACAAAAATGCTGCGCACGTAGTGAAGATGAGCACTTTGAAAGCAAAACAAACTAATCTGTTGAAAATATTCTCATCATCTACGGTGAGGGGTGTCAAGAATAATCCTCCTCCTTTCATCACATTCGTCGATATACGGCTCAGACGGGCAATTGTGTCTTGTGCCCTGATTGGCGCTTCCTCCCACTACCTCCATTTTCATCAGCTCTCGTTTCTCCACACCCTGCCCCTGAGATTAGGGCTTGAACAGAACAACATCTGGTCATTTCTACTTACTTGATTGGAGGTTTGAAGGATTTCTGGCAAACAGTTTCATTAAAAAAAATAAAGGAAAAAAAGAGAAAATCCGTTGTTTTAATAATTCTTTTAGTATGTTAAAAGGCATCGTATTGAGGACGGATGTGTTTTGTCTTCTGCCCCCTCTCGTGATTCATTGTGTTTGTGGTGGCTGGGAAGTTGGATCCAGGACCAAAGTGGGAGAACAGACTGTATATTGGGCTCGTTTGTCACCTTGTATCATGCCTGTCTGTTTCCTCTCCTCCATTATTTTGTTCCTTGTTACTTCTTCGAGCTCTCTATTCACTTATCTCTTTCTTTCGCTCTCCACTTCATCTGCACCATCTTTTTCGACCTCTTAAGTATCTTAATTTCGATTTAGCCTCCATCCAAATCCTGTCCTCTCTTCTTGAATGTCCCTTCTACCTCGCTTTTTTCCTCCATCTTTCTTCTCACTCTTTCTCTCTGTTGGCCTCTCTTCCTCCCTTTACTGGTTGATTTCTCGACTTGTGGTGGTTATAATTTGCTCAGGGATGGATGGGCCGGCTCTGCAATCATCCTCCTCCCCGCTGTTTTTGATGGATGTCTCGACTCGGCTATTGGAGTCTTTCTTTGAGCTGCTCTGCATTCGCCACCCCTCTGTTGCAGACCGATGGAGCCGCCGGCCGGAGAGGCGCTCGTTTCGGTTTTAATGCGTTTTTAAAGACCCAAATGTCCCTGAATGTACTCTCAGGGGTCTGCACCGTGAGCCCGACCTTACTGATACTTCCAGAGGTCTTCAGAAAATGTAAACACTGTCGTTAAAATCCTGTTTTTTTTTTAACCTTGATTTGTGGAAGTCTTTTTTTTTTTTTTTTACTTCTCGACCTTACAGTGCTCTTAAAGATTGCGGTCAACAGTCGTCCTGCTCCGCTAAGAGCTGTTTCCCTGCTTGTTAGAAAATACTGAGTGTTTGTTGAAACTCTGAACATCTTGATTGCCATTTAAGCCAAACTTTACACTCCTCCAAAATCTCTTTTAGTTTAGTTCTATCTGTTCAGGTCTTTGCTGAAAAACATACTTTTGTGTTCCATTTTGCATTTTTAACTACCGGATGATATAAGCAGATCATTTTTACATATATTTAGAGAACAGTGCTGTATGCTAGATTAATAGCATCCATGGGATTATTGCAAGATTATCAAGATGATTTGTAGCATGCAGCTTCAATTAGAATAACAGAATGTTCTACCTTCCCCCTTTGCTGCTCATAATCTTTTCACTTTGTTAGAAACTAATTAGTTTCTGCATAGATTTTTTTTTACTCATTATGCTGTATGTTTGTAGAAATAAAGTGCTTTTATTTATGTTTGCTGAGACGTGATTTCGTCATCTGCCTGACCGTGGGGGTTAAGTTTGTCTATCCCCCCTCTCCTCCACCTTTTGTCTTAACGCAACACCCCCGCCTGCATTCCCTTCCTCTGCCGAAGAAACGTGAACCCCGTTTTTTCATCGGACTCGGATTCCATTTCCTCCTCCTTGTTTGTCTCGCATGAATATTTAAATGAGGACTTTTGAGCTCCCACTGCGTCTGCAACAGACCCACTATCTACACGCGGATCATAATTCAGTTTGAGAATAACTCATTTATCACGAGGCGCGGAGTGTTTTGTGGTCACTGGTTAAATGTTTATGAGGCAGTGCCACAGGGAAGGTGAATGTGCTCAAGATGATATAATCTGATGCCCTCTAATCCATCTGAAATCGCTCCACTCCATGACTAATGGCTATTGTCACCGAATAACCTCCGGGCTCAAAGTGAAACATGCATATTTTGTCTCAGTAGATTAAGATGGGAAGAAATGTTCACTGGCTTTGGCACGTTTTTAACAAGTATGGGGGGAAAAACAAAAAAAAAGTGTCTGTAGTTCATCACTGCAGACAAGGATCATTGTGTATTTTGTCACACAAACAAGAAAGAAAAATGATCTTCTGCTCTACAAAAAAGTAGTTTATGGAGTGGGAAAAACAACAACAACAATGTGTTGCATGATTAATAAAGCAGATTTATTGTGCTTTTCTTCAGCCCACATACAGTGAACCCGAAATAGAAATTAATTGAAACTATCTCATTATATTTAAAGAAATTGATGCAAATGCAAAGGAGTTCAGTTTGTTATGGTTCAGTCACAGATGGAGAAGAAGTACTTTTTCTACTAGATCCTAAAATAGCTTGGAGGTAAATTATCTGAATGAAAGTAAAAAAAAAAAAAGCCATAAAATGGCTGTTATACGATAATTTTATTTTAATTTTTCCGACGTGCAGAGCCAAGATATGTTGATATGGCATCTTGACTGCGTTTCCCCCGTGATGGACTGGCACTTTATCCAGGGTGTACCGATCTCTGCCCACAGGGCATCTGGGATCAGCGCTCGCTCACAACGAGCCTAAGTCAGGTGAAGCAGTATAGAAGATGGATGTTTGTGTTAGAAGTTCCTTGTTGTGACGTTAAGTCACTGACGTGTGCATAAAGCTCTTAACAGTGGAAGACAATCTGATGTGTGGTTTACAAGGGGCTTGGATCAGATTGGATAGCGTCAATTAAATCGCGTAGAAGTGTTTACGCGTCACTGTTCGGAAGTTACTTGTATTGAATGAGCAGGACCTTGATACGGCAACCTCACAGAAAAGACATCATTAATGGAACATCGCTGCTCTCGTATCAATCATATCTCAGCTTATGTTTTGTAAAGTAGAAATGCTGTCAAGCCTAAATTGAACAAATATATTTTGGTCCAAGTCATCGAATCTGAGAATTTCAGATGTGAAGACATGCCATTTTTCTCGATGAACAAAGTTTTATGAGAGAGCTCCCTGGATATCATCGCTCCAATTCCGTTCGGTTTAGGCAGCCCCATTGCAATGGTGACACGCACACTCTGCCTCCCTTCTGCTGTTAAATGAAAAATATGAAAGAGACCTTCAGAAATAATGTGTCAGGCAGTTGGATAAATCCTGCTGACAAACCGCCAAACGTGGCTTGAACTCCAGGCCGCTGAAAGAGGGAACAAAAACAGTTTTTTAAGCAGCATAAATTTAGATATCCGTCTGGCTGGGACTGCAGCAGAGCAGCAGGGAGGCTGTAAATTTATGGGTCATCATCTGTTTTTGTCCATGTGCCCTTCAAGGTTCAAAAGCAGGACGTGATGATGCAAGTCAATGAGCACACCAGCCATTCACAGCTACTTTTTTTTTTTTTACTGAGACAAACACTCTCTTTGTAAAAAAACAAAACAAAAGGAAATGCTGACATATTTGGGCCTTTCTTGTTTGTATCAAAATCAAAAGAAACTCCCGTCTGTGTTTTATAGTGGGAATACATCTGTCATTTTGCCAGCTACTGCTTAAATGTTTAAAAAAAAAAAGAAAAAAGTAACACTTTGTTTATGGTACTCAATATTTAAGAATCCTTCTTTCCTCTTACAGTCATGATGTCTATTTATTATAATGTCTTGGTTTAGCCTTTCTACCATTTCTTTTAAGTAATCAGCTCAAATTGGTAATTTCAGGTTTTCTTTGCTCTTTCCTCTTACATAACCCACTGATGAATTTGCAGCAGCTAGCGTAGTTATCCAATTTCAAAGACTTGTATTCAAATTTAGATGGGCAATGATTTGAGTTTTTTGTCGGTCTTATACATATGGGGGGGAAAAAGGGAACGATGTCACCCTTCTGGAGTCAGATGTAGGGGGAGATGAGTATCTCTAGTGACCCTTGAGAGTATTGTGACAAAGTGAAGTAGTTGCATTTGACTCTCTCTTCGATTCTGGTACAATTTAGTAAGCATTTCTTCTGGCTTTGAGTAAGAACAATGAGATCCTCTGTTTGGATTTAATGCGTAATGACGTCACTTCTGTTCTTTTGTGGTTTGCCTACAAGCCATATCTTGACTTGGGTGTTCAGGGTCATCGTAAAAGAACATGGTGTTCCTGCAGATCAGCATTGGTGCTGATGAAAACATCCTTGTGTGAAGCTTTTATATTAACTATATCAACCCAATTCTCTGTGCTTTTCTTCTTTGTTTCTCATTAGACAACACTGTATTCGTGTTGCTCATTGCTTTCCACCTGGACTCGGTCATCCATCGATCGCGTACACCTGCTTCTACGACGGCGCTACCCGCTCCACTGCTATGCCTTTGCCGACCTTACTCATAGCTCATTTAAATCAAGGTTCTGTCTCTTGACTCACAGACTTTTTATTTATGTTTCTCGTGTACAAGGACAGGCTTGCAACAGCCACACAAGGGAGTGCATTACCAATCTGCTCACTCGTTGTCCGACCCCTAAGAAGTGGAGTGGAACCGTGCACTGTGAGAATGATATTGTTAGGCGACTGATTGACAGCCTGGAGAAGCCTCTGCTTGTCAAAGGCCATAGAATTAATCCACAGGGGTGAGGGCATTCTTTAATCTTGTAGATTACGTGCCTTGCAGACGGGCTCGGTGTAGATTAAAGGACGGGGCGCAGCGGGAGGTGAGATTTACTGTGGCAGGATGTGTTTGTGTGTGTGTGTGTGTGTGTGTGTGTGTGTGTGTGTGTGTCTGTAGGTGTGTTTGAATATCAACAAAGAAACGATGGAGGGCGTGTAAAGATGCCCCAAAATGTTGGAAATACCCGTCAGTGTTTGGAGAGGTGATGAACACTTTAGAGAAAAGTGTGTTATTACCTCTCATGCAGTTCTCTATTTGACCTGTGGGGAAGTTAGTAAAGGTGAGGCTGGAGGCTTAAACTGACTCTGAACACCAGCATGTGGCCAAATGAGGGTTTTTGCACTGGATTTGAATGGTTGAGTTTTACTTTCATGACGTGTGTGTTGTGGTTGCTTTTGTTCAGTATCTGAGCTGAATGAACAAAACAGTCTTGTACTACTGTTTTGGTGTCGCTGTAAGCAGTGGCTCCCGACCTTTTTCTGCTCGGAACTGCCCTGGTTGTCTGACAGCAGTTCACCTGTCCATTGGCTTCACCAGAACATTGCAGTGAAGCCGAATGCTGATGAACATACAAAAGGCTTCAAAACAAAAGTGCTTCATTTTTTCTTCTTTGACATGTGCAAAGGGCCTCCTGTTGTGATTTCTCTTGTTCTTCTCAGATCATTTGATATGAGAAGACAAGCTTCTTGTTCCTTTATATTTTTTTTTAGAAAGAAATCATTCTGTATGTTTCCTACAATTAATTTCAATTGGATTTGAGGTTTTTTTATTTTTTTATTTTCTGATTATGATCAGTGAAAGTATTGATCGTGTAGGTGCACAGAAACTTAGGAGCCTCTTTCTGGCTCTGTTTTGGCTTCATCCCTGTGTTGGATCTCGTTTTCCTGTGAACAGAGCGCTCGTAACCCGAGCTGCTGTGGACAGGCCCGCGTTGGACTCGGCGGCATCTCGTCTCTCCTGTCAGAAAGTGGTTCGCTCCCAGGTGATGACGCTCACCACCCGTTGGCTGAGCTGGTTGTCCGTCACACCGGTGATGTTGAACCAGTGGCAGGAAGGAACCGTAAACGGGGGAAACTCGGATCTTGTTTATATTGCTCAGTCCTGTTGTCTGCTTTACCCGGAGACGTGGAAACGGAAAGCTCGTTTGCTTCGCGCCGACGCATTTTTGATGGATTTCCTTTGAGAAGAAGAGGGGTTGTACCTGTCCATGTCTGGCGACTAAAACAGTGTCGCCTGTTGAGATCAGTTTATCTTCGTCATGCCGTCTTTTCGCATCTATGTGAGAAGAGCGATTCTGAGGAGGTACAGGCAGGTCCCACCAACAGAAGCCGATGGCACTTTCAACTACAGCCGAGCCGCTAACCGACGAGGCCTTTTGAACTCTGGTAGGTCACATCTGGACTCCTCGAGAGGTCGTAGTAACCGTTTGTTTTCCTTTACAGTTTAACATATCAAGGTTGTTTCTGTTACAGATTTCAAAATCTGGAAAGAAATTGAAGCAAAGAAAAGAGCTTTACAGTTGGTATAGAGATGTGTCAATCAATTAAAACATAAATTTTGAGTTCAGTTTCATCAATGATCAAATATGTATCTTGTAGCAAAAGCTTGGGTAAGAAGATTAAGTTTTAATTGTGGTAGTTTCTAGTGAGAGATGTTTTTTTCCACACTGCTAAGGGTTATGACAGTCTTCTATTGATAATTAGCATTCTTCAAAAGTGTGCTGTCAAGATCATTCATAATATAATTTTTTAAAGTACTCATTAATCAGCTATGTATACAATCCAAAACTCTCAAATTCCATCACCTTGTAGAACATAAAACTGCTCAATAAGCCAGGAATGATATGCTGCTAAAAATATCCAGAAATCTTTTTCTGAAAGGAAGGGAGGCCACAAGTTCAGGGATCATAAACATTTCCACTTGTAGTGAGTTTTTTTTTTTTTTTAACAATTGTGAAAAGTTAGCATTCAGCTTGCTGGCAGTGTGTTGTGGAAAATATTTTTATTCATATGGCTAATTTTGGGCTGAACAATGGTGTTTTTCTTAAAAGTATTTCTTACCTAAGAAGCAGAAAGGAACTCTATATACAGATTTCCATTGACACAATTGGCTTCATAACCATAACGTGACTCAACGTGTTTATTCTCACATCACCTTTGGTCAGTTGGTTGTTATCAACCACATGAATGAAAGACAAAAACTCATGATTTTGGTCATTGGGACCTTTATTTTCAAAATAACTGACAATGTCTACCGTTTAAAAACACATGAATTTAGTCATTTCACCAAAGTTTTCGCTGATCAGCAGAGTTACTTCTGTATTTGCGCTACATTTAACATGCTGTTATTTTGGCACATAATCATTATGACTCATTTAGCGGTCATGGGGATTGATCACTGACAAATTACATTTCTCACGCTTCATTTTCAAGAAGGTTAATGTCCCCCCAAATAATGTATTGACACAAAGTATTGATGTGCGCTATTAACAGCAAATGGCTGCAAACGTTCACTTTGCAGCAACGACTCTCATTCTTTCAATGATTTTTTTAGAGTGTGTCAAGTCCAATCTAATTTACAAGACAATTTATTTAGGGATTTGTGTTTTCAGTGGCCATCCAGATCTACACCGTCAAAATCAAAAATTTTTATAGGAGCTTGTGTGATAATGTTGATATCTCACTCTGTGAATGCAGGCAGCTGCATAAGCACTTACATTTGTATTAATTTCTCCTTCCTTTGTGTTTCGTAGCTGCAGGATGATGGATTCAATCCTCTGTAATGACCTCCTCTCAGCCAGTTGAGGTTGTTGTCTTCGGCTGTGATTTATCAGTCCACGTGACCACCACAATCTTTCGATTCGAGGCCCTCTCACTCTGCGATTATGCAGCCTTCTGTGAAGATCTATAGCCAGACAGTTAAATTGATGCATCGCCTCTATTACAGCACTGAAGCCATGGTGCTCTTTGCCAGAATGGGTTTTAATGTAATTTGGAGCTGCTGTCATTCATTTTCTGCCACTGGAGCCTCACAAATAAACAAGTTGATCAGGGCTAAGTGCAGTCAGCTGCATACTACAGGAAACTTATCTGAGCTATAGGATGGCAGGCGGTCAAGACATTGTAGATATTTGTATCGTATATATTTCACATCCAAGCAGTCAGAAACTGAGTGTTTGATGCATTTTTGCCAAGAATGTTGTAATTTTAAGTATTTCTCAAGGAGGTTTGTTGTAAATTGGCCAAATTGACAGAAGGAAAGTCAATAAAGGAGATGAATAACTTTATATTGTGGCCACTTGTATCACTGTTATCGTCCAGTATCTATTGTTCAATATTTTATTTATTTCTCTCCCAAACCAACATGATGAACTCCACGTTTGGGGGTTTTAGGATCTACTATAATATATCTTCTCATGCTTTCATATTTACTACAGCCTCTAGAGAGCACCATCTAGTTTACCTTCTGAGTCCCCTCGGTGCAGTTGAGCCTTACTAAACCAAACCCGTGGATATAAACATCATCCTACATCCAACATAATCATCCTTCAGTTGGACTGACCGCATTCAAAATGTGTGTTTTTGGAGACAGAGGAATACCATATTGCATGCATTGATATGCTCATTGTTCACCAGACATACGAACTATCCCCTGATAAATCCTAAAACCTTCATATATCTAGATTCAAGCTTTTGGTTAAAAACAAACAAAAGGGAAAAAAAACAACAACAACAAAAAAAAATGGTTCTTTAACGTTGTCCAGGCCACCATGTAAAAAACAGATTTTTGGAGTTCACCTCCAGGCATCAAGCGGTTTTATCATGAGTGCACACACATCCTCAGCAAGACACTCAAACCAAGCCTCTTTTAAGCTCCAGGCTGTACATTGGCATAGCAGAGATAATAATGAGGATGGAAAGCTGCTGCGCATCCTCAGGCCCATCCATCTGCTGTCCCTGACTGACCCGTGGAGGAGAGGCGCATACTCTCAGGTGTTTTCACTTTTTCCACCACCTAGAAACCTTCGCACTGCGACTCCGTAGGAGTCCAGCATGTCTCGTGTGTTTACATGGATCAACCTTCGACATCTCAGATGTGATGACAGTGTTCTGTAAATAGGCTACATTTAAAGTCCGGCTTCTTTTAACAAGCTCATCTATGTATGGATCCACTTTGGATAGCTGGGGTTTGCCCAACAGCTCACCAAAAACAACTTTAGGAAACCAGGATTTTTTTTAACAAATGTACATCTGTGTTCAAGTGTGACAAAACCAGTAAACATCAGAGAGAAAAACTGAGAAAGTCATTCTGTTGAACATCAAATGCTTTGGGACCACTCTGCCTTTCTTTGTGGAGTTTGCATGTCTTCCTACATCGTTTTCTTATTTTTCTTTTCTTTCCCTTTGTCCTGTTCTGCAGCTAAGACATACAATTTAATGGGCGCTTGCCTCGTAACTGACGGGTAATCTGTCCAGGATTACATATGCAGGAGAAAGTTGTAAACATTTCTGAAATATTCCCTCATAACCAGGGCAGAAAAACAGCGATATATTAGATTAGGACCTTGGTGCATGGTGTTATCTGCTGGTCAGCTGTTCTGTTCAGTCAAATGTTTGTGAATGCAGCCCCTTCAGATTATAATTGATTTCGACAGATTTCTTTCACTGTAAGACCTGGAGGTACACGATGTTGCGCTTCGCTGCAATTTTTGTTTTTGTGAACGGTTTGGCAAACATTTCGGGAGAATTGATTTACCAGATGGAGCCTCGGAGCATTCGCTGTCATCTTTTCTCTCGTTTTCTTGCGTCATTGGTCACGTGCAGAAACTCTGAGACCGTTTGAACTGTGAAATCGAGAGGCCCGATCGTTCCTTGAAACACTATCCTCCATTCATGTGAAAGAGCTGCTCGAATTTTCCAGCGGTGGAGCAATTTAGTCTTTTGTGTACGTCACAAGTGTGGCTCCGTGCGGGAAAACAAGACAAAACAGGAGCTTAAACTGGTGTAACAAATGAATGACGGTACTCTGATGCGGTTGATGATTTAATCAGCTGGCATGATGCCTTTCAGATCAGTGACACTGTAAAATGTGAGAGACATCATATCCATGGTCTCTACATCAATTCACTTTAGATGAGAAGCAGTGGTTCTTGGCTTTATGGTATAATCTAGTTTTCTGGTTTGCAGTTTTGGAGGCCAACCTCTTGTGATAAGCAGTGTTTAAACAATTCAGGTCAGCCTAACGTCATGAAAGCTACAGTATCAGATTACATTGTTAAATGAAGTCAAACCTCTGATGAAGAGGTAAAGAAACTCCTTTAAGGTATTTAATATTGTCTGTTAATATTGTCCAAATTAATGAAATGAGAAGGAAATTATCCCCAGAGCACAAGGTATGATATAAGAATATGGACATTGGTTGATTTTATCCGTTTATAGAAAAAAAGAAGAAGAAAGTAATTCATTTTAATTTGCAATTGGTGATTGTATAGAGCTAAAAAAAATAACAGTCAGTTGTAAAGTTTTCAGCATCGAGAAAGAAAAAGACGAGTCGTCTTCTTTGTGAGCAGAGCTGGAAGTAAATGATGGTTGCCTCTGTACATACATCACATCCCTAAGGTGTTTTTCAAGAACCGACCAATTAGTTTCAGGTTGACATTAGGTAGGTGCTTATTAGAAGCAGCTAAACAACACAACAGAACACCCAAAAAGCTTTTATGAACTCCAATGCATGCATGACAGAGCCAAGCCAAGCTTGCATCCTAAATATAAAGTTATTTGTTCATATATTTATTTAGATCAAACGGTCTGTTAATTAGGTTTCGTTTTTTTTTTTTATTGTGCTTGTAAGCAGACGCCTTTGGTGAAGATTTACATTTCAATAGTGTTTTATTTGGTATATAAATGAGACGTCATAAACGGAGCTGGATCAGGTTTAATTTTGAACAGGTGAATCGGAGTTGAATTCCATTAAACCCTCCAGGTCACACTAATACTCGCATGGCGGCTCCCGCCCCTCGCTGGCCTGCGCCTTAATGTGGCAAGTAATTGCGGGATCCATTATGAACGCTTTAAAAGCCGTGGCTATGGAGAGGTTGCCGTGGCGACAGGCTATTGGTACGAGTTGTAATGAAGTTGATTAATGTGCAGACTTCTGGCGGCTGCCATCCGATCGTGAGCGCTGCGTGCTAGCCGAGCAATATACCCGGAAGATGTCGAAGTGACCTCTTCTCATTTCAGAGGCCTTCGGTTTGTGGAAATGGGTAAAGTCGCTGAACTCTCTGAGCAGGGACTCCTGGACAATGGAGCACTGGCCTTTTATTTTGAGTCAATGTTCTTAAACTGGCAGCGATGATTGATTAGCGTTGAGCGTCAATTCTTGATCATTTTACCTTTTAAAATGCATCCACTGAATAAACATATTGATTTGTAACCGGTATTAGTTTGTTTACCATAAATATTGGAACACTGTTGACACATGTGCATTAAAGCATCAGTTCAGGACTGTTCATGATGAAAGTCTTCAACTTGAGCTGGTTAAGTTGTTGTTTGCACCGCAGAATTGGTCTTCAACATGTAGTTGTTTATATAAGGTCGTCTAGAATTTTATTTAAGTACTCAAGTCCTTATATTTGTCCGTCTTTTTTGAATGACATACTTCTTTGGAACTTTCACAATTAAACGGTCTTAAGCCACACCCAAACCATTGTTGTCAATGATGCTGTTTTGTTTTTTTTATTTTCTGAAAGCCAAATTTTCTTTTTTTTTCTTTTTTTTTTTCTGTCAATATTAATCATTTTTTTCCACTCCCTCATCTACAAGAGAAATGGTGTACGTTGCGTGATAGTAGAGGTCTTTCTCCTTTTTTTTTTTAACTCTGACAGAAAACATGCTGGGCCCGGGCACGACAGATATTTGTGATGAACGGGATGAAGTTTCGCCTGACGTTAAATGGCTTACCACATTGATCGTCCTGTCAGAACAGCTGCTCTGACCTTTAAGTTGTGTTCTCCGGTATCTTTTAGACGCTCCAAGTCTGACATTTCTGCTGATGGCACTGTGCATTGACTGTCACAGCTATTGATCAGAAAGAAACATTCAAGACATCTGCGCACATGTTGGGGAGGTTTGATGTTTTTGGGGTTTTTGTTGCCTGTAAGATGTTTCCGCTTCATGGGTTGCTAAGTAAAACCTACAGAACATTGAATAAATGGAGGAGAAAACTCTGAGTTGATTTGAATATATTGAACCTAAACATTGGTTACTAGCCAAGGCTTCTTTCCGCAAAAGTGATCCATTGTTGTGGGAGCTGGAAATAGTCCAAATCTGTACGGAACCTGTGAACACAATATTTCCACTCGCACAACTGTTGTTTAACGGTCTCACACTGCATGCGAAATGTTGTCAGTTGCTTCTTCCACGTGCTGATCATTCTTTCCGAAGGTGCATTCAGGTCTCGAGCAGCCGTCTCAATTTTATTCGCTACAGACATTCCTTAACTTAAATAGGACCTTTTTCGTGTCACTGTACTTTCTGTCGCCTCAATCTGATCTCCTAAGTAGGATTTGTAATCATCCTTCTCTCCCAATACTTAGCCAGTTAACTGCTCACTAAATGTCCCAGTGGTGATTTTTTATTTTCATTTCATCATGTTATTGACCCCTCACTGCTCAATCGGGCGAGATGACTCATGGCTTCTTATTGACTTATTGATGATTGCAAATTATGCTAATTCATGCTGCTCAATAGGAGATGACCTGTCAGAAGCAGCTCTTGAATGTAGAGTGAGTTTGCATCCTCTCAGCCTCTCGCAGGGCTCAACATGAGTCCAAAGAGAAAAAACGCACATGGTTTTTCTAATCTTCAGCTATATTGTTATTTGAAAGCGAAGGTTTGATAAAGGTGCAAAACCTGTTTTGTATTTGGAAGCTTTGTTTTGAAGATGATGATGACTAATGTCTGTTACCAACGTCCAATGAGTCAGAGCAACTTTTCCCTTACTGTTATGTCTTGGTTGTTTGCTGCAGGAGTCTGTGGCTGCTGTGGGCCACTGAGGCCAAGATACAAGCGCCTGGTGGACAACATCTTTCCGGAGGACCCTAAAGTGAGTATTGCTGGTACTTTCTTTTAGATACAGTGCTAGTGAGTTATCTTTTACACCTGAAAGTAGAAAGTACTGTGCTGTGCAGGTGTTTCAGCCAGCAACAGCCAATTGTAGTCGAGTTGTTGACTTGAAGAAACAAAAAAAAAAAACATATGCAAAAGTAATCAATGTTTAACATCAAATATAAATACTCAACTTTCTGTTTCAATTGCAACACAAAAGTTCAATGGTACAACCCCCCCCCCCCCCCAAAAAAAATGTACAGAGATAACATGTCTGTTAAAGTTGTGTAACTATATGTTTATGCACAGCTGTTATCGCGGTATTCAAATTTATTTGGTGCCACAGTGACGGCTACAGCTGCAGAGAGCTTTCCCACCGCAACACATAGTCGTGTAATCACGGAGCCACATGTGAATTCATCACACTTTGATAAACGTCTCCATTTCATGTGATGTGATTCTGTTAACCAGGTGACCACAGGTTATCGCTCGTTTGAGTTCTCGACCCCTGTTAATTGAAGCAATTAACACGTATGAGCTTCCGTATGTATAGAGAGTCCTTTTCTGTTTTTCGACTCCATATCTTCCTGAGGACCTCGGGTTTAGGAAAACAGGTGCGGTGGGAAATCTAAATGCTCGAGTGGTCGAGACCTTGTCAAATTAATTATCACATGCCGCGAGCCCGGGGGACTGAAGACACTCTGGGGACGGCCTGGTCATGAATGAGCTCCCTTCTCTTTAAGTATTGCAGGAATAGATGTATATTTATGGTTAATTGGCTCATTCAACAACATGCTGAAGTTCAGATTCACTTTCTGAGCTTCCAATGGGCCATTAAACCGAATAGTGCATCCGTCATGCTCATTCTGGTGGGGAAAAGGGATGAACTGTGCGTCGGTTCGTGATGATCTAAAGCAAAAGTACAATCTGCCTTTTGTTTCTCCCTTTTTGTTCACAGCGGTTTGTCTTGTATTTTAAAATTTAATGACATAGACTTCCAGGCTCTGTTATGTTTCTCAGTAGTGATCTGTGGTGTTCAGTCATTTGTTATTACAAAATAAGAGCCAAATCAAAACATGTTCGCGCTCTGTTGAACAGTGCTGTCAGTTTTAATGTCAGTATCACACTCTGACGTACAGTTTAAGAAGTGAAAGGGCAAATTGAATGTGTCTGGCTTGTATATCACAAACCAATTGACTTTGTTAACTTTTGAAGAATAATTTAAAAAGGCTTTAAATTGCTATTTCAAGATATTTCTGGACCATATTGTACAGATTTTTTGCTTATCCTCAAGCTTATCATTAGAATTCAGACTGCGAGTTCCCTGGTACGCTTGATGCCATCATAAGGCTCAGACTTACAAACCTGTTTACCTGATAAGTCCTTGCACACTGATTACTTCAAATAAATACATGGAAACAATATTGGTTGAAAAAAAATCACTTTCGTGGACTCTCTTCTCCTCAGGTCATTCATGCGATCACATTTTCTGTCTCCACGTGTTTGAATTAGCTGGATGGTATATTTGGGAATCGTTCTAATCTCGACTGGTTTGTGTTTTACCTCAGGATGGCCTCAGTAAATCTGACATGGAGAAGCTCACCTTCTATGCCGTGTCAGCTCCAGAGAAGCTAGACAGGATCGGGGCTTATCTGGCTGAGAAGCTGAGTCGAGATGTGGTGCGACACCGTTACGGGTGAGTAAGGGATGGCTGTGGCCTGGTTAGCGAAACTGGGTCATCTTTCAATCCCAAAGCGAGCAGTCTGCATATTCAAAACCCCTTTTCTTCCTGTTCATGTGGAAGAAAGTCTTTTTTTTTTTTTTTTTTTTTTTTTTTTTTTAAAGCAAGACAGTGAACTTCCAGTTGGTTGGAATTCAGGTTTGCCACCTTGCATCGCAGCTTTTACTGTGTTTGATTGTGCGTGAATGTGATTACAAGCGGAGCACTATGTAAGCTCATTCATAGATTCACATTTCAATCTGGGGTCAAACTAATCAATTACTTGCAGCTGCATATTTTGATTCAAAACGAAGCTTTGCAATGACTTGAATCCTCACCAATTATATTTATCTAATTTCTGGTCAAAATATCACATTCGCCTTAAGACAGGACCGATCTCCGCTCATAAGTGTTATCTTGCGAAGTGTAAAATGTTATCAGCTTTTTTCTGCTGATTTTAATAGCTTGGAATGTCTGGAGAGACTAGGAGATGTTTTCTACTTATTCAGCTTTGTTATTTGTTTATTGCTTCAAGCAAAGTGACATATTTCGACATTATTTTCCTCAAAATATGCAAGAGAAACAAAAGTTTCCAATATTCTGGAGTACGTCTTTCACCCGATGAGTGGATGGTGTTTTGAGTAGGCTCACCTGGAGTGGGAAACAAAAGTTCTATTAACTGAAAAATAAAGGGAACAAAAGGTGAATGCACGCAGCTTGGAGTTAGAAGTGTTAATTGGTATTTTAACACACAAAGAAACCCTCATTCAAATTGACAGAACGGATTCAGAGATTTTGGTCTCGCGACCACTTCGCTGAACCATTGGGCCATAGTTTCCCCTGGAAAGCAAACGAAATGAGTTGAGACGAAAACGTCCCCTCACATATTTCTGAAAGAAGCCCACCAAATCAATGCAGTGATTTCATGTCAGAAATTCTGTTTCATTTGCTGTGATTTCAATTCCCCCGATGTCCAGAGTCGGAACAGTCGTCCTTCTCGCTCTCTCTCTTTCTTCCACTTACGGCCATGCATGCAGTCATAACAAAACCATTTGCCGTCCCTTGAAACACGCCGTTTGTCCCGCAAAGTGATGCGTCTGTATTCTCTGCTCTGTTACGTCACTCTAACTGCAAAGCTGTCGTTAGGTTTGGCAGTCCCCTTTGTCGTCCAGATGGCACAAAATGATAGAAGTCGACTGCTGCTGGCGTAGATTTCTGCCATCAAATGTGCTCCACAGTTCACAGGCTGCTTTTAACCCAGATAAAAACGCACCAAAAAACAGATGAGGCTCCTCACTTCTTTCCACAGATTGTTTTTTTTTTTTGTTTTACTTCAGTAATGATTGAAGTCCATATAGCTCGTTGAGACAAAAACCCAACCGTGGAAATGCTGCTGCTGCTTCTTGTCTTAGAATTTTCCGGTTGCGGCTGACGATACCCTCATGTATTCTCCACCCTCACAGCAATCGCCCGCGGGTCACCGCATTCATGAACCTTTTCACTGGCTTCCTTCATTTCTTCATGACATCTCCATCCTCAGCATCCATCTCACAGAAAAAAGCTATCATCTCTCCCATGTACCAATGAAATGAAAAACCATCTGAAATGCAAATATCTAGATGTGTTTGCAAACTGAGTCCCTCAGATTCCATGTGGTCTTTCCAAGCTTTTTCAAGGGTATTGAGTTGCCTCTTCTGTGAAACGTAGGTGGAAAAAGTCAGAACAAATCCCAACTCGTCTGTAGTTGAAGAGGGGAAAATGACTTTCAAAATAAATGAAAAAAAACCCCAGTAGAACTAGGCAAAGATGCGCCACCATCTGCCACAACTGATGGGCGATAAGGAAAAGAAATTAGTAACAGAAAAAAACAAAACAAGTTATAGACCCAGGAAAGGCAATCAATTAGTATGATCCAAAGAGAGATTAACCCTAATCCAGGAACCATCGATAAGGAACATTATTCTCCACACCCACGTCTTCCTCTTATAGACAGGTAGAAGGTCACAGATCAGAATCAGTCCACAGACAATAAAGACACATAGTCAAGAACTTGTAAAATTGATGTATAAAGGGCAACATTTCCAGGTCAACCGAACCAACCTTTTGTCAGACTTGACAAAGAGGAAAGTTTTAGACCTGATCCTAAAAGCAGAGAGAAGCGTCGCTGAACTTAAACTGTAACTGGTTCAAAAATGTCTCTTCCCCATTCTGCTTTCTGAAAACACTCAGAAACGACAGACTAAATAGCACAATAATCAGCTTTTCACAGGTGAAGGAGAGTAGTTGTTTGAAGTGCGACTGGAAGAATGACATTGAGGAGCAGGAAAGACATCTCTATATATAAAGAAGTGTTAATTGCATTTCTTGTGTAATTAGCAGCCCGTGGGGTGTTTCATTGCAGGTTTCTCAAACACCCCTAAAGCTGCTATAAAAATCTCTCTCTCTCTCTCTCTCTCTCTCTCTCTCTCTCTCTCTCTCTCTCTCTCTCTCTCTCTCTCTCTCTCTCTCTCTATTCAACCCTTTTTCTATTATCAATTCTTTACTTTTTCTTCATGTCAGAGGTTATGAAGTAGAAAATGTTGTTTTCTGACTAAATCCCAGATCCATCTCATGACTGGAATCTTATAGAAACAAACCAAAGCACAATGTTCCTCACAGCAGTGGAAGAAAAAGAACGCATTGATACTGTAAATAATTGTAAAGAGAAAACATCTACTCATTGTAATAACCCTGAGTCTGAATGACTGACAGTCAATGTGAATTCATATCAAACAGCACATCACCGACATTAATGGAATCAACTGAGGAAATCGCAAACACTATGGATCACAAACTATACACCAATTGGAATATTCATTAAAGAATACTGGAATGGATTAGAATCAGGGCAACAGTTTTACACTGGGTGAAAAGTTATTTAAAGGACAGGACTTTGTGAAGCTGAGAAACTACTTTTTCATGCGTGGACATCGCTTGTGGCGTCCCCCAGGGGTCAGTGTTGGGTCCCAAATTCTTCATGCTCTATAGAGATGACATCTGTGAAGTTTCTAATATTTTAGAATTGGTTTTATTTGCAGATGTCACTTAAATGAACTTCCATTCCCATGTCTGTAGGAACGTGGTGATCGCGATGGAGGCTCTGGACCAGCTGCTGATGGCCTGCCACTCTCAGAGCATCAAACCCTTTGTTGAGAGTTTTCTACACATGGTAGCCAAGTTGCTGGAGTCCCGGGAGCCCGACCTGCAAGTGCTGGGAACCAACTCGGTGAGTGGTTCTGTGCGACGCCTTCAACTCTGCCTGAACTTTCCCAAGAAACACCACAAAATGTGGTTTGTTCTTTCACAACGCATGCGAGTACATAATCTATATACGGGCTCATATCCTTGAAATCATAGCCATATTTTCAGTAAGCACGCTAGAAGCGTCAGTCAGCCGCAGCCCAGACGTTGATGTTGCTGGTTAAGTAGCTAATTTAACTTCTGCTCTTGCAGAGGAAATGGCGCTGTAACATATCCTGTGAAAGACTCTAATCATTATTAGCCTCTGGAAGCCGCCAGCAAATGTCAGCCTCATTTCTCCTACTAAGTCTTCTGAAGGTGAACCCAAAGTCGTTCCTTTTCCTTCGTGCTTCTTTCTATTCGAAGCCTGGCGTCCTCTTCGTCGTCGGCGGTTCATCCGAGCAGGAAACCGAGCTGAAGGTTTAGATGCGAAAGGCTTTGCATTATTTATGTGTGGTATTTAGACTCTGACAGAGGAGGAGGGCCAATGCAGAGACAGGTAGTTGAGATGGGCGGTTGGAGGGAGGGGAGGGGAGGTGTGCTGTTGTCAAAAGCACCACGGGAAGCCTTTAGGTGAGAGCCATGTTAATTAAATGTTCCTCATGGTGCCAGCTACAAAGCCGAGGCACCGTGTCTTATGTTGACATTTATGTTTACCTGGTAGCCCAGCACACTGAAGCGCTGGTTTGTTCGACTGGCTAATTATCAGTTTAAAGAACGTGTTTTCAGACGTCTGCAGGAGAACACTAAGACAGGACACAACAAATTACAGCATTTTGGTGAAAAAACGGTTTTGAAATCAGCTGCTTTCACTGCGTTCAGTGGAGCGCCGGCAACAACTAATTATTTAAAAACATCACACATTTGGGTTTTGTGCTTCTTTTTTTTTCTTCCTTTTGTGTCCCCCATCATGAGGATGGACGAAAACGTCTGCCTGAAGGCACATTTTTATTCTTTGTTTTGTTTCAGTTGCATCTGTCAGTAAAAACATAATCCAGATCATCGATTGAGATCTAGTAGGATAGTGGGTGGGAAAGACAAGAAATACAAGCATCTGGATATCCAGATACCTGCTTTATCTGTTCATGCGGTGCCAAGGTCTGTCCAATTTAAGATTGAGTGAAGGGCAGAGTACCTGGGACATGCCGACAATCCTTTATAGGGTTGACTCAGAGATGCAAAAACATTGGCAAGCAGTTTAGAGTCAACGGTGACTTAACATGTCTCTGGATTTGAAAACAGGCCTGAAAACCGAGACCAAACTAATGCAGGCACGGGGAGAACATGCAAACGCATTCTGGAAAAAAAACAATCCATGACTTTTCAGTTTGTGGCTGGAAAGCAAATCACCATTTCACTATGCTGCCTCATATTGAAAATATTACAATGTCTGCTGACATGATATGTACATTGTCTATATACAAACCATAAACATCTAACTCAAGCACCGTATTTTTGAAATGTTCTTTTAGTGGTTCAGAGAATGTAGTTTCTTCGTCTCCCTTATTATGTATTCCCTTCTTATTAGTTCAATTGTAAACACTTCTGCAGAAATATCTTGATCTAAATGAACTTTCCTCATAAATCAGAGTACTTTGTGTTACATTCATAGTTTTTTCAGTGCTGTTGAAAAGGCCATCTTACATTGCTGTTTGCTTCCTTGCTGTGTGTTATCTAACTTTCTGCCCTAGTGGGTGGAGGTGGTGAATACATCTGTTTGTACACTTGTTTAAATAAAATAATTTCCAGTCAGTGAACAAATGACAAAATCTGTCACCTTTATTTGAGCTTCGAGTCTTCTTTTGAACACGAGACGAAACGTTTGTGTTTGAGCAGTAATTACCTGGGTGAATGTCTTCGTGGGTGTTTCAGACACTTTGATATCGTTTGCCTTCAACAGAGGGCGCTTTGAGAACTACCGTGTCCTCTTGTTCTGCTAGTGTTGTTTTGCTACAAAAACAAAAGATGATGACCAACACAGCCGTCCTGATCACATAATCACAACAGCAAAACAGGCTAGAATCAGTGTGTGGAGATAAGTCTGCTCTCTCATTCTTCAACGTTCCTCATTCCTCACCTGTGATCAGGTTTTTTTTCATCCAGACTGTTTGCTCAAAGCCGTCTAAAGTATGTTGATAATGGCCATCACTATTTGTCACTGTCTAATTTTGCCTAAATTCATCCTTTTTTGCAGATTTTTGCAAATTATCGGCCTGTGTACACAATGCACGACTGACTTCCGGTTTTGTGTTGCACCCAGTAACGAGCAACGTGATTGGTCAATTGGTACCATGTGGTATATACTTTTTGAAAAGCGGCCTCTGATTGGTTCCAAATTCTTTGATTCATCCTGGTGCGTTCCTATGCTAAAGCAGAGAGGAGGAATTTCCTTCCAAGATGCTGAGGGATCATATCTGCAGAATCCACACGGGCCGTATTAATTATATTGACCTATGATCAATCAAATTTTTCAGATATATCATTTACAAATATATTACACCCAAAACACCCAATTTCTGCCTAAAACCATGGTCCTCGTGTTGTCTCATTTCTACTTTTACGATCCAGGGAGGTTTTTCCCATTCTGCTTTGTGATAATTGTTCCCGATACTGCAGTACTGTGACACTAAGATTTACTGTTGAAGTTTGTTTTGTTGGGAGCAAAGTAGAAATGACAAACGTATATCCAAATGTATTAGGGGGTCACGTTTCATTTAAGTGACAGCCCTCCAAGTGACATCAATAACCAAACCACCCAGTGCCCATTACAAGTAATGCAATCCTTTTCCTACTACAGCAGACCAGTGCTCCTATTTATAGCTCACCCAGTATGTGCATGTGTTGTGCAACTTGAGTACATTTGTCACTGTAGTGTTTTTCTGCCGTATGCGCTGCCAAGCGTCCACTCTTTTCAAATATATCTTGCCAGTTAACTTTATCACAAGAAATTCGCAGACTGAGATGTTGAAGTGTCTCTTCGCCTGCTCAGAAGAAGAAGAGACGCACGCACGCACGCACGCACGCACGCACGCACGCACGCACGCACGCACGCACGCACGCACGCACGCACACACACACACACACACACATACACAGGAGTTCATGTGTCGGGTATTTATAGCCTGTGGAGCCACATGTGTCTTATAGACAGCTGGTAGCTTGAGAGTGAAAAAGCTGTATTTCTCTTCTTTCTGCTCGGTCTTCTTCATATTTGCAGATCTGTGATTATATCTGTGCTCAATTTATGGATCGGGAAAATTCTTAGCTGGTTCCTGCGTCCAAAAACAAAATGGAGTCAACGTTACCTGCAAGCTGATATACCTCTAAAATCAGTTTGAACAAATCTAATATGACCCTATTAAATTGTACTTGTCATTTGTCTTCTTCCTTAATATGTTGCATAAGTACTCTTTTTCACATGGTCTTGAGTTCATAGATGAACAAAGGAGGGTTCGCTTATTTTGCTAACAGACACACATTTATTTGTCCTTTTTATGTCTTTTTTTTTTTTTTTGTTAATCCCATGCTGCATATCGTAGAGTCTAAAACTACCAAGTCAGCCACCGTACAAGAACGCGGTCTATAATTTCCTAATTTTAATAAGTGAAAATATATAATCTCAAAGAACACACACTACTTCACACATCTTCCAAGAAATCTACATAATTCAATATAAAAAATGGTCATGCTTGTTTTTTTAAAGTTATCAAATAGTGCAGCTTGACTAGCACATACTTAAATCCCCACACCAGATGTACTGTTTACCCCTTTGTGTCTGCAGTCAGCAGCTGTAGAGGAGTTTTTTTTGATGATCCGTCAGCACAAAGGAGAGCTGTGGGGGGGAGACAGACTCCCAGTGTAGTATTTAACAGGCTCGGCACATCTTCCTCACCGTTACCTGAGTCAGGACTCGGGAGGCAGTTGTTATGACTCGATGTCTGCGGCCAAATACACATTTTACGGCGATAAACTGCGATTGCCAGGATTATTGATAGTTGCCTCCAGTCAGCAGCAGATGGAAGATGGTGGAGTGTTGAAATGCCACGTATAATGGGGATACTGATAATGCATGATCTTGGGTGAGGCCCCCGACGACACAAATGTTTGGTAGCTAAAAGCACTGTCTGAATAAACCTTTCCTATTTTGATCCAACCACTTAAAGCCTAAATGGCAAAAACTTCTGGGAGCAGTGAGTCATCATGCGGCAGGTATAATCAAGGTTTTTAAAGACATCTTTTTCAAATGAATACAGGAAAATTGAAACAACTTAGAAGTACAAACTAATGAAAAGCCCATTTGTAGGACTTTCTTTACTGATATAAGGTATCGGGAACCTCCTCCACCTTTACCTCCACATGCTGCATGTATAAATGCAGCTACTGGCACACTGGATCAACGGTGTCATCTTAACAATCTACACATTAGGACAACTTTGTTAGACTGATTAAAAGCTGATTTCTACAGTCGCCATGTGGGGTTTGGCATGACCACTATATGTTTATGTAACTGATCCTGATTTCTATTGAGAAGGTAATTTATCTGTAATCAAAATGAGCACATATTGCCACATCTTGCTTATTGTTTCACCCTCATTTTACCCGGGTTTCAACTTTGAATACCAAATGTGCTGATGATTACCATATGTTATCTGGCTTTTGGAGTCGGGTCTCTATTTTAGATACAAAGCACCTAAAAAGCTGAAAGAATAATAGAGTGAAGTTTGTCACCAGATTTAGGATTGTATTAAAAGATGTGCTCAAAAATCCAAACTTAGTTTAAAGTTTTACCAGTTGTATGACTTTTGTAGTTTTCTTTTACATTACCATGTCCTTCCTTTCTTTTTATATGGATTATATGTGAGTGTGTTGAGAATAGGTATAATAATAAGTATTGATAATCTGTGGTGTAGAATGTGAAAAATATGTTGCGTATGTATGAATAATATATAATAATCACATACACGTAATGCTTAAACTCATTAAACGTCTATCTATCTATGCACCCAACCCATCTTTTTTTCCTCGCTGGTTTGTTTTAATTGTCCAAATATATGTTAAAGTACTGTAATTAAAACAGATAATGAAACCGAGTCCACTTTTTTAATGGCACTTCTTTTTTTTTTATAGTGGGCTATTTAAAAGCACCTGCAGGGAAGCCAAACAAATCATGCCTCTTATATTTTCATTGTTAAAGATCATAACCTCATCGATAGCAGGCACGAGGTGAGCCATGGGGTCCCCCGCTTTCTTTATTAGTCTTATTTACATGATGAAACAGAGACTCCAACCACAATTAGCCCCACTTCACTCCGAGCACTTATCCTCTTCATGTGAAAGGGGTCATTTCTGTTCAATTAAAATGAAATGGAATTTCACAAATGTGTTCAGACAATACCTTGGGTGGTTTTTTTTTTTCTGTTTAAAGAAATGCCGAAATGATAGTGTGAGAAAAACAAGCATCCCCTTTTTTCGATGCTGCGTTTTAACGGATTGCCTTTGTTCGGCCGATACTGTGTTTCAGAAAGCCACACTTATGTTCACACCTACGAGGATGTTCTCCTTGTGAGACAAACGTGCTAACTACTACATGCGTTCTCGTGCGGATATGTCTGCAAAATGCATTTATTGTTCAGATGAACTCGTGAATTTCTACCTTGAAAATGAGAACTGCCAGAGTGTCTGTGTTTTTGCAATAATGTGTACCAAGTTCAGGAAAGATATTGTTTGCTTTCTAAGCACAGAATGTCTAAGCTCAAGGTTTGACCACAGCCGCCCCTTTCAATGTCATCGAATAAACCTCATTATTGTTTTCTAAGTGGATTTCCCTGCTTTTCTGCTGTAGATTACTCATACAATACAGTAATGCACCGAGGGAAAGCTGCTCTCTTGTGCTCCTGCTGCAGTCAGACCCGCTTTCCATCAAAGCTATTACCCATAGGAGAGGTTAGGTACAAAATGAGAGGAAATTATCAGGTCGTGCTGGGGTTTTGTCAGGGATGCCATACAGTACAGAGGCAATTTGTTGCAGTGGACAATGATAGAGCGGAGAGAAAACACTACCCCCGGAGTGGTTGACTGTGTGCAAAGAGCAGGGGGGCTCCCTGGAGGACAACTGTTGCTTGGCGGTGGCAGAAAATAATCGGCTGGAGCTCCGTCACAGGTGTTACAGTTGCCAGGATCTTTCAAATCCTTTCTGTCATGTAAGGATCTTAAGTTGCTATGTGTCATTGGTATTAATGCCAACATAGACGTAAAACGTAAATGGAGTACTGCAAAATCATCTGTACAGCTTATGCTCATTTCCCTTTAAAAAAAAAAAAAAAAAACTTTTTTTTTTTCCCCTCATCATATTTTGTAACTTTTAAGAGATAAGAGCAACCAACAACTGTTCCTAATATATTTTTTCCGAGTTTCTCTTGATGATGCTGGCTTTAAACCAGTGACAGAAGTGGGCCATCAAGCTCTTTGGAGACCTCATGAAGACTGTGTCCCAGTTGTGCAGTTCCAGCTCTTTAACTGCCGATTCCAGGTTGTTGATGTGGTCCAAGCTAATGAATGTGCCCCATCCAACCCAAAAAGATTTTGCCAGTTGATCCACAGCTTCATTTATTCATCATTATAGAGTTCACATTTTATAGGTATTGCTTAAAACGATCCCTATTTTGTCAATATGGTAACCCTTCAACTCATCGTCTTCATCATCTGTGTGACATGCCAACTGAAACGGCTCGTGGACCTAATGAGCGTTCTATCTCTCGCCCGAGGACACCTGAGGTTGATTAACTCTTTCCAATTCTTTACGCTCTGTTTCTAGTTTGTGAAGTTTGCCAACATTGAGGAGGACACGCCATCCTACCATCGCCGCTACGACTTCTTCGTCTCCCAGTTCAGCGCCATGTGCCACTCCACTCATGAAGATGCTGAAACCAGAACCAGGTGCTGTATGAAATCAGAAGCTTATCTCAAACCAAAAACCACATCAAATATACAGATCTGTGTATTTTGTTTCTCTTGTCAAATGGAATATTGTCAAAATGTACATTTATAGAGTGATTTCTCACAACTTAATTTTACTGTTTATGTTTATGCTCCTGTATTGCCACGTTTTGGTTTCCTTTTACTGGTCTTGTCAGTTTAGAGTTTTCATGTAGTTCTGCTGGGTTTATTTTAGGGCTTCCTGTTGTTTTTAGCAAACATTCTTCTACTGAAAAATGGCTATGGACAGCTTAGTAAATAGTTTTTGTTTTATTGTACCTTCATCTCAATTTGACCACTTTAAATGATTCTAAATATAAGGCGAATCCAAATAGGGCTTCAAAGTTATGAAGGGGCTCACTTTGCTCCACTGAGTTCATATCGAAGTGAAAATGGAGTTTGTCTAGTCTCATATTGTCAAATTTATATTTTATTTATCCATGGAGACCTATAATCTCAACTGCAGACAACCGTGCAGTGACTTTGATGTAATGTTGATGATGCATTTCTAGGTCACTATACTATGGCTTTGAATGGTATTGAAACAATCTGTGATTTCCTCCTGTCATCGCTCCGACATTCAGGCTTTCATTGTTCTCGGTGTTAACAGCCACTTCACTCACTATAATGACAGCATGGTGAAACTCTCCCATAATCATTATTCCTCTACGAATTAATCTGAGTTTTTACTTTGTTTTGAAGCAAATATTACAGTGGAATTCTGGTCTATGCCTTGCATAAATATGTTCTCTTATTAGTGAGGCTGTGCAATATTTCAACAATAGAAGTCGCTGGATATTGATGCTGGATATTACTACAGCTGAGGTCTGGTTTAAAAAATGTATTTTAAATCTAACCTGAAGTAACCAGAAGTATAATGTCTTGAATTAAAACGTTTTATATTAAAGGTTTCATAGAGTTAAAAACTTCATATTTATATAATAAGAGAAGCAAAAACATGTACAATAAGTAACTATGGAAGTTGCAACACAAAACAAAAGTGAAATATACACGTTAAACTGTATGTGTCCTTCGTTAATTTTAGGGGAATCTTTTTTCATGTGTGTGACTTTACTTCAATTATTATGAAAGGAACTATGTTCTCCTCCCCTGACAAAATCCTGTGTATATCCATCCATCTTCCCAGTTCTCCATCCAACATGACATTTCTAGCTCCCATTACATTCGATTCCTGGCTACACCACATCACATTTATTTTCCCGTCGTTTAATTAGAATGACAAATTTTGTCGCATATAGTTAATTATTATTTGTTTGCATCATTAACTCTTCTTGCTTAATAATTAAACACCGTTTGAAGATATTCATATTAAATTAGTTAACAGGTGACGAATTGACTCTGTAGTTTTGGTAGTTTTGGTTTAGATGAGAGCAAGCAGAGCTGGAACCAAGCACAGAGTGAAGGTGATGATCCGGGAGCAATCAGCAAGGCACAGCAGTCTTTAGAGAAAGGAAAGAATTTATCAAGCAGCAGGCCCACATGACTTGAAGCTGAGGAGAATAATAAGCAGGTCAGTGCGTGAAAAACAAAAGCCATACACTTCCTTTAGGATGCTGGCTTGACTAGAAGAGAGAACGATGACCTGCAGGTGAGGGTGTGATGAGAGGTTTCCATTTTAGTGGGCAAAAAAAACAAGCTGTCGTCTTTAAATATGTTTGCCGAGACTAAAATCGGCAGTGAAGAGAATACCACGACAGCAAGCATATTATTTTATTGTTTCAAAGATAGATGAACTTCATCTCTCTGTTTACGAGCTGTATAATCATCAAGGTAAAACACAGCATGTGTTAGTTGGCAGTGAAGCGATGGCACATCGCCGGGCTTTCTTTCACCTCTTAGAGTCTGATTCCGAGCAGTAAAGTAGGAAGTGTTTCTTTATGTGTGAAATTCCCCTCCTCCCTTGTTCCTACAGGTATTCTCAACAATGTCAGTGTAGCAGCTAAGACCTTTTTGGGTGCCTCTGTGAGCAAATCTGTGCATAAAAATGTATCCCCATTTGATATGCATGAGAGCGTGTTTGTGTGTGTGAGTGTGTCTGTGTGTGTGCGTGTGTGTGTGTGTTGTGTTGTGGGGTTTGGTTGGGGAGGGCAGTGCACTGAGAGCCAGGGAAAGCCGAGCTTATTTTCGAGCTGGCTTAATACCTCATTGTCACGCTGCAAACACTCTTCTCACTCGGCTTTTTTCTTTTTCTTCTCCATATATTCCATTATTTCATTTTGCAGTGTCTGGCTATAAGTGGAGAGGAATTCCAAAATATAATTTCTCTGGCTGTGATTGGATGAGGCGTAGGGTGGCTTGCTCTTTTCTGTATTTTTTCTCGTACAGCTGCGAGAGGTACAAACGGAGCAGTTTGCTTTGCAGAGCGGGATTGATCCAATAAGTCAGGATGAATTACAATCTGTCATGGCTTTTTCTACTGTAGAGATCGGAAGATGTTTGATTGTGTATTTTAGCCTGTGTGGGCGGAGGCTAATGAGAAGCAGGGAAAGCATGAGACTTGTATGTATTATTTTTCTGTCACTTCTCGGTCGGATGTCTCGATTATTTGGTGCTATAATAGAAAAAGTTGTGTGCAGGTACTCAGCGGACCACCAGGCTTTAACCGTGCAAAAGGAAAGATATATATAGCAATCACAGTTAATACTGAGCTCAAGGAAGAACATGCAAACTCCACACAGAAAGCACTCAATCTCAAACTTCATCACAACGGCATCACAGTGCAGCCTTACATCAAACCAGTTCATTCTTAAACAAAATAAAACAGTGAATTATGAGCACTACATCACGTCAAGAAATAACAGGGGGAAAAAACAACATTAATTGTGCTTTTGTTCCTCAGAATAAATGTTCTGGACCACTTGACTGATTGATTGATGCAATTATTCATGCTGTGAAGACTTGGAAAAGGTTGACCTTCTATCAAATGAATGCTCCTTTTTTTCCCCACAATGCATGATTTTTGCATTCTGAGTGAAAGCACAAATAAAACACTGTATTTGTCAAAAAACCCCACAAAAAAACCCCCCAACATGAACATTTTCTGGCAGTTGCTTGTCTGTGATTCCACTTGGGGAAGCAAGGCCACTGTTAATGGGTTTGATTTGGTGTTGGGAGACTCTGCGCTGTGTGAATGTGATTAATGCTGAGAAAATGGTAAAGTAGGGACCCGCTTGTACACCTACTGCAGTCTCTACAATAGGTAAAATGAGAAAAAATGATCTGAAGAAAGCAATAACGTCTGATGGATGGATGGATGGCATTATGTGTAGTGCAGAGATATAAGTCAACTTTCATATTAAATTAATGCACAACCAGTCATGTCATATCTGGGAATTTTATCTTCAACCATGCAGTTTTAATAACCAAAGCAAAACTGAGTCTCCACTTGTTATGGGTCACTGTTTCATCGTTCAAGTCAGAATTATTTCTGCTTTCGCAACTCTATATATATATCATACAATATATTCTTGCACTGAAGAAGCAGTTATGAATTTTTATTCTAAAGTAAGTGTGCATTAGATTTTCAACTCCACATTAATGATTTTTTTTTGGCATGTATAAAATGGGGGGAAAACAAAAAAAAAAAGCTGATCTTGTGTCTGCCAGTCTGCCAGTTATATGTGTGTCTGTGTCTTTTATCTTGTCCATCCCTTATTGTGTTTACCTTGTGTATCTTCCAGGATCCGTGTGGCTGGGATTAAAGGCCTTCAAGGTGTTGTGAGGAAGACGGTAAATGACGAGCTGCAGGCCATCATCTGGGAGCCTCAGCACATGGACAAACTGATCCCGTCCATGTTGTTCAACATGCAGGACAGCGATGACACGGACAGGTAGTGCTTATTGTCACACAATGTAATTACACACAGCAAAATGGGGTCCACACACCGAAACCACCGCAAACACGCAGAGTTCTGATTTTTAGTTTAAAACTGGAGCATCGGTAATTGTTTGAGAACAGAGAGCTATTCTAGTTTGAAGGTGACCTTCATGATCAATTATTCAAGTAAGTGCATGTGTTTCTCTCTCTGGGCCATCGGTGGAAGTAAAAATGCCTTTTCTTGTAATGATAAACTTTCTCTTCCTCCAGGGAAATGATTGTCATTGTTCAGAGGCCAGCAGAGGCTTTGGTATTCCAGAGATCAACTGTTGATTTAAAAAGTTCAAGAAGTTTGCAATCAGACAGGCTCTATAGACCGAGATAGATTATTGTTTGAAAGAGCAAAAGGTTTTATGTCCTGATGAGTTTTGCGACTCAATTCTACAGCACCATTAGGTCATCTTCTTTTAACGATTGGACTGGAGGCCCGTAATGACAAAGTAAACATAGCCCGTTTTGTGTTTATCATAGTATGAATTTTATCACAGTTGCAACAAATAAATTGCATATATTTTGAGAAAACTTGATTTAAAAAGTCAAATTTATTTTGATTGTAATTCCAGAAACCGAACCTTCTATATAGTCAGAGGCCCCGTTTACATGACAGGAATGCTTTCGTTGTCTTTTTGTTGCCGACAACAGTGCTTGGAGTCACTGAAAATAGAAAGTGTTTGAGAAAAAGTCTGTATTTGGTAAGCTTTACAATGCAATGGTATTAGGAAGCAATTTAACTCTCGCTTTAAATGGCTTCAAACACATTTCACGCCAGATGACGTGAGGGATTGTCACGAAAACACAAGAAAAACATGGAAACTCCACATAGGAAGACCCCCCCCCCCCCCAAGCCTGGACACAAACCGGGGATGTTCCTCCCCTGAAGTGTGAGTGCTAACCACTCCTCTGCTGTGCAGCTGTTTCTAATGCAATAGAAGAAGAAGAAAAAGTGGATATAGTAGTAGTTATAGCGAACTAGATTACAGCTGACATCATATCTTGACTTACGTTCGCTAAGAGTTATTCAGAAGATCAGGGCTTTGCATCAAAGTTTAAGAATCGGCCAAACGTAGAATCATCATCATTTATCGGTGGACAAAGAAGGATCAACCTTTATTGAAGCTGGATTTACAGCTTCGATACCGAACAAATCCAAAGCAGACCTGCTTCTTATCGTTCCTGTGTTTCCGTCTTGTCCCTGAACATGTGTGTACATTGTGGGATAAACCACCTCCTGGCCTATCTGCTACCAGGCATCGGATCCGTCTGGTGTTTCTCTGCTTTGTGATCCCCTCAAGGAATTCCTCCAGATCCTGTTTGTCATCGAGTCCTGTAAACCTGCTGGTGTCAGCATGCAGCCATGTACAATCATACACACCGTGGAAAGTCTCTGCTGCCTTTTCTGGAATAGAGTACTTTTACGAAAGCGGTGGTCAAATATATTGTTTGAATTGGTTTCAGAAAAAGTAGTCCCTGGAACAAACACATTCAAGCATTCTGAGCGACAATAAGGCATCTATAAGGTTCCTATTACTTTTGCTCCCCTCTTGCAGTTCCATTGCACACAAACAACACAAATAATGAATGAATAGTTGTCAGTGGCTTACAATTACTTATGTTAATGTTGGGTGAGATTTAGGTCAGAGGTCACCATCCTTAGGCTTGAGTGTGACACTTGGCAACCGGCACCCTAATCACTGGCTCGCCGACAAAGACCCTCGTGGTCTGCCTATTGTTTGAAATCAGTCGTCATCCCTGCCAAAATGACATCCAGACGCGCGTGCTTCTTCACATCCGTGAGTGCGGACCTCATTTGTGCTCGCTTTTTTTTTTTTTTTTTGTTGGCAGGGATTTTCCACCACAGCCGATTGTCACAAACTGTGTCAAAATAGATTCAGTGAGTTTTGAATAGCGTAAGAGGTTCCTTCCTCAATAGAAGTCGATGCACTGGAGGCAGTGAGGTGTCTCCTCATGTACTGAACATCTGGTGCAGATTGAAAATGACCTTTTTAAGAGGTCCATTTTTCCATGTTTTTATTAAAATATATATTTTCAATAGTTTTATTAATATTTCATTTATTGAAATGAATGTGTTTAAACCCTTTCTTTTTGATTTCGTGTTGTACTGTAGTTGTATTTTGTTTTAGCCCGCGAGTCTGTAAAAACTCATTTTCAAGGGAATCTCATTTGCACTCCATGTCCAAACGGCTGCAAACCCTCATTACTAGTGTTGCATTACTTTCTGATTTGAACACATATTTGATTTCTTTATAAAGCCTCGTATATCCCAAGACATGGTCTGTTTGTTTTGTTTGACCTTTATTTCCTCACGGTTGACTTCCTGGTGCAGGAGAAGTGTCGGGGTCTAAAATAAATCTCGGTGTGGGATTCATTGCAAATCGCTCTGGGTCTGATGTTTGGCTGAAGGAAGGTAAACAATCACCAGGACCTTAGCCGGGGAATTCCTGCAGCTGCTCGTCGCCTCCTCACACCGAAGGCCTTATTAGATTTGCTCACTCTTCAAATTCAGGTGTGCAGTGCGAAGAAATAGGAGATTCAGGTTATGTGTGCAAATTAAATTTTGAGTATTCAAAACATAATAATGATTAGATGTACCAAGTACTATTCCAAGTAATTTTTCTAAATGTGTTGGATGGGCACACTTCCTATGAACATCACCATGAACACGAAGAGCTTAACTTTAATTTCACGTATGGCACAAGGATGTAGGTGATCTGCTCTGGAGACAATAACCACTGAGGTTTGGGTGTGTAGAATCACACAAAATCAACTCAAAATAGGTCCGTAAGAGGTTAAAGGAGCAGTATGTGGAAGGTTTCGGGCTTTTCCTCAACAAACGGACAAATAACAAGTACACATAGAGTAATATTGAAGGTCCAGGGAGTGGCAAATAAATCTTACGTGTAATTGAAATAAATAGTGATTGAGGAGCTCTTGAAACACAGAAGAAACATTCATTTCAACAGAATACTGTTGCTGTATGTTTGTATTTCTTCTAGTTTATCAAACATCCAAAACTGCTTGACAAAATCAGTATTATGTCATATACATTTTAGGCTATATTTCATTTACATTTGTATAAAAAAAAATGTAAATAGAATTTGAACATCAAAGACATTTGAATAAGAATAGAAATTTGCCAGGCGTTGTTCTGTGTGGTGCTGAGGAGTTCCCTTTGTTTCTTCATCACCTCCTGAGGTGGAGATCGCTGCTGTGCTTTCGGAAATACGTAATGCAGGAATGGAAACATTGTCCGCATCTCCACCTGTTTTTTTTTTTCCTCCTTTACTTCACTTCATTTACTTCGTCACTTGTTCATCTTGCTTTGCCAGGTGACTTTTAGCCTCTGCTCTTTGCTTCTTTGTTTCAGTTATATTACTGATTCCAATCAGATCTGCTTGACAGCAAGACTGAGCATGTTTCCTTTTGTCAGACCGCCGTAATACAAAACCAGTCGGGCTGATAAAAAATAATATGACAATTATATGACTGCCCCCAAAGGGGGCTAACAAATCCCATTATCTTTTCTTTAGCTGGTGTTAACCAGTGTTGATCTACTGGTTAATTCTCTTTTATTTTAATGTCCTCCTTTCCCTCCTCTTCTTCACTCTTTCCATGATCCTTTGCTTGTCTCTTGTTTTCATCGGCATTTCTTCCCACCTATAGTCCTCCTTTATCACTTTTCTCAAGAGAGCCTCGCTTTTCTGACTCTCTCTCACTGCAGCTTCTTTTCTCGTCTTCATCTCATTTGTGTGGTTTCCATGTCAACAAAAAGCTATTTTTGGACAACTTTTCTTTTTTTTTTTTTTTTTTTTTTCTCCTTCTTTGTGTTTTCTCTTTGCATCCTGTCTGTTTTTTTTTTTTTTTTCCCTCCTCACAAGTACCAACAACTCTCATCCACCTCATGTGGAAGAATCGGCGGGGGTGGGAAGTAGTCGGTGTCTCGTCGGATTTTGAGCACGTTGGTAAAATGTGTCTGGATGACGACACACAGTGGTGACAGAGGACAGATGTCTTCTGTCTCTCTTCATCTGAGTGGGGCTGAAAGAAATTCGGCACTGCAGCAGAAATGGTTATTTATTTATTTATTAAAACTCGGCAGACAATATGTCGGCCTTTTAATCATTGACAGCAGGCAAAATGAGGAAAATGAAGTCGCTTTCAAATAGCAAAGATGTGATATGACGCGAGACATTGTTGACTGTTGCGCTTTAGGACAGACGTGACAAACATAAGGTCTGCGGGTCACGCGAGGCTCAAATCCAGCCCGTCAAACCAGGAAGTAAACATTTCAGAGAAAAATAATAGTTGACAGCACTGAGACCTGAGCTAAGATATCTGCATGGAAGCTACAGTTACTACCTCGTTGCTCTAAGTCGTGTTTTCAGGCTGAGTTTTAAAAACATACATTATGCCGCATATATAGGCGCATTTTTGGGGACAGTATTTTGCATCATTAAAATTGGCTTTATGTCGAGATTATTGTAGTTTGTGATAGTAATTGTTTAGGTTTTGCCAGAAATATAGACATTTCCATCACTTATCCTCTGCGCCACTTCAGATTTAAAGGTTATATTTTACCCGTCTGACCCGCTCAAGATGAAATTTGGGCCGTTTGCTGCTCCTGAACTAGAATGTGTTTGACACGGCCGCATTAGAGGGTTAGGCGGAGGCCGAGCTACACGTTAGAAGCTCAGTGGTGATGGTGTTAAAATTGTGGGCAGGATGTATTTTTGTTTCTAGTTTCTGTGTGGCAATAGTATTCAGACATTTGGAAAAAAAAAAAAAGTGTTTATTTGTGTAAATCCTCTTGCTGAACAAAATTGATGAAAGCCCAGTCTACTGCCGTGGCCATTTCTGTAAAAAAGTCCTGCTCCTACTGTGTTTTAGTAATTTGATAGAAGAACTTGAAGAATGGAGTTGTGTTTTTAGTTTGGCTGCAGACAATATGACATGTGGCTGTAATATTCAAACTTTGTCTCATCTCACTGCGTTGCATCTTTAACCTTTTTTTAACCCTAACCCTAACATAACTGCAAGGATTTCCAATCTCGTCATTGTCTTTTTCCACAGAACCAAGCTATGATTTCATGCTTTAGTAAACATTCAGTGGCTTTACGCTGCATGTGGGTGAAAGACTTCTGTGTGTGTGTGTGTGTGTGTGTGTGTGTGTGTGTGTGTGTGTGTGTGTGTGTGTGTGTGTGTGTGTGTGTGTGTGTGTGTGTGTGTGTGTGTGTGTGTGTGTGTGTGTGTGTGTGTGTGTGTGTGTGTGTTTGTCTGCCTCTGTGCCCGCTCACTCACCTCTGCTGAGCCTCTCTAAGTGCAACGTGCGCACCGAGGCGCAACAGAGGTGAAACAAACTGAGCCCTCGTTCCACCTCTGCGCCGCTCACAGACGCAGCTGGAAGACGCAAAGATTAATGACACGAGTGTATTGCAGGTATGGATAAATCCGTAACTCGAGATTTGCACTGTAGCCCTTCCGCACATGCCCGTGTGGTAGATTCTCCTGCTTCTACAAATGTCATCCCACAGCATGTTAAGTAATCCTTGGCAATGTGGACGGTCTGGAACTCAGTGAAGGTCCGTCAAGGACGAGTGGACCTGTTGGGATAAATCTGCTATTCCTTTACTGAACTTTTCACATTGTGGCATTTTGCACCGTGGAGCTCTCGTTGATTGAAATGTGTCTCATTATGAATCCAACAAGTCACCCTGAGAACAGCTTTCACAGACGGAGGCACATTAAAAATAGTTTACCTTCTGAAATGATGCCAGCGCGCACCTTTGAGCGTCTCTTTGATTTGAATTGAGATGTTAGGTTCCACCTGATATGCGTGTGTGAGCACAGCAAGGTTAACTATGCAGACGTCCTCCAGCCAAAACAGACTTCAATAGAGCACAACTCAAACTGCTATTCAGATTCTTTTGAGAACGTCAGTGTCTGACGCAACCAGCTGCTGCGTTTTAAATATAATGCAATGATAGTTGGAAAACATGTTCTTAATGGCTCAAAAAGGTACGTGTGTGTGTGTGTGTGTGTGTGTGTGTGTGTGTGTGTGTGTGTGTGTGTGTGTGTGTGTGTGTGTGTGTGTGTGTGTGTGTGTGTGTGTGTGTGTGTGTGTGTGTGTGTGTGTGTGTGTGTGTGTGTGTGTGTGTGTGTGTGTGTGTGTGTGTGTTTTATCTCGACACAAAACCACTTTAGAACAGTTCAGTCAGGGAACATAAATAATAGATTGAGCTATTTGGTCAAAAACCTGATATTGCTGTACACTCCTCTGACTCTCGATGTGTGTTCTAGTTTCCATTAAAAAGTTGTCGCTTATATTATTGCTGGTAAATATGGAAGCATTTTATTCTCCATCTTCAGGACAAATGTTGATTTTGTCATAATATCTTGCTTTAGATCTACAACTTGGGCATCGGTCACAAAACATTTTGGAAATGTCCTAAACTTTGAGAAAGCTTTTCCAGCATTACATGATAGGGTCTATTGTTCAGTCGATAAAGTGGCCTGAGATCTGCCTGTCAGAAAAACATGATTATTACAATCATGTTGAAATAACTAAATTCTCTACATGATATATCGACACAAAAGTCTATTCTCATACAAATGTTAGACTTTTTTGAGAATAGTTTCTGAACGGTTTTAATGCAGATTTGGAAAAATGCAAAATATGGAAGAAATTTTAAGATTTGCATGATTTATTGTTTACTGTATGCCATGGGTTTACTGGTGATTGATCTCTAACGAAACATGTGAAATTAATGATATTGATCAGTTGGGAATTGTTCGCGACATAAGAGCTAGAAAACATCCTCTCTTCTTCAACCCCGCTGAGAAATGACAGGCCTCGCTCTGCCATTCTGGCAAATGAAGTCTGATACGTTGACCTGAAGGACCAGGATCTAGTCTCTCACTAGATGTAAATGTAGAGACATTTTCGCGATGACTCACTGCACCTCGAAACCATCATGTTCGCCTCACATCAGTTACGAATCAGAACGTTTCATTTCCCTCGTCTCCACTTCTTGGCAGCCCAATCACCACATCCTATCTTCCATCATTTAAATGGAAATGCCGTCTTACCTTAATCCACGTATAATTACGCCGCATACATTTCTTCATCACCTCTGGGACCATTTCTTGGTTAATGGCGACTTTCCAGCTGTTTCTAATGGTTCTCTTGTAACTTAATGAGCAGGTCCTTGAGTCAGATCAGTGGCTGGAGGAAAGCTCTTTGAAGCATGTTTAGCGTTAAACAAAAAGGACACCCTGTTGAATATTAAACTCCGGCTATTAAAATGCAGCCATAACTCTGTCTGCCATAATTTCTATAAGTGGCCATCTGCGGTTGATGGCCATTTGAGGGGTCTGAATTGTCTGGGATAAGGTTGCAGGGGGTGCTGATCTACTGTCAATATTTAGTGTGTTAAAGGACCATGTTGCAACCAGAAGCCAAGGAAGACATTGATTTAGAGACAGTCAGAAAGATTGATTAACAGAATGATTCCTCCAACATTTTTGCGGAGTTTATTGAGGAGTATTATCATTCCAGCTAAAACACTGGGGAGAGGGAATGAAGGGGACGTCTGTTGAAACGCGCCATCATGGAGTCATCACAGTAAACTGCATGGCAGTGCTGTGGGACAGTCGTCGGTAATCAGTCACATTGTCATGTTGCTTTCTTTACACATCGGCAATCACACAGGAGCTCCGTGAAGACGGTGGTATTTAATGTCACAGATGAAGAAGCTTTCTTCACAACCTGGGATGTCTTCCTCTTCGATCAGCGCTTTTCTTGAAAAGAGCAATTTGTTGTGCAAAAGATTTTTTTATAATATTCTCAGTTTCTTTTCAAGAGGGAAAGTCCTCCGGGACACAGTGTCATACTTTCCTTGAATTTAGCAGTGACTATTGGACGCACAACTTCTATTATTTTTTTAATCTGATTATTAACTGCCTTTCTTGCCAGCCCTGGGTGTCGTGGCTGTGGTACACTGTGGGCTATCAGACGTCGTTTGGGCAAAAACAGCTGAGGGCGAAGCAGCTCGAATCCCTGACAAATGGTGCTGCAATGAATTTATCTACGCATTCTCCTCACATTGCAGTTTAGTTTGGCCTGATACCTCCTGTTCTAATAGAAACATCCATGATTGGCAGGTGAAAATGAATCCCGATGACGTTACCATAGTTTTATGCCCTATCAAAGGCATTCTTGTCAAACAGAGTTGGGGTTTGTCCATTTAAAAGCCTGATTCGACATGAAGGTATGATTAGAAGCTAGCGTTTGAGGGAAGAGCTCTTCAAGAGAAACAACAAACTTAGGTTGCGCACACACACACACACACACACACACACACACACACACACACACACACACACACACACACACACACACACACACACACACACACACACACACACACACACACACACACACACACACACACTCGCACAGTCTTGAGGTACCATTGTCACTTGGTCAGTTGCCCAGTGGTTGAGTGTTACGTGCTTTCGAAATGAGACTTGGTGAACCTGGTGGGAAGCGGTAGTCAAGGGCGTTGGACTCCGTTAATTGCTTCTTGGGGAAGGCAGACGTGGGCAGCGTGCATAAACTAGAGAGGCGTGAAGAAAGATTTCTCCTGTTTCACCATTAACGGTGTGCAGCCTGTACACACACACACACACACACATATTGTATTCTGTTTCAAGGCATCCACCTTGAAAATGAAATTGAGCTATCTTTTTATTTCAACCTCATTCCCCTCGTATCTGCCATCACACAGTGGTTTTTTTTTTTAGGTTTTCTTTTAATAAAACCAATTTTTTTACAATCTACACATTGTTCATGTGGATCAACATGTGTGTACAGCATCACTTGACACTTCAAACCAATAACACCTTGTCACGTTTCATGCTGTAAATAAAAAGCATGTTAATCGCCTCTATGATAATATTTGTTGCTGGTATTTCAAACTGTTAAAAACCAACAAAGACCACATCAAAGTGTAATCTGTATAAGAAACTAAATGACTAATATCAATTTCTTAGTTATCGTCCCGTCTGTTATGAGGTGGAATACATTTGCGAGAACATTTTATTCTCAATTATTATTTTTCTAACAGTGAATTATTGGCGAATTTTAGGATTCCTGCAGGTTTAAAAATAGCAGAACTGTGATGTTTAAGAGCATCTCACAGATCAGAACTAAACTTGGAGTTCAAGGTCTGCAGTAGTCAGTAGCTATTAAAAGTGAACTTGAGATCTCAGTCTCATCATGTGACTCGTCAGTTGCTTTGGACCTGAATATTTTATTGTTTTCATACTGTAAGAGTGAACTACACAGTAAGTCACTTGACTAAAATGTCATCCAAAAGATAAACATAGAATCAAAACAAATTCAGTTGGAGGTTTAAAAGGACACAATTGTGATTACTAAGTGTGAACCTCTATTTCCACATTTGCTGTCACTGTCCACAGCAGACATATGAGGTTTTTTTTATTTTATTTTTTTTATGGATCTATTGTAAAGAAAATAAAGCTCCCTCACAAGCTAACTTTTTTTTTTTTTACTTTTTAAAAACAAGTTTCATTGGAATTTCCCATTGGGACTAATCTAATATTTCTTTTCCTGTTTCTCGGACCTGCTTGAACAAGTTTTCTTAGTTGAATCATTCCATATATCATTAGATGATTAGTCATGAGGAAAACAATTCCGTTTTTTTTACAAAGTTAGTTTTTCGCCATCCAACAACAACCCACCTCCCATTCCAGCAGCCATTTCTTTCTTTTTTCTTTCATTTCTTAACAAGCAATAAGTATTTAATTTCCCCTGAACCTCCTGTGTGGGACGACAGTAATTGCATTGTTTTCCTTCTGGGACCTGACGGCCTACAGTCCATCTGTGGCCGGGCTTAGTGCTGAGAATGTGATTTACTATTGCAGTATTTTATCAATATCACACATAATGGGAGGCCGGCTTGATCTCCTGCCAGGACTGTGGATTCCTGGCAGCTCAGCGGGGAATGACAAACTTGTAGAGACGAAAGTTTCTGATCTTGCATACAGACCTGTCGGGTAAACACGGCAGCAACAAACAAAGTATGATGCTAATTGGAAATGTTCCTTTAGAGGAAATTCTACTTATTTTTTTTTGTTTTTTAACCCTTAAAAGCTTTTTGTATGAACACATGTTGTAGTTGTTTGAGCCTCACTGCTTCCCCTCAGTCCAAGTCTGTTCAACTGGTTGAAGGTCTTTAAAAACCAAGATTTTATAAAGCACCCAGTTTCCAAAGGTGAGCTTTTATTTGACTCCACGTCACAAACCTTCTGACGTTCTTGTCAGGTTGTGTGATCGAATGAGTAAACACAGCTCCTTGTGATCTTTGACAGTTTTCTGGCCACGTTACTCATTTTCTGCTGCAGACCCTTGACACAATCTTTGAAATAACTATAACTAATTACATTACGTTTGGGTTATGAGCAGTCCAGATCAGAGTTCCTGAAGTTCACTCATCTAATTCATATCAATTTGAAGAAGAAGCATATGACCTTCTGAAGAGATGCAATACCTTGCAGCAGTTTTTTTTTTTTTTGCCCCAGTTTGAGACTGACAGTTCACATAAAGGTGAACTTGTATAACATTTTCCTCATATCTATATCACTGTTGACAGGATGCAGCATGCACGCTTCTCATACAAATAACTCCGCGACTGCTTGTGGTATCTCAAAAAGTACAAACAAGGCAACAAATCCTACAGAAATTATACAAGTTCAAGTTATTGTGGGAAAAGGGGGCCAAGATGCACTCACCTGTCAATTTTTGACAATTCTGACAGCCATAACATCAAAATAAATCTAGTTGTGAAATTGTATTACCATCGTCAAAAAAATACAATCAGTGATTCATTCCAGAAAAGTATATTTTACCCATCCTAAATAAAAAAAAACAAAATATTTAATTGATCAAAGCTGCACCAAACCAAGACGACTGTCGCACCCATAAATGATATGTGACAGATAAAAGTGTGAAGAACAAATATGACTAAAATGATTTACAGTGGGAAATTCTCTCCTCTTTCCCCTTGATGTGGAAATGGAGATACAGTAGATACACTCGCAAGCTGCTGGACTGAACTCGACTTTCTGATTATCTCTGAAAAGATACAGACAGGGTGGAAGTGTAAATCGTTGTTAAAGTGATAGCCCCGGTGTAGGGAGGGTGCTTTGATTCACAATGTGCTTGATTTGGTGTAGAATTGAAGCTCTTGCAATCGGTCGCGGTCCATCAAGATGCTGATTTAGTTTCTATCGACTGTCCGCCACCCCCTTTCTGTCTCCGCTTGTTCTCCTCCCCATCTTCTATATCTTTTCCTCTTCTTCTGCTTCCCGCTCACGCCTGAGACATTGTATCACGGCGACAAATCAGAGTCGTTTCAGTCGGTTTGATTCTCACACTTGTCGATGGCACCGAGTTACTTTGACTCCTGTTCAGAATTCCAACTCACGCTGAAATGTCAGTGTCTCTATAAAATTATCGCACCCAAAAGTTTTATTTCAATTGTGTTTGGGGGGGGGGGGGGGGGGGGGGGGGGGCTTTTTTAAGATTATTGCTGACGCTAAAAAAGACACAGTTAAAGGTGCAAGATCTGTTTGATCTTTTGGTCGTATATATAATATGAGCTCATGTTTTTTTAACTTTTATAAATGTTTTTGTTATTAACACTTCCTCACAGGTTAAATGAAATCCAAGCCATAAAAATGTATACTTCGTCAACAAGTGTTTATTTGTTTAATTTCTACAATAGTTGCTCTCTTCCTGGCAGGGCAGGCCAGCCGAACACTCCATCAGGAGGAGGGCAGGATGGTGAGGAGAACCCGGCGGCGCTGGCTGAGAGCTGTTTCAGGGAGCTGCTGGGCCGAGCGGCGTACGGCAACATGAACAATGCCGTCCGGCCCGTCTTGGTGTGAGTACCAAACGTGAATGAATACGGATCATATGATATGTCATTTTGAGCTGAGCAGCAACAAGTCTGTCTAACAAGTGCTCGTCACGCAAGGTCATGTTTTCAGTGCAAACCTACACACCAGCATGTCAAACATTTGAGTTCTAAAGTAGCAGAACAAACCTGCAATCATGTCGATATCTGAGTGTTCAAAGTTTAAAATATCTTGAAAAAAAATATATATATATCAGAAGCATCAAGTCAACGTAAAACATTTTAATCTACTATTCAAATGATTAAAGCATATCAGACCACATTGTATTTTGGTTCAGTCTCGTGCAAAGCAAATACAAGCACAACGTTTATTTCTCCTTACAAAGTGATTTACTCATAGTACTATTGCTTTTTGTATTTTGTCTGTGATACTTTCAAACAAGAGAGGAACAGCATGAAATCCTGAAACACGGCAGGTAAAGTGAGCAAGACGTTTTAATGGAAGAACTAAACACCAAATATTGGAACATGCAGTTTTTAAGGTTGTCATGAAGAGTAGCCTCGGTTTTAAAGGAAGTGATGGGATGGAGCTCTAATTTAAAGATGAATATTTTCTTGAACTTACTTGATATATATTTATCGATCCAAACATCACCTGCTGTTTACTTTTGACTTACAGATGTTGTCAATGACCAGTAATGTGTTGGTCAAACAGAGACAGTCTAAAGATAATAGTTCTGGAAAGTAGCAGCTTCTTAGTTCATGAGAATGGGTGTGTCAACTTCAAACCGAGCATGAGATTCTACTTTGATTGTGGCGTGGTTGCCAGACATGCCTGTCAGTCAACGTTGATCTGCCGGGATTTTCACACATTATCTCCAGAGTTTGCAAAGAACGGTCTGAAAAAAAGAGAAAATATTTGGTTAAAGATGATAGAAAGGCAAGAGGAACTCAGATGAACCACTCTTTACGAGCAAGGTATGCAGAAACGCGTCTCCTTAGGGACTCCGAGATCTGCCTCGTGATGAGAATAGATGAAATGATTCACGAGATAACACCACATAGCCAGAGACAACAGTTCTGAGCAATTTAAGTGACTGTTACGGATCAGAAAAAAAGGGTGTGTTTACTGTCGGTGATGCCGCTCTCCGAAGAGAGCAATTAATTTTGTTTTTATAAAGGGGGACAGACTCCAAAATGTGCTGCCTGCTTCTTATCCTCCTGCTCTGCTGAAAGAGGACAGCATCAGGCTCATAATCTACTTTATTACATGTTGGGGTCAGGACACAGACGGCAGGAGAGATGACAAGATGGCAAATAAACCTGTCGTACACACACCCACACACACACACACACACACCCACACACACACACACACACACACACACACACACACACACACACACACACACACACACACTGCATGCACATGGAAACAGACACGCCTTCTTATTACACACAAACATACACACACCGTCGTCCTCTGTGCCGACTCCCAGCACGCCGAGGAAATTAAATGAGTTTCTCTTATCACAAGGGGTGGCTGCTGTGCGTTACACGGCACACCGTCGCCACCCGGTGACCGTCCCTTCCTCTCGGGGATTTAAAGATCCTCGCCACTGCTCCCGTCAGCTTGCGCTTACACCCGCCACTCAGCACGGCTCGCATAAATTGGACAATTACTAAGCGAGCGGCTGAGTCCCGCTGAGATTTTCTCTGTCGCTGTCTGTTCCTGCCCCACTGAGCGGAGGCGTCCTTTTCGGGCCTCATGCGGGCTATTTATAATAACAGCTTCTCACGTTTAGCATTTTTAGCGTCTTTTACAGTGCGGTTACAGTGGTGGTGATATCACCTGCTTGTTTCGTGTCTTGGCGCAACAGCAGGAGTAAAACTTCTCAACAGGCAAGACACGAATGTTATTATAGATCGGGCGGAGAGAATCCCTCTCGTGTGCAACGTCACTGCAGTTGGTCCGAACAACAGCTTTAATTAAAATCTTGTATTTTGATGGTTTTGGCCTCTTCAGTGACGACAGCACTACGGCGCCACATCTCAGTCCAATAAACCCGCAGGACTGTTTGACGCCACGAGTCAAAGGTCTGACCGTGCCTCCATCTTTCTTAACGTCTTTCTCCTTTTATGGTTCAGTACTATCATATCGCCGTTTGTGTCATGACGACTTTCACACAAAATATAAATAGTATGCAGAAAAAATGTTTTCACTCCCCTCAAACAAATATGAACACAAATGCAGTAAAAAAAATTTACCGCAATTTGTTTAGTTTAATTTGAGTGTTGTTAGCTCACATGGCGAGCTGGTCGGTCGGTGCTGGTTCATATCCAAATGCTTAGAATCGTACTCGGCAGTATATTTCTCCACTTTTATAGCATTCTCCTTTTATGGCACAGCCTCCATGCTCTCTTGTTTTTTTTTTTTATTTTATTGATGAAAATACTGCCAACTTTACTACATGTTGTTCTCAAACTCGCTTGTCTGGCAGCGCTGGAGTCCCTGGTTTAACCGACTTGTTTGTGCTGGAGACCGTCAAGACGGTGGGCTTTTAATCCTTTAGCCAACTATTTTTAATACCTGTGCTAAATTCTCAACAAAAAAAAAAATCAAGAATGAATAAAATTCTTTCATTCAATAGAACTCAGGAGGAAATTCATTCAGGCACTAAGAAAAGTCTTCATGCTCCCAGAAAGTCAAAGAACCGTACAAACAAAACAAAACGGAAAAAAAATTAAAAATCCATGCTGTTTTTCTTTTTCATTTCAGAATACTTTCAACTCCCTAGAAGCCACGAGTGGGTATTTTACTCCGCTCAGAGTGAAATGTTCAGAGGGAAATGTTTTAATTAACTATAAAAACGACCACTTGCAAATTCACTTTGTGAAAGAGCCTCCTAATGTGGCCATTAACGATTGATTACACAATATTCCTGCAACTGCTCGACATCTGTAGGGGCTCTTTAGGGTCTGACATGCGTTTAATAATTTTTTTCTCATCTCATTTTCTCTGTGATTTGTCCCATTAGCTTTTCTCTTTGACACAGGAGATTTTTTTCACTTAATTTTGTTCAATCTTGGCGTGTGTTTTGCATTATTTTTTACTTCTTTTTATGCCATTTTGTAAAGAAAGAAAGACAGACCACCCTCGCTCTTCTTATTTTCTTGTTGAAATTTAAATATGTCAAGTAATGTCCAAATGTGATTGAGTTGGTTGTTATATTGAATATTTTATGGTTTTGTATAAGTGATTTTGCAGGAATTATAAAATTGAGCTTCATCACCTCCTCTCTTCTCTGCTCTTTTTCCATATTCAAAACATTTTCCATCCAGGATTTAATCGAGTCTCAGTCCCAAAAAAAAACGGTCTCTCTAACCAGGAGGGGTTATAAACGGATAGTCCCATCTTCATTTCTCGTCCTAATTCTTTGAGCTGTGCCCGGGAGGAGCTGTACAGCTTAGCAAATCTGCATTTATATTGTTCTTCAGTTCAAAAGAAAAGTTTTGGTTTAATCAAAGTGGTCGAGTTTTTTTTTTCTTCTGGTTTAAATCATTTGGGTCCTGGCTCTTTCACGCCCAGATTTTCAGCTCTTACATTAGGCCGACGTCAGAAGACGATAAATCACTGTCCCGATGATTCTTTCTCTTCTCACCTTATTTAGCTGCTCGATGTCCCACTTTAACTCTCCAGCGGAGCAACGTCGTCCAGGTTCATGTTGCTGCCGGTGGATAGTCAGGTGGTTCATCAGAGCTTGTCTGATTGGAATAAGACACTGCGACTCAACCGCATGCTGCAAACTCACGGAAGTCCAAAGTCACCATCAGAATCTATTCTCGCTTTGTCCCTCTCTAGTCTGAACCTCAGCACTATTTACATAGAAGTAATAACTTTTTGTCGATTTGAGAAAAAAAACTTTTGATATCTTTGCATGTAGAATAACTTCAGCAACTTCTTCAATAACTTAATCAATTTCTGGTATTTGTTGCATCTACTCATCTTCACTCTTTCTTTTGGGAAGTGCAATTTATACAACTCTTTGAATCTTTCGAGGCACTTCCTGTTCTTTGAAAGTCTGGACGTGCTAAAAGAAATGTGAAGCTGTGGAGTAAGAAAATGTACTGTTCTCTTCAACAGTAAGTTTCATGAGAAGAAAATGTACTTAAGTTGTGGTTTCATGATGTCTGTGAATATATATATATACGGTATATATATATATATATATATATATATATATTTTTTTTTTAGTTCAAGTAATTTCTGAAATTGATCAGGAATATTTCAACTGAAGCTTGCAACGGTGCATAAGTCCTTCATATTAACCTCTGCTGCCTGACATGTTCACCGTTGACACCCAGTCAGCGCTTATCTGAGGTCTGACACCTGACAGAGGATGCCCCCACGACACACACTCACGCACACACACACACACACACACACACACACACACACACACACACACACACACACACACACACACACACACACACACACACACACACAGTTAAAGAGTAGTAGTGTGAGAGTGTCACACAGTTTTAGTTCTTTAACGCCAGTCATTAGAAGCAGAAGAGGGTCTGCCTGTTTCTTCTCTCACCTTCAGCTCCAGTCACTGACTCCCTGGCATCAAGCGCCCCCTGCAGGTTAAGCACGTCCACATCATTTGTATAGATCTGGCTCTGTAGCTCAGCTTCTGTTAAAAGACCTGATTGGATTAATTTCAGTTTTTAGTTGTTGGTGATGACTCAAGCTCAAGTTTGGCTCCATCAGAGTCTTTTCTTCTTTCTTGAATCAGTCCTGTTAGTTTAAATAATGATCAAACCTCTATATTTTTCTTTTCTTCTGTTTTCTACTGTGTCATTAAAAATCAGTATCACAGAGCAAGCGCCGTTTGGCTGCTTTCCCTTCAACTCTTTGAAAACCACCTCATCTGATGCAGCGCTTCATGTCCCTGCGGGATCTCCATCTTTATCTTCTATACTGCTTTAACCAATCCAGGGTCACAGGGCCCCTGGAGAGATGGACAACACTTGCATTCAAACATATGGGCAACTTGGATTGAACAAATTATCTCAAATGCATGACTGTGGGAGGAAACCAGATTGCTGGCAAAAACCCAAGCACGCTCAGGTCCACAAATTCCACAAAGAAAGAACCAAAAGCCCCCTAGTGTTATGGCCACAGTCCACAGACACATTGATAGCAACCAAAATGGTCTCATCAGGATTTTTCCACACTTCTACTCTTCTAATTTCTTATTTCCTCTTTCTCTGTCATTTCATATGTTTGCTGGTTCGAGCAGCTCTCTTAATTTCCCCCGCTGTCCCTCAGTCATGGTCACTTCTCATTTGCCGCTGATCCACCATAAAGGCCTGATTCAACCAGCTTCCCCCTCCTTCAACAGATGGCGTTTAGCTGTGACTGCTCCTCGAACTCTGGGAAGCAGCGATGTACTTTGACTTTGAGCTGCTGTTTAGTGCTGCTCTCTTAAGAACTCCTCCGCTGCAGAGAAAACTCTTGATCATCTTTTTTGTGGAGTGCTCCTCATGTGATACTTTGATGGCTTTTGAAGCAATGTTTTTTCAAATCTCCTGGACTTCCTATTCTTGGTGTTTCATCTCGGCTGAGCCGCCTGCCATGTCTTGCTACTGTTTCTTTCCAGGGCTGTTTTTCACGAGGTCAAATCGCATGAGGCCCATCTGCTAACTGCATTTGAGTCCATATGCAATACTTCAGGGTGACGGAGTTTTTCAGCTCCCCTAAGCTCTGATCATAATAGGGTCTCATTTTTACGGTCATTTATAATTCAGGAGATTTGAATGCAGCTTTTCCTTTACAGGTATGTCATCTTCTTCGAACCAAGCATGGCTGCATGCATTGAAATGAATCTGTATTGTGTGTAGGGGTGTGACAGTATTGAAAAGCTCATTGAATAGCAAATATATCGAGGCCTCGCGCTGAAATGTGAAGGTGCGACTACTTGAGAAAAGAACCGCATGCCCGCTTTTATTAATGCGCTTCTGTCTTTAATTTCTCCCTCGATTAAACAGCCGCTCTGCTTCCCGGCCGCTCCTTCTATCTGAGAGTGAAACAAGCTCCTGCAGGGATGAGGTGGAGGAAGAGCGACTATAAATAGCACGGATTGGGGTTAACGGGGGAAATGGAGGGTTTTTTTTGGGGGGGGGGTGTCGATTGACGTCATGTTGATGAACTGTTCTCAGAGCACCATCTTACAATGGCCTTTCTATTCCTCTCCATCTCGTCTTCTCCCCTGCCTTCCTATCATTTTTTCTGTTATTCAATATTACATCCTTATTTCATTTCACTTTGATTTGCTTTTCCCAACATCCACTTCTTGCCTTATCCTTTTTAATCATGCCTCTGACGTAGAGAGTTAAACTTAGCAATCCCGAGATGGTTTATTTACCTCATATTTTGCTCAGACACTAAAGTCAAACTTTATTCAACTGATCAAAGTCAGAAATAGCCTCTTTTCTTTTCTTTTTTTTTTTTGTTTTTCCATTTCCCCATCGTAACACAATGTTGCTACGATCAAACGCAATGAAACAACACAGTGATCTGCCAGTCGGCCTCCAGCTGAGCTGCCTCTGATGCTTTGCAACAGATTGTCACTGTAGTTACAAAATTATTAACGTGAAAATCTCCAGAACTCGGCTGGCAGGAACAGCCCGAATGCTAAGCAGATCTGTTTGCTGCGACTGGTTAAATAAATCCTGTGCTGTGGAGTATGAAATCAGGCTGCACATACACAAACATCAGCTTGTAAAGTCAGAAAGCAGCTGCACTGCGTTTGAAGTCTCACCACTTGATATTCTCGTCCTCCCCTGGATCTTTGCTCCCGGCTCTCTTGCGTGCTCTTATCTTCAAGTGGAAAACAATCCTTCCGCATTTCAGCTCAGAGGTTCAAACTATGGCCAGTGATTTCGTCCTTGTGAAACGTCTCACTGAAACACAAAAGGACACATTTCATGAAGATGTATGCTACCTGCCAAATGTTTGGACACACCTTCTCATTCAATGTTTTTTTTCTTCTTTATTATGACTATTTACATTGTAGATTCTCACTGAAGGCATCAGAACTATGAATGAACACATGGAATTGTGTTGTAAACAAAGAATTTGACATAACTCAAAACACATGTTATATTTTAGAATCTCCAAAGTTAACCACCCTTTGATTTGATTCCTGTTTTGCACACTCTTGTCCATCCGTATGAGCTTCATGAGCTCGTCATCTGAAATGGTTTTCTTACGGTCTTGAAAGAGTTCCAGAGATTGCTGAGCACTTGTTGGCTCTTTTGCCTTTGCTCTTGCAAACCGTTTGGATTGGGTTTAGGCCATGTGGCTGTGGAGGCCAGGCCTTCTGGCAGCACTCTTATCGCTCTCCTCCTTCGTCAAACAGGCCTCACATGGCCCGGCGGTGTGCTTGGGGTCATTGTGTCATTGTCTTGTTGAAGAACAAACGATGGTCCGGCTGAACACAAAGTGGATTGGATGGCATGTCGCTGTGAGATGCTGTGGTAGTCATGCTGGTTTAGTGTGTCTTCAGTTTTGAATAAATCCCCAACAGTGTCACCAACATAGTCCCCCCCCCCCCCCAACACCATCACACCTCGTCTTCCATGCTTCACTTTGGGAACCATGCACGTAGAAACCATCTTTTCGCCTTTTCTGGTTCTTTGACGGAACCACATATCTCAAATTTGGACTTAAAGCACAGCTTTCCACTGCTCTAATGTCCCTTCTTTGTGTTTGTTGGCCCAAACAAATCTGATCTGATTGTTGCTTTTTCTTAGTAGAAGTTTTAGTTGATGTAGAGACGTGTCTGCTACCAGAACTCGATTGATCTGGGCTCTGAGCTGAGGTGCTGTTAACTTCAGATTTCTGAGGGAGGTGACTCAGGCCTCGTTCACACTGCAGGGAAATGAGACCCAATTTTTTTACTCACAATTGGCCCATATCGGACTTGTTTTGTGGCCGAGTGAAAGCTCCAGTTCAGATTTTTTTCACACCAGAACCAGGCCGGATAAGCGCCGGAGGAAGCAGCGCCGCCAAAATGTTAAAAGCTGTTAAAAGCTGTGCTCTCTTTTTTTTTCCTTTTCCCCTCGTCATGTTGTCTAGATTGTGTCGGCTCGTATTTTACAACCACTTGAAAATGGATATACACACGCTGACCAGCACTGGTAGATAGGCAGGATCCCCCAGTGAGATTTGGGCTGTTTTTTTAATGAGGTGTGTGGGTTTTACATCGTTTGGGCTGGAAACAGTGAGTCACATTTGGCAACCCTGGTGCAGACCGGCGTGCCGTGCGTAAATAGTGTGCTCGGCGTGACTTCACTTCGCCTTCTGCGCATGCGCTCTGGAGCCCAAGAACATCCGGTCTGATCACGTTCACACAGCAGGTCGCCTTTCAAATGATCGTGGGGGAAAAAATCAGAACCCAGCAAAAAATCGGAATTGAGCTCAAGACCTGCAGTGTGACGGTGACCGTAGCCTCAGATGAACTCATCCTCAGCAGCAGAAGTGACTCTTGGTCTTTCTTTCCTGGGACGATCCTCATGTGAACCAGTTCCGTCGTGGCACTTGCTGGTTTACGGAAATGCACTTTAAATATTTTGTCATTTTCGGACTGCCCGTCCTTCAGTTGTTCCAGTAATGATGGAATGTCATTTTTCTTTACTTAGCTGATTGGTTCTTGCCATGATATGAATTGTCAGATTGTCAAACAGTTGTCAGATAGGCCTGTCAGCTGTGTATCAACCTAACTTCTGCACAACCCAACTGATGGTCCCAAAACCCATTAAGAAGGCAAGAACTTTCACAAATGAACCCCGACAAGGCACGACTGTGAAGTGAAAACCGTTTCAGGTGACTGTGTCATGAAGCTCATTGAGAAAAGGACAACAAAGCAAAGGGTTTCTACTTTGAGTAATCTCAAATATAAAACGTGTTTTCAGTTATTTCACACTCTTTATTACTACATAATTACATATGCATTCATTCATAGTTTTGATGCCTTTAATGAGAATCTCTAATGTAAACGGTCAAGAAAATCAAAACATGGAATGAAAAGGGATGTCCACACTTTTGATTGGTAGTGTATGGGAGTTTCTTTTGTCTAGTGAAAGTGTGAGGTTCACATTTCTTGTATTAGGTGAGATTTTTGGACTGTCTGAGGAAACAATAACACACAAGGATTGCCTCCCTATGAGTTCTACCCACCACGCCACCCGGCACTGTGTAATATATTCACTTCCAGAAATACAAGTCTACAAGTCTTGTTATTTCCATGTACTGTGATCTCACCTTCCCTGGCTATTTCTGGATCAAAGTCAATATTGCTTGCATCCACTCTGCTTGCGCGGACTATATAATGCCCTTGCTGGAATCAGGTGGGAGAAATGTGCAGCCTGTGTGCAGGCGTAAATAGCAGATGTATCTTATAGATGGGTTTACCTTCGCGCCGCAGGGCAGCTCCCTCAGAGACGAGGAAATCTGTCGTTCTCGGTCGGCGGAGTCATCGCTGACTCCTGTGCGGTGTTTATTAAAACCTTTGACCTTTTGTGTCTCATCACCACAGCATCAGCTTCGAGTTCAAGCCAGCACTGTGCATGTCAGATCAGTGGTAGGAAATCGTAGATATTCTCAGTATTTTCACGCTGTTTAACGGCTCGTCCTCTGAATTATCTAATGATGCATGTCTTTCAGCACATAACTCATTTTAACAGTTAAGGTGTAGGATCATGACTTAAAGGGTATTATTGATTATCTAATACTGACTTTTTCTGAAAATACAGAAAAAAGATGTACTTCAGTATGCTATGTATCCTAAAGGTTCAGTCTTTGCTTTATGCGATATCTGCTAGTGGAATGAAATAACTAGTGAGTACAGTTCGACTGCTAACTACGTCGTATTGTTACCGAGTTTTACCTGATGTTTACCTGGATCTGATGTTGGTTTGTTTTTGGTGCTAGTATGGAGTAACTACAAAATAATCATTATTTTATGGGGTTTTTTTTGTTGTTGTTTTTCTGTTTTAGCCACCTGGACCACCATCACCTGTGGGACCCCAATGAGTTTGCTGTTTCCTGCTTTAGAATAATCATGTACTCTATTCAGGTATGGCACGCATAACATCTAAATGGTGAAGAAACATGTAAACGTTGGAAGCTGCTCCACTGTTATGTTGCTCGATGCAATGAAGCACGTACATGGACCTTACATGTCAGACATAATGTTGGATTTTAGTCTAAAAATTGAACCCGTGAATGTTTAAACCCGTTCTTGTTAGTGCCTCACATTTGTGACATTTTCTCTTATTCACTCTCACTCAAAGATAAGTTAATCTTGAGCCGTCGTCACCTTCCCTTTATTTTTGTTCAAGGCTGTATCTCATGAAGGTCTCAGTTTTTAGCATTTCAATCTTTTTCTTTTGTTTCTCTGTGTGGTTCTCTAGGCTCAGCATTCGCACCACGTCATCCAGCAGGTTCTGAACCACCTGGACACCCACAACAGGAACACACCCCGAGTCCGAGCTGGCATCGTTCAGGTCCTCCTGGAGACGGTGGCCATCGCAGCCAAAGGATCCGTAGGTGAGTTCAAATGTAACACCGACCAGGCTTGATTTTATTATGCTTCATCCACTGGTGAGAAAGAACTCCATGGAGTTTCCGAATGCAAGATCATTTATGTAAGGCTCACGTGGGCCCGTGGCTTTACACTTTCTACCTACAGACTTATACTGTATACAGTCTGAACTGAGATGCCAGTGTGCAGTATATGATCGGAAAGGCAAGGATTGACTTTAAAATCACATTCATTTATATTTAAAAGACAAATGAATCGGTTCTATTTGTATTCATTTACATTTCACTCACTGAAATAATGAGCTATGAATATTTAGTTTTTCCAATACTATGCAGGGGAAATAATGTCACAGTGTAAGTTAAGTGTTAATATAAACACCTCCCACTGCATGCAACGACTCGTTTTACACTTTTCTTTTTTACTCCAGTCGATTTCAAACAAGAGCCTGAAACAAACTTGTTGAAGCTGCTACAGTCCGAGGATTCATTCATAAATGATGGCTAGAGAATTATCCAGAGACTACTGGAACATTGGGTTTCGGCCTAGTAAAACAAAATGTTTGAACATGTGTTTTTTTTGTTTTTTTTTTGTATAATAATTGGGGCAGTCCCATAATGCTTGTATATATACTTGTATTGTAAACACAAATTTGATACTGAATAGTTCTTGAAATGCAGTGAAAGTGGAGAATGAGAGGCGCTTATCAGGTTCTGATGTGTTTCTCATCTTGACACGTTCCTTCTTCAGCTTCCTTCTCTGTGCTTTCGTACTGCTCATGTGTTTGGACGTGTTAATTGCCTGCTAACTAAATTAAAATGGGATTGTCACCTCTTCAGGAGAGGAAACGACAGATATATAAAGAAACTGTTGATTAGGAAATACATTTCTATTTCAATTATTGAGCGTTCTTTTGGTGAATTCAGCATTTAATAAGTTAATCTTTACTTCCACCAACCTGCGCCTCCGCCGGGGGGAAAAAATCACGACATTCCCCGTGGGAAGGAATGATCCAAGAGTCTAACAGAAGCGACATATTCAGCTTCGAAAGCGAAACCTCGACTGCTCCCAATCTGTGGCTCGGTACAGTATGGAGATGTGGATGCATTCAGACTAAAAATAAACTGTGCAAACACCCACTTTCCAACATGCCTGGTATTAACAAGCACAGCGACAGCATAATTATATCGTAGAAACACCTCAGCGTACTCGGTTCCACTTCACTTGCAACATGATATCGAGTAGGGAATCAAACTTAAAGTTCTTATTGTTTAAGCTCTTGCTGCAGTGTGGAATTTAAAAAAAAAAAAAAACAACAACTATGAAATAGCACATATATAATTACACACCAAACATTAAAGCATGACAGCTACTTATTTTACTTTAACGCTTAAAACGTACTGCTCTGGGTCAATAAGACAACAAGTCTGAGAAATTAGAAAGAGATTTAAAAAAAAAGTTTCTGAAAACAGCATGAGCCTCTGTGGTTTCTCTAATAATCACACAAGAGAAGGAGGAGGAAGAGACCGCTGTTGCTGCACTTGATAACTTGATCAGATATTACAAGATAAGATAAGATAAGGGCAGGGACAACTCAGGTCATGACAACAGTTGCTTTTGTTGTCTGAATACATGTGCATATTTGTAATTGGCCGAACTCTATTTCGCAATAATACTTGTATTTGTATTTCCTGATTATTTAATGCACAAAGAATTTTGTGTGCGTTAGTATGAGGTGCATGTTAATACCAGGTGTATAGAAACAAGACTTAGTATTGTTTTCGTCTAAATGTCCACTGAGAGACCAACAACACAGAAATACCAGATGATATAGTTGAGCCTTTTAACCTTTTCACTATATATATATATATATAGACACATTTTGAGATTTTGTATAAATAACTGAAGTGAGATAAATTTACTTTCAAGTTTGTACCATAATGAAGTGTAATATTTATTCTTTTTGGCATAACACACAACAGTGTTATTACTCTCTTGTCCATGTTGTGACTGCTGTGTGAGAAATAGCCCACTGTTCATTAAAGGAGTACAACACATTGCAGGATTACAGGGCTTCTGACTACGTGGGAGCTCTGTAAATTTTAATATTTCTGTTTTTCTGGTCACTCTCTGCACCACTCGATGCCTCCAGCTGACAGCTCGAGGATGTGCGGGGAGGTAGCAGATTTGGGTCATGTTGTGACGGTGTTGCTGAGTGTTGGTGGTGTGTAGAGTAGCACACAGTGACGTGCAGCTGTAGAGTAGATTTAACGAAACAGTCCAGACTGTGTTGGAAGTTTTCACCCCGACAAACAAGCGCATGGATATCGTCTCAAACCAAGCTTAGGAGCAAAAAAAAACAAACAAACAATGGATACAACTTCAGAAAACTGTGCTTTCTCGCTGTGTCTTTATATTTCCCCAAAAATATATAACTAAGATGACTTAATTAAGATGCTTAAATAGATTTTTCTACCACTGTGCGTTCAGCCGTTGCCTCGAATTCAAGGATAATCAGATCAGATGTCAGTGCTCAGAAGTCAATCAGTACACAAACGTGCACAGCTTGTCCTTGTCCTGGTTTACGTGCTCTCATGTGTGATTGATCTATTGTTGAAATCATGTCGCCTCTGCGGCAATCATTTCCTGTAAAGCTACAGCATCACAGACCAAAACATTAGTCAACAGCATGAGGCGTGTATCTGTTAACTCACATTTATACATTTTGGAGATTAAAAAAAATGCTCCAACTTCACAAAATGTGACCATACCTCAGAGATTTAGACATAATAGCTATTCACCATGGTTCGACTTTGTCCTTTATCAGATGGTCTTTACGTCCCTTTGTAACAATAGTCATTGTCAACGTATAATGTCCTTGATAATCTGGGGAGGTTGTACAAACACATATTGTGTTATATATTTTGAAATATGTTCTTTTTCGAATGTATTCAAAAAAAGCACGTCCCCTGTGATGCCAACATTTTTTTATTTATTTTTTGGTGAGTTAAATGAGTGGAAGCCTCATTGTGCCACAGGCAGACAGGGTGAGCCAGTTGGCACGGACTCTGTGATAATCTGAGGTGTTGCTTTTTGTGACAGAGTGAATTAGGACGAACAAAGCAACTGTGCACTGCAGTCGTCGGGAGTGCGCGGGTATCTGCAGGAAAAGCAATTCAAAAAAGCTATAAAATAACAGAGGAATTAAGCCCTGTATTGATTTAGAGACGTATTTGGTGTAATGTTTTTTTGTATATTTTAGTCCATCTGCAGAAATATTTCAACACCTATTTACTTTAATAAGGTTAATGCGGGTTTCATACGCGCCTGCTGCAAACTGTATCAGCTTGCTAATTGCTACCTCATCTAATGAGTTCCATAGAGGGGGAAAAGGGCCGTTCTCCACCTCTTATTAGACCACTGGTAATGATCAACGTCTAACTGGAGGAAAACAGCGGCTGCCAAACGATGACCTTTACATATGTGAAGTGAACGTAGTTTCATGTGCTCCTGTGTGTGTGTGACACCAGGCCCCACGGTGCTGGAGGTGTTCAACACGCTGCTCAAACATCTGAGGATGAGCGTGGACTTCGAGCTGGGTGAGAGCTCCAGGAGGAACTCCAGCTCCAGCGTCTCGTCCGGCCGCGGGAAAGAGAGCGATGAGCGGATCGTCCAGAACGCCATCATCCAGACGATCGGTACAGTTTCCTCCCGTCATCTCTGTTTGTTCAAATAAACACATTTAGATGACTTTATTTAGTTTTTTGGATTTTTTCTTTTTCTTTTTTCCGACGAAGCTTTGCTTGCAGAGATCATACACGTTTGAATAAAGCGAGGACGTAATGTGCTTTGACTTACCCATTACGTGTTTGCTTTTGAGCTCTGACTCATTTGTTTGTGCATCATGTGCCATCCCTCCCTGCCAGGGTTCTTTGGTGGAAATCTGCCAGATTACCAGCGAGCTGAAGTCATGATGTTCATCATGGGTAAAGTGCCAGTGTACGGGACCCCCTGCCACACCCTGGACACAGTCAAGATCGGGTGAGTCACGCCTTCATTATCCAAGCGCCCCGGGGTTCCCACACTCGCACCAACATGCAGCTCCCAAAAGGCTTCTCAGGTCTGAGCATACTGCCTCCGCATTGTCTTCTCTTTTACTGTTTAATCGACGGTCAGTGCTGCTGGTTTTTTTAATGAAGCAGTTTTTACAACAACCGCATTCTTTTTCAACTGGACCGTTACCAAAGCAACATCTAAAATCCAACGAGAACTAGGGGATGGGTACCTGTAACATTTGAACCTTTATGGTATCAATAAAATCTCAACATTTTTCAATTTAACATATTTATTTCTCAATATGTAAAATTTTACATATATATCAAAACAACATCCAACTGATGCATTGTAACATCACAGTTCAACAAGAAAACAATTAACTACAACTACACCGTGTTTATTTTCTCATAAATGCCCAAATTAAAACCCAGCTCCACATAGTTCTATTCTTTCCCCCTTTGGAAACATTGCCATGGTAGATCTGAGGCTGTCAAATTGTGCGCTCTTCAGCCTTGAGAAAAATCTTGTGCTTAACCAAGTGCTTCCTCAGATTCAAAGTATTCCCGCCGCTGGCCTTGCACTTCACGTCACAATTATTGCCGCGAGCGTGATCTGCATCGCATTTTGTAAAGTGCAGCTGTGCTTTTGAGCGCTTTCTATCAGCCATGCTTGCTCCATTCACTGCTGCAGCTACCGGCGTCATTACCCTCATGTGCATGCAATGCTGTGTTCAAGTCCGGCTCGGAAAATTGCCTCGTCTTCCACTCCATCAGTCACAAGGATGCATTTAGGTACTGAAACATGGCACTGTTTGATTTCACGTGAATCGGTACTCGGTAGTGCCGATGGAAATTCAGTTGGTACCTGTAAAAGTGCAGAATTTGGTACCCATCCCTAACGACAACGCCTTCTTCATTCATTCACTTTGATCTCTGTTCATAGACTGTGACGTCAAACACAGTGGCCACGTTTCGTTTTTTAGCAGCCGTTGTTTGTGGGGAATAAGCGCGTACGCACGCACCTTCACCTGGAGTGAATTGTACCTTTAATCTGTCCTCACTTCACATCCTGGACCCCCTGCAGTGGCATCAGAGCTTCTGGGTCAGTGAGACAAGAAAGAAGATAAAAAGAAAAACAAGCTTATCCCTCGGGTCTCAGGAACGCAAGAGATAATCCCAAATCAAATGAGCACTGCCTCACCCAGCCTCCAATTCCATTCTTTTCTCCTTTTTGGATAATTGCTGAGGGAAAGAAATTTGACTGCAGTTTGTTCCTGAGTGGAGGACTGATCGTACTGTTCTTTAACCGCACTTAAAGCTGTCAGCATTAAAAAAGAAATTTGTTTCTAGGAACCTTCCTGTTCTTCCTCAAACTGACTCACACTTCAGAAACTTATAAAAGGATTTGATGCAAGCAGTGGCGGGTCGTGCATTTCAGACCTAGGCCTTCACTAGTGCTGGTCTGAGTCAATCCACCCCTCAATAAAAAATTTTATGGCTGCAAAAACCAAGTTATCATGCAGCATAAAAAGCCATTGCATCACAGATAGATACTCGTGTCGCCAGAATAAATACTTTGACAGATGAAAAAAATCGGAGTTCACGTCTCTCCTTCTGCTACAGCTGCATAAAAATGCGACTGCTATTCCCAAAACTTCTAAAGGATCGAGGAGGGTGACAAACGTCAGCTTTTCATGGTCTTGAAATAATATAATGACAAATAACATAATCCTGAATCCTGCCAAGGAAGATGTAGTAACCCGTGAACTCAAGTAAATTGCACTGGACCTCCATGCCCTTGGAGTGCTGCGGTGCGTTCAAAGACCTCTTGGAAAAGTCCCTCTTGAAAATTGTTTTAACAATACATCTGCAACCAAATCTCTTAATCTTTTCCTTCAGCCATTGTAGGTTGACAAAACCGCGATTAAATCAACACAACTATATTTTTGTTCATGCAGCTCGCTACAAATGCTGTCAGCTCACATGGGAGAATGAACTCTCTGACGATCCAATCAGAGGGCTTGAATATGCTGACGTCACCCCAGACCTGCTAGAAGGCCCTGAGTCGTCAATATCAAAATCTGATTGGTTGAAGCAGCAGCATCACTGACACTTATTTTACACTGCAGCCGCCTGCAGAATTGAATGTGAGGCAGATTTCTTTACCCTGGCAACAGGTGATGGCTAAAATGTGATTGGTTAAAAGCTTTAATATGGAAGTACGCGTCTGGAAGCAGCGCAGTCAGGGAAGAAGCTATGAGAGGAAGCAGACAGACCAATTGATATTATTTAAGAAGTATTCATGGACAAAATATAATCAACATCAGTCTGTGATTCTGATATTTTCCTTATTGCAGGCCGTGATGGCCCGTCACTAGATGCAAGTCTTGTTCCTAGACTTCAGTTTATACGTGAAAGACAATGAGTTACTTCGAAGAAACATTTTTTTTTTTTTTTTGTCTTGAATTCAACATCATGCCCATATCTGAGGAAGAGTAGTTTGGTTTCATTATAGTATTGGAAAGGTTTTTCCATCAATGCAAGTTAAAAGAATTACACAATTTGTAGTTAACCTTAAATTAGAAGACACGTCTCAGATAATGTGTGTAGAAATTTGAGGATTTATTTTCTCAACTTTGAACTTTACACAGTTATATTTAAAAAAAAAAAAAAAAAAAAACCTGTCACACGTTTTTTTGATGTCCAAATAAACCTTGATTTTGTGTGACTCAGGCATCAAGGTACCAAGCGGATCCAGACCATGCTGCTCAGCTCCCTCATCATGGTGAGTTTTCTCTGTTTTCGACCGTAGTTTTTATGTGTCCTTGTTCGCCTTTCAGCCACATCGATATGCCGGAGGTGACATGTCAGGAATCCCTCCTGGGGCTTTCTAAAAACCTGACACAAAGGTCTTCTCCGGTGGGAGGACGGACTGATTGCAGGAGGTCAAAGGTCACTGCGACTTGTGGTTTTTCCCATTCTCTCCTGTAATAACTCGGGAAATTCTTCAGGGGAATTTTATAGAGTTCGGTTCACACGGTCTCTAGATCCCAGTGGTGAAAGGTCACGGTCATCGCCTGGATTTTCAGTTTTTACCCGTTAGTTTGAAAGTAGAAAGCAGTTGCGTTTTTATTCATGGCGACAAAGTGACATTTGAGACATGAGATTGCCTTACTGGACTTGAAACCACTGGAAATTCCCTTTTAAAAGTTTTTATGTGGGAAGATAAAAATAATTTTCAAAATACTAAGATTGATGTTGAAGTTGTCATCTCCAGCGTGGATCAGTGCTTTTCCATCAGCTGCTTCGATAATTTCCCTGTAAGTCTGAATCATCTCTGAAAGGCATAACAAGACAGTTTGATTCTATTTTTTTAAATGTTTGTGTTGAAATGTACCACATAAACATATAAAGTTATTTTCTAATAATACTTCAGGAAAGTAAAATGACTTAAGAAACCAGAGCTGCATTTCATCTGAATTACATCACCATTGATATCACCTCCCTCTACGTCAACCGATGCCAGATAAATTGTAGTTTTGCAATTTGTATTCGAGCATCGTCAGATTTCCAATTGAATCTCAACCCAACTTGAAGAATTGTTGTTGCACCCTAAACCTCACAAACTGGGACAATTGCACTGCCAACCTATACAGCATCTTAAAATATTCAAAAATAAAATGAAATCGCCTTTTGGAAGCAGATAATACATTTTCACAAATACAGCCGTGAAATAACTACAAATGGTTCCAAAGTGTGTTATTGTCATCCAGCTTTATACAATATATGTCACTTTCAGCTCGCCCTTTTCAAAAAGTGTATTTTTGTGTCTTGGTGACATTTCTCCTGTTATGCAACGTCGTAATCATCTATTTATTACCGGCCACTTTCAGCGGTTTTCATGATGAACACTCGACATCGACACGAAAGCATTTCCTTCTCGTATATTATTTCCTCCACTGAGCGACCCCTCGTCTCTCAGATAAGAAGGCCCAGGTGGCATCGGCGCACCGCGAGTGGCGCATGCACGCTCAGTCCCTTCCTGCAGCCTCGTGCGCTGCGGCGGTCCGTGCACGCTCTCCTCACAGCGCTCTCTTGACGGCGTCCAGCTGTCCTCGTCTCACCCTCGACTCGCCACCACCTGCTTCTCAGTGCAGCTGGAGGAAGGGTGAAAGGTCAGAATATTTATAACGCCGTGCAGCCGCAGATGCGGCCAAGCAGTGGAAGGGTGGGGGTGGGGGGCTGGGGGGGTGGGGGGTAATGAGGAAAGTGTGTGTTCTGGCAGCGCCGGTGTACGATCTCTGGTATCTGGTGACTCCTGGGGTGAAACCCGGTTGTAAGAAGGCTGCGTGTCATCCTGAAGGTTATTGCCAATGTGGTTGCAACAGCAGGTTCAAATTTAGGGTCTGATACAAGATTACAGCACATAATTTCAACTCGGTTAACACGTTATCATCTATGCCACCATGAAATGAAGACACCCCGAAGTCTCCGTGTCTGCTTTGAAACCAGACAAATGCACTTTAATCCAGAATTCTCATCTTCATGTCGACTGCGTGGCCTCGGGTAACAAACACACACACACACACACACACACACACACACGCACACACACACACACACACACAAGTGCAAGTTAAAGCAGAGTAATTGCGCGTGATGACCCGTAAAGCCAATGTGATAACAATCAGGTTGGGTAGAAGCTCTCGCCCTGTTCACACAGATCATAAATCATCACGTCAGAGTGACACACAGCAGAAAAGGTCAGCATTTGGACAGTTTAAGTTGTTTGCAAACGCAACCTTTAAGCTCCGTTGAACTGCTGTTTTCTCATCAACACTCCTCGCCCGCAGATTAATTTTGTCACGCTGTGATAAGTCGGCCCTCACCTCTCCCCCACCTCTCCCTCACCTCTCTCTGACCTCTCCCTCGCCTCTCTCCTCTACCTCAGGTGACCTCCGGCTTCAAGTCCAAGTCCATGGCAGCCGCGTTGCCTCCCCCCTTCCTGGACCCGCTCTTCTCCATCTCTCTGATGGAGGACAGTGAGCTGAGGCAGCTGGTGCTGGAGATCCTGCACAACATCATCGATCGCCACGACAACCGTGCCAAGCTCCGCGGCATAAGGTGCATAACTTACCGATAGGATCCACTTTGATTTTTGCCGAAAGAAAATCTAACTTTCTTTTTTTTTTTCTTGCAGAATCATTCCCAATGTCGCAGCGTTGAAAATTAAGCGAGAGAAGATTTCCAAACAAGACATTGCATTCATGAAGAAGGTAGAGAATCTGAAGCCGTTGTGTCCTGAACTCATTTTCAACATTCAAACTACAAACAGCCACAACTTTATCGCCTCTTTGGTCTTGTATTTGAACTTATTCATTTACAGCCTCTGAAGCCATTCAGTTCAAAGCGATAATGTGTTCACTTAACTTAAGGTAGTTCCAAATATCAAAACACAAATGTTTGTGTTTACTGCCACAATTGAAATTGATTCAGTGGCGACGTCTGTTTATTTAATCAGGATGTGACGTTGATGCAAGAAGTACAGACAAATCAACACGTCCGCACGGCATTCCCCAGTGAATCTTAATGTAATCTGTGAATTGCTCCAGCAGATCATATACAAGGCTGCAGCTGAGAGCCAGATGTGCTCGTGCGCCTTCAAAATCATGTCCAGCATTCAGACGAGCTGCAGTCAGAGGTCGTTGACGGGATCTAAGTGTAATTCATTAGTGGTGAATAGAAGTCATTGGCCTCCTCTTGCCATTAACCGCAATGTCAGACATAACAAATGCAGTAGCCAGGCCTTGGCACTGTGCTTTTTTCTATTTGTTTCACAAAGACCATCGCCTGGCAGCACAGCCCTCAGACGCACTGGGTTATTTTTAGGCCGATTCAGAATTAATAGGATTAATCTTTTCACTGGCATTTGCATTTCCGAGCACAATAGGTTTTTCTCATTCACATCACGGAGAATAGAGCCGCTGCGGAGCAGAATATTTTCCAAATGGGGGCGATTAATTAAGCATCCAATCCACCGAGTATTTTGTCGAGTAAGCTGTTCAACTTTTTGGTTCGTGAAATGTCAGAAAAATGGAACGAGCAGAAGACACTTCTTCTTGTCTTGTTCCAGTTTCATTTGTTCTGGGAATATTTGCATATGAAGCATCGGTAATCACACACGCGTGCCCGTTTGATGATTTGCTATATTTTTTTAAGAATGTATTACAACTGTAGCCTTTGCCTCCATTCATTTTATTCGCCAAGAGAAATCTCACAAATAAACACATCTTTAGACTTGTGCAGCCTGAGTACTATCACCCCAAGCAAACCGTGAACAAAATACATCCTGACAACATTTTTTCTTCTCAGTGATAAATTAAAAAATACTGCTATGAAGTTAAAAAGATATTAGAATCGTTTGCCACAAGTTTAAACACAAAAGTCTTATGTAGATTCGCTGTGCTTTATTCTGGTGAGAGGTTCAGGGTACCCTAAAAGTCCTGAGTAGGATATCCACAGGCATGTAATGGAAAGAAGAATATATTCTGAACTGAAGACCTCATTAGAGGCATTTGTCACGTCTTTATAGTTTATTTCAAAATTGCTTTGTGTACAAAACAATTATTTACTATTAATAACGACCAAAGTCACTTCCCACTCTTCTGATTTAATTTCTGAAGATTAAAATCGATAGTTTTAGCCGCCAGCCGGACCACGTCTGGTGCGAGCGGTGACCTGACGACCAAGGCCTCCACCCAGCGAAGGATTTTTTTTTTTTTCTGGGCCGCCGGAAGTTCGCTCCGTCCTGAACCCGCTCCGCCTGAAGCAGCGGGGTGTAAAGTCAGAGCTGCTTGTTACGGGGGACAACCCAGGAACCCCGAGTCTTACCTCCATATGTTGGCAGTGTCCCCGCCGGCTGCGTCCCGTCTGGCCGAGCTCCTGCTCGCTGGCAACGCTGCTGCTTTCCAAGCACCTCGGGGAGGGAGCATATGTTTGTTAGCACCTCGTGTAGATACTTTGATTACTTGCATTCTTTCATTTGTCCACAGTTCCTTCTTAAAAACCTGCGCTTGTGTTTGCTTCATTTGTTAATCCTTTTTTTTTTTTTTTCCACTCTTGACTTCTGCCAATTATCAATAATGAGAGTAATCTTCATATGAGAGCATTAATTAATTCCACATCCATTACATATGCAGCTTTGTTGATGTCTCGCCTGCAATAACAGCACTGCCGCTTTGGGAGTCAATGTCTGTAAAGCACATCCACACTTCTCTTCTCGTGTCCCCTCAGCATGGCCAGCAGCTCTACCGCCACATCTACCTGGGCTGCAAAGAGGAAGACAACGTCCACAAAAACTTTGAGCTTCTCTTCACCACCCTCGCCATTCTGACCATCGAGTTGGCGAATGAAGAAGTGGTCATCGACCTAATTCGGCTTGCAATCGCTCTGCAGGTAAGACGGCACAATGTATAGAGCTTAACCCAGTTTCCTGTAGATTAGAGGAGAGAAATTATGCCAAGAGGCCACATAAAGCCTTTTTGTTTTCTAAATTGGGGCAGAGTAGTAAAAAGTTTTACTTTATTTTTTTGTCTGTTTTTTATCTGAACTGCAATTTTGGCAATTATACTATGATTTGAGGCATTGTATTGAAAGTTATAGTCAAATTTGAGAATGTGTCTTCATATGAGGAAACGTACTCACTAAGTAAATGTGAAAGTAAAGCCAAGTAGTCCAATATTCTCAGAAGAGGGACGACTCTGTCTTCACTTTTCTAATAGTAATTATAAGAATAATAAAAAAGAACATTTTAGTTGCACAGTTCAAAGATAATTATTCAACCAAATGTGCGTTTGGTTGAATGTTAGGAAGGTGGTGGGAGCTGTAGTGTTGACAGTATTAAAGGACCATGGACTTTCAACCAAATATTTGCTGTACTTCTTGTGGAATGTCCAGTGGTTGATGAGCAGGCTACATTACCGCCGTCAGCGGCATGGTGCTTAATGTTTTTAGACTTTTGATTAATTAAAAAAAAAAATAGCCCCCTGCATGGAACACAAAAGGTGTGAAGTCAATCTGTTGCACGCACTGACACTCAGCCCGGCCGCTCGTTTGCACATCACAGGTTTGATCTTTTGAAATGTCACAGCGGTATACATCAAATAGAAGCGTACACGCGCGCGAGATCAGGGGTACCATGTCTACCATCACGTGAGCGTCTTTGTTCTTATGCTGCACATCTTCAACTGACTGGAGGACAACAAATAGGATCAACCAAGCAAATAATTCATTTTTCCTTCTTCTTGAACCTTTTCGAGGCAGAGAGGGACGCAGCATAATGCAACTTCAGTTCTCGGCGAAAGTAGTAAATCATCTAAGAAGAGTTTTGTGTTTTTAAAAAAGAAAAAACGAAATAAATGATTAAGGACTCCCCAAAAGAAGTATGAATTCTCTTATTGCCTCCATGGATGTTTTAATTTGTTTAAATCTTCGAAATAAACAAGCTTCAGTTTTCGATAAATCTCTTCAGTGTGGGAGGGGAATAAGTCCTTTTAACGGAGTTATTCAGATCTCCTGTTTCGGGTTAGAAGAGCACAGAAACAGAATGGAAATAAAGTGATAGGCCTGACCCACAATATGAGAAACCTAAACCTCCAGAGCTGGAATAAGCTCCAGGAAGGCGCATTATTATGCACATAATACATTTAGCGGCACGGTATTGCAATAGAGGTTATATAAACTCATTTCTTTCTGATATAGTTGTATTGAAGTCCATGTGTTCCTTTGCAGCTCACTGTTTCTATTAAAAACTCATCGGCAAACTGTCCAGAAATGCAAAAGCTACCGTAAAAAACTGCTGTTTAGTTACTGGATGCAACTTTTCCATTATCTTCAGTGAAAACGGCATGTAGGGATGGGCTTTAATTAGATCGAGTGAAAAATGTCAGTAATTGTCCATTTAACTGTAGTTGCTCCACAATAAAAGTCTCAAGGTGAATGGTTTTTAATTTGCATCAATCAAATCAATTAAACTCTGCAAATATTGGAATTAAATAGCTTATTTACTCCTTGCGTAAAGAGAACATGGCTGTTTAAAAGCAAACTTGATTCTAAGTGATTGAATAAGCTTTTAATCTCTCGATCACCATATTCCAGACTAAAATTAATGCAGCATTTTGCTTGATTTTTTTTTTTTGATTTTTTTTACCTTTCTCAATTCAAAATTAAATAAAAAATCATTTGAATAAGTCAAAATAATAATTACATGGAGTGATTTTTAAAAAGTGACTTAAAAATACCAAAAAAAAAACCTAGATGAGATGACCACAGAAGTCCACCACAGACCCACAGCGAATCACATGCCCGCAGTGTCACCGTGCGGTCGTTACCTTGACGACGACCTTTTTGTGGCGACAGTGTGAAAACAGCAGACGCTCCTCCCTGCAACCTTTAAGAGTTCGGAGAAAAGCTTCGCCGGGCATTGATTAAAAGATAAGCGCACCTTCAAATTGCGCGAGGAGCCTTTCTTTTCTGAGCAGTTTGAAAAGTGGGAGAATCCACCGCGGGTCATCGTGGCCTCACAGTGTGCGATCAAACACCACCAAGTAGCTGCAGCGCTAATTAGATGCTTCAAAGACCCCTGAACTCTCTCCAGGACCACCGAGCAGGCTGTCAACCTTCAGAAATCCACAAACTCAGCAGGCGGTCAAGTAATTTGTGTGTGGTTTTTTTTTTTGATTTTGGCTTCTGCTGGTGGATGTTACGACTAATACACATCTTCCGACTGCCCTGTGAAGGACATGGCTCTGGCTAATGAGGAGAACATGCCCATGTTCATTCGCTGCGGCATCAACGCGCTGGTGGCGGCGTACCTCAACTTCCTGAGCCAGATGATCGCCAACCCGCCATTCTGTCAGCACGTCAGCAAGGTGCAGCCTCACATCCACTGAACATCAGCAAACATCCCAGCTGAAGTTTTCATCTTTTCTTTTATCTTTGGAGCTGTTTGACAGCTCATGTTTGTCATCCTTCTTCACTTCTCTTAAAAAAAAACAAAAAAACAAATTAGGCCATTAGTAAATAACTTTCGGGTTTCATCTCCAGGTTATTGACTTGAGGACCCTGGATGCGCCGTATCTTCTGCCTGAGCACATTTTCAGAGACAAGTGTCCGTGAGTATCTGCTTTTACGTTTGCAGAGGCAGAAGTCTGATTTTTAAGAGGATATTGGAATGCAGGCCATTGAAAATCACAAAGGAAATGACTGTCAGGGTTCACAAAACAAAACTCTCCTTGGTCAGAGTATTGATTTATTGCTAATTTCATAAGTACTTTCATAATGGAAATGGAGATTTTATTATTTTTCTTTTCCCAGAACAGAGTGGATTTTTTTTTTATCCACCCCAGTAATGAAAATCTGCAGCTACCATATTGTGCACAATCACAAAGGCATATTTTGACCTTTGGTTATTAGTGCTTCTGTATCGTTGTTGGTGCTGATGCATTTTTATTTTAGAAATGAGCTGTAAAAAATGTAATGTTAGGCTTTTCACATTTATGGTATATATTTGTGCCCCTTGTGGCATGTGGAGGGCTCTAAATGTAGTTTCCTGTCATTGCACCACCATGATTCTGGTCGTCTTTTCTGAGATATGATGTCATAATCTGATGCCAGGTCCTCTTCCCTTCAACATAAAACTAATTTAAACGTTCACAGCTTTTTGTGAAACTCCACTATCATCAGGCACCTGATGAGAAAACCTGATCATGAGTCTATTTCTGATTTTAAATTCCCCCCCCCTCTGCACTCAGAGTCACAAATGCTCGATGTGGACCTGTATGCTTCCCAGCTGCTGCTTTTCCAAGACATTTGGACCCTTTAGACATTAAAATCACGTTTCCTCAACGTGCCAGATGCAGCTCGTCTCTGTGGAGGTGGGTGACGGTGTTCATCAATGTCTTCTTCCAGACTCCCTGAATCTTTGGACAAGGATGACAAGCAGCTGTTTTTCCAGACGGCTGACATGGCAGAGTGTCTGGCGGGACCAGGATACAACTCGGAAAGACTCTCCATTCCCTACATCCCCCAGGTTACAGGTATGAACCACAGAAGTGTTTCACAATGTAAAAGAGGGGAGATGTAAGACTTATTAGTCCTCCCATCTCTTTTATTATAGAAGTTTTTGTCTGGAGTTTTCAGTTTCAGAAGTTTCAGTTTCATAAAACGGTAAAATATCAGTCATAGTTTTTGAAAAAAAAAAAAAAGTCAAATTAATCCCCAAACATCAGAGTAAATTCATTTAGTAAATTCCCAAACTTATGAGTTTTTCTCTCTATTTTTTTTTTTTTTTTTTGTCACATAATGTGATTTTATATGCAAGATTTATAACCAGGATTAAACAGGGCTATACGTCAAAGTGATATAAGAAAGGCATTTACATATAAATGTGACGGGAAATAAGTTATTTGCATAAAATAATTAATGTTAATTAATACATTTTGTATTCTTTATGCTTATCATACAGTATAGCAGGATTAACAGCTTAAAAAGTTAAAGTTAAAAAAAATAAAATAATGAAAAAAAGAAACTTTATTACAGTTATTTATATAACCTATCAGTGACGAGAGGCCTGGTGGTGTTCGCCTTTGCTCTAATGGACAGCGTGCTTCTGTTTTCTTCTCCCTGCCATGCGTTCACATGACACCAGTGCTTTACACTGTAGGGAAAATCCTCCACAGGTGCAGGCAGACATCCAGAGGTAACCGCAGACTGTTGAGTGACGTGACCGTAGTTTCCCACCTTCCTGGATAGACCTCAGCAGTCCGAAAAAAAAAATAAAAAATAGAACTGTTCACATCCCGAGATAATGTAGTCAGTAGTTTCCCATGAAGCTGGTTAGTTTAGTGGAAATGTTTTCTTTCCAGCCTTCCAGCCGTTGAACCCTCTGACCCGCTCCCCATTTGTTTCGATAAACCTGTAATCCTGTAAGAGTATAACATGGACAAGATGTTGGAATTGGCTGAATTTTAGGATATTTTACAAGTTCATAAAAAAAGACCCAACGTGTAACAATGACCCAAATTGTTATAAAATATAAATGTAATATATACACCTTTACATCATGAGAAGCTGTATTTTGATGTATTTTAGCTTTTTTAGAACCTGCAGACATCAAACTGTATAAAATTACTGAACGTGATGATGATTTTAGAAACTGTTTTGCCTGCATTTCACTTGGACTTGTTATGGTGAGTACATGTTCTCCATGTAGATGATCTATGGAGACTGAATATTATAGTTTTGCTTCCTTTTAGTCCATAATGCTGTAGAAAGTTTTGTTTTGTTTTTTTTATAATTCAAAGCTTCAATTTCTTTTTCTTTTAGAAACAAATAAAGGGGGGATCCAACACATTAGTTCTTTAAGTGGAGTTGACTGCTAGTTCATTTTATACAGTTATTACATGGCTGGGTGCGTCCAACTCCATTTTTGCTATTTGAACATTACATCATGTCTGAAGTGCAAAGTCCTGTGCGGGAATTACTTTCTATTCTTTTTCACTTCAAGAACTTCATTGTATATAAGGGCAGATAAAGCTCTGCACGAGATGATGAATTCATACAGGTTTATTGCTGAATTAAACCACACAATAAGTCTTTTTTTTTTTTTTTTTGACCATCTCTTTGACTAACACTTCTATATTTTACAAAATAGTATTTATTTATAGCCCGCAGGAGGCTCCAATGTGGCCCACCAAAACAACAAGCAAATTGCCTAATTTACAAAGAAAACATATATTTTTTTTAACATATTACTTAAGAGTAGTGGACAAAACACTGAGACCTGAGATGGGATATCTGTGATGTTTATGGAAAATATAACGAGTTTGTGAAAAGATGCATAATGCAACCCTTTTTTTTTGACAATTCACTGTATTTTGAGATTGTAGTAATTTTCAGTCGTAATTCTTTGGTTTCTTTGAAAATAGAGACATTTCCATCACGTACGATCTGCGCCATAGCAACAAAAACACCTTTAGAATTTGAATGTAACCGTTATTATGGCACTATTTTACCTGTCTGGCTCAGTCAAGAGGAAGTTGGGCCGTTTGTGGCCTCTGAGCTGAAAATGTGTTTGAATGCGTTCCGCATCCTGGTCTTTAAACGCCATGTAACGAGAGCTCAATTCTCAGTCTGGCCGCTGCATTTCAGACAAGCCGAAGTTTTTGAACTCCTTTCAGATTTCTGACTCTGCAGCGATCGAGTTAAGTAGAATGAAACGAATCTGACTATGAACCAGATACCTGCGTCTCTCACCTCGTCTGTCCGCTGATGAGTCAAACAAGCTTAAAGTGCTCGGCAGAGGTCACTGTGACTTAGGCGAACAGCCAGTTCCGTGCGCCGCTCGGTTCGATTTCACCCCTCGTCTGGTCGGCCATGTTGATCCTCGTCAGGTGACCTTGACCCCGACGCCGCCGTGTGGCTGGCTGCTTCCGTTTGGCTTCTGTCTTGAGCGGTGGTTAAACCCACAAGGTGTTGAGGGAAGCACGTGGACTAGATAGGGAAGTTTGGAAATGTCACTGACAAAGAACAACATAACAATGTCTCACACACATCTACATACAAGATATAGCGATGGAAAGTCAGCAAGACACACTGTTCTGGACGTTACCTGCTGGTCAGTCTCATGAAGGCTGCATGTGTCCACACAGGAGCTTCTTAGACTGATAATCTGGATCTGCACCCTGATCCACACCATGTGTAATCCAGGCCCTGATCCACACCATGTGTAATCCAGGCCCTGATCCACACCGTGTGTAATCCAGGCCCTGATCCACACCGTGTGTAATCCAGGCCCTGATGTTTACTGCATCAGGAGAGGACCATCACATTCTGCTTTATCATCTCATGAGACTTTTTCCTCTCGTTCGAAAAAGATACATGACGAAGACATTTTAATTTATGTGCTTGAAAAAAAAACCAGGAGCTAAAATGTCTAATGTTTATTTTGCTGTAGTCAAACTTTCCCCTGCAGTCGCCATGTTTTGTGCTTTAATAGTGTAAAGTAAATTCTGAAATGAGGCGCTCTAAATCTCTGACTGGGACGCCTCTTTGCTCGTGCAGATGAAGACCGTCTGACCCGGAGGAAGAGCTTTGTGGACACGATCTCCCTTCAGGTGGACATCATGTCCAACAGCCTCCCGGATCAGGTCAGTTTGATCATCCATCAGGTTGAAACACTCAAACATTATACAGAGAAGAATCCTCCACGTGTGCACATCTGGTGCTTTATAGTCAGCGTTCACTGCAGCTTGACGCCACGTCACTCTCTCTGCAGTCCCAGTTGGCCGAGGAAATCACGTTTGAGACTCTAAAGAAGGCCATCGGTGAGTGACGTTTGTGTCTCTCCTGTCTTCGCTTTCATGTGTTCGTGAAGCTCCTCAGCCGTCTGGCCTGAGGTTTTGTGATAGGATCCCAGAATGTTGTGATTTTCCAGGTGTCAAAATGTAAATTTGTCCTGAGCTCTGCTGGGAATAGTTTGTGTGAGTGTCACACTTACCCAGCAGTGAGTGTCTATACCCTCAGTCAGGAGCTGCTAATACAATATTGTGTTTTCATCTCCAGGATCTTTTTTTATTTATTTATTTTTAATTCAAGATGTCACATAGACCTAATCTATCTCTGCGGACCAGACGAAGCTATATTAAAAATCTTCCTTACTTGAAATCCGCAGTCATTTAGGGTTTTTTTGTGTTATTTTTCCAGATACGACCGGTTTGGAGGAGCAGGAGAGAGAGAAGAGGCGTCAGGTGATGGAAAAGTTCCAGAAAGCCCCGTTTGAGGAGATCGCCGCTCACTGCGAGTCCAAGGTAGGTTTTCTATAACGAAACAATGAATTCCACTTCGAAAATAAATCTCTGCTCCTGTTCACTTTGAAAACCGTCTTCCTTCAGGCGACGATGTTGCACGACCGGCTCGCACAAATCTTCGAACTCACAATCCGGTAAGTTGTTATTTATTTTATTTTTCGTGATTTTTAATAAACTCTAGAAAAATGTAAGGACATTTGCGTTTGGTATATTATTTTCTATGTTGTCACAACACTTTCTCTATAAGGTTTAAGTTCGAGCGACTCGCCATGGTTGTACCATAAAACATGTTTAAAGACAGTTTATATGAGAGATAAGATCCCCATCCTATAAGTCTGAAATGTCCTCAGATATCCAGCGCAGGACATTTAAAGTCTCGCTCTCTGTCCCCCCTCCTCCTCAGGCCTCCCCCGAGCCCGTCCGGAGTGGTTTCTATCTCCGCAGGACACACCCAGCACCAGTCCGTCCCCGTCTACGAGATGAAGTTTCCAGACCTGTGTGTCTACTGAATACATCACACACAGACACACACGCACACGCACACGCACACGCACACACACACACACACGCACACACATCTGCAATAAATGCAAAAACTTCAAATGCTGAGGAAGAACGACACAGTCACAGCTCATATTCCCGTTTCGGTGTTTCCAGCCGTCAGAGGAGGCGGGGATGAAGTCCCAGAGGCGACATGCAGGCAAAGACCTCAGTCATCGGGGGGGGAAAAAAAACGACATCAGCTGCTGCATTTTGTCTCGTGAGCCTCGTCCCTGAAAGTATACCCAACTTTTCAAAAACATCACATGCGAACACGGCGGGATTTGACCTCGGCCACTCCTTCCTGACGACCGCCTGAAGCTTTGCACCTTGTACATGTCTATCTCGTCTAAACCTAGACTCTCTTAGGAAATAGGAAATACCAAAAGCAACTCTAGGAATAACCACGTGAAGCCAATTTCAGCTGTGATACTCCCGCCTCTTTACCACTTCCTGTTTTCTCGGTAGGCGTTAGTGCAGTGACAAATTAGTAGAAATGTGCAATATATAAGCTGTGGACTCTTACGCACTTCGATAACGTCGGTGTCGGTAGACGCCGGTTGAGCTTTAGGTCTGCTGCCGCACGGCTTTTTCAGTCCAGTCTTCAGCCGTCGCCGTTCAATCTTCGCTTCTGTAAAGGCGACGACACTTCAGAAAAGACGCCAACACCCGGCCAGGTCCAGGCAGGAAGCGGAAGAAAACGCGAGGAGGAGAGAAGCGTGGGGTGGATTTCACTCACTCGCTCCTGCGGCTCGCCGACTTTCAGCTTCCACGTGTGGAAAGGAGTGTGAATGCTGGCTTCATGTCATTCTGAGAGAGCGTGTGAACTTCTTTTTTTTTTTTTGAAAACATATTTTTGGGAGGGAACAAAAGTCTGCGATTGCCACCTGTGAACTGTGAATTTTCGATAGATTAGTGGAAATAAGTCATACGAGGTGGGAGAGAATGACCGAGAACATAAAGAGTTGAAGGAGGATGTTGACGAGATGCGGGTGCGTTAGTTTTCAAGAAGCTGTTCTGAACAAAATTCAAGCAGGTCTTCCTCTAAATATTTAGCAAACGCCAGCCCGAGCTTAAGCTTTACATGTTTACATCATGTCGATTTAAAAGGGACATTTCTTGCCTTCCGTTGTGTCCGAAAGGCACCGAGTCAGCACAAAACACTCGATGGTTGCTGCGCGGGGCAACGTTTACCATCTTCAGGGACATAAACTGCATGAAAGAGGAAGTTTTCACGTTGTGGAAAGATTTCTAAGGAAAGCGTTAATTCGAGGAAGAAATGACGTTGACAAGCTGCTACGTTTAGGTGTCGGGAATGAATTGTTTCTTTTCTTTTCGTAACATAACTTTGACTTTTAATCCTACATGATGAAGAACCGTCCGCCGACATCTCACAAGACGACCTGCATGAAAGGGCGGTGCGGTGTACAGTGTAGGGCGGCGCATCAGATTCTGATGGCAGCTCATCTTGTCTACCTACATAGATATACTAACCATATGTTCCTCCCATGAGAAAACCCAGCATGTGAACATCGCTGCTTTCTTTCTTATGCATTACATTTTTGTGTATAAAGCTTCGTAGTTTGAATACCAAAATTCATACGAAACGCGAAGCCGGCAGCTTTCTCAAACAGGTTTTGTTGCAAAAAAGACGGGACGCTGCCCCTGTTTCCTCATTTCAAACGGTCTTGATCTTTTAATGTTGTCAGAGCTGCGGTTTCCTCCTCGTTGCCGAAAGGGTTCATTCTTTATCGACATCTTCAGCCACTCTGATACAAAGCAGTGGCATTTTGGAGGATTTAGACATCTGTTGATTCTTCAACAGCGACCACAAGGTCACATTTAGTCTCCAAAAGTCTGAACAGGAGGTGTTTTTTTTTTTTTTTTGGGAGTGTGTGTGTGTATGTGTGTGTGTGTGTGTGTGACTGCGATGCTTCATATCAGACCCGGCTGCAGCTGTGATCCGTAATAACAGATGGTTATCAGTGTCTCTCTCTGATGTGCGCTCAGGATGGGAAAGGAAATCCTGCTGCTTCCGTGTGGTCCGAGCAGATGTTTAGAACTCGCTGCTCACTTTGGTTCATTCCAGGATGAAGGTCAGTATTTTCTTACAAGTGACTGGTTTGAATGTGAAGATTAAAAGTTGTTTTTTTTTTTTGGGGGGGGGGGGGGGGGGGGGGGGGTCCTTTTTGTGTGCTTTGGACACATCTGCGAAGAATTGGGATGTAAAGTGTCCGTGAGGGAAGGAAGGAATTCTGGAAGTAGGAGAAGATTGTGTGTGTGGATGTTTTGCGGATGGTTTTCTTGGACGTTGCTGGGCTTGAACTTCGTCCTTGAACTCGACGGAGAGGGAACTGGCGTTTTCTCATTGTACGCTTTGACAAGCAAGCAGCTTCTGGGGGTGGATGCAGCATCTTCCAAATTTGTTTGTGTTGTCTGTACACCTTAAAGGGAAACCGACACGGTTATCTTTGTTTTTTTGTTTTTTTTTAATTGCAGCAGCTCTTAACGCAGACCCTCTTGTCTACCATCTGAAATCAATCGTTTCGGCCCCGAGTCCACAAAAACGCAGCATCAAGACAATGTAATTAGACACCAGCCTCACTCTAACTTAATCAGTCGTCATAAACTGCCAGCTATCTATTTTGAGAGGTTAACCCCGAAACACCAGCATTCCGATGTGGGGCTCTGCAGAGAGAGAGAGTGTGTGACCGGAGCAGCAGCTTGAACCGGCTCTTGATGCTCGCTGACGGTCCGCTGCTCATTCAACAGGTTCATAATACGATTACGTGGCTGGATTAACTAGGTCGTCGTCCTTCGTCCTCAATGTGATATTTAACCTAGCAGTAGTTATTAGAAAGTTGACTCTTTTTGGTTTTTAAAGATGAAAAGAGCCTGAAATGGTGAAAAATTCTTTAAATGTTCTGAACCAATGTGCATATCGACATTGCGTCACGTCTTAGCTTTAAACTCTTGTGACTTAACATCATAGCTCTTAAGAACCAACTAACTGCATGATTTTTTTTTTTGTTTGTTTGTTTTTTTGCTGCCAATCATGCACTGGGCATATATGCTGAAAATATATCCATCTAAACAAGTCGTCTGGTCAGAGGTGACTTTTCCTCAAACCGAAGCTGACTGAACCAGCACAGTGAAAAGACGTCAGTTTAGTTTGGAGAAAAGTCCGAACAGAAACTGACTTGTTTGCTTTAGATGCGGCTGGAATACAGGATGAATGTGTCTTTACAGCAGCATATCATATATTTTTGTACATTTTACGCGTCACGAATCATTGAAATGTTGCCTGGTAGAGATTTCAAATACTGGGGGAGATTTGTGCTATATGAAGATGAATGCTGACTTTTTTTATATATTTTTTTTTTTTGTTGTTTTCTGTCTTCACAACAACACTGATTGATCGATTCAGGGTTTCAACGGGTTTGTGCAGTTTAAAATGTGTCTCCTCTGAATTTCTCCAATCGCAGAGTCCATTATAGCATTTCAAAACGGAGTATATAGGGAGAGGATTCCTGTTATTTTGGTGTAACGTTATTAGAAAGTGGGAAAAAATACTAAATATATTATGTTTGTATTTTTTATTTTCGCTCAGGCCTGACAAGGTTATTTGAAATAGTTTTGAGGCTCCAGATTCATTAAAAAAAAATAAAAATAATAATCCTCAAATGATCAGTCTGTTTGATTGCAGCACTTCAAAAAACTCTCTGATAACGTCTATGCATTGCTCCTTTCAGGAAGTCTGCCAAACAAGGTCGCTGCAGTATTATCTCCCGCACACAAGACGAGAGTCACAAAGTTCGTGAACGCAGGGTGAATCCCTCCGAGTCTGGTCCCGAGCCCACTCGCTGTAAAGTTCAAACGATCTCGTAAACTTAGAAGAATGAAGAAAAATCAGTGTTTCACCACACGGCAGAATCCAACGATCACAATTACAGCAAAAGTTTGACATTGTGTTTGCACTCTTGATCACTGTGTACCTGGTACTAGGAAAAACAACTGAACCCGCACAGGCTTAAGTTTGGTACAAATGGATCTTAAGAAGTATTTTTGATTTGTTAAATGTTTTTTTTTTTTTTTTTGTTGTTGGAAAAGTTGCATCTCGTCGGCGTTGAACAAAATGTCAAAACTGCAGTTTTAACAGCTTCACTACTGCCCTGCCTTATTTCACGATGCTGGACACAAAAAGCGCTTCGTAACCGTTTGTTCTGGTTTCTTTTTCCACCGTTTTCGAGATGGTACTGTTGTTGTTTACCAGCTGGGATCTGAAAAAATATCGGCAACAAATTATTGAGAAAAAAAACAAACAAAACCTGAGCTTATTTTTTTAATGTTTGTGATGCATCCGTTTGTATTCCTGTGCCAGTTTTAGAGGTAAAAGGTGTCGCGTTTGTCTGCGTTTAGCCTTCACAGTGACGAACCGCTACGGCTCGGCTTCGTTTCAGATGCATCGGTAACTTTAACCACTAGATGGCGCCGAGGCTCGGCTTCTGCTGCGGGTTCCAGGAGACGGTTTTGAGATTCGCGATCGCAGTTTGTGTTACGTTTCACGTAGAAAGGAAGTTATGAACAGCTTCCGTCTGTTGATTTAACAGTTTATAGATCTAGATTATGCACAGGAAATCTACTGATCTGAGTTTCGTGGTTCAACAAATGTAAAGAGGGTTTATCTGAGATTATCTAATCTTGCAAAAATACCAATTGCTTCATTTAAAAAGAAAAAAAAAATGCACAAAACTAATGAAAAAATAAAGTCTCAGGAAGTTTTTTAAGATGTTTGAATATTTCAGTGAAGAAGCCTGAAGATTGTCACTATAATCAATCACGTTAATCTCGTCACTGAATAATCTGCAGATAATCCCAGTTGAATTCGATAATGTCCTGGAACCGCAGCAGCAGTGAAGCCTCGGCTCATCATTACAGAGCCTCTATTTAATAGGAAGTCGTGTGTTAATGTTTAAGAGATTAAAATAAAGTATTTCTATCACATTCTGCTGTGCTCTCGTGTCTTTATCGTTTCTTTGCTGTTCTTCAAGTTTTTATTCCAGGAATTCACAGCAGCCGTCCTCCAGATTACAGATTTTTAAAGTAAAAAAAACCCCAGAAAATCACAGTAAACCTTTGATTCTTTTTTATTTTTATGTCACTTCTATAAATTACAACTTGATTTTTTTTTCGCGACAAAATGACCTCAATTCTCAAACGGCTGTTGGGAAAGCAGTTTGTGAGGCTTTCAGTTTCCATCTCCCTCCTCTTCTTCTTCACCTTCCTCCTCTTCCTCTTCTTCTTCCTCCCCTTCTTCTCGTTTCTCTTCTTCCTCCCTCTCCTCCTCCTCGCCTCCTGTCCTCACTCTCTCTGTGGGTTGTGACTCTCGACTGTCCTCCGCACTGAGCCGGTGGTCTTGGGTTTGAATCCCGCTGACGGTCGTGGATTCTTCGCTCTCCTCGCTGGAAGCCGGAGGAGGAGGAGGAGGAGGTGTTTCCTCTGACGTCCCTGCAGGAGTACTCCGGTCCTGGTCCTCCTCACTCTGTTCAGAGTTTTCATCGCTGCAGTACAAGTACAATCCTCTCGTTAGACACCATACTCCATTCCAAGTATGGAATAATATCAGATGAAAAATAACTTACCAAATAAAACCTTACCACTAATAATACACAGGCGCTTGGTCAAGAAAAAAAAACTTTCTGCACTCATAACGTTTAATAATTGTGAAAATATCAACATTTTCCTCTTGCATATTCTGTGTTACAACAAATAAAACCCATGGCACTATTTTATTTTTTTTTTTAAACCAGAGTGGCCCACTTAAGATGAAATTGGGTTGTATGTGGCTCCTGAAGTATGGGTTTAACACGCCTGCAATCAAGCAGCAAATAATTTCAATGTATTTTACCGGTATTTTTTTGTAATAGGCCAACAACAACATGTTGCGTGATTGTGAAGTGGAAGGGAAATGGTAAATCAATGATTTTTACAAATGAAAACAAAACAAAAAAGAAAGAAAGTGGCATGAAAAAGTATCCTGCCCCAGAGTCAATACTTTGTAGAGAAAAACCTTGAGCTGCTGTCAGATTGGAGAACAGCCATTGGCCATTTGAACACATTAATATGTGTATATATTGTAGTTCTGGATGTTTCAGGTCGTCGTCCTGCTGGAAGGTGAACCTCCATCTCAGATTGAAGATTTGTGGAGTTTGTGACTGTTCCCTGCTTTAAACTTTCTCCCTGGCCTGTCCAATGTGTTCTTTGGAATTTTATGATGTCGTTTGTTCACAAATGTTTCCCAGTGAACGTCAGGTTTTATGAAGTTTCATATGAAACGTGTCACCACTTGTCGAGGCTCACCTGTCTGGATTCAGGCTCACGTCTGCGGCCTCGTCCTCTCTGACGTTCCCCTCTGACCCACCCCCCCGTGGCTCCTCACTGGACTTGGGGGAAGCCCTCGGAGGTTTGGGGGGTCTGCTGGCCCGGCGGCAGGGTGGTCCCGGACCCCGACACCTCTGCGACGGCAGGCTGTGGTTGAAGCGAGCCGCTGCCATACACTCCGCGGTGGTTTTGTCGCACACACACTGCAGTTTGTCGCAGGCGGAGACGCCCTGACCTGAGAGGGACGCCGACGGATCAGAGCAGTCTAGATCCAGTCTGAAGGTCACAAGTCATCACACAGAGCAGGAACCTCTCACACGTTTAACTCTAAACTCCCAATTCCCCATGATACGAACCACGTTTGGTTGTATCATCAGTGGCAGATCCATATTCAGTGAATGACATCTGTTCAAGTTTCATCACATTGCAAAATGTTTATTGTGAACCGCGTCACTAAAAACAGGTGTGTGAGTACTGAGCTGCACTCACATCGTGGTTTCCCGCCCTCGCAGGAGACGTGAGCGCTGAGCTTCCTCTCGGCTCTGCAGCCCATGGAGGCGATCTGCTTCAGGCAGCAGTGATGGAAGAAGCAGCACCTGGTGGAGAGCGGCGAGCGTTGTCATGCATCAGCAGGTTTATACCAGCTTCACTCACTCTGGCCAGGGTAAAACCATGACAGGACTGAACTTTAATGGTGAGCAGTGGAGAGAAAAAAGGGGCTCATCAACCAGGAAATCAAAACATCACCCTCACTCAAGGTCAACCGCTATAACTCCTGGGGGATCGTGGAATAAACACGCTGAGGCTTCGCCATGGTTTGAGCAATCCAACAATCACATTCTTCTTCTCATGCAAATGAAACCTGAGCAGCTGGAAGCTCAGACAAAGTTTATCTGTGAAAACTTAATTAAGTCAGTGAAATGTCTCAGAATGACTGAAGAAATCTGCGAAATCCAAAAGGTTGTGTTTTCCGTCATATTTTGCTGTTTGATAGAATGAAGCAGACGGCTGGAGGATGAGAACCGTCTCATTTTCATCACAATCAACAGGAACGATGTTCAAATTCAGCTAAATAAAGTGGAATTAGCAGATGCTACTTTTGTTTTCGCTGGCAAACTTTATAGCTGAAGGATTAATGAGACTTGTGACCATATTCTGGGAACTTATCGCATCGTATATCCCCATTGTTGCAAATAAACTGTGGAATTGTGGAACAGGAGTCGGTGGCGTGAGAAATCCCATTTTATTGCTAGAAATGGTGAAAGGTGTTTTTTTCCACTTGTTCTGTATGTAAAGACGACAAAGTGGGTTTTTATTTCAATGAGTGCACGATGAATAGTGAGCTCCTACTCTTAACTTTGAGAATATTTTCTTGTATCTATGGAAAAAGGCATATTCTTGCTTCTTCGTCTTCAGCCTCCATCCTCTACTGTTCCCCCAACCATCTCCATGTCCTCCGTCGCTCCACCCATGAACCTTCACCCCGGCTTCTCTACCTCAGGCTGTAACCTAGCTCCTGGCTTGTCCTGCTCAGCCTGACCTGTCCAGCTGATCCAGGGGCTGACCGCTGCCCTCCTGCCCGCAGTAGCAGCCGTACATCTCGTACTCGTGTGGACACCGTCCCGTCAGGCAGTGCAGCATCTCGCCGAGAGCCGGCATGTCCCGCCTGGCTCCACCGTCGCTGCTGAACAAGCTGAAGGAGTGACTGCACTCTGCTGGCAGGAGGCACGGGTCAGTCAAATGTCACGCTGGGGATGTACGTCTACGCCATCTGCGGTTTACCTCTGCTGTCGGCCTGAAGCTGTATCTCGGTCAGACCAACCGACTCCAGCAGCGACCAGGCGAAGAAGGGAACGGTTCTCTTCTGGACCACATCCCAGCCTGAACACACAGGGTAGAACCAACGTGCAATCAGCAGCGGCAGAAATAGAAAACATGGAAATAAATCAGTATTAACATATCAGAATTGCTATGCAGAATTATTGCAGGATTATTATTATTTTGTTTTCACAACAACATGTCCTTACATTTTTCCATACTGTTGATTGTTTTTTTTATTTTCTATTGTTGTTGTTTTTCTTAAGAGTGTCAGGCTTTAGTTCAAATTTAAAGATTGTGCTCTTTGTTTGAGGAAATATAACGTGTTTTCTTTTCACAATGATCTGTTCTAACTTTTCCAGGAGTTGGCGTGTCAATCTTCAAGCTCAAATACGGATGATTTTGACAGTAAAAACAAATAATAAGAATTTATTCCTGAGTCTGTGTATCATCAATTACTTGTATTTATCGTCTCTAAATCTTTGAATAATAACGAGTGAGGAAACATGGCAGTGTCATTCATCCAAAAACAGGTTTATTAATGATGAAGTGCAGGAAATAATTGTTGTTTTCTTCTCTGAGGGGCTACCTGTGTGTTTCTCCTGCGAGCTGTCGGCCTGGTCTCCTCCCACGCTGGGAGGTTTGCTGGTGGCCGTTCTGACATCTTCCTGCAGCTCCTCGTCAGATTTGGTCTCAGACGTGCTGAGCCAGGGAAATGTTGATCTGGGAAAGGTTGTTGTTGGCGTGGTCGTATCGATCTCTGGTTTGACGGTGGTGGTCTGTTTTCCTGCCGACGATGAAGCTGGTGATGAAGATGTGTTTGCTGTAGATGTTGGAGGTTCTTGGTCTGCAACAACTGCAACACCAGGCAAAAGGCATTGTTTCATATTGGCTGATAAACATCAACATTAGATGATTTTAATCACGTTAATCGTGTCTTAAAATCAATCTTTCTATATTTCATCCATCTGCAAACTATAGATATTAAAAATTTAGAAGCTGTTCCCAATCAGTTTCAGTGATTTTTTAGGAAACGCCCCCTTGTGGTTGTACTAATTACTAACTGGACAGTGCAGAAACGATCAGGGATTATAAATTCTCACAAAAAGTCAGGAATATATGTATGTGAGATGGATAATTGTGTTTTTAAATTTTGTACTTTGGGAAAGATTGTTTTTTAAATACTTTTACAAAATTGTGTAAAAAGTCATTGTTATATTTATCACACTGCCAAAAGCCTTTAAAATAGGAATGAATGTGACACAAACGGAACAATATCTTAATATACACTATACAAGTCCTCCATTCTGCACTCGTGAAACTTAATCAATCAGCATCCCTTCTGCATATTGTAAAAAAGAGCAAAATAACCAAACATGATGTGGAGAGGTTGCCGTACTGTGGCTCACTGAACTGGACGAAACCAGTGACTGTTTCTGCAGATTCAAGTGAAACTGACACTTTCTGCAACACGTGCACATTTCCAACATGCTGCAAACATTTAATGAATTCCTCTCACCCCAGGTTTTAATTAAATGCGAATTTTTTCCCCAGAGACGAGTTTGGAGTGAAGCGAGGCGCGTCCTCACCTGGAGTCGCGGGACTGAGGGCTGCGGGTGGAGCGGGGACGTCTTCCTCCCACGAACTGTCAGGAGCCGCAGAGGCTCTTCCCACTGTGTTGGTCTGAGGCGGCGGGAAGGAGGCCTCTGGCTTCAGCGGAGCGCCGGGAGAACGGTGTGGGTCTGGAAACACGGATGAGACGGAGGAGATGGCTCAGTGATTTCGTCGGTTTGAATGGAAGCGACTCCCCTTCTCAAACTCAAAGGGTTAGAATACCTTCAGTTCCTATTCTACACCACAAGGAATAGAGAAGTGAGTTCGGTCTCTCAAGGCTGAGAGGAAAGAAAGGCGTCATCACTTTGTCTTGGTTCCACCCATCTTGAGAAAAGAACAGGTTTTCTTCCGGTCAAAGGTTGTAGGCCTGATGTTCCTCATCTGATTGATGGAGTCAACGTATCAGGAATCGAAATGCTATAAGACTGCCTGACAAGGTGACTATTTATCAGGATAACTCAGGCAAATAGATGTTTGTTTTGGTTTCTTATTTGTCAGTATCAGTACCGGGCATGAGCGTTTGGCAGGTGGCTTCCTAACTTCAGGTGATCTGATGTGTGACAAGTGTTTATTTGGTTCTGTGCTGCCAGACAACAGACACTTCAAGGAGTGGAGGCCAAGGTGAAGTCCAACCATCCAACCCTTGGAAACACAACGGTTGGACTGGTTAAAAAAAAGAAAGGTGGTTTATGAGCTCTGCTGGTTGTTTCCATGCTTCTAAACTGCTGGTGTAAGAAAAAAAAATCCCCCGTGACGTTGAACTTTGAGTCAAGCTCAGATGTTCCTCACAGAGTTTCTGGCTTCTTATTACAGGAAATCAACCCGTGTGCTGAAGTGATCTGACCTTCAGCCGAAGGTGTTGCCGGCGTTAATGTAAAGCTGACAGCACCTCCACCTGGAGACGAGGGCAGGCGGAGGTGGGATATTAATACATCCCACTTGATTAAAGCCCACAGCATTAAAGGAAGGATCCCGTTGGCTTTTTCTTCCCGGGATTAAAATGGAACCCAGTGATTTGTGAGAGGAGTGAGCCCCCTCAGGCACCTGTCAGCGCCTCGGGATGGAATTCCACATCAGGCCACATCCAGAGGAAGAGCTCCGCTTTAGCCTCCACCCGTTTTATTTTCCTTTGGTTGTTTGACTTGTTCTGAAGCAGAAAGAGTCGTCACATAGCGGGGAAATAGTTTCCATCTAAATCTGGAGAAAGTTTCCTTCTTTTTGTACTGATAAACACATAACTGATAAGTACAGCCCCCGAATCTTCTGCTGGTGCCTTACTTGTGTTTTTGGGAACAGTTAGGAACAGTCTGTTTCATTTTTGATCATTATGGAACTGATCGCATCGGCTTTAACCATGTCTGAGGCTTCTGTCTCCAATGAAAAGTAGCGTTGTTACTATTTCACTAAACTGTTGTGTAACATATTGATCTGTTGTTGTTTTAATGGTTGTGTTCTTCTGGTATTCTACTTACCAGATTCATCAGATTCACCGTCCTCCTCCTCCTCCTCCTCCTCCTCTTCAGATGACTTGAAGTCGGCCATTTTGCTCAATTGATCGTGTCCACTGAGTTGAGGTCTCACTGATCTCGGAGTCGGAGTCGTGGCAAAAAATGAACCTGAAAAGTTGAGACGAATTCAATATTTTTAAAAATGTACTCTACGGTTATATGATGTAGGTATTTATGTGTATCTGGTCCGCCTAAGACTCATTTGTTTGGATTGAGATTAAGTAAAATGCAGTATTTTCATTACTGGATTTCTCTAAGTTGTGTATTTATTCAGAATGTTGAAACATGATTTGCCTAATTAAAAACTTTAAAAGTGTTATTTTGGGATGTTTCAATGTTGAACAGTATAAATATGAATCCAACTCAAAAGAACTTTACTAACTGAAGTCACACAGATTGGACCAACGACTAAATCTATAATGTATTGTTCACAAAGAAAGATCCCAAACTATTGGCCATATGTTTGAAAATGGACATTTGCACTAGTTTTCTGTGTACAGTGTGTACACAATCACTTTATTAAGATTGTTGTTCAAGATAAACTGATCAATTAAGATGAATTGTCTGAAGTGAAAAAGGACAAAACACATCATCGATGCATTTTATAATTCTAATCAGTTGTTTAAAAAAAAGTTAACAAATATACTCACTTGTCCAGTAAAACAATGCAAAGTATTGAATGAAAGTCTTTTACAATATAAAAAAAAAAGGGGGCTCAGGGACAAAATACAAAAATGTATCCAAACACTTCATTATCAGTCGGGACAAACCTTTTGCTCCTCACCTTCCTCTGATGACCCCCCCTCGGCGCCGGGCGTCAGCTCTCCTACAGTGGCAGTCTGAGTCGCTGGTGCAGCGTCACCAGGAGACGTCACGTTGGAGTTTTCCTCAGTGGAGCTCAGTGAAGACACTGGCCTGGATTCGGCTTCGTTTTCTCTCTCGTCCTCGTGAAAATGCAACACTGAATCTGCAACAGTGCATTTAAACAGTGTTTGAAAATAGACAGGTAAATCGATTGCTTCATAAGTCAGCCCTCCTCACCAAAAGACCTTTTGAGTTGGAAATGGTGGAAAAATAAAAAAAAAACTTTTTGTTTGTTTTTTTTCCTGTGGTGCTTATCAGAGTTTTGTCTCCAGGTGAAGGCAGGATAAACTCTACACCTTCAGGCATGCAGAGGGAAAACATGCAAACTCCATGCAGATATTCAAATTCTTTTTTTAAAATTTATTTTTCTTTATTTTTTATTTTTTATTTTTTTTGTTTCCTGCAGCCGTTCACAAGCAAAACAGTTTGTTCACTTTGTTCTTTATGGTCGTATTTCTTCTTTTTCATTTTTGAGCTTCTGCTTCCTTCCCTAAATGTTTGAATCTTTTCATCTAAACAAAAAAAAAAAAAGGTGAATTATTTGTGATTATTCTCACTTTTCTCTTATATTTATAATGATATCATTTTTGCATGAATGCACCATGCAGCCCTTTGTGAGTCTCACTATGAGGTGAGAATGCTAAACACTTTGCATGGGATGCATTTTATTCATCGTCGTCGGGGGGGAAAACTCTTGAAATATCTATATCTCGGGTACATTTCTTTGTTGCTTTTATTTTGACCGAATGCGGTCATATGAGGACATTTTCTTTTGCAAAGTCGCCAGTCTTGTTTTTATTTCAGTCCTCCTTCTTTTCAGAATAAGCACAATACTTCTGGATCACACATCAACTTATAGGAATCATCTAAACAGCATTGCCTCATTGAAAACCAAAAGAACTCCCTGTGATGGAGACGCATGGTGCGACTTGCTCACTCGGGCTCACTGCCGAAGGATTGTGGGTCATCGGAGCTGTATTTGTCTCTTCCTGCTCGAGTGCTTCCTCTGTGACGCTCTCATTCAGATCTGCAACACACCGAGCGAGTGAGGGGAAGCGACTGCGCCAACTGAGTCATTGAGGCAGCAGGAGTCAGCAGCAGGGAAATTATTTCTGGTGGTTTTTGGACTCGTCTGCCGCGGCCAAATGTGATTACGAGCAGCTTGGAAAAACACAAGTTTGCCAGAAAAGTAGTACAGAGAGGAGCGCAGGACATGCAGGCAGATGGAAAAGGAGACTGATGTAACTGTTACCTTTCGGAACGAAAGTTGGGTGTGTCGTCTCTTCATCGTCTGCCTCCGTTGCACCGCCTCGACTTTCCTCAAACTCTGGAAATGACACTGACAGTATTGGTGGATGGCGGTGAAATTGTCCCCATTCTCAAGTGTGTGATATCTGCAACTCATGAAGTCACAAGCAAACTGTAGAAACAGTAAAACCGAGGTGGGAGACACTGAGAATAGTGTATTGAACAGTAAACATAGCAGAGGCCAGAGCTCTTATGATTATTAATTAAATGAACAAACTTTGCTGGACTGATGACAAACTGGGTACAACAGGGATTTACTGCCACCACGTGCACAAAAGTGGCATAATTACAGTTTTACACACTGCACATTTAAGTCAATGGAGTTTCAGTTTTGGCGCATCAAGTCAAATATTTCATTGATAGAGGGTTCAGATTTAAGTTTCCAACATAAAAAACTTTAGAAGAAACTGTAAGAAATCAGAGGCATCCCGAATCCATAGAATCGTAGAATCGTAGAATAGTATTTGTGTTCTTTGCCAATTCTTAATAACAGGAAGGATTTTTGAGAACGAATGTCAATCAAGGGTTGTGTCTGTCCTCTGAAATGAGCTTCTGACTTTTGCAGCGGTGTCCAGCCCTTGGTAATAATAAATTAAGGTAACTGAGAACATCTTATTGATAAAATTTGTCACAGACTTTTCACCAGTGGGAAACATAACGTTTTTTCTTTTATTGTATTGTATTGCAGGGTGGTGCTAATGGTAAAGCGAGCCAATCCAACTCATTCCTTCAGCACTTTATATGAATTAGAGCATTCCACTTTTCAGTTTTTTTTTTTTTTTTTAATTCCTTCTTTTTATTTTTTACCTTGGAAAGACCAAAGAAACAACTTCAAAATATTTGAAAAGAATTGATTAACAATGACGTCGCAGAAAAATATGTATTATCATTTTTTTTAAAGTATTGCTGAATAATCCATTTCACACAACTGAGAATAATGTCCATTATCAATATTAGCATCATCCTGCAACATAGATCATGAGGATGTATGTGTGTGTGTGTGTGTGTGTGTGTGTGTGTGTGTGTGTGTGTGTGTGTGTGTGTCTTGACCCCAGTTTCTTTAAATCGTCCGGGTGTTACCCCCCCCCCCCCCCCCCGGCTCGTCCTCGTGTTAAACCTGTGACCCCAGGGCCAATTAGAGAGCGTACCAGCAGACATCAGCAGGGAGGGCGGGGTGACTGGGTCGCCGGCCGTCCCCTCAGTGTGACTCTGGTCATCCACCCCGCTGGTCATTAGCGGCTCCATCTCTGCCAGTTGGACACAATAACAACTCCGACTGAGTGAGATCACAGACAACGCCGACCATCTTCCCGTCTGAGTCACAGCTGAGGACCAAAGAAGCTGTTTTTCTTCTCAATTAAAGTGCCGCCTTTCAGCCTGCGCCTCTCCACCCTGTTTACTGCGGAGATTCTCCACATCTCAGGTTCATTTGGACTCTTTCAGCAGTTGTAATGAGATGGTTCTGGAGCTGTCGGAGGATGTGTTTTCACCTTTAAATCACTCTTTAAATGTTGTCATGTCAACATGTTGTTGTTTGACTTCTGCTGGCTTTTGGAGGAAAAAGAAAATTCAAGAGAGTCTCCAGATTCTCCAGAAATATGCTATCGTGAGTATTGTAAATCGATGCTCGAATCAAGGTCTTCCTTATATTGTTTTTTAGTATAGTTTTAGGGATCAATTTGATTCTACACACAAACACAGTTTTCAACTGAATCTTTGCGTATATCCTCAGAATTTTCTAATGTGATGTCTGACTGACTCGTCTCCTCACGGTTCAAAAAGTGACACGTCTTAAAGAACCTCCCGGGAACGTGGAGGTGTGCAGAGAGGGGAGGCGAAGTCGTACAAAGTGAACTCCAACACTTTTACCTGCTGACGGGAGGGAAAAGTTGAAGGAGTGGTTGCCCGCCGAGTCGGTGGCTGCTGAGAGGACGTCTGGAGAGGAGGAGGACAAGTTCTGTGCAGCTAGACAAGAATAACAGCAAAGTGACTTTAGAGCAAAGACTGTCAGATCACATAGATTAATCTTTTATTCATAGTTAAGGGGGGGGGGGGGGGGGGGGGGGGGGGGCAAAAAATAGAATCTGTTCAGAATACATTATGGAGAAAAAGTCTTTTGGTCTCCACCTTCTCCTGAATGAACGGTTCTCGAATAGGTTGATTATCTTTGGACAGACGAATCCAATTAGTCTAGATTCTGTCAAGTGTCGACAAAAGAGCAATAGTAGCCTCAAACAAATCCGCAACAAGACTAAAAGCGACCCAACCAGTCTGAATCAAATCCAAGTTCAAGGCAAAGACATCCAGTTGAAAACAAAGTGAGTTTTTATACTCTAACAGCAGCTTTTCAAAGACAATCAAACCAGAATTTGCAGTCTTGTAATTGAAACTTAAACCTGCAATATGGTGACAACGTGCAGTTTTGTTTTGCCGGATGTGGCAGTGCATGATGGCACCATACTGCATCACAGCTCGAGAGGCCAACAACCTACATGTAACCTTTTATACTGAGGTTGAGGAAACAGGCCAGAGCTTCTCCTGGATGAAGGCCGTACTGCAGAGTAACTGCTTGATCTCAAATCGGACTCCAGTTCAACAATTTTTCAGAGTAAAAGGCCAGTTTATAGGTTGACGGCATCAGCGATATCTTTATCCAAACAGAAAACGAAACCATCCGACAGGCTTTACAAACTTTCTCTCTGAAGTCTCCACTTTAATAACCCCCTCTCACACAGTTTCTTCCAGGACTCGCAGCTCAGCTGGGCACAACATCTATTTTTGGAGTCAAACGGACCAAAGGAACTCGGTACAGTCCATGATTTTTCCTCTCCCGGCTGTATGTTGGTGGAGGCTACAGGCTTAAACGTCAAGAGGTCGTCATTTTAATTGGCCGAGGTGTGACTCAGCCGTCTGCGTTCCGGCCCATTCCATTGTTTTCTGTGATCTGACTCTCGACCCGCTGTGAAAGCCGTCTGGAAACGACCGATGTGGCGTCTGTGTCTTTGTTCAGTCGAATCTGACATCACTCTGACTAACCTGCTTCTCCAAAGGCTTTTTCACCTTCCAGGCTGCTGCCGAGACTTTCTGAAACACAGAATTAAACTAATGATCAGTTTCAAAGCGGATTGTTTTCGAGTCGGACAAGACGTTTGCCTCCTCGCTCTCTTTTAAGTCTCACCTGTTTGATTCCCGGCAGAGCAGGACGACTCAGCTCGCCCTTTCAGAGACGAGTTGTACGGGCTCTGAGTCATGCAGTCGATGGCGGCTTGGTCACATACACAAAAACTCTGCTGACACAAGTCACCGACATCTCCAGGAGACAAAAAAACAAAAATGCACTCGTTATAATGTCACTGTCGTCTAATATACATGAAACACGCATAGGTTGAGGTTGAAGGGGAACTAAGGTCATAAAGTCTGCGCGCAGTACGTCTTCATTTTTAAGAATAGAAGAACAGAATAGAAGATGAAGCTTGGAGATGTTTGGCAAATTGTCCGAAAGCAGCGACGGGATTTACCACAGCTTGTGTTTGCGGTGGCACATGTGAAGTTGTACGGTGGCGGCGGCAGCTCCTGGATGCAGGGGGAGGCGTCCTGATAACACAGCCTGTGGGTCTCACAACAACTGTAGCAAAGAAGAAGTAAGAAAGAAAGAAAGAGGGAAGGTTGGTTCACTTCGGTGTTGCACTGTCAATAGATGATGACACAGTCCTTAGTGTTTAGGATATAAAGCACCGAGACTTTATGTCGTATGGATCTGAAACAGTTTTCAACATATTTTCACAAGAAGCACTTGACTCATTTTTATTACATGCAAGTGTTCCGTCGGCTGGTGACATACAATTGTGTTTATTGTTAAGTAGTAATGACCTTTGGAGAATTGTGTATAACTCCTGCACAGAAGATGAGATTCTGAGTGATTGTACACAGAAATATGCCTCTGACATTATTCCGGAGAGTTTGCCTATAAGCACAACGGGTTTCAGAATCTCCCCGCCTGCCTTGCCCATGTTTGCTTTCAGCTACCGATTTTCTAATAAGTCATCCGGCTGTATTGTTAAATCCAGGATCTGCTGCAGTCGCGCCCCGACTGAGCTCCGTCTCTTACGAGTCCAGAGGATCCACGGGGGCTCCGGCGGCCACAAATCTGCAGGAGCAGCCGTAACCTTCCAGGTCACGCGGACAAATCCCTGCAGCACAGCGCAGTTTTGACACAAAGTTCAGCAGTGAGGGGTAATTGTCGAAAAGAGAGTGGAGCCAGGTGAATCGCAGTCCCAGACAGCCTGTAAGAAGAGGAGATGGGAACTGAATACAGAGGTGATAGGAGGGCCCAACCTAAACACACTCTGCCATCTTGCAGGCAGAGAGCACAGTGATTTAATCGGACTTAATCCTGTTGGCAGGTCGCAATAACCCAAGTTCAGAGGCGCATGCCGGGCAGAAAATTACTTAGGCAGCAGATCTCCACATGCCAGATCTAGACACAATGCTGATTAAAAACTGCTGGGAGTCCCAGAACATCACAGATGGGGAATCAGTCCATGTGGATGCCAACAACACCTGACAATGTCGACGAGAAATCAGACGGCTGTTCGGGAATCAAAGTGTCTGTCGCAGCAATTCTACTGTAACCTGGACGAGCTGCCGCTCTGGAAAACAGACTCAAACCAACCGGAGGTGATTTACTTTTAATTTGAGTTGGAATTTTACCACGACTGTGTTCTTAACACGTCAATTCTTCCTCAGATTTGATGTAAAATCTCTAAATGTTTCTTTTCCAGAACTCATAAGCGACACACTGAAATGGGTATTTGTGTTTGGTAGATCACATGTCTGTTGTCACAAACCTTTATAATTGATTTTAGACCACTGGAAATCTGGTTTACTTCCTTTTAAAATGCTCCCACATTTGTGAGCAACATGCATTTGTTTGACTGTGTATTGCCGCCACGGACATTTTGCCTTTTTGGCAAATCTTTTTGACATTTCTTTGCCTTTGTTTAGTGGATTGAATGACTGAAGTGTGAAGAAACGGTGACGACAAGCTGTTTGACGTTGGCACCTTTGCGCAATGGACCTGCTATAACATGTGCTACCTATTTATGCTATACCTTTTTATTACTGTACATATTTTCTCTGTTATATTTATATTTGTATTGACATATCTTTGTTTAAAGAGAAGTCATGGGCAATTTCATTATACATCGTAGAATGACAATAAAACTATTCCGATTCAGATCCTTTTTTCTTTTTTCTTTTTTATGAGCGTGACTCACATTATCACCTCTCCTGCCCATCTCTCAAACGCATCTTCCTTACACGATTTAAAACAGAACTGTCCAGTTATATGAAATTCATTTCCCACTGATATTGTTACAGCAAAGAACTAATGCACCAAACACAAATGTTCGTACTTCATAGTTTAGGTGATGTTCTCATTTCTCTAGGAGGGAATTATTATTACAACTCAGTTGGCAAGATTTGAATTTGAAGCGCAATCAGGATGGAAACATTGTGCATATTGCCTGGGTTTTCTTCATCATCGTCACCATCCCGGTGTTGTGTTTGGTGTTCTTGGCCTACATAAGTGCTTTGCCTGTGTGTTATCCACTTTATGTTCTGGTTTCACGATCCCGTTTCATGTCGTGTTCGTGGTTTTGTTGTGGCTGGCGATGCTCCACAGTAACCCTCCACATGTCCCAGATGTGTGACTGACTCCATTCATGTCCTCCTCTGACACTCCAAGACCCCAGCGTGTCTGTACTACATGTGTCGTCCTGTCTTGTCAGTTGCCTGCTTTTCTCTCATGTCGTTAGAATTTCCCTGTCGCAATTTTGCCTGCCGGATTAATATTATGCGTACAGTAACTTTTAAGCATCTTTCCAACCCCTGATAATAATCATAATGTTTAATAGCTTTGTAAATGATTTGTTTAGGCTTTCATTAGACATCGAGCCATGTGTTTTCAAACTCGCTTATTACTACCAATTCAAATCCATTCAGTTCATAATAAGATGGTTCTCACCCGTCAGGTCCTCCATGTTTGGGTCTCTGGTCTCCGGGTCCGGACAAAAGACAGAGGCAGCTGAAAGCACTTCAGATAAAGACAAGTAACAAAGTATTTTAATGGCAAATGAACACAATTACCCATAAACCATGGAACTTGTCAGCATCCATGCCTCACTGTTCTGCGAGAAAACTCACCATTTGGAAAAGCAGAAAGCAGGAAAACACACATCAGCAACATGATTTGTTCCTATAGGCAGAAAGAGAAAACTTATATTGGATTTTTATTACTCTTTTTTTTTTTTTATCAGGAGTACCAACTCATCATCTCATAATAGGCGATGCGCAGCTTCATTACTGCAAGGCGGAGTTATTTCAGTACTGACGTTATTCCGTGGCACGCTCTCTGTAATTGTATGTCTGCTTTTCTGATTAGACATTATTTCATTGCTGTACACACCAGCGTATCTCCTCTGACTTTCTTATGGGATCGTGCCTTGCTTGCGCTGCATATAATAATATATCCTCAAATTAAAGTGCCTATTTACAGTGCGGTTTTCTATAATGGAATGAAAACATTGGCTATCGTTTACAGTGTTGATGTGCTTTTGGAAAATAATTCATATCATGCAAATTATGCACGTGCATAGTTGTCACTGCTGTGGTCTTACTACTGTTGATAATTCACAACCTGCCAGAAATACTATTAAAGCAAATGTAACTTTTTCTGCATGTTGGAAGTGCACTTGTAAGATAAATAAAGCCAGGCTTATAAAATCTGCATTCTTGATCGGCAAATTAAATTGAATAAAACTGAGGTCAACAAAACGACCGTTCTGTTTTCATTCGCTCTTGAATGCTTTAAAACGACAATCAAGCTGATTGCAAACGGATGATTAGCAATATCATTGTCACAAAGCTGCACTTTCACGTCCTCCGTCCGAGCCTGCAGCTTGTGAAGCCCCTTGCAGAGGCCGCGAGTCAGGGACGCCCGTTAAGTAATGTGACACCACTGAAGGTACAAACGAGCTCCGTGTTATTATTATTGCAAAAAAAAAAAAGCTCGACTCAAACTCTGACTCTGACCCCTCTGCCGGAGAACGTGGGGGGCCTCACCTCAAATCACATCAACGAGCCGCCTCATCACAGGCGAACCCAAATGCCACGGACATTTTCTTTTTCTCCTGCGTAATAGAGACCTGGGTTTACTCAGACGTCTCCTATCCAGCTGCATTAATTGGCCCCGTCATTACCACACTGATTACTCCTGCACCAAATCAGACCTTCTTCTGAAGCTCTTTCACCGCCTCTAATGGCTTCAAAGAGCTCGGCCCACCTGTGGCTCCACTCAGCTCGACGGGGTGAAGAAGAGTGTCATTAATGTTATTCGAGGCCCCCCGCCCCTCCCCCCCCAAGCACATTTCACTTAGAGCGGGGAAGTTATCGGCACGTCTGAGGAGGTCAGCTGTCTCATTCACACAGTCGCATTAAATCTTTAATCCCAACCTCAAAGCTGAGGTGGTTAACGCTGCAGTTTAATGGATTCGCATGACAACTAAGAGTCGTTTCTATGACGAGCTCTCAAACGAAGCAGGAAGCCCGGATTGAGATGAGTTCTGGAGCCGGAGGCTATAAAAAGTGAGAAAGCCTAGTGTGCTAACAGGATGAGGAAAAAAATATTGGGATAATGCTATGATGATTTTATTTTTTTTGGCTTGGAGCATTAAAAGAAACTTGATGAAGCATCACTTAGTCATCTTGAAGACGAGTCTGTATTGTGTGGCAGGGCTTTAAGACCAGTCTCCACCGCAAGGTGGCTCAAACTGTGATCTACGGCAGGGGCGACAAATCTTCAAGATCTCGAGGATCTTTGATGGATTTTTGATGAGTTCATGAACATGTGCATGTTATAGGCTGCAGAAAGCATGCGCTTTGGGAAGAGACGGGCTTATACCCACACCAATCTGAAGAAAGACTCGGGATCAGATGGGGTTTCTGATTGAAAATTCCCGGTTGTTCTTGATTTATTTTTGTGTGTGTGTGTTGTTTCGTTACAAAAACAGCCAATGGCACCAACGTGTGGCCCCACATGAAAACGACATCACTTTCAGCATCTCCGTCCGTTTCTGTGTAAATTAAAAAAAAATCGCCACATAAATGTGAAACTTTCTTATATGAAAGCACAAAAACGATGCATTTTAACTTGAAACGTCGTCATGTAAACGGGGCCTGCATTTGGCTGAGTGCCCCTGAATTTGACTCCCCAGATTCAGGATGTATTCAGTCCAACAAGCAGCTGTAAAGTCTATAAGATGAAAGCTAAAGCTTTAGCTTTAGTTAACTTAAACTTTCCCCACAACCAAAAACCAATCCATGTCTGCCAGCCAGGCTTACTGCTGCCACCCAAAGGACAAAAGTGACATTACGTCAGTCCCAGGCTGGTGTCCGGTTAGGGTGTGAATTCCAGTTTTCTGTAAACATAGAAAAGTGACCCTAAGTAGGAACATTTCAAAGAATAATATGCAGATCCCAGAAGGGATATGGAAAATACAAAGACTGTTTAAAAAAATATGGCTGATGGGTTATCTTTTTTTCCCCAAACAATCCTAAACCGCCTAAATGTAGCCAATCTCCTGGAGATGTCAGGAGGTCTGCCATGACTTCTCTTCTTCTCCTCGCTGTCATTCGAGGAACACCTTTTGGATAGTAGGGTGATGGTTTGGGACATCTCCATCACAGAATAAAGGAATGTTGTCATCGCTGGCTGCGCTCTCTTTGCAGGGCTTATCAGAGACGACTTCCAGTATTTTGGAGTCAAAAAGGATGGAGTGAGTACAATCAACACTGACTCCTTTCAATCAAACCTTCGACCCACCACACGACACCAAACAAAAGACATCAGAATACGAGTTCCTTGGTTTCCAACACGATTTTGCAAATCTTTAATGAACTCTTCATGCACTCAGTTCTGATGCGCATCCTACAAATGCATGCTCATATAAATGTTTCGAACAGTTTAGAATTCAGCAGCACTTTACTTTTTTGGCAATATGGTTAAAGTTAACCGCTCGCTTGTTTAAGTGCACCAACAACTGCACCACAGCTTAATGTTCCGTTGTGTGCATACTAGTATCATGGACTTTCTGAGATGATTTCCTTGGAACATTTCATTTCAACCTGTTACTGTGGTTTGATTGACATATCCATTAGCTGCCCATGCCGGAGATAGCTTACTTCCAATCCTCAGCCAGTTTCAGCTGATATTGTACTGCAACCATAGTGGAAATCGATTATTTTTGCAAAGAACTCAACTTGAACAATTAGCCCATAGTCCCATGATATCAACTGAGAAAACTACATTGACTATTGTTTCTTTCTCATGTAAAAATCAGTATAAACACATAGCAATTTCTCCATTTGAGAAAACAAGGCAATGCAATCGGCTGAAAGGTTCCAAAGCCTCTTAGTGGTTTCTTATTCCCAAACTTTATGAACAAATCTGCTCCCAGCTCCAGTAACGTGACCTTTCATTCTAGTTAACATCGAAATCTATACAACAATACAGCCAACAAGCAGGTGGCTGAATCAGAAAGCCGGAGTGACTTTGAAATGTCAAAACAAGCTGGAGTAAGTAAATGAAACAGCCTTACCTTATTTGTCGGCTGCGGATTCTTTATTGAACAAGAGTTGGTGTCGAACTCTGTGTCATTGTCACAAGCCTGACGCAGCTCTGGTGGGCATCAGCAGCCAATAAAGAGGGTGGGAGTGCTTTTGTAACGTTGTTTCCCAACAGATTAAACTCCCGGTGTCACTAACTGTGGCGCACCTTCATCTCCCTCCGTGACACCTGAGCTTATCATGACTCGGTTCCTGAGGCTTTAGCAGAGGTCGGGTCCGGACAGGTGGGAACCCACAGAGTGGTCTTTGTACCCGAGGGGGCGGGGTCAGTGACCCGGGGCTCGACCTGGTCTTATCTGATCATCCCCGAGGGTTCAGATCAATGAAGGAGGGGCAGGGTTTAATAACGGGGGGGGGGGGGGGGGCTGATAATGCAGCTTTGTGTAGGGCAGGTGCATCTGTAGGGGGAGGACGTGCTGATGTTTACGTCTCATCTCACATCATACACAGGAAGTGGATCACATTTCAGCGAGAGGAACAACAGTGCTAAAGACTACCCTAAATATATTAAGATGACCTTTTTCTAATAGGCATCACAGGTCAAAGGTTTACTGTTTCTCTTTCCTGCAAAGTCTTTGGGACCATAAATCAGTTAGTGATCCATGTTTATCTCATTTGAGCTGTTTCCTTCCTTCCTTGTTCCAGGCAGGTACCACAATAACATTTCCTCCAACGGTACAGAGATGAAGCTCGACTTTTGTACAAATTGCTGCGATCATAATAAGAAAATTTGTTTTCTTTTGATGCCCTTCACCTCCGATTTTTGGAACAATATTTGAAAGCGTAATTTATCTTTACTCTTAAAAAACTCTTCACGCTGCCCTGAAACCGCGTGTAAACGAATCAACACTACGAAATCGAACCCATTTGGAAATTGGAAAGTGTGAAACATTCATTTCCTGTTGCTAAGAGGTGACTACAAGCGGATTTTCAGCTATGTTGACGTTGTAGAGTTATTTTGCAATCCAAAAGAGAATCACCACCTGCGAGACAATCTTAAATAGAACAGCATAAAATAGTGTGATAGTCATCTCGCAGTGTGGAAAAACAAAACTATTCGAATGTAAGAAGAATCATTCATAGAAATCGTACACACACACACACACACACACACACACACACACACACACACACACACACACACACACACACACACACACACACACATTAAAGACCTCTGCTGTAAGAAAAGTACAGTCATGCTGATTTGCTTGAAAAGGAGCATCAGAGGGAGAACAAGTATCTGGTTGTTTATTGATTTGACACACAAGAAAAACAAAGTCTCTTCCTACATGCAGATTTTTTTTATTTTTTTCAAATTCTTGACACTTTTCTGAACCCAAAATACGTCATAAACAGTCTGGGTTTAGTTCAGGATTCCAGATTTTGTAGTTCAAACTGATATTAGATCTTTTTAGTTAAAAAAGAAAAAAAAAAAAGGTGATTGAATAACATTGCAGGTTGCAACGATGAACAACAAAGTTTGATAAAACATTTTAAAAAAAGTTGCACATTTTGAATAAATATTTATATGTTTAAGATGAACCCACTCAGATTTTAAAATCTCCCTCAGATTCAGTGTCCATGACTTCCTCTGGATGTTCCAGAAGTTTGTAGTTTGAATCTCTCTCCGTTTCAATTTGCCTCCGCCTCGGTCACAGTTTATTGCACATCTTTTTCAGGCATCTCTGTTTCAGATCTGTGGAAGGAGAAGCGCAAACAAGTGACAGAAACTCGCAGAAGCAAAAAAAATTAATAAATAAATAAATAAAATGTTGAGAAACCAGTAAATACTCATTTACACAGGTCAGGTGTGTAACAACCAATGATGGAATCATTTGGCCTTTTCCAATGTAATAAAATCCCATGAGATAATAACTTGCCAGTAGTGTGATAAGACGATCCATCCATTTTATCATAAAAGCATTTTGCCAATAATAAAACACTTTTTGCATGATTGAAGTACCAAAAAAAAAATTATTATTCTTTCAAAAAGCAAAACTTTTTGTCAATAATGGACAAAGACCAAAATATTTCTTGGAAACAAAATCTTTTTTTGCAGGTTTTCTGCAGTTTGTTTGTCAAAAACAGGCAAAGTGGATGAGTTTGTCGTCACAGTCATTCAGCGAGGATTCATAGGTCATCGACTTCATGACATTCAGGAGAGCCAAAATTATTCCGTTATGAGTTCTTGCAAGGTGCGGCAAGAAAACGGCACAATAATGTGGTGAATATTTACATTTTTAAAGAGATTATTGGTTGTGTTTTGAATGTTTTTGTTAAAAAGCTGCAATCTACTCATGTCATGGACGAGTTTGTTTCTCAATTTTGTTTTCATGAAACTACAACATCTACAGTGTAAGGACCTTTAGCACCTTCATTTCTTTCTATGAGGTCAATAGATTCGGTGTTTAGTGGTTCCTGAGTACTGTTTTCATACTGTGAAAATTAACTATCTTTCTCAGGAGGTTATACCAACGGATCAAAGCATTTTTACTACTACTTAAACTACAAAGGCCCAGAAAAGCCACTGACTTGCTGTCCATCAAAGTATAACGCTGAACGCGTCTTTGATTCGCTTGTGTGTCATGAAGCACCTCAGATCATCTGAGAAAATAACAAGACAAATACAAGCTGAAGCAGCATTGAAACAAACATCCAGTTGATCTGAAGTCGACTGAAACTGGTCTTTTAAAATCCAACTCTTTGTATTTAACCATCTGAGCGATTTGACCGTTTCTTTTCCCGCGGTGCCGTCGAGCGCTTTGAACTGCCTCGTGTCACAACGAGGTTTATGTGAATAAACTTGAAGACTTTAGGACATGCAGCGGCTCACAGACCTGGTGGAATATATGACAGGAAAAACAAGCGAACTCTGTGCTCTTTTGGTGTACTGCAATAATGTCGTTATTGATTTCACTTTCAGAAGTAAAGATTGCAAACGGGTACATTTATGTTAATCGCACTCCCTAATGAGCTCCTGTTAAAAAAAACGTATCTGGTTAAAATCCTATTAATTATCCAAATAACACCATAGATAAACCGCGTCTTCTGTTTCGTTGGTGGTAATTGGACCGATTTGGACTCATGTGAAACTGCAGCGTCGGTCGCTGATCCATCCGAGGCTTTCTTAATCGTCGCTACACTCACTACTTCTCACGTCAATTTCTAATCAACTCCGTCTGAGACTAAAAATACCCACGGAGGTCTAATTAGAGCCGGAGGACTGATATGACGGCGTGTTGAGTCCTCTCTGCGGCCTGCTGGCGGCTCCGGCGTGTCAGATGCTGCAAGAGAGAGAGAGAGAGAGAGAGAGAGAGAGAGAGAGAGAGAGAGAGAGAGAGAGAGAGAGAGAGAGAGAGAGAGAGAGAGAGAGAGAGAGAGAGAGAGAGAGAGAGAGAGAGAGAGAGAGAGACGGCTCCTTCACGACCTCTTGAGCCCATTAGGCCCCTGCAGAGCTGCTGCTCTAATGAGCGCTGATACCGGCGCCCAGAAACACTGCTGACACCTCGCCATCAGTGCAGGTGAAAGATGAAGCGGATTCCCCAATTATTTTTCATTCAAACGCTGGTTTTTGACGGCACCGACATAACTTCCTCTTCAAAAGTGGAGCACTCTTCAAATCCTGTTTGATACATTCAAGGTGTAGGTTTGGTTTCAGCAAATTTTAAATCAAAGGGATCCACTTGTTGCATTATTTTGTGTTTGCTTTGTTCTTTACTATTGAGGAAACGCCTGATAATTGACTTCAATTTATATTACAATGCTCACCATATAATCTGAAATTTGTACTGTATAAAAGACAGTCCCAAATCAGGAGTATATTGTTTACATAGAACCGCATCAGGTAGAGTTCCAGCACCGTCATTTGAAAGAAGTTGACCTTGAACCCAGGTCGGGAGCATGCATGCATGCAAGAACGCATTTCTTTTGCAACCTTTATGGTTTAAGACTGTTCTTACAATGTTTTTTGCTATTTTATTGAATCGAGTGCAATCAACATTAAAATTAAAAACTGGCAACATGGGAGAGTGAAATCTGCAGTTTAAATGAATTTCATCATGTGATCTTTTATTTTTATTTTTTTTAAAGAAATCTGCTGCTGAGCCCTGCTGAACACTTTTGTAAAGAGTTTAGGCTTCAGATATACACAGGACTTACAGGCTCCTGAACTCTTTTCGACTTTTAAACAAAACAATGTGACGTTTGAATAACAAGACGTTATAGATGTGTTAACTATTGAATAAACACTCTTGAGGTTTTTTAAATAAACTTCATAGTTAGTTACTGTTTATAAAAATAGTAAAATGAACTCCTCTTACTCTCTGGACCTTTACAAGAACGACACAACTCACACAACACACACGACACAACAAAAAGAAAGTCTATCTATGATCATTATTTTAATAAGAAATGTCCTGATCGGTGTGGCAGTGTCAGATTGTATCTGAGTTTTGTGTTTTAATTGACTGTTGGTCAGTAAATTCAACTTTTGGAAGATGTTTTGAAACAGCCATGTCAACATATTCGCAAAACCAGTCTTTTAAGTCAAGAGGTGAAAGCATCAGAGTGTCGTTCAATACAAACCGTTTCCATGTAAAAGTCATGTCATTTTGAATAAGATATAACCCAAAAGTTTTGGGAGAAGTCGATTCTCAATCTTTAAAGATTGGATCGGCGGCCAAAATTTCGGGATCGGGATAATTTTAAGAAGCTTTTCTGTAGTATCTTTTTTTTTAAAGAAATCAAGATATACTCATGAGGGAAGACACACTGAGGGATATAGAGCAAACTCTATCAAAAGTGGATCACATCAACTGGGTGGTATGTGTGAGATTTTCCTTTTTTGAATTGCCCGAGGTCTTGTTATGGGAGTCGTCATCACCCAGAAATCACATCTATCCTAGTTAAAACATGTGTATTAGTGCTGGACCTCAGTTGAAGAATTGATTTAAAGACAAATTAACCGAGAATGGATATGTGCGAATACCAGGTAATGATTTATGATTTATGATCTGTTCAAAGCTCAGTACATTTAGTTTTTCCATACGATTTTAAGACACTTGAGCTTAAAGCTTCTACAATATGTTATTATCCTATCAAGTCTCACTAAGCTTCCCTTGTGAACAGGAGAGAGAATCTCGCTGGTGATGTGGATTAACTCCGACATGTCTCCCAGAGTTTGTCACAACGGCTGCTACTGAACAGCCAATCGATCGCGTCTCTCTCTCGCTCTCTCTCTCTCGCTCTCTCTCTCTCGGTCTCTCTCTCTCGCTCTCTACGGCTGACTTACTTCTGGAGAAGGAGACTCTGCGGACCCGCCGACACACCTCAGACGTGTGTTTTTCATACCAGAGGTGGCTGTCGTCACAGTATCTGGGAGACACGAGCACATCGTAGACAGACAGCTGAGCTTCAGTTCAACCAAGTCATCCACAAAGAGCAAAGGAAAGATATCCTCATCTGCCACTTCGTCTTTAAAGAACTGAAATGGTTCTAAGGATTAATGAAACATTGGTAGTTTTTTGTTTTTTTTATAGGTCTTTTGATTAAAAAACAACATTTATCTTTATGCATGGGATTTTCTTTCTAAATAGACTCATTTAATAACAATGTGATGAACTGTGCCTGAATCCAGGACGGTGAATTTATCGTTGTGGCAGTTCTCCGTGTTTACATGAGATCCAGTACTGAGTCTCCAAAAGTACTTCTGTCTCTCCTATCTGACACTCATGAGCTACCGGCAGCTCCCCAAGAGGTGAAAGATAAAACAACAAATGTGATTCTTCATTCTATAAATAGGTTTAAATTCACATCCAACCAAAATGAGATGTCCCGCCCCCTATAGAGATACAAGTGTTTGTCAACAAATTGTCAATTAAACATTTACACTGTGTAATTCAAAAATAATTAATACAATAACTTCCCTTTTTTTCAAAAAGTTTTGTTCTATTTCACAATGAAATACTGAAAATATTTGAAATCTTTAAGAATGCACTGTGCATATCTTTGTGTAATATCATTTTCTTTCTGAAGTATTAAAAAACATCTAAATGTACGAAGAAATGCAAGAAAAAGAAAAAAAAAATAAAATAAAATACAACTTACACATGCAATTTCATTTAAATTAATATACAGATTATGTGCCGATATTAACACATTTTCTCTGCATTTTTTTAATCTGAAAACAAACATACTCAGTTGTTATTTTTTATTTCATAAATGTTTTTTCCCCCAAAATAATTATGTAAATCAATGTCACTAAACATGCTCTCAAACAATTTCATTTAACTTCAAGTATTTAGATAAGTAATAAAAGGATGGTGACCCCCTGCTGTAAACTATACTGGTTTTAAATCATTTAAAGTATCAACCTTTCATCTTTAAATTCTTAAAAGGGTATTTCTTCATTTTCATAGTGTTTCTTACTCCCCCACAGCGCTGCTGTCGTGTTGGTGAACATGGTACGTTTTAGAAAATAGAAATGTGAGATAACCTTCAGCTTGTAATCATTTTCTTTCTTTTTCAACATGATTCATTTTCCATAAAATGTCATTAATAGACAAAAATCAGTCCCTTTAATGGCTTTAATTTTGACTTCATAATGTCCTCGTTGCTTCTTTCTCATTCAGCTCATTTTCTTTTCTTACCCTTCAACATTATCTATTTTAAACCCGCTGTCCACTCGTCCTCATGCAGAGAGAGTAATCTGTTGAAAACCTTTTCATGCGTGTCTTCTGGCTGAATGGTCTGCAGAGGCACTGGGAGAAGAACTTGCAGAGCTCGAGGACGCAGGGCTGCAGCTTGTGCGCGCTGACGGTAGTCGTGCCGCCGTCGATGGCGGGCTCGCCGGTCAGCTCCGGCATTCTCCAAGGACAACCTCTCAAGAGACGGGGGCGAGATGTCACGTCAGTCAACACACGGCTCTGTTTCAAACCTCTGCTTTTTAAAAAAAAAAAAAAAAAAAAAAAAAAAGAAGAATCAAGAGCACAACCTGCCTCATTAATTTGTGCCCAACAAAGAGGAGAAGACAAAGATGATCGGTAATGATAAAACAAGCACATTATAATTAACCTCTGAACGCGCTCGGTGGTGATTCGGAGATATTATGCGGAGACAAACTCAGCCTCTCAGCCAGCCTTCAAACAAGGTCATCATATTTACTTTGCATAATGACGTTACAGGATTTAAATTCCCAACACAGGACTCACCGGAGCCCGTGCATTTTAATCATAGCTAATCTACTGGCAGGTAGGAAGGCTCCCGGTTAACATAAAAACCCACCTCCAAAAGGTATTTTGATTAAATGCTCGCCCATATCCTTTGCATGTCTGATTTTTGCGCAGCCTTAGTCATGGTGACATGAGGGCAGGAAAAGATTCGACAAATGAAACAGAAAATGACTTTTGATGCTGGACTGCGATTCTCGTTATTCGCAAATCACCAACAAACAGCTCAGATGTAAAAAAAAATAAATCTACGCTGCTGCCACAAGACGGTGAATGGAGGGGATCTGCACGAGTGAATCCCACCCTGAAAGAGGAAGGAAGAGCTGAGAAGACTAGCCCAGATGGATATTCACTCAGAATCTACTCACCATGCCACGCAGCAATAAAAGCATCACACCTGCTTTTAGCTCAGTGGGACCTTTGTTAGTTTACTTCAACAGGACAATGATGCTCTGTGAGGACTTTTTGAGCCAGAGGCAGAATGACAGTCCGCACAATTACTCACTTCAACCCAGCTGAGAATCCAACTTTCAAAGCTCTTTGTTACTTTTTTTTATTAGAAGGCTTCTTTTGTTTTTAGGAAGAAGGCACACATGGTTAATCCGATGACTTCTCTGCATTTAACCCATTACATTCATATGAGCAACAGCTGGTGGGGGTCAAGGGTCTTGCTCAGGGAGCCACTGGTCAGCGGCGAGATTCAAACCTGCAAGCGTAATATTTTGTTCCGTGTAATGTCAGTAGAACAATTGCAGGTGTTCTTGCCTGCAGCATCATTAAAACCCCATCACATTATGCTACAGTGAAATGATCTCATCTGTGCAATCCAGCATCTGCTAACCATGCAGAACGGTCTCACGATGCTTTACGTGGCAGTGTGGATAAGTATTTGTGGCGTGCCACAGGAGGAAGCGCCTCCCCGACTGAAACCTCTTCACCGCGAATCATCTAATTTCTAAGTATCAATGCGAGCCGCAGGATGAGCTGGCAAAGTGTAGAAATAACTAAGAAAATGTGCAGCGATTTGATAAAACACCACTTGAGATGCAACGCTGAGGAGGAAACGGCAGCGGCGATCGCAGCCGAGCGACCAGTGGTGCTGCGGCGAGCGCGTGCTACCTGACGACTAGCAGCAAGCATCAAGGTCATACTATGAGGGTGAAAACTAACCAGGCAGATTGGATGTGAGCCTTTTCAGGACATAGAAGAAAGATTGTGTTGTCTGTATTTATTGGCCATTTTGTTATCCTTATTCAATTCTGATTGCGATTCAATTTGTATGTGGACGCTAAAGTAAAATAAGTTTGAGACGTTTCCGTCTATTTGATCCCGCGTGGACAGCATCAACTGACCACCAGCAAAGCTGAGTTGTGGAATATTACCAAATGATATAGCCTAGATGTAAAGTTGTTGTCCTCCAATGTCATGATTAGTGGTTTCATTCTCTGGTACATGTGCCAAACTTCAAGTTTCTCCCAAAGGGATGTGAGCGCCATGCATGGTTGTCGTCTCCGTTGGCGTGTGAATGTGTGCCAGAGTGGAGGAATATGAGTAAAGCACTTTGTGATGGCTGCCGGTGGCGTTTTTTCACCCTAGAAATATCAACACATTTGCATCTAAAACAGCCGGTGACATGTCGTAAGCTTATTATCACAGCAACTCATAAACAGCTAAATACACAAGCACTGTTCTTACGTGAGGTCAATGGTTTTGACTACGATAATTGCAAAAACAAAAAGGGATATAAAATTGTCTCTTTCTGTTCATTTGCATTTTTATTTTCCGCTCATCTGTCCCAAAATCACCCGTTAAAGTTCTTCATTTACGAAAAGGTGAAGACAAAAGCAGCTTGAAATGATCTGCTGAGGTAACGGAGCCAAAACACAGATCTCAACCATTTACGGGACAATGAGCCGCCGCCTCCTCCTCCTCCTCCCGCTGCCGCGGCGGCGTGTGCGCCCTAGAGACAAACAACACCATTTACAGGGTAAAACACAAGCGGGCGCACGTGCATAGAAACACACGCACACAAACAGGCACACACCGAGAGTGCAGACATGTGCAGCTGGGCGACAAACGATCATGTCACCGCACACTAATGACTCAGTGACAAATTGCATAGGACGCTCAGGCCGTCGGTTGGTTGCTAGGCAGAAGTCAGAGCTGGAGGAAGGGACGCCGTCTGCTCCAGCTACTGTTTCTATGTTGTCATGTGACTGCCATCTAGTGGTTTCAATAGTGAAATTTTTATGATATGTTAAACACTCATCCTTGAGGGTAAAAAGAACAATGTGTTTTATTACATCCGTCTATATTAATCTTTTATATTAACTGTGAAATTCTGTACTGGAAATAAGTTGGATTGGTGTGCATTTGCATGTTGCACTGAAGTCCTCGGATTCTTCTTGACATGGTGTTCCAAGGACAAGAGCATGTCAGGGTTTGATTTTAGTAAGCGCTGAACAATTTTCCACTTTTTTCAGTCATGTCACTGGAAACATATGAAAAGAGCAGCGGGTGGAAGAAGTGACAGTTACCAGTTCCCGCAGCTCTTAACGGTCAACATCATCGCAGGACGGAGCTGTGATTCAGCGCCAAAGGGTACAAACCCGCATACATGCACCAGTTCAGAAGAAACGTTTATATCAAGCCTCATATATAACATAAAAAAGAAGTTTAAGAAAAAAGTGCAGCCTCTCATATCAGATCAAACACCTTCAAGGAAAATGATCCATTGACAGGTATTTTTGGTCATTTTAATTAGTGAGATGTACCTTTGAGTTCTTGCAATTAGATTTTTTTGCAGCCCGTGTTCTGAGTTATGTCCTGTCGTCTGCATCCTCTCCTCCTAAAATTATATCCGAATATATATACATACCTGTATATACTTTTGTATAAGGGGAAAAATAAATGCCAGTCTTTGAGCGTGAAGACAAACACTGAATATTTGCCCCAATTTGCTTCCAACCTTTGCGGCTTCAGATCCATCAAAGCGTTCACATAAATGGGGGGGTTTGGGGTGCCTGCGTTGCCATGGTTACTATCTCGTGCAGGGCCTTCCTTCTTTTCACTCCCCGTGCTCGAACACACACAAACAAATTACACACCTCTTCCCGGGGCTACAATTGAATCGTCGGTCGCCGGCGTGTCCAGAAATGACAGTGGATTGATCTGATGCGATTACGGCTGCTTCAGTCGGGAGCCGAGCCGCTTCTCCGCGGACGAACAGAGCGGCGCCGAAGCGCCATGCTTTTTGCATTATTGGTCGATTATCGATAGTTTGCCTGACGCTCACGTCAGTGGAGACTAAAAGACGACCTCGGATTAGAAACAGGCCCAAAACTTGAGCAGTGAAGTCAGTGACGCGGTTCTGCACGACAGCAGCTGTCACTTTTCTGTGGGAGGCTGAGAATAGATGGGTGGTTCAGATATCTTGTCTCCAAAAAGTAGCGTTCACTTTATTTTTCATGAAGCTTTACAGTTATTTTGTTGAGAGCACATTGTAATTGGTTTGGACTCTCGTGGAGCAAACAAACATCCACCTCTCCCTCCTCCTGTGCAGGGTCTCCACCTCTATTAGAAGCCATTTATGGTTCGGTGTTTTGCTCAAGGCCACTTTGGATTTGAAGATGGCCAGCTTTACCTGCTGAACCTGCAACCTTCCAACTGAAAGAAGACCATCCTGCCGAGCCACAACCGCCCCCTGTGAGTAAACCCTCTTTTCCTGAGACAGGAAAGACGAAGTAGCCGATTAAAATCTTTACCTGGTTTTTCTGTTTCCAGAGGCCTGACGAGAGTCGTCGTTCTCCAGACAAGCGGCGCCGCCGTCGTTCGGGCCGCCGTCGGAGCAGCCGTGGGTCTTGTGGGATGACGCGTGGGAGTCGTGCGCCGCGTCGTCGTACCCGCTGCAGTTTTCAGCCGTGTGGTGAGAGCCGTGGGCGTCACCGCAGTTGCTGGAGGCGCGCTCGGAGCTGCCGTCGTTGGCGATGCGGCGCTGGTCGTTTGTGCTGAAGTGGCGGCTTGTGGTGAAGTCGTGATTTTCTCAGTGTGCGTTTGGGATGTTGTCACGGCTTGTGTCATCACGGTTGTTGTCGTCACGGCTTGCGTGGGTCTTTGAGACGTCGGGGCTCCGGTCGTGTCTGGCCTCTCGGTTGCGGTTCGACTCGGCGGCGTGGCGTCCACGGGCTGTTGGGCCGTCGCGAGTGGCTGAGCTGCCATGACCGTCTCTGTCTCTGTTGCTGCTGCTGTTTTGTCCACAGGCGCTGGTGAAGCTGATCACACACATACAAGAAAGAAAAACTTCAACACAGTCATCAGCACTGGTGAACTTGTTATAAGTGGGACAAAATCCGTGAACTAAATGTCTAACGGAGTCCATGATTACAACATTAAATCATATTGAAAATATGTTTGTACAGAAAGAAAGAAGATTGTTCTTGATGTTTTTGTTTTTTCCTATTAATTGGCCGAGTTCAAACAACTTCAAAGTAAATTGCCTAATACACTATTTTCTGTCTTTATCTAACATATCAATTAAAACAAGGAGTGTGCTGGTAGAATAATAAGTTAATGACTCGTTGAACCTTTTTTTTTTTTCAAAGCAAAAATGTTTTTCTGACAGAGTACAGATTAGCGGAGACCTGACATTTAAATTTGCTTCTCAAATAATAAAAAATCAACTCGCATGTACATAACGTTCCACTGTCAGTGGCTGCAACAGCAACCGGGTTAGATAATAGTTCTATATGAAAGAATTGTACTTGTGTGTGTATTTGTCAGCTGTACAAAAGACAGATGGATGATTAAATATCCACGACCACAAACCATCTCATGCAAATGCTTTCTACATGATTGGTAAGTATTCCTTTTTATTTTTAAACTCCATTTTGATTTAGTTTCCATCCTTCTATTTATCTTCATCAAACTTTGTCCAGGGTCATGGGAGCCGATCACAGCTGACGATAAGCTGCTGACCCCCTGGACGGGTCACTGATTCATTCATTACAGGACAAACACAAAGAGACAGTCTCAAACACTCATATTCACTCCGACGGGGAATTTAGAGTCACTGATTTGCTTCAAATCATTTCAAGACTGTGGAAGGACACTGGAAAACATATAGAAGACACACGTGTGAACAAGATAAACCTGCCCAAAGAGGAGGGACCATTTTAACCAGGAGACAGTACTACTGTACTATTGTAAATGTATTTATTACAAATCAAGTCGGTTTAGAAAATACTTTATTAGTCCCAGGAAGGATATTTCTTTGCTGTGGTGCAGACTATACCTGATGGAAATGTCTATATTTTTTACATTATTACTACAATCTCAACATAAAGCCAATTTGAATTATACTTTCTGGAACAAAATACAGTAAAATGTCCCCAAAAAGAAGCGTCTCCTGTAACTGTTGCATTTTGCATGTTTTTACAAACTGATGTTAGTTTGCTATCTTTCATGACAGCATCAGCGATGTCTCAGCTCAGGTCTCAGTGTTTTGTTGTGTCCGCTACTCTTAAGAAATATGTTTAAAAAAATGACGTTAAAAACACATTATTTATTTTAATTTCGTTTACCTTACAACTTGCTCGGTGGTTTCGCGGGCCAGTTTTGGCCCAGGGGCATTATGTTTGATACATCTGATCTAAAACTATATATTCTAATATCTATGTGTGTGGATCTAAAACAGATGTGGGGTAGATAAGATCTTTGAAGTTTTTTTTTTTTTTGCGTAGAATGTAATTCTCGTAAGTGAAAACCTTTTTTAGACCATATGATCGGATTGCAGACAGGACGCAAAACTAAGTTTCTACTCGCGTCGGCATATGCACCAGACCATATTTCTGCTCTATCAAAAATGATCCCGGACATTATTAGATGCCAACTCCCTGTCAAACGCCTGTCAGACTCCACAGCGGGAGGAATAAAAGGAGGCGGACCTCCTGCGGAGACTCACCATGAGCGGTGGCGTGGACTCTGCTGGTTAACACCGAGCTCATCCCAGATGGAGACATGTGACTCAGATTGGTGGGCAGTTGGTGCCATTCTGAAGTTTTAAATAGACATTGGGAGACGAGAAATAGAGGACGACCCAGTGTCCACGGTGATGACAGCAGATGCTTGAAAGACTTTGTTTTTTTTTATCTTTAAATAAAGGAGCGGATTTACTCACCAATAGGGAATCTGAGGGAGGAGACGTTTGCCACTTTGGAAGCAAGAAAGTTTAAGGGGAAGCAAGAAAAGAAGAAAAGTTGTACAAAGTGAGTGGAAATACTCACACTATGATTCCATTTCACACTATGTATCACATTTGACTTGTTTTTGGCTTTAAGAGTATTTCCTTCAGTGTGCCATTCAAGTCATTTATCATTGAAATGATGTAATCTACTTCATTACTTTCAAAATAAAGAGCTGCAACAATTTTAATGAGTATTTAAGGCTTCTGACCCCCTTAAGTCGACTCTTTTAACAAGACAGTCATTCGTCCAATCAAAAGTTGTTAAAATAATCCACTATTGTGGAGAAAAATTCATATAGCAAGTATCTGCTATTACTGATCCGGTCAAATGCCATGAAAAAGCAAAATATGAGTACAGGTGTAAGACTATTAAAAATATTAGCAAGAGTTGCTTAAGTAGATGTATTTCTATTACATTTGTTTAAAAAAAAAAATGCACGTCATTAAAAAACAAAAAGAGCCTTGTAACAGAAAAGTTTGTCTTATATTCAGAAAGATGCAATAATAAGTGTTGCTTGAGTAGAGAGCACGTTCTATTGTTACTTTAACTTACATTAGTTCGGGGAGGCATTGAACACGCCTTTTTGTCACGTCACATATAATCAGCCTCATGTGGAAATCTTTGTTCACATTTTACAAAACGATATTGGCTTATCTGTCTTTCTGATCTGAAAGGTGAAATCCATTCACAGCTCGGTGGTTTTTCTTTTCTTTTTTTTACTCTTTTCAGAGAGGAACGTTTTGCAATGAATCTGACAAACCTGGATATGTTCATGTTCATTTTTAGATGCTTTAGCACATGTCCTAATGAATCCATTTTTTTTCCCTATTAATGAATAAACAAAAGGCCTTTGCGAGAGCGCGAACCACTTCCCCACCGCGAGGCCGTTTTTATATGTATGCAGACATAATTAAATACAGGCATAATAGAAAAGGATTCACTGTCACAATCATCAACAAATCAAAAAGCTCAAAAAATTCAGTCCAGCATCTCGAGCGCACAGCCACCTATTCTATTCTATTCTATTCTATTCTATTCTATTCTATTCCCGCGCTGCCATCTGCTGCTGGGCGTGCCGCTCATCATCAGTGGATGAAGTGAACAAACCTCGGTGTGGACCTTCCACGATGGTCTGGTTGAAGAGTGGTGTGATGGAGCCGACGTCCCACAGCTCAGGCACCTGCCTGCCTGGAGACACGAAACACAAACAGCGGCAACATCATCATCGTCGTCTGGGTCGTCATCATTATCACTCGTTTGCGCAACAGGCCTGAGACTTTCTATAGCGTTCCCCTTTCGTCATCACCCCTTTTGGCCCCTGGAAGAAGTTGTGTTGCACAAAGTCACACAAATCAAGTGATCACACATGTTCTTTCCTCCAAGTTGAAAATCCACAGGAAGTGGTTCAGAATCCTTCTTGCCAAAACAGAAAGACTCAGGGGGAGTTTCTACCACTCAGGGCATTTAGACATCTGAACCAGGACTTCTTTATGCCTGTTGTTTAAATGCGTAATTGTACATGTACATGACACATTGCACACACTTGTTTGATTTTGTTGTGTTGCATAAATATTTGCTGATATGTATCTGCACTCTCCTTCTGTTTGCTTATTTTTTTCCTGTCTCATTTAAACATGTTTACTTTATTGCACGTCCTTGGGGTGACTCATTTTACAACACATTGTATTTGTGTAACTAGTGAGTGATAAATAAACCTCTGAAATCTTGAAAAAAGTGTGTCAAGAAGAAAGAAAATCAGCATTAAAAACAGACGTGATCTGACTGAATTCAACTTTGAGAGCCATGTGACACACGGAACAATATAAACCTTGATATCCTCACTGACACATCTACATTGAAGCAGTGTGAAACTGAGGTGTGTTCAAATGAAAGTGTAAAACCTGATGGGGTGGGGGGGGCTCTACTCACCCATTTTACCTGCCATCACACATATGTAGATACAGTCGGAGTTATTCCTCTGGCTTACTGAGGCACAGAAGAAGAAAACACGACGTGAGACGCGATACAAACGCTCAGAACACAGAGCACACCATTATTGTGAATCTCCACCCACCTGATACGATGGAGGCAGATTTAAAGAGCTCTTGGAGGTAACTCGTGGAGTTTCCCATCACGTCCAACAGTATGGCCGTGAAGTCTGGAGAAAAAGATGGAAAATCACATTGTGAAGAACAAAACTCTCTGTTGCTGAATCTTCATAAGCAAAGCAGCAGGTTTCCTGCCTGTCAGGTCGTTGGTGTCGTTGGTGACACAGTAACAGAATCGTCGTCTGAACATGTCGTTTTCTATACTTCTGATGTTGGAAACTACGAAACACAAAGCACAGCAGAAACATTGAATATTTAGAGAAAAAAAAATTTCATGTGAAGTTTAAAATATCAATCATGTCTGCCTCACATTCAAAGGAGACAATACCGTGCCTCATCTTTGTTTATAAAAAAAATAAATACATTTAAGTTGTGATGCTTAATTATTTTGCCCTTTTAATGGAGTCTATATGATTCCATTTGATAGCACTGTTGAATTTGTTGTATTGTATATATTTTATTATTGCCTTCTTGATGCCATTTATTATTCATAACTATTATCAGACTGTAAATCTCTATCATCATGTGTCACTCATCATTTTTGAGCTATTTATATACTTCGGAAGTGGTTTTATCTGAACTAAACTGCATGAAAGAAGCTTTACATATAGAGTTGGATGAAAAAAGTTGTACAGTAGGTAGTCTGAAAAGGGTGGGGAGAAAGTTTCCTTTATTATTTCAGACAAAACTCATCAAGAAAAATAAATAAGAAGAATTGGAAACTGTCAGTTATTTAGTTACAAAAAATAAAAAAATTTTAATGAACTTGCCATAAATGAAATGAAGATTTTTATAAGGATTCAGTTTCTAAAATTAAGTTTCGGGCTGTGGAATAGTTTGAGTTCTCTCGCCTCACAATGACAAGGCCGTGAGATTTCTAATTAACAGACTCTAACAGTATAAAATAAGTCATGCCATTGATTTTATTGATTCCAACTGTCATCAACAATTGCAGTATATTCCATCTCATATTATTTTAAAAAGCTATCTCGGAATTCAATCCTAAATTAGCCTCATCCTCACCCATTTTAAGAAGCTGTGATTCAGATCCTGCATTCAAACCCCTCTCGTTCTAAGGTGAAAAGAAAGTAGATGGCCACTAGATGGCAGTGTTGACAAGGTTTAGTTTTCTTTTTTTTTTTAATATGAACTGCAGGAGAAGCACCTGGCGTTCACACTTCCCACTGTTTACTTGTTTCTGAGCTTCAGGTACAGCAAAACATCGTAAGTGAGGAATATTTACTGTTATAGACCAACAGAGTGAGTTTATGGAGAGCCAGAGAGCTGTAGGACGTCACGCTGAGGAGAGAGAAGAGCTGCCGGGAGCCTGCAAAAACATACATAAAACACAACAGCTGGTGAAACAGATTCATGTCCAATGTATCTGCTGATATTAAAATGAAAGGAAATGATAATTGGAGGTGGGGGGGCCAAGGTTGGACCAAAGTTTGAATCTAGGCTGCATGTTCTTCCTGTGCAGAGGAGGGTTTGCTCTGGACTTTTACAGTCCAACACCATAAAGTGAATGTATGTGGGAATCAGGATCACAGACACAGGATTTAAGGTCGTTATAAAATATTGATATGCATGAAAGGACAGTGTAATGGCCACAAATAATAGAAAGTGGATAATCTAAACCTTAATATCAACATTAGTGCACACTCCCACAGAGTAATAATGAAATATAGGTATTTATATATATATATATATATATATATATATATATATATATATATATATATATATATATATATATATATATATATATATATATATATCTGTGTTTTACTTGTGGATTCATTATTTTCCTGAGAACTTTTCACTTTGAGTCCCCACATTTGAACACAGATGAGTGTACTTAATACTCCTGGATGGTTACTCCTTTTCTTTTAACCTCTGATATAAAAAGACGCCAACAGCTAAGAAATGTGTTTGTCAATCAAAATCGTGATACAAGTTGAATCAATATGTGTCAATAGTAATGATTAATGTGTTCATTTATATTCTTATTTATACATGTACTAAACACATAAAGATTTTCAAGGCATACCATTAAGAAACTCAGACCTAGAAATTGCGAGAGTGGGCCCTTTCTAAGTGAGAAAGCATGAGGATGAGTGTTTTTAGTTTCAGTTCACGTTTCAGTGCCGCAGGTTGACCTCTGCAGGGACCAACAGCGGTGCCTTAATCACAACACACGTGAAAGATTTGCAGCTCAAAATTGATCCCCGCCTGAGTGATATTATGACAACGTACCCGATTGGCTTGAATTTATTAAAGTATTGACCAGCGGGGTGAGATCGATGGCAGCGGGGTCGATGTGCTCTGCTGGGATTTCTGGGAAATGAAGGCAAGAGAGCGAAGTCAATGGGAGCCCGGCGTGGTTTTAATCTCTATTATGGAATTAGCATCATCAGCAGCAGAATGGACCCGAGAACAAATCGCTGGATGTTCAAAAAGGACAAAAATAGAGACGATCACCCTGAGGAATAAGACCCTGGGGTCGTATTTGCCAGAATAACTGGAGGTCATTGTAACAGTTAATCTCATGTATCGAGCTGGTATTGGCATTTCCTCGAATATAACAAAGTTATTGGACGTTCCTCAATATAATCACACTACATCTGACAAGATTTAGCTTAATGATAAAGAGTACGTCTCCTCGTCTTGTAAAATTTTCTTTTTTTTTATGGTATCTGGCAATAACCTGAGGTTGAAAGCAAGAAAGTATGAGATTGGTTTGAAATTTCAGATTTTAGTCAACACGGGTACATCTTTTTGGAGAAATTGTGAAAAGTGAATGACACTTCATAAAATGCAGCGGGAAAATAATTAAATGAAAAAATCCTTCTTGCTATACAAGTGGAATGTCTGTGATGAACGCACATTTGAGGGATGAGCAGCGGAGCTGAGTATGTGGGTGCCCCCTGATGTTATCCTGCCAACGGCAAACAGCTTTTCTTCGCTATTATCTTCTGGTTCTTAAAGTTCTTACAATCAGGTTTTCCGAGTGGCATCTCCCAATGAAGACAGATCTCGACACCAAATCGTGCAATCCTGAGTACCAGACTACCTCCTGACATCAATCCACTCAAACACTTGTAAGACCAGACGGGACGAGCTGCTCATGCAACCAAACCAAACACGACCACGTTGGCTGACACATGCTGGATAAACGATGGGATCCATCCCACAGCAGTGTGTGAGTGGGCTGGTGACCGCCATTATTACTTGTCCCGGCTGTTGTAGCGGTGTCTGGTTCTCACACATGTCAACAAAAACCTTTTTGTCACGGGAATAAATAGCCACTTTGCCAAATATCTCGCTGTATCAAACCTCAATAATCCAATCCACCAGACAACATCAAACAAGAGTCAAAAGTGACAAAACAATGTGTTTTGGAATGAGTAGAAAAGATCTGGCGATTTGTTCATGGGTGCAACACTCTTATTAAGCTCCCTGCTCATCCCACAAATGCATGTTTCAGACAACTTGGCACCAAAATGACGTGTTTGCTAAACACAGTGGTTCAGAACGTAAAGTTCAGTGTAGTCAAGTCAAGTCAAGTCAGCTTTATTTATACAGCACTTTAAAACAGTTGTGGCTGAGGCCAAAGTGCTTTACAATAAAAGACAAAATAAAAAAGTACAGTAAAGAGTAAAAACAGTGAAATACAATAAACAAACAATAGATTGGCAACAATAAAACCAGGGACAGAGTCTCAAACATGGTTAAAAGCCAAGGAATAGAAGTGGGTTTTAAGATTAGTTTTAAAAGTGGACAAGTGAGGGGGATTGTCTGACGGGCAGTGGTAGCTCATTCCACAACACAGGGGCTGCAACAGAAAAGGCCCTGTCCCCTCTGAGCTTTCGTTTGGACTTCGGTACCTCCAGAAGAAGCTGATCAGCTGACCGGAGGCACCGAGCAGGGGTGTTAGAGACGCTATGTGAGGGTTTTGACATTTCCTTGGATTGAATGGTTTAACTTTGAAAATAGGATTATCGTCCAGTATCGTCTGTCTCCTGTCACAGACATGACACAACTCTCTCACCTCGTCTGTCTCACTTTCCCAAAAACTGTCCAACAGAAGCTCTTCTTTTCATGTATCACTTCCAATACTGGTCTCGATCCAGCTCAAGCGACCTGTGGCCATTTTCCTCAGATCTCTTCCCCACCGTCCTCTGCTTTGGGCAGATCGGCCCAAATACACTGTCCTCCTTCCCATTCACATATATGTATGTACTACGTTTTACTCTTACTCTCACTACGGATCACTATTTCAGGGACTATACGATGGATAAAAATCATTATTGAGGCCAGTGTGGAACTGATTCAAACTAACAAGTGTGTTAAAAGGACTTTTACTGTAAACAGAATCAGTAGGTCAGTTAAATCCAAAATCACCTGTCGAGTCAGGGAGGTCTCTTTTGTGTCGTTCTTCCTGATGTTTCAGTACCGATGCTGGGAATAAATGAAAAGCAAACATGTTGACATCTTACCCAGGAAGTCTCATTTAAATAAAGAAAATAAATAAACAATTGCTTTCCTGATGCTGACCTACCTCCACTGAAGAGCAGAGAGAGTAAAACTGTAGAAATAATGATTATAAAACAGAAGCATGGACGCTGTCTGAACCTCCATAAACCCGCCATGGCCCTGCAGTAACATCAAAAACACACAACAAACTGCTTATCCAGTTGTCGAATGTGACAAAAGACGTATTGTTTCCTTCTAGGAGAAACAAAGGAACATCACAAGAGGAATTTCTAAAGCTAAAACAACCGAGGAGCAGCCGGACGTCTCACTTTAGACAAAAAAGAAGACGGTGTGTGAAGTTTCCCCCAAAGTCATTCATATAATCGAACAAATTGCACGAAGAGTGTCAAAGGTACATTCATGACTTTCATTCGGTGATTGTCATTAGGAAAGATATCTGAGCAGAGCTTAACTATGAAAGTATAATGAGACCTGAGCAGACCTGTGGATTTTATTTCCTAAAGGCGAGGTGTGGCCCTTTGCTCCTTCCTGGCCGGTCCACCAGAGATAAATGATAAATTATGAATCACATAAAGATTTGTGTTTAAGATCCACACATTACAACTGATTTGCTTTCATTGTGAAGGTGGCAGCAGTATTTTGGTTTGATTATTTCTTTCTTCACTTTGTAAACTTTATTTAAGTTACAACAACTAACCTATCAGTTGAAAAGATTTTCTAAATGTAGTAACTACAACTTTGTACTTCATGCAGTGAATAAATGACACTATGAAATCTATTGACAGCACTTTGACATTGCCAGTAAATGCAAACTTTTTATTAAAGGGACATTACATATACAAACTTTTTGAACTTTTGCAGCAATAATGTACGGCAGTTGCGTGTGATGAAAGTCGGATTACTGTGTTTTTGCAGCCTCCATGCTATAAGACACGTGTGTGCGCGCGTACACGCACGCCTACACACACACACACACACACACACACGCACACACACACACACACACACACACACACACACACACACACACACACACACACGGTGCTCACCTGTTGCTTGCAGCTCAGTCCTCCAGCAGCATCCAGCCTCACCCAGCGGGTCACACACCGGCGGTCTGATAAGGATTAAACGACGTCTGTTTTCGCCCCTCTGAACAACCAGCGGCTGGCAGCTCCTTGAACTCCCTAAATAAAAGAGAGAGAGAGAGAGATGCAGATCACAGTGTGCGGCTGGAGGCTGGGCACGGATCCCAATCCCACATCACTGTCGCACTGCAAAAAGTCTCAAGGAGGTCAAACTCAAGGTTCAGTGTGAAGAACTCTGCACCACACCGCCGCCGACAGGCAGAGAGCTGAACTACAGCAGCAGGTCACTGAATAAAGTAACAAAGTTAAGATAGTTTGAATATATTTTATTTACATAGAAACAACATTAGAAATAATATCAGGGTTTTTGCAATACACCATCATCATTTAGAATGACTATACATGCTAAAATAAGTTTTAGGAATAGTTTTAAAAGTGACCAGGGATTGAATGTTTCTGGTCCGATCCAGGAGGATGTTTGCTTTTCTCCCTGTGTGTGCATGGATTTTCTCCTGGTACGCTGGTTTCATCCCACTGTAAAAAGAAATAAAATGAAATAAATAAATGAATGAATAAAAAAAACCATGGACAATAAGTAATACAAACAAAACAAAATCTGAAGCTTTTGTCATCATTTAAGTTCAGGGGTGTCGCTATACTATCACCACATCTGGATCTACTACAGCTGTTAAAGTTCAGACAAGGAAACAAAAAACAAGCTTGTCTTCACAAATATAATAAATCATACATGAATGAGAAGGAAAACTTGCTGCATGAATACATCCCACTGAAGTTAATACCGAACGTTAAGATACATTAGATCATAATAATCCACTGGGATTGAGACAATATATTCACAAAGGTTACAGCTAAATTATGCAACATTTTTCACAAGTCAGATTAATTCACTTACCTAAATGAAATAAAGTGTTTAAACTTGAAAAACCTAAAAACGTCAAACTATTGTAAATCAAGACAGCCTTTATTTAAAAAAAAAAAAAAAAAGAGCACTTTTTACAGTGTGGGTAAGTGGCCATAATAAGCTCCTGGAGTGATATATGAGCTGTGGGGAAGATCAGTGAACAAGAGGAGTGAATGAGAGTCTTTATTGATGGGGGATTGGTGGGCACTTTGCTCGCCTTGGCATTCCTGTTCAGACACACAGCAGTCGTTGGCAGAGGAGGAAACAGGGCTGCTGAGGCCTGGGAACCCAGGCCCCGGAGAGGAAAAGGACACAAGCAAATAACTATAACATCACAGAAATTACAGGAGTAGGAAAATAAGTGATTATATATGTGCGTTTTTTTGACCTGGGATGGTGCTGTGATGCCACAACTGCATGAAAAGGAGCAAACAGAAGAAATAAAATAATTTCACTTGGTACAAAAGCTTTAATGAGATTTGCTTGAACTGGATCTGGTAAACTAGAGAATCCGACCAGGCTGGTCCCGTCTGAGTTTTCACGTGAGATCCAACAAGTGAAGGTCAGCTGATGCTGACTCTTATTTAGGAACTACTATATCTGAAGAAAATCATTTTAAAAGACCGACAGAAAAGACTGAATATGGGACTGATCATCGAACATACAATAAAAACAAACAAAAAAAAGACATAACAGGCACAACTACTCTTTAAACAGACTGAAAAACCCCCAAAATAATGATTAAAATACAAAAAGATAAATTATTTGAAATAAAAATAGCAACAAAAAGGAGGGAAAACACTAGTGAGATGAATAAGGATCATAGAGACACATTCTAACACAGACAAACTAACTATGATATGGTGTAAACAACTAATAACAATCCAACAGAAACAAATGCAAGAAGCTAAAACACAAAAAACACCAACCAAAATACATGAAAATAAGTACAAAAGCATTCACAAAGGCAAAGAAAAAGAATGTAAAGAGCCTGAAGAAAAGTAGTGACTGATCCAGCCTCGATGTTTCGGACGAAGGTCCGTAAAGTCATCGTCATGTTTGTTTTGCCATCCGTGCTTCTTAGCGATATCACTGTGCACTTAGACTCTCACCGACTGGCTAAAATGATGCCTGAAGACAACAAATCCATTGGAGTGTCGATAACAAAAGCGTCAGTGGAACCAGCTTGTTCCAGCTCTGTGACGGCTGCACTGGAGTTAAAGAACCCGCCTGCTCCTGTAAGCAGAACACAAGCTCTTTGTAGAGCCTCAATTTATGAACCACTGGGCGCGCTGCAGTGCTGCTGGCATGAAGACTTTGAGCATGCATGGCCCTTCTCCTGGTACCCCAGACTCCATTTTCATAGAATTTTTATTTATTTATTTTTTCGTTTCGGAAAATATCAGTGTTTTGAAAACGATTTCAGTTTTCTTGAAAACGTCAAAAATGCTGAAAACTTCGTAGCCACTAGAGGGCGCTTTTTTTTTTTTTTTAATGAAACCACACGCACATGCATACAGAGAACAATACACTGTATCTACTGTATCTACTGTATCCATCCATCCATGGATAGATAGATAGATAGATAGATAGATAGATAGATAGATAGATAGATAGACAGACTATTGCACCACAGTCCAGTGGTAGTCTCTCACCCTCATGGCTTCACGCCCCACCTCTCCCCACTTGCTGGATTTGGATCGAGTGGCATAGAAGATAGATGGGAAGGATTTGTCCTCAATTTTATCTGCCGTCAGTGACAACGGTCTGCCCACGGCAGCCTGTCGGCTTCTCAGGATTCATTCATTTACAGAAGCAGTGGTGATGGTGACTCTTCACATTTGACGCTTTAAAGGAAACGACACAGAGAACTAGTACAATGAAAATGTGCCGATGATACAATTTTGACAGAAGGATCTACAATTATTTGCACTTTTTAAGATCAGATTAAGTATTTTAGTTGGCTTTATACTTTTCGAGCTATCGTAATCCCGGCAGATAGGACAAAATATTCACACAAAAACAGCCTTCAGTTCAATACTTTATTAATAACTGGTGCAATTGAAAAGACAAAAAAATAAAAAAATCAAGTAAGAATACATTTGCATATTATATCGTCAAACAAAAATATTCATAGTGGTCAAATACAGAATAGAAATGACAAGTTTGTTTGTTTGTTTGTTTTGTTTTTTTCAAACTGGAATGAGAAAAATGATGCACAGCTCTGAAGGCCACTAGTGTAAAGTTGTCCAAACTTCCCTTTGAAAGAAACTCAAGAAAAACAAAACAGTTTCTGACCAAATTTAAAAAAAAAAAAAAGGAAAGGAAAAAGGAAAAAGCTGCTGTCATAAACTCCCAGAAAGCTGTATTTTTTTTTTTTCCTCTCACTAATTTAGCTTTTCATTCTCTGAGCGGCTGCATTTACACACATTTCCTCTGCATGTTAGAAAACGTGCCAGAAGTCTGTGGTTCCTGTTGATTTGTGACATTTTCTGAAACAGCACTCCGTCACAGTTTTCAGACCATTCTGTCTTCTTCCATCTACCTCTTTTATACCTTTTGGCACGTTTTCAAGTATGAAACCTCCGTGTTCCAGAGGACAGAAGACCCCCGCTGAGTGCAACCCGGGAATCTGAATGAATGTGCTGCTGCAGAAAATGGGGCGATGATGGCATCAGCAAGACCTTCACGTTGGCTAAAAAAAGAGTTTTTTTGTGACTTTGCTTGGGAGCATTTTGGTTATTGGCTTCTTCATGGACTTCACTGTGGTGTGTATCTGTGTGCTTACAGGCGACCAAATAAGCCAGAGAAACTGTGTAGCCTTGTGCTGAGACGTATACAAGTAAGTAGAAAAAAAAAACAAAAAACCCTAAAACATTGTGGCTGTGTTTGAAGTGTGCTCTCAGTTTCTGCACTAATCTGATTCAAACCCACTCAACCTAAACTTGTGAGTGTGTTCCAGCCACAAAATGTTAAGAGGTCTTGTGCCTTGTCTCCGGATATACACGGAAATGTATCCAATCCCATTGGAATGTCAAAGTTTTTATTGAAATGTTGATTTGTGAGGTCTTCGTCTGTTTGTTCCACCGTTTGGCTTAAGTGAAAATAGAAGCAAGTGACTAATTTTTTATTTTTTTTGTCAAGTGTTTTTGTGTAAATGCAGCCTTTCACAGAGGTACCGCCAACCGCTTTGCGCTCCACGTCGACAGCCACGGCGAGAAAAAAGCATGAGCCAGAATAAAATACATCCAAATGAACAATACTGTAAAAGGCCAAGGCACAAATAATCTGTAGCAATCAATCAAAAAGGTCTGTAAAATTACAGGTTACGTAGAATGTGTTGTTCAGTGCATTGCTTGGTATGCAGTTACAGTGGATACAACCATACTCAACAGAATAATCCCAGCAAGCGCTGCTGCCCTCTTGACTACATGGATGCCGTAAAGTGCTCCTTTTCATTCACAATCAGTGCACACGCAGACAAGTTCACACGCAATGTGAGACAGAAGTACACACCAGAGGGCGGAAATGTGTTTTTAACGACACATACATGTTTCAGTTTATAGCTTTAAAAGTTGGGAAAAGACATTTAAAAGAAACGCAATCTGAAAAAAAAAAAAAAAAAAAAAAGGCAAAAAGGGTAAAAACTTCATTTTCCTTCAGGTTTATGAAACAATTGCTGGCATTTTCAAGCTTTTTATGAGTGTGAGTGGCTGCTACAACAATTACAAGGACGACTCAGCGTTTGTGTTCATAAGATATTAATGAAATAGAGGAGTTTTGTCTCTACAAAGAGTATCAGACCTGAATCTCTCTCTCTCGAAAAAGAAAAGTCCGAATGGATCACAGTTTGTATATGCTGTAAAAAATAAATAAATAAATTATAATATCAGTCCACAGAGAAATGTTGGAGACGAAATCATGGAGTGTATACTGATTAAAGTATTAAAGTGTCGTCAGCCCAAATGAATGGCCACTGACAGTTTTAATAATTATGCAATTTAGGGTTGGAAGGAAGGACGGTGCAAGAAATGACTTTAACTGGGAGGTTTACCAGCAAAACACCAAAGTACTGACAAAAGTCAACGATTAATCGATGAATGTGTTCTCTCGGTGCGTTCCTGGGTTTTCTATGAATATAATGGTTTCCTCCCACCGTCAAAAACTGATGGATGGAAGGATTGATGGATCAATGGATGGATGGATCAAGCAGACTCCCTGCACTGAAAAAATAAACAACTAACTAACTAACTAACTAACTAACTAAATAAATAAATAAATAAATGAATAAATGAATGAATGAATGAATGAATGAATGAATGAATGGATGAATGAATGAATGAATGAATAATTATCCTTCCTGTTTCTTGTCGTGGAGATGTTTCATGATTGATAGAAAGATGCAGCTGAGGGATTTTACAAACAACATTTGCCAACATGGCCGGAAAACGGCACGGGGGCACATCGTCACATCGTCACATCAATTCGCCCATCGCTCACTGACTGCAGATGGATTCACAGAAGTGATGTACAGGAAATGAAATCCAGATTAATTGTTTCAGTCTGAAAAGTGACGCCAGCGCAGGGAGGGCCATTTGTTTCCTGGTCATCTCAGCAAGCCTCTTACAACAATTAGGCACCAGCAATTTCTGTTTGTTTCAGCAAAATATTCAGTGAAATGGTATATTAGTTGTTTTTGTGTTTTTTTTTATTTTTCAAGATAAATTAGTGTCCTGGAAGACTTTTTTTTTTTTCTTCTTCTTTTAACATTTTACAAAATGATAAAAGTTTGCCGTAACAGTAATTTGCCATATTATTGTAAATGTGATGGTGGACATCCCAGTGTTGTTATATAGTTATTCCCAGTGTTATTCGTAAACTGATATATGCCAGCAGATTTAGAAAGGAAGCAATATACATCTTCAGATGGAAGCAATATAATTACAACAACCTAGAGGCTTACAAAAAAAAAAAAATCTCCACGTGACTCCTTGTGCAAGGCAACCAAAAACATTGGCGTTCAATAAATCCGGTGGAAAAACACAGTAAAAAGGACAATGAAAGGAGAGGATTCAAACTTTTGGCAGATATAAAACAGAGAAACAAGAAGTAAAACGTCACCAACTTTACAATCCTGTGCAGCGGAAATTGTGTTGCGTCTGAATTCGCTGAATGAGCCAAAAGCACCACGGAAAGCTACAAAGTTCTATTTTACAAAAGCGGGGCTGCACTCTGTGCTAGTTTAAGAAAAAACAAAAAGGGTTAAAAAAAACAACAACAACAACAACAAAAAAAACAAAAAAAAACAAAACAAAACTAACTACACACTACAGAAGGAAACAGAAGTAACATTCGTAAATCGTATGTTGAGTGTGAGGTGAGATGAAGTGAAACACTAAATAGAGAGTGACCGCGTTGGAGTCATTCTCGCTTCAGAGGCACAATGAATGAACGTCTACAGGGATATACTCATCATGTCTATATATTGTGACAGATGATGGCTGTTGATTTCAATAATATATCACTAAATGGATCTCAGGAGCTGAAGAGAAGTAAGAGTAACAATAATAATAATAATAATAATACATTAAGATAATTAGATAAGGATAATAATAATAACAATAAGGGTTTGGTTCACCTTCCTTATTTCACAGCGTGTCGCTGCTTCTACGTCGGGCTTCAGTGAGAGCTGCAGACACAGCCCGTTTGTTTTAACCTGCTCAGAGAAAGAGGTGGACAGCTTGTCACATAACAAAATATTATAATTTTGGTCATTCTGTATTTGCATTCTGAATATTGGAAAGGGACAGAAACTATGTAACTTCAATGACTATACCATCCTGTTCTGATAAACACACTGCATAACAGCTGCAAAGAAAAGCAGTTATTTCCAAAATAGCAGCCCTATTTATGTATTATTATATTGTTGACTGCATTTATTGTTTTTCAGGATTTTTTTAAAGCTAAAATTAATCATATAGTAATTTCTTTTATTATTGTTATTACGAATCATGATACGCTTTTTAATTTGGCTTTTTTTTATTACTGTTACTTGAAGTGTTCTGTGCAGTTTGATGTTTTATTATTGTTTTATCAGCTCAAGTAATTTTCTTAATATTTACATCAGCAGATGTAAATATTAGAAAAAGAGATGTTTATCTACATCGAAAAAAATATGGATATCCGATCTCGGCCACATTTTTCATATCGGTGCATCCCTGATAATGTTAAATTACATTATGTGATTCATTATATTTAAAAAGGTTACAATTATGGCATTACTACCATGCATTTGATTATTGACTGTTATTACATCATTACATACCCTCGACAGACATTTAAATGTATCCTGATGCTTCACCTGAGCAAGTCCAGATGATGTCTGTGGCAGGCACTGCGTCTACTTAAGCTGCTGTATCTGCAGTCATAGCGAATTAAAAATAAAGTATCAGAAGGTAAAAGTGATGCCGGCCTAAGATGGGTAGTTTTGAATTCATCAGTCCTATACATATAGTTCTGTATCAGTGAGCTGTTTGAAGACGAGAAGGAGACGGGAGCTTTATGCAAATAACAAAACAACGTAAGAATAAAAAAAGGAAAATAGAGGTAGGGAGGTCCTGTATGTGAGTGAACTTGATTTTCTGTGATAAGAAATATTAATATTGTCTCCCGTAGGAATGCTAGAAAATAAAATTGTTCATTTTGCAGTGTTCATACGCCAAATGTGCGATGATTCTTTTTAATTGTGCTGTGTTTCGACCATCTGTGTTTACTATTGTTGTGAAGGGAGGCGCATCTGTTTGTAACAAATGTTTCCCAGGCCTCACTCTTGTTATTACCCCTGAATAAACACTTTAAACAAGCCTTCATGTTGCAGGGAGAGCTGATTATGAAGTGAGGTCTCCCTCCAGAATGCATGAAGCTCAAACCCTCTATTGTTGTGAAAATGCCTGAAAGTTCTCTGTTAAGGGGAATGGCTGGAGAGGTGGCTCAGCTCATCAGGAACCATTTTGACAGCTTGGAGAAGAATATATGATGCACTAAACGTTTCTCTTTACGCATCACTGTGGAGCGAGAAGGTTCTGGTGTGTGGTTCTTGCTGTTAGCACCATGCGCGCTGTGTCTTTTGTTGTTTTCTGTTCATTATGAGCTTCTAACCTCAACTGATAAAGGCAAATGGCCATCACCTGGTTCTTTTGCAGAGTTTAACCTTTCCACTATTTACCATGCAGTACTTACCCACGCACAAACTTCACTATTTAATCGATGCTGTATGAATAAGAGTGAATTAAATGAATCACTTCCTCTGAGCAAAGCAAACAAACAGCAAGTGTGACTGCACTTTAAGCAGCGTCCGACCGAAGCCTGGAGAGGAAGCTCCTCAGTAAGATTAACCCCGAAGGTGCTTGAACATGCTATAACTGTGTAGTAATAATAATTCCTGTGGGTAGATATAGTTGATTGTTGGATAGTACATTCATTATCAGTGTCGTCATAAATCTAAGGTAATAAAAGCGGTTTAGGCCTATACGTGATCTCTTGTAAATCTCTTCGATGTCCAGTTGGGTCTCGTTGTATTTTGTTCCTAACTTTGATTCATTCACGTAAAAATCCTCGTTCCTGCACCTGTTGTTGCTCATGTTAATAATACAACTGAGTTGCCTGCAGTGCAGCGGTGAACTATACAGCAAATTGTGAAGTGATTTTTGGATTCAAATCAAAGTTTTAATGATGTTGTTAGTTAGTTTTCTTTTCTTTTCTTTTTTTAAAGCAGCCGTCTTTGTTTTGTTTGTTTTTTTAAAAGTTGAAATAGATTTGGGGAGTTTGGGATTCCTGGTATTAAGCAGTCCAACTAAGACGAGAGATATGAGAAGTTTTGATTTTCATGTTGTGTTTTCCAGGTAATATTTGGGACAACAGTTGAAAGTAAGAGCAATGGACAATTGACTCAAACTATGTATTTGCACCCTTTGGGTCACTAATGAGTTTTAACTATACAATCTTGCAATAACAACCTAAAGTGTATATAATTTGACAAATATACTGTTTATTCTGTAGGTATGTTGTTTAAAGGGATGTATTACAGCCACTGTGAATATAACTAAATGAGATAAAGGATAAAAGTCCAAAATTTTTAGATTAAACTTGTACAAAAACCTCAAGTATTCCTTGAGATTACAGTAGTAGATTAATATAAAACATACTTTGTCAGATTCAAAATAGTAAATGTGCAAGGAATAGATTAAATCTCTTGGATTGAAAGAGGAAAACGTCACAAAATAATTTGAAGATTCAGGTGGACAATTTAGTAGAGAAAAGACAAATGTTTCCTCGTTCATTTTTATTAGCACAGATGGAAAATAATTGTGTTTCATGAAAATACGTCACGGGTCCTGATTTTTAAAGAGTTTGGAGATTAATAAACAATTGTATCAGTCTGTAATAGGATTGAAAATGTTTCAAAAGAATACTATGTATAGCACATCCACTGGCTCTCTGTTAAAGGACAAACGTTTCAGCTGGACTTTTACTTTTGATTTTGTGAACTGAAATCCAACATCCAGGTGGTTTAAATCCCTGAATTCATGTGCCAACAAAGCAGTTGAGATTTAGTGTTTCAAATTCTGTCAAATTTTCACTGTTTCCTCGTGCGGAAGAAAGCGGCGTCGCAATAATGAAAGGTGTGAAAACAGCACGGTCAGAAAGTCCGGTTTGAAGATAAAAGCTCAGCACAATGTGAAAAAAAAGCAGATATGATAAAACGGGACTGTCAGTGACGAACCAGTATTTTGTTACCAAAGTCCCACGTTCTCCTTCTTCTTTCATTCTCGCACACGTTCACGCAGACACGCAGAGACAGGAGACTTTTGGTTCAAACATCGTCCTCCATCCATCACCGAATGAATGGCGCATCGTCATGCAAACCATGCAAAAAACAATGGAAATGTAGTCATATAAAAAAATAAGTGTTACAAAATGGCATAGCAAGTATATGTTTCCATTCAATCTCTTTTTCCGTTTCCTGATATCCTGAACTTTGCAGTGTCTACACTAGAAATCGCATGCGTTACATGCAGTGCGGTTGGCTTTGCAGCAGTAAAGCTTTTGGGTGTATATAGGATGTATATTAATGTTCTTTTTTTTTTTTTATATCAGCTAAATTTTTGCGAAGAGTGCGCTGTACAGAGTTTTACTTTACAAACGATCTGGTTTCCCTTTTTATGGGCAGTCTCTGTGCCATGGCTCTCTTGTCTGGACCACGGTTGGTTGATGGCCTCCAAAGGTCAATGACTTTGCAGCATCAAGGCAGATAAAACCCACCTTTTCTCCCGAACGTTTGGTCCAGAGGTGTGGCTTTTGACCCAGAGATTTGGATTTAGAGGCATGGGTTGGATTTAAGGTTTTAACTCAGGAGTAACTGATTTCTGTGTGGTAGCAGGCCAACGCGCCTCCTCTCAGGGGGGCGTGTTCCACACAGCATCGCCAAACCCCTCCCCGGTGGAGGAGAGCGGTAGGGGCCCCCCGCTGGGTGTGAAGGGGTCTGTGTCCGTGTCCGTCTCCCCTTCCGCCAGGTAGCTCGGTCGGGGTCTCGTCCGGCTGGTGTCCCCGGTCGCCAACCCGGCCCCCATCGACAGGTCCTCCCCCTCCCCCTCCCGCTCCCCAGAGATACTGAACCCGCTGGGCGACCGCTCCAGCTCCTCGTGATTCACCGATAGCATGGAGAGGGGCGAGTCAGCCCCCATCCCCCCTGTGGTCCTCCCCGGCCCCACTGACAAGTCCTGCAGAGAGCTGATGGGCAACACCGTGGGACGCTCCGTGTAGGTGGGGATGGCCGTTGAGGGTCGTCGTTGGTGAGGGTGTGACGATGGCGGGGCTTGACGATCTGGAGGTCCGATTCCTCCTCCGGGCAACGCCACGCCCTCCCTGCCTCCTCGTCCTCTGCCACAAAACTGAGCCACTTTGCTGACAGGCACCTGGTACGACATGTGCGGGAATGCTTCGGAGTAGTTCAAGAAAACCCGTCGGATCTCACCGTTCCCAGTGGAATCACAGGTCTCCAGGGTCATACGGGCAGCACCAGCAGAATCCACCTGCAGGTGCTCAGTGTGCTGGATGTGCATGTCCACCAGGAAGTCCAACTTCTTCTCCATGTCCTCTACCTGAGACACATTCATGAGAAGATACATTGTTTCTGGCGTGATCAGTAGGGTGAGTCAAAACTACAAGCAATGTATTGTATGACCTTAATTTCTAGGCAACAGATAAAAAATTAAAAAATAAAAAAGCGCGAAAGTCATAGTTCTTCTGATAATACACAACAAATCACAAAATAAATAAATAAAAACTAATCACAACAGTCTGAGTTCTAATATGTAGTGGACACATTTTAGAGAACCAATGAAGCACACAACACTGAAAATGTTGAAACCTAATTGTGTGATGAATGAAACAATAGATGGCTTGTACATATTTAGATGCAAAATAATGCATCATTCCAACTCTAAAGTAAATAATAATAACTTGCAATACCTCACAATGGTCATGAAACAGTATGTACATCTTTTAAAGGATAAACTTTGTAATTAAGCCTCAGCATAATCCATCTCGACTATACAAATGGGGCAATGAGGTGTCAATTTGCATTCATACAGCCATTTTCAACCCTGTACTGCAATAAATAAACATGAGGCACAATGGAAGCATTGGCCCATTTTAAGCAACACAATTTCCCTAATTCCGCATGTTTCCTCTGCTAAAAGTACTAAAGTAACTTTACAAAAACATGCACTGAGCTCATCGTTCCTTGCAGTTTGCATGTTATCCCTGTGCGTGTGTGGGCTTTCAGAGTCCAAAACTTCCACTTAACGTTCCTTAACTTCCTCTTGGTATAAATGCGAGTCAGTGTGACTATCTGCCTCTGTTTTAGCCCTGTGATCGACTGGCAAAGTCATCTGGAATGAAGTTGGATAAAGCAGTAAGGGAGATAAATAGATGGCTGTACTGTCTGAACATTCTCACCTGTCTCTCCACCCTGACAAATCTACCCATCATGCTTTGGTCTTCGGCATCCGGCAAGGAGGCGGCTTTGGCAAGGAAGGACTCATGCCTGGAACAAAGGAACACTAGGTAGACGAAGACTGCACACAGATTTGTTTGGGGCAAATACACAAAAGACTACCTGTTCAGAAAAGCCCAAGGACAAAAACCAAGATGCCATAAAAATGTTGCCTTGCATGTTATGTTTGAGAATATGAGCAGTACAACAATACCTGGGCGACTGATTGGGTGGGTAGGCAAAGGGCGTTTTCTGAGTTTTCTTGTGTTTAGGGGTGAGGGGTGGTCCAGGGGCAAGAATCATGTCGATCCTAAACCAAGACACAACAAAGGGGGCATGAGAAGGAGCGTTTCGAGTTGCTTGAACAGACTCCTGCCTCTCTCGTGTGTTGGCTCACCTTGTCTGGAGGTATTTAATTCTACAGAGCATGTCCAGGTGTCCGGCAGAGTACTGCTCGATCACGTCTTTGACATCATAAGGCCTCAGAGTTTCCTTAAATCGCTTCTTGTTCAAGAGAAATTGCATGATCCTGTAAAAACAAAGCACAAAAAGGGCAATCTAACAATGAAACTTCATTTTCATAAACATGTACAACATTAGCATTTGCTCTTGAGCACATTTTACTGAGTAGGGACTGAAATACCTCCCTTCTTGTCACACAAGAAAAATGCCTTCTCTCGTGATAAAACACCCTGTAAAGCGTCACTTCTTTAAAGTGACACAGGCACTCATGGCCAACAAAGTGTAATGACCTGAGACTCGAAGCAGGCAGCTCTCATTGAAACGATTCTAGTTTAAATCCTGCCAGTGTGTCATAAAATGTGCCTGATAATCCTGAAAATGCTGAATCAGCATCTGTCAACAAACTGTTGTTAAACCCAAAAGGAAGATTTCACTGTACGCCGAAAATGCGTTTGTAGTTTCTCTGCTTGTATGCGAGATCAAACCCAACCTCTTTCAAATTTCTGAAAGGCCCCACGACCTTGAAGACCTCTCCTGCCACCCACTGAGCTCCTGCTTTTGTCCCACAGATCTCCAACTGTGAGTTGCCTCCTCCTGGAGTCAGCGGCTGCTGCACAAGCTCCAGTGTTTGATAGAAAGTCTTTGGCCCTGAAATTAAACCCCCTCCAGGTCTCAGCATCTCATTCAGAGACCCATTCAGCCCTGATATAATGGAGGAGAAGGAAGCAGCACTTTCACAGGGTTAATCACTCATCTCGCAGACCCTCACGCTAGATTAAATTCCTGCATTATGTCAGCTGTGTGGCCTATAGATTTACCAGCACACTGTCTGCGAGTGTGAGTTTTGCTCACGCGCTGTTTTTTTGTTGTTGCTCACACTGTTTCTTTCATGCTCGCGCAGAGTGAGGTCATGCCGGACAGCCCTCATTACCAAGTACATTGTGTCATTCTGACAAATGGCTGTTGTCAAGTACTAATTTTACAACTAGTAAAAAAAACACACAAAAAAACGTGAACATGTATATTTTCTCGTCAAACTTTTCTGTCCTTTGTGTGTTTCTTTATGCTTCTTAAAAAGCAGATAATAATTTACCTGAAGGATCTGTGACACAGGTCACTTGTTTTTTGGGGGGTATTTCTTAAGTAGCTTCCCTAGATGTCCCAGTGAATGCAGTTTCCAATAAAGTTTCAAAGTGAGTTTCAATGTAACATCTGTCGTTAACAGGGAAACCAGCTATCATGCGAGCCAGGAGTGATTGCATCGGCCCGCCGGGATTCGTCCCAGTATCATATGCCAGCTGGGCAGATCACCACTGGGCACGTCATATTTCCAATAATCATTTCTACCTTTGTTTTGTTTTGTTTGTTTGTTTGCTAGAGGCTCCTAGGTTTTCTAAAAGTAGAATGGGAGGCAGAGTGTTCACCTATCAGGCTTCTCTCACGTGGAACCAGTTCCCAGCTCCAGTTAGGAATGCTGACACATCTACCTTTAAGGCTAGGCTTGAAATTTTCCTCTTCAATTAAAGCTTACAGTTAGAGCTGGTTCAGGCCACATTGTACCATTTTCTCCTGAAACTGCTATAGATCACTGCTGGGAGGACCTACACTCAACTTCTTTCCTTTCTCACTCACCATGTTTCACTGTTACGCGTCACTAATGTTTTCTCTTTCTCTGCAGGATCTCTCACAGTGCACTTGGGGGTTTATGGTCTGACCCTCAGTCTGCAGTGAGTGAATTCCTCTGCCCCGAATGGATTTATGTCCTTTTGCCTGTTGTTCGCAGATCCTCTAACCGGGAACGGGACAGTAGGAAATGTCCACTCTGACTTTGGTTCTGCTGAAAATCTCCATCCCTGAGCCTGGTTCTGAAGGTTTCTTCCTTTCCGCCATCGCTTATGCTTGCTCAAGTGGAATTGTTGAGTTTTTCTTTTTCTCTGTAAAAGTGCCTTGAAGTGACATGAAATGTGTTGTATATGGCGCTAAAGAAATAAAAGTGAACTGAATTGAACTGAATTACCTGTTGGACTCATACATCAGTCTCTTCTTTGAGCCAATGTCATCGTAGTTAAATGCTACTTGGAAACTATTATGTCTCTGATTATATATTATTAAATCAGCCGTCTACTGTAGTGGGCTTCACTCTCACTTTAGAGTAGGGACATTCCGAGTTTGAGTTTTTTCTGTCAATCAAACATGCAATTGATTTAATTGGTGATTTTAAAATTGGACAAAGGTTTGAATGTGAATGCCTGCCTCTGCTGATGTTGGTCTGGTGACCTGTCAAGTGTAGGTATATACCCTGCTGTCATTCATAGTCATCTGAGATTTGCTCCAACACAGCCCAGTAGCCTTAAGTTGGAACAGGTCATACGTTGGTGCTATGAAATATCCTTGCACTACATCTCTGTGATATCACTCAGCAACCATTTGAATGCTCCTTCGCTGGTCCCAAGCACATCGCCACCAAAACCCAGCTCAGTTGGATTATGATTTGGAATTAGCTGGCACTTGACACGCAATACCAGAAAACTACATCTTTGACACTTTAAAGAGCTGCTTTAAATGCATATCTGCTGCTCACCTGACTGCCCTGATGACCAGTTTCAGTGTGGGTATCATCTCCTCCAGGAGGATGTCTGCGGGAAAGCCCCGCTCCTCTAAGGCTGGGTCTGCCAGGGCTCCGGCATCTAACGGGAAAGCACACACAAACTGTAAATCAAAATGAACAGATGAGTAACTACTTAGGCATGGTCGTATGAACTTTTCCCACAAACTCTTCTTTTCATATTCAGTGAGGGTACCTTCTGAGCTCTGGCGAAGGGTGTAGGCCTTCATGCGGAAGGCGGTGCGGAAACGCTCCCGATTACTGAAGCCAGCAGGTTTGGGCTCCTTGGAGGGGCTCTCCTCGATGCCGTCGCTGTTACCCATGAGCTTCTTGGCTGAACCCACGGATGGTCGAGCATTGGGAAGGCGAACACGTTCGAGTAAACTCAGCTTCTGGCTGAAATGGTAGATAAGACAGAGTGTGATTTGAAATTAAAGTAAGAATAGTTAATTGAACTCTTGAATGTGTGATTTAGAGGGTCTATTAAAGCTAATAAATTGATTAATAAGATGTTTCTCAGTGTGAACCAGATTTCTTTTTTCAGAGGACTGAACAATATACCTTCCTTTTTTTTTTTTTTTCTGTCTGAGAGAAGTTCTCCATGGCCTGCAGCTTCGAAGTAGTCACACTTCACTACAAGCTGAAGAAAGCCTAAAAAATCTTCAGAGCGTTCGGTCTCCTTCATTGTGTAAAGGCTGACAATATTTGGCAGCACAAAGACAAGAGCTCCCTGGGTAAAATAAGACTCCTGTGTGACTTGGAAGAGGCAGAGAGGCGGGGTAACCGGAGCCGACCACGGCCCAAACAAGGCCTCTGAAACGTGGAGCATTCTCTGCGACTTTTCTCCCACAGAAGACACACAATATGAGCCTGTATGCAGTCCCAGAGCAGAATAGGGATGGCAGTTATGGCGCTGAGAGGCTGCAGAATGGGAAGCTTTAAATGAAGAGAGAGTCTCTTTCTGAACGCTACTCAAATGGATAAAGAGCAGAGAATGAGAAGTGATTATCCCGTGGATCTCTGGAAACGAGGCAACACATTGGGGAAAAATAATGCTCCTTATCTTCTTCAGCTCTACTTTCACACACATTTTGCTCTATTGCACCTGCACACATTTACAATGACGGTGTTAGAACATATATATATATATATATATATATATATATATATATATATATATATATATTATTATTATTTTTTTTTTTTTTATGGTAAAAACAGAGAGATGAGGGAAACGTTCAAGCTACTTGGGAATAACTACTCCAGCTATTGCGAATGGTCTTTGGATTTAATAGCTGATCATGGAGTGGGGGTTCACAGAGCTCCCTTGAACCACACTGCAGTCCCCCAGTGTTTTCAACTGTATAAGATGGAATGCTCCTGCTGCTGGGATCCACACGGAATGAAAAGAGCATGACTACTGATGTGCTAGTTAGATATATTTTATTTGAAATAATAAAAAAATAAAAAATAATAATAATAGTTAAGTCTTCATATGCGGTTGGTACTTACTAATCTGGTTTTACACTAAAGCATATTTCATCATTCCAACCCATTTCCATTACATTTAAAGGAATTTAATTTCCAAAACTGTGTGAACATGGAACAATTGACGCCATAGAATTTCCTGTTTTTTTTAATTAAGGCCCGCACTTAACCCTAAACCGTAAGTCTGAACAATACCATGAGCAATACTATAACCGATTACTTTGGCTCCTTCTAACACGTTTGATCTGTTAGGTGGCATCACACTTTTTGCCAAGTCAGTTAAAAAGAAGTTGACTGAATTACTGAATAACAAACAGTACCAAATAAATAGGCTGTCAAATAATTATCCAAGAGTAAAAGGTACAATATGTCCACCTGAACAGTTCCCTTAAATGGGCATATTTAATAATGGTGTTGGCTGAGATTTCATTAAATCAAAAAGGAGAAATGGAAGAAGAAGACTGAAGGACCAAAGTGACCTTTGTAACACAGAAACACTGTTGTGGATCGGAGAAACATTCTCATAATAACAGCAAAACCAGGACACACACACACACACACACACACACACACACACACACACACACACACACACACACACACACACACACACACAAAATTGACTCTCAGATGGGATATAATTTTCTCTCTGTGTAATACTGAATAGGCCACACAGTGATCCTGCAAAAGTCAGATAAAAGCTCTCATATCACATAGAGCAGTGAAAACACACACACACACACACGCACACGCACACACGCGCGCACGCGCACGCGCGCAGAACAGCTTATCAGCCTCTGGTTGGACATTGTTGCGCTGTTGTAGCTTCTGGCCGCCGTCCACCTCTTCGCTCAGAGCAACAAGATAATGTCAGACTGCTAATTTCCCAGCCTCTGCTCCTACAAGGTGCCCAAAACCCTCCTGTCTCTCAGTCCTTGTTCCACTCCACCACTCACTGCTTTGTTGCGCTTTCCTATGTCTCCCTCTTTTCTTTTTTTTCTTTTTTTTTTCTTTCTTTCTACTGGTTCCATAGTACAAACACTGAGATCAGAGGACTTTTATGATGTTATCAGATGCAGCATGGTTGTGACAATTCAGACTTGCATACATAGTGATTGTAATTTCTCAGCTTTCTCTAATCTTTGAGCCTAAATAAACAGCTTATAATCTTCACTGCTTTGAGATATTTCTATAGTTCAGCCTGTGATACAGTTTCCAGTATATGGCTGACCTGGACTCCCCTCTGCTCTATCGGCCGGAGCATCAGGGCTCTTGTTGTCACTGCACTGTAGCTTTTAGCAGCAGTAACTTAATCCATAGCATTGAACACGGAGGCTTAGCAACCGAGGCCGGGAGGCGTTGAAGCAAAACGACCCGCTGTAATGAGCCTGTAATGCTGACCTGAATTGGCGGCGTCGGTGGTGGGCCTGCTTGTGTGTCAGTTTCTAGTGGGGGAGATAGTTGGAGTAGCTCTGGGAGAAGTGGCAGAGAGAGACTAATTGGAACAGCTGTTTCAAGTTGGTCGACTGCTCTCGCGACTTATCCGCAGCTGGCAGGCAGGACCAGCGTCGCACACCCCAACAGCACGCTGCACACGCCGCGCCTGAGAGAGAAACTTGAAGTGTGCTCCTGTGACAGAGCCGTAACACTCCGTAAAGTTCTAACAAATCAAAGGTGCATGGCTCTTTGGGTTTTGTATAATTTTTTGTGTCTTACGCTCAAGAACATAGGCAAAAATATGAAGGTATGATGGCTTGAGGACTTTGATAAAACATGGCGTGAGCATGCTATAAACAACTTGTGCAGCAATATATTATAACTCCATGCGTCTCAACAACATTGGTGAGTACACACGTTCTCACCCAGGGGTGACAAACACGCACCTGGTGGGTCAGTGAGATGACCGTGCAAAGAGTAATAATACAAGGGACAAAAATGTTCAAGTCCAGGCCAGTGGCCTTTCTGTGTGTAGTTTGCATGATCCCCCTGTGCATGAGTGGGTTTCCTCCGAGTATGCCGGTTTGAATGTGGGTGTGTGTGGTTGTCTGTGTCTGTGTGTTTGTCCTCGGGTGGACTGGTGATCTATCCAGGTTGTAACCAGCCTTCGCTCATAGTTTGCTGGGATCAACTCCCACGATTGGATAAGTTGATGGATGTGACTAATTTGTCCACTAGTTTAACTTATATTTAAATAAAGAATAGTGGACATAGAGCAACTTGAGATCCAGAACTTAATAGTACAGTAGATGCAGCTCTGCAAACTAGCTACAGTCTTGTTTCTTTGTAAGAAGTACAGTGCATCTGGAAAGTTTTCACAGCAATTCACTTTCTGCACATTTTTTTGTTACAGCCTGTTTTTCAAAACTGATTCAATTCATTTTTCTCTCAAAAATCTACCAAAAAAAATGCATTCAATTTAAAAATGAAACTGTCAACGTAAGTATTCACAGCCTTTGTTCAATACTTTGTTGATGCACCTTTGGAAGCAATCAAGATTTGATGATGCCACAAGCTTGGCACATCTCTCTTTGGGAACGTTGGCCAAAAGCTCGTTGCAGCATCTCTCAAGCTCCAATAGGTTGGATGGGAAGCGTCAGTCATTTTCAGGTCTTTCCAGAGATGTTCCATGGGGTTCAAGTCTGGACTTTGGCTGGGCCATTCAAGGACATCCACAGAATTGTCTTGAAGCCACTCCATTAATATTTTTGTGTGACCCAAAACATTGTGTTTTGGATCATTGTTCTACTGAAAGATGAACTGTCGCCCAGTCTGAAGTCAAGAGCGCTCTGGAGCAGGTTTACATCATAGATGTCTCTTTACATTGCTGCTTTCATCTTTCTACTTTTTCTGACAAATCCCCCAGTTCCCTCGCTGAAAACAATCTTCATGACGTGATGCTGCCACAACCATGCTTCACTGTATGGGATTGGCCTTGTCATTTATAGATGATTGGGTGTTGGAGCCAAACTATTTAGTAATTTACCATTTTATTGAGTCACTGCTAGTAATGTTGTTTCTGCACACTATTATTCCTCCCTCTTGGATTTTTAAATGTCAAATGCCATGTATGTATGTATGTACAATATTTGTTTTATAATTCACTGCAACACAAAAAAGTCGTACAGAACCAAACAGAACTATTGCCGAAGACCATCAGTAAGCACTCAGTGCATCTGAATGCAGTGCACCGCTGGAAAACATACTTAATGATTTACCTTAAACTCAGGATGATTAGTGTTTTCGATTTGTTTGCGAGGTGTAGTCAAAAGCGTTTGCCATGGTTCATTTCATGCGTGCGGTATGGTGTGAGTCATTAACCTGCATGATGGTATAGTAAACCCTGGAACCTGTGGTACACACATTGTGTGTCGATATTCATGCGGACATTACCAGTTGTATGCACGTTTTATGCCATGGCAGTCAAATGGATGGCCTGTGGGCTGAGAAATCATTTACACTGTGATCACTACTGCCCTGCTGCTTTGGATTCTCTTTTAGAATATAAGCTCAAGGGTTATTTCATCCTAATGAGATTAAGCACATATCGAAGAAAGAAATGCCAACAGAAAGGATTTCCATTGGAAGCCGTGAAGCCATGCACAACATATTGAAAAAATTTGAGGGAAACTTTCACAATGGCGGAACTATTGACTGCACTTTAAAAAGTGAGCTCTTGATCACCAATATATGCATTTGCTTATCTAAACACAGGCCAAGGCTCTTGTGTTCATGCAACAAGAATAACATGTTTTTGGACAAAATCCTCTTTAGCATATCAGTTGTGACCTGACAAGATATCATAATTGAATACTCTGAAATAATGCATTTTTCACTCTTCAATTACTTAACACATTGTTCCGAATTCTCCCAGTACGAGAACAAATTGTAATGACCAATCAGTGGAGGAGAACATCTGTTAATTGTGCAAAATGTCTGAAACACAAAAGCAGACGTACAATCACGTACCTACACGGCGATGAGTGCACATCAAACATGACAATGTGCTGATTACCACAATAGACTGATGAAATGATTACAGCAGCTTGTGAAGATGAGATAAATGTCTCTCAAATCAAACATCCGGGGTAAGATTTTTTCGACATGTTTTGATGTGGCAGCTCAATTAGAATAGCTCAGTGTGATGGTTGGGGAAAAAAAAATCCTCAAACCCAAAGACCTCTTCTCTTCTCAGGCTCTAATTACGGGATATAAACTGTCATACATAATTGAAATATAACTAATGGACTCACTAATAAGCTTTGAAAAAAATTCCTTGGCTTAAACGTTGTTAAAGTAGGTGGTGGGGCGAGTGGGCGTTCTGAATCACAATCCACAAATTTCCCACAGCAGCTAACCCAGTGATTCATTTGAATGGCAATATAATGTAGGAAGCTATTTAAAAAAAGGGGGGATGGGTGTGATATTCTAGGAAATGTTCATTAGTCTGTAGCATGCAAGCTACATTAAATCATAAAAAGGTCATTACTGTAGACACGATTATTAGTGATTTGCAGCATCTCGGCAGGGAATCACGCAGAAGTGTCTTACCTTGCCATGACCTCCAAGGTCTCCTTTCTTTGGATGGGGAGAGACAAAAAGAAATTATCAATGGTCACAAAACTTTTCTTTACACATAACTTAATGAAGGCTAAACATTCAAAATAGATTCAAAAACTAGTAGGAAACACAAGTAAATAAAGCACGTCAATAATAACTTCTATGATACAGCCTTAATCTTTGTAAAACACTTACAAAGTACTATAAACCATATTAATTAATCTCTATTAGGTTTTTGCAGGACTGTAAAACTTGCCTGAAACAGGGAAGAGAGATGATAGTTTCATAAAATCTCCATGTGGCAATAAGGTCTTCCCTGATTGGATTGGTGGAATAATATCGCCAGGCAGACTAGAGGAAAGGAGACAGAACAACCGATAATGGTTCTTTTGTTAACAATATGGAGTTATACTGGCATCAGGAAGGGCAGCTCTGTCCTCTATTGACCTCCGGAGACAGTGGAAAAAGTGGGTGAGAAGAGGACAATGATTCTCACTCCTTGTGGGACTCTAACAGAACAAAAGTGCTCTTTCCTAAAGTGCTTCATTGAAGGTGTGTGAATGAATACTGTCACGGATCCACAAAAAAAAAGTAGACTTCCTTTTTAATGTACACTCGCATTTTCACAAGTCCCCATCATACGACACTGTGCTGTGCTTGTGGTTGTATTGAATTTTCTCATGTTCTTCCCCTACCTTTACCATATCTTGCTGTCTGGCTTTGTGCTGCTGCAAAACTGCAAATGTCCCCTTGGAGGGAGTAATAACGGGTATCTTCTATCACTTGTAGAGGGAGTTGAGAAAACCAGTACTTCTGCAGAGAGGCCTCTCACCTGGATGAGCCCAGCCGCAGGATGTCTGCGCTTCTCAAAGTGCTTCTGTCTGTGCTGTTCCTGGACCTTCAGAGCCAACCCTGAACCCAGGATACCCTGCAGACCCAAACAACATTCAGGTGCTCACTATCACTGGTTCTGAATGTGACTAAATATATGCTAGAATTAAACTTGGAAAAACAGACATTTATCAAGTTTCATTTGTCATTTAGAAGCAGTGAATACATTCTTATTAAATAATGTGTACATATTTAATCTTTGGAGCCTGTGTAGTGGTCATAGTGATTGTGAGCACAGCAATGTGAGTTGAGTGAAATTCTTTTTGTTGATTAAAAAGTTTGGAATGGAGGACATGCAGCGTTGAGTAAATGCAGTGTATTCCTTAGTTTTATGGACACAAGTAAAGTTACATCATTAGAGAAACATCAGTTAACTGCACAGGAGCGCAGGAGTGTCCTCCTAAAGAGATTTGACCGACTGTGGGGTACATTGAACAAATAGCTCAAAGATATTTGTTTGTACCAAAACAACAGATTGCTTGGTCTGTCTCCACAGCTTCTTCCTTTGGCCTCACTTTCTCTTGCTTGTACCCTAGGCTGATGGAATTCAGTAGAAGCATGAGAGGGTTTCTCCCAAACACTTCTGTGGTTGAGAGACATCAGGGAAAGCATTTGTTGCGTTCGTTGATTTTCAGTGGTCTATTCCTCTGAAGGGATCCCAGAAGAATCTGGCAAATGCTGTCTTCAACTCATTAGCTACTGGATTTCATGGGTCGTCCGACTTGTCTTAAGTCTGTAACCCTTTTCTTAATCTGGTCCAAATGGTTCTTGAGGCTGTTTTTATGATCTTCCTTGGCTTTCTTCCATGCTTTTTTGCATTTGGCGACACACCTTCAAAACCCCAAGCTCCTGTTTCTCACTCTTTTTGGAAGTGTGCTTCCTCTATGGCCTCTCTTCAAATTTCTCACTTCCTTCCTTGTCACAGAGGATGTTCCTCTTGGAGGTTGCTTTGCATCTCAGGCTGCTCTGACAAATGTTAGGTACGGTCTCATCATGGCTTGTCCATGGATCTTCTCGTTGGCTTTTGGCCACTTGATTTTGGGTTTCAGAAAATACCTTTTCTTGTGTTTCTCTCACGAGTTTCCTGCTCGGTGGATTGTTGGGATACTCATCCCATGGGCTGGGCTGCCAACACAGAGGATGATTTTGCCTCTCCCTGGTGAATTTGCAACCTATGGTATGGGTCACTTTGGATCAATCAGAGTATCATTCCCTCAAAGTTTTGGTCTTTTGTTGTTGCTTATTTCCAATTGTTCTGCTTGTAGTTGATGTATGAAGCCCGCGACGTCTCTAATTTATTGGCATGTGGGTTGAATAACTAACCCTTCCACCTCTGCTACAGTCTTTCCTGCCAACAGATGGACATATCTGGCAGCACTCCACTCTTTCGTGGATGCCTAATTGAAACAGTAAACCAGATTGTCACATATTAGCAAAGGGTCACCCTGCTCGGCATGCAAGGTGGGTCCCACAACCGGCCCTAGGATTCTTGTTTGTACCTAACCACAAGATTGCTTGGCCTCCAAAAGATGTTGTCGAGTAAGCTAGCACAGCAAAGTTTGTCGGTCGGTTCCCCAATGACGATCCCATATGATCATCATAACAACATAGTTCTCATAAAGCCATGACCGGTACTGTCATTTGTTCATATTTGTTATTGATGGCTTGGTCATTATATGGTTAATTATTGGCTGAGATGACAAAGAGGTGTAGTTGTGCCTTAACAAAAGGACTAATGACAATTGACAAAAATAATACAAATGAGAAAGTTGTTTGGCAGAAAATGAATAGATGACCATTGGAAGCAGTGGCTTCAGTCTTGTCAGTCAATTTGTTATTTTGCCCTCGACACTGTGTGCACATAAGAGTATACTCACTGCAGGCAAAGCAAAGAAGGACACTCCGATCAAAGCAAAGGTGCCGGCTAACAGTCTCCCAGCCCAGGTCTTTGGGGTTTTGTCCCCATAGCCAATGGTAGTCAGCGTGATCTGCAAAATAATAAAAGAAAGAAAATATCTTCTATTTTAAATTCAGTCCTTGTAATCCCTCTCAACAATCTCAGTGTCCTTGTTTCAGCAACATGTTGCAATGGAGACAATTAGACTGCCAGTTTTGATCTGTGGGATATCAACTGAAGGGCGATTCAGTGCTTCAGGGTCAGAATGTCTCCTACAAAAAGGAACCAGTGAAAGCTACGCATCTTACTGAAGGACACTTCGGGGGAGGGCAGATGTTCTCTGTCATAGAGCTTGAACTTTTGGCCTTTTGGTTGAAGGGTGTTTGTCTTAATGAGGCCGAACTGCTGGAACGTAATAGCTTCAGTGCTGCAGAACAAAACCATTAAAATATTAGACACTGCAAGCAGCTGGATATTTATCTATTGTTTATTTACCCAAACTTCTACATTATTCTCCACAAAAAAAGAAGGAAAAACAAATTTGTTTGATTTCTGCAACTGACTTTCAGCTCAAAGGCAACAAAACATTGGTGCCTGAAAGCTGATAATTATTTTCTGGCAGAAATCCCATCGGTTGATGATTTGGCCGGGCACAATTTGTCCGCAAGGCTCCTGCCAAATCCCCTTTAGACTCGGAAGGTATCTAAATAACAAGCAGAATAAAAGTTTTAAGGATTCGAGACCTCGCTGTCCTAAAAAACAACATGATGAATCTCGCCAGTAGATAGAAATATTTCCCCGTGTCCTGTGTGCGGTCTTTCTAGATCTGCCTGAGATAATATTTGTTCTCACCTAGATCATGTGCTGAAGGACTGTATTCACCTGGGACCTATTTTTGTCTATTTATTTCTGTGACAGAAAAGACATTTTGGAGAAAAGCAGCATTTTTATCCCTACAGAGCAGCTGTCACTCACCAGGCCCCACCACAGTGCATCGGCATACGTGTCGAAGTCCTGCGGTTTTGGCTGGGCCGTGGGGTTGTCGTTGTCGGACACATCCATAGACACATCGTCCTTCTCTACCAGGTAGACCAGGAAAGACGCCAGGATCAGAGACAGGAAGCCAATGTACCATGCTGTGATCAGCTCCTGCAGACACAAGAGACATTCCGTTCATATCAATGCAACCGATTAAGCTTTTTTTTTAATTTTTATATATATACACAATCAAATTTAGCTTAAAGGATAAATCAAAGCCAATTCAATGCCAAGATTTTTTTTCTCCTCCAAACCAGAAGTGTCTAATGACAAAACTAAAAAGTTGAATTTTAGCACACACAAACATTTTCTCAAACAGACTTTTTTCATGGGCTTCCCTTTGGTTTAAAGTACACATGATGGCAGAAGTGCCTCTTTAGCTTTGATATAATTTTGCTCTTATGTGTTTAAATAATGCCTCCGGTATCTCTTTATTGGAAGATTTGTTTTCACTTCACACTATCAAACATGAACTTATAAATGGCAATTTCCCTCTATCTCAAACACACTTTAGAGTCATCGTGTCTGGGTTTAGGTATCTTGACAGTATTTACAATTCGTATTTAATAAGAATACAACCTGGTATACTTAACAAACTGTGATCATCCACAAAACTCCTGCTAAAAGACTGTATTGAGAGCAGAATCAGGAACACAAGCAACACCTACAGAAAACTCCACAACATCTAAAAGTTCACCATCAACAGCCTCAGCACTACCATCTGCTGATGTACCACTCCAGTTAAGCTGTTTCCAATACGTAAGGAGTACTGTATTCGTGAATAGGGACTTGTGAATAATCAGTTCCTTCCACTAAAGTTGTCTCGGAAAGATCTAGTATTTATTCTTTAGAATATCGCACAAAACTGATGTAATGAAAATCAAACACTGGGGCAAAGACATCAGAACAGCATCTATTTACTCTTGAATTTAATTCAGCTAAAAGCAAACTCAGTCTGTGCCCATTTTTATTTTTAAACAATCACATTTACTGAAACACTTCACTACAGCCTATATTACGAATCCTTTCCTCACGGTTCATGTAACTAAGGAATAGGCAACCGATCATTGCAGAGGTCACAGAAATTTCATTGTCCCTACCACTGGACTAGATTGCGACTGAGCAGTGGTCCCTAAAGCAGTGGTCTACCAGCCTGGTGCTGTAGAGCCCCTGTTTCTGCATGTTTTAGCGCGCTCCCCGCTTCAGCACACCTGAATCTATTGATCATCACCTGCTCCTAACAAATGCAGGCAAGGAGTTATTAAAATACACTCCTTCCAACTCCCATCACCTTTAAAACCATTATCCAATCTCATTCTTGAACTCATCTCAGGAGTCACTCTCCCAAGTTACATTTTGGTGCACATTCTCACAATTACATGTTTGTGTCGCTGAAATTCAGCTGCTTTTAGTGTCTTCTCTTTAAATTCCCTACCTTACTGTGTGCGTAGATGGCCGAGCCCAGCAGTTTCCAGGTCCCCCCTCTCCGGTCCATACGCAGCATCCGCAGGATCTGCAGAAAGCGCAGGCTGCGCAGGGACGTGGCCAACACATTGCCCTGGTTACGCACTGCCACCACTGGCACCGAGGCAATCAGCACAAAAATGTCTAATGCGGAGAAAGCAGACAAAAACACTAAATTAAATTAAAGATTCAGTGTGAAAGGCTTTCATCAAATCTTTAATGAGTCTGACCCGACGCGCTGATTGAGTCTTCTTTGTGGGGTGATGAATGGATTTAGAAAACCTGTGGCTCCTAACAAGAGCTGAACAGAGAGACATTGATGACATGCTGTTATGAAAAAAGATTAGGTTGTAATTCATCAAGAGCTGTCATCGGAAATGCTTCACCGATCTATAACTGCGTGTGATGCGTGTTACGAAATGAGTTTGATTTCTTCATAATCATTTCTGCTGGGTGGAAAGAATAAAAACTTTAGTCAAGTGCAAATGTTTATATATTGCTTACATTGTTCTCAATTTTAAGAAAAGCATTATTTGTAAAAAAAAAAAAAAGTGAAGCAAAAGTACAAAGAACTCTGGTCAGCAGTACTCCAGCACTGCAATGCCTATATGTCAAATAACTGACTTCAAAATCTTACGACTTGTCTATAAGGTATGAAATAGTAATGTGGGGTTTAAATACATATGAGTTTTACTAGCAGGATATAAAACATTTGGATCCCTCAGGTCCACAGGAAGAGGTTTACTGAGTGTTTCCAGATCCAGAAATAGATCTGTGGACTGCTGGTATCCTCAGATCTTTTAAATTAGGGTTTTAAACATTGTTATTTACAATAAATAATAGGTTTCATTTCTGATATATTAATAAAGTTTCATATTATGTGTTCTTCTGTTTTTCCTACTTACTATGTCATTTATTTTGTTTTGAAATGTGTCTTTGTTATATTTCCAATGCATTAGTGAATGCTTTGTAAAAAAAGCACTGGAAGGTGCTATGTAAATAAACGTGTTTTTATTGATTTACAACTTGGTTTATATTTTCGATTAGAATTCCTAATTTGAAATATTTCTACTTTTAAGTAATGTTCTCAGACAAATAACAGGATATGACAACCAAACTATAATCAATCTACATATGAAGCAGCAAGTTTTCATCGTTAAAAGAATAAACTTATTTCCAACATAAATACAGTGCAAAAAGTCTTTAGTGGGCGTAGTCAGTCAGGGCTTTTGATTGAACAAATCTACGGTCACTTAGATTTGGGCACTTAAAAAAGAATCTGAAAAACAGAATGTGTCATTTTTAATTTGCTACTTCCAACCTTGCATTTAGAGTTTTGTTTGTGTTGCCTTTGTTTCTGCTGCAGTGACTTATAATTATGTTAATTGTTCCTCAGTGGACATTTTGTACACCTGCATCAGCAGAAGGTAAACAACATTACAAATCATGTGCGTACCGCCATTTCACCTGCAGTGTTTCTTCGAAACGGTTCCAGCTGTTGTTGTAATTGCTATTTTATTTCCAGCATGGGGTCAACAGAGGTCATAATTTACCCAGCATCCACTGTTTGATACCTTCCCTGTTTATATTTGCGTGGTCCTTCCCCTCGAACAACACATTTATAGGCCGGGACCTGCAAGGAGTCTCAAATTCATTTCAGAACAAATGCTCATAAATTTTAACAGGTCCACCTCATTACCTAAAATACACAAGGGCTTGCGGGCAAACTTCAGCCTCCCTCTCCATCCTTTGTAGCGACAGCAGCAACCCGCCGCCCAAATCCTCAGTGCAAACTCTGCTCCAAAGATGAAGATGGCAAAGGTTTCCTGCAATGGAAACAAGTTCAATTTATTCAAGTTATTCAAGTGTCCACGTTCTAGCATATCGTATACTTTTTCTGGTATTCAAGTAATTATTCCAAAGGGGGCGTATTGTAGACCTAAAGCAGTATTTTATGTTTTTTAATATGAAGCTGTACTTCCAATACCTGCCTCTGAATAAAGACATTTTGCAAGGTAAAAACTAACCTAAATATGTGCTTAAGAAGTTTTAAAACAGAGTGTTCAGAGTGAAGCACAACAAAATAATAATAAAAAAATAAAAAAACTTTCCTTTTGTGAAATGATTAATCCTCAACACTTTATCTCAACTAATAATGTTAAACTTAAAGAAAAACTGGAATATTGCTGTGTGTATAGTTATTGAGTCATTGTTTTTTTATGGAATTGATTGTTTGGCCCATTTGCCAAAAGCTTCTGTTTCCAGTTAATGTGCCTGATTTATGTAGTTATCCGAAAAAAAAGAATAAACTGTGCATGAACACATGTATTCTGCACAGAAAACTGCAAGTTAAACAATTTTTAGAAACACATCCAATAGGAAAAGTCATATTTATTTAATTAAAATTAATTTACAGTCAATCTTTAGTGTGGACTAAAGCCTATTAAGAGATTTATTTTTTTTAACTATAAATGGTGAAATATGTGTGGACTTTTGTCAGTGTTTGCCACTTTGCAATAGAATCAGTTTTAAAATGTGATGGTGTATTTTTAGACTGAATTGAACCTCTAAGAAGTACAGAAGTATCATTCAATTACACCTTGGAGGTAAAACTTATAATTGTATTAGTATTTTAGTGAGGAGGCGATAAAGAACTAAAAACATATAGCTTTGAGTGAACAGCCTGCAAATGTAATTGAGAAGGATGATTTTAATGTTCAATGTGAAGAAGACCTTTGTTATTCTGGCTTTTTGCAAGCTAAGAAAAATGAAATAAGTCTCAATCATCTCACCAGTATGACCAGCCAGTGTGCAGACAACTTCTCATGCTCCTTGAATGTGGTCAATATGGCCAAAATCAAACAGCCCAGAACGATCAGAAACCTACAGGCACACAGAAGAAGAAATAGTTCAGTGGAAACAGCAGTGAGGATAATACGTTGCTTATAAGGACAAGGAAACACGAGAGAGAATGCCACTGTGTGTTCGCAGGCACAGTGTGATTGAAAGATGTGTCTTACAGTCACCACAAGAGAGTGCTACATCTCTCTCGGAATGGGACTGCAAAATACAACAGCAACTCACAAAAGTACTCCTTATGACATATTCAACCTGACAGAGAATTACAAGAAAAGCAACACAGCGGGACACACAGAGGGTTTTTCCATTAGTACCTAATGGTATGCAGGGGAAAGAAAGAAAAAAAAAAGTCTTCCTTACGGAGTAAAATACTGGAGGATTAATAATTATTCATAAGCTGGAAATTACTAAAAGAAAAACACAGCAAGATATGAACTCATTAAGAGATCAGTATTTTGATCCAGAACTGCACAATCTGAAGTACAACACAGACAATGGACCAAATAAGTTTTTTTATGTGTCTGTTTTAGGAACCGCGTTTGTCTGATTTTGGTGTATACTTGTATTGTAACAACAACAACAACAACAACAACAACAACAACAACAACAACCACAGATATAAGGTACTAAACTTTCTCTGTATTTTAATCATAGCCCGAATTACCCTCGAGTAGTTAATGTTATTCCACTGAAATTAGCTGAGCTCGTTCCTGAGTATTTGTCTGTAGCATAATCACAGTGAATTTTACACCAAATAAGATGTTGCTTCCACTCATTAAGGACCGTTATCTTGTAAAATCGAAATAGATATGCAAATAGAGTTTTCTTCAGAGTTGGCGTGCTTACGATCAGATTAGAGGCCAGTCTGAGTCATTATAACAGTACTATTGTCTCGAGCTCTCCAACACAGGCAGTTAATGGGGCAATGTGAAGCACACTTGAATGTATGTAACTGTAGCCACTTCCTGAAAGAGCACAATGGCACAAAATGTCAGTGTCCTTCAGCGAGAATGCAGGATAATCACCGATTCATCACATCCAACTTCTATCCAGCTTTATCTAACCGATGATGGGAAAATGCAGGGTACACAAGTCCACACACTCACACCTACAGGTGATTCTTAGTCGCAATGTGAGACTCAACACATGTTTGGAGTGTGTGATTCATCCACAGTACCTGGAGAATATTCCTTCCCTCAGCCTGGACTCGACCATGGGACATACAGTACATGATGTGAGTCAAAAGCGCAAGGCACTGCACCACGATGCAGGTTCAATCCATCACAGAACCTTTTTAAAGGGAGGGAATATCCACAGAAAAGATAAATACCGAGTCATGCTTGCCAGAGCTGCAAGACAAACACGCCGAGTTCGTTTCAATATCAGTGATCCTCCTCAGCAAAGTTAGAAGAATATTCACAATCTCTGCTAAAGTGCAGGTACAGATGACATTGGGAAAAGTAAATGTAACATGTAATCAGAGTAATATTTGTCTTGAGAAAAGACTTTCAGGGAAAAATATTGTAATGTATGATTTAATTTTTTTCAACACCCTGCCAACCTAAATATTCTGTTTCACGCACAAAAGCCCACTGAGCCACACAGCCTCCTTTTTCTTTCATGCTCACCTCTATATTTAGGCCTTCCAGGAGCTATAATTAATTGGATGCACACATACAAATGGCCATTTAAATTTCCCCGTACAGTGGAGCGCGCTGTTCGCTGCGCGTTACGCAGTCTGAAGTTAACCACCCTGCTATGATATATGATGCCGAACCACCCTGAATAAACCTAACCAGCGCCAGAACCGCGCAGCCATGAGGCCAATTAACATTTAACCAGAGCGGCGTGTCCAATATTCTCCACCACCAGCTCTGTGAAAAAGGTTGTATTCAACTTAAAGTGCAACTCATTTCAGATTCAGGGAAAAGTTTGCATTTACGTCAATGTGTTGATGGTCTGGATACGTGTTTACTTTTAGGTTGCTCTGTCACTGCTGGAAAAAGAGATGCATGATTACTAAACTAAACAAGAAAGAAACTGATGATTTTCCGTCTTATTTTGTGTGAAATAAAGTGTGAAATAAAGTGAGCAATATGAGCAAAACGTGTTGTAATTTTTCAGTTTCACAGAGGAAGTCGAAGACATTTGGCATCGTCTCCTCAGGTGCAGCCATTTCTGTTCACACTTTCTGGTCTGAGCCTCAGGTTGAGTTTTTATGTCAATTTCTTAATAAACAAAGTGCTTGTGTCAACTAGTGTTGTGGTAACAATTAAAATGGAACATTCTGGTATACATTTTCTTTAAGTCATCAACCCAGTTAAATATCCATCATCATATTTATATAAGTCCCATAGATAGGACGTAGTGGAGCCAATGTGCACCTGTTGATCTCTAGAAATACCGATGACAAATAATCACATATGGAGGAAGGAGATGGAAATAAACGGATAGTAATTCACATATATTTTCCCCCAATATAACTAGTGAAAACACTGTGTGATGGTGGTTACATTTTGATTATTTGTTAGCATCCAACAATATGTTGCTGGTTTGATCTGTTGCTTGAGAAAAGTTATCTGGTTTGAAGCTTGGTCCAGATTAGAAATGAGCCCCAAGTCCAGAAAGATTGGCAATCAAGGATTGACATACAGATGAAACCGTTATATTTTAAAAAAGAAAAATGGCTAAAAGTCTTGATGCTTTGACTTGATCAAAGCAGCTTCAGGTAAGAATGTGTTTATGGTTGTCATGTCAACAAAGGCATTTTGGATCATTTGTTGATCAATTGTGATTTGTATAGTTGCTTACATAGGTATGAATGGATCTCTATGTGCGAACTGGTGTGTATATACAGTGTTTGTCCTCTATGTGTGACCTATCCAGGGTGTACCCTGCCTTTTGACCAACGTCAGCTGGGATTGACTTCAGCTCCCTGGTAAAGTGAGTATGAGAGACAAATGGCAGAGAATGTTTTGGAATCATTTGATGTGCCCTTTAACAGAAACGTGTGACACACTGGCATGACGACGATGGGGTTCAAACTGCCAGCCTTTGGGTCGGAAATCTACTCAATTAAAGTAATCCACAGTCCCCAACACATGTCTACCAAAATCTCACAAAAGACTGGACCTCATAAAAGCTCCGGCTAAAGGCCTCTTCATACTCCATAAGAACAAGACGAAAGTTCGGCAGTGCGGGGTCCTGTCGAACAAAATGACGTCATTTCCTTCGGCCAGCTCCTTCTGGCCGAACAAATTTGTTTCGGCTGTGCCAACCGCCCTGGCCGAACTATGTGGGAGCCGCACTGCCGAAACTTCTGCACTGCCGTGTGCTGCGCATGCGTGTTCTAGTTCGCTCATGACTATCGATAATATTTTAATCATATTTAGCTTGTAACAGCGCTCCTGTACGAGCGCCGCAGCTCGTTAAAATGTCGGAGTGTAGGCTGACATGATGCACCTGAACGCATCACGAGCAGCTGTCAGCTCCTGGAGTTAAAACTGGACTAACATCGCGCTCGGACAAAAACTTTTTTATTACTGAAAAAGTTCAGAGAAATGTATTTCTGAAAGCACTGGAGGCCAGAAATAAACTGTGCTGTTGAAAAGTTTAAACGCCGCTTCACAGACTTGTGCCTGCTGTGAGGGGGCGTGGCCTGCGAGTTCGGCAGCTTCTTATCGGAGTATGAACAGTCCTGCCGAAAAAGCTTTTTTTTTCTGCTGCTGGCTGACGTCACTGCCAAATTTTCTTCTTGTTCTTATGGGTTCAAAAGGGAGTATGCAGGGGCCTTTACTCTGCACTTTAGCCTTCTTGCATGACTCTCCACCCTTCCCTCTGTGAATTGGAGTCTTGAAACATTTATGGCCGTTGTGTTGCCATTAGGCTGTGTTGACATATCTGAGGAGTTTCTGAAGTGCTGCACAACCATAACAGCATCAATATTTCACAGCAAAACAGCCCAGTGAGTTTTGCATAATTCACCTGAAGGAAATGATAGTCAAGAGATAGTAGAAACTTCTTGATTGACGTCTTCAGCGATTGCACGCATTTCAGTACGTCACCCATTATGACTTCATATCCTCTATAGTAAGTCAGGACATTTCACCTCAAAGTTATCCAGAGGACAGATATAATCCTGGAGAGGGCGACCCTGATCAATGTTAACTCGATATGATCCAACAGATACTGATCTGCAACACAGTTGGCTTCCGATTTGTGTTCAAATAGTTTGTTCAGTGAGGCACACAGATTGATTCGATGGCCATTACACCCAACAGCACAAACCGAACGGTTGTTCTATCACATCAAAAAATGGAAACAACAGGTACAGTACTTAACACCGGAACCAATGCAACAGAGGGTCACTTTGCTCTTTGCGGCTTTACCTGTAAAGAAATCGCTAAGGTCAGAAGTAACAGCTACCCAGAAAACAATGGAACCATGCACAAATGGACTAAACCACCCGATTACAATTGTTAGGGATATACTGACATGAGTGGAAACAGAACGGAACCTCCATGTACAGACAAATACATGAGAGTGAAAGAAAAATAATGAGAATATTCGAGCAGATGAACTGTCCTAAACTGAATTAGATTGCCTGAGAATGATACCATCAAGCTAACCCTAACGAACGGACAGAGCTAAGTGGAACAGAATGGGGGTGACATAGTGGTGGAGTGGTTAACAGTGCGCAGTGGAAACAAGGCCCAAGATGCTCGTTCACAAGGTGGAAGTGACTGGTTGAGGTCACAAAATGTGTGGAGAAAATGGAGAGAGTCACATTGGGAGCGGATTTGATGAATTACGGGTGTGCCGCTGCAATGATAGTGATTTCAAGTCATTCTAGCCGATGCTCATGTTTACACGCGGAGGTGTACTTGGTGTTCCACTCCAGTGCGGTGAAAACAGAGCCAAAGAGGAAGTACCCACATGAGAAGCATTGTGATTCTCATCATTTTCTATATAAAACATCTCATGTTGAAAGAATAACAAAAATCAAACAAACATCCAACATACATTGAGTAAAAACATTAGTGCATAAAATATCCAGCCGTTCCCAGCCAGCTCGTGGTGAACTCAAATGTATCCTGAGGAAACCTCCACTCATCATCATCACCATAACTCTGACTGGTATCAAGTGTGAGACTGTAATACTGTTGGATACTACGACTGTAACACTCCATTACCTACCTGCTGGATAAATAAATGAAGCATGGAATCCAATCTGCTTTGTGATTGGCAATCAGGGGCTGTGAGAGTGAGCGATCCACCGTGACCACGGGGAGATACCACAAAGAAAACAGTATATGTTTCTTTTCGATCTGGTTTCTGTCTGTAAACAAGAGGAATGACCGCAGCGCGAGGTTCGTAGGATTGCCTACATATCAGGCCTGATGATGTTTAAAACTCTCGGTTGTAAATGATTCATAACTTGAAGGAGCTTATGAAGCATTTCTGATAATGGTTACTTCCACAAAACAGCGCTGACATCTAAAAATGCGACAGTAACACAGCGTGAGGCAAAACTCACCAACATACACAAGAACAGCACACACGAAACTGTGTTTACAAATATTAACTCACACATGCACACAAAGGTCAGCAGTGGTCAGTTTAATGAAGAGGTTTATGAACGATGAGTACTACTACAATCAATATCTACTTGATACATCTGAGAGTAGTGAGATATTCACATTGACATCTATGCTTCATTGCATTGTCAAGAAATACAATCGGATTGCAGGTGAGTCTCCTTCCAACAACTTTTGCTTCAAGATAATCAAATAACATTTTCACTAAGTTGGGTCGGGGGAAAACCTAACTTTTCTGAAATGAAGATACTACGCATGTGCACCGCAGCAATCACCATAGAAAACGTCTTGTTACATTTCTAGTTGGATGTCTTTCTAGTTCTGTTAACAGTAGTTAGGTTAGTTACATTAACTTTTAGTCGATGATAACATTTAATATTTCTTTGTTATGACTCAAAATCACATTGGATGCACAAAAAAAAACTAAACTATGAAGAGTTAAGTTTACCTTTAAAATATATGTTTTATCAGTAATTAAAGGTCATGCATGTCCTGTAATGATGAGTAAAGCCCATCTGTACAACTCCTTTCTCTTCCGCCATTAATCCACTTTCCATCCAGCCCAGCGTGGCTGAGCCTCTGCTGGGCTCCCCGGTGCTGATACCACCTCCGAGGATTCCTAACAACCAATTTGCCGGCGAGATTCAATAAAGAGAGTGCAGACGATGCATTTCTGACAGTTAATTTGCTCGGCGATATGCAAACGCTGGTGGGAAAGGACAGCAGCGGTACGGCGTTAATGACTGCCGTTACAAGGACGAGATGGGAAACGAAGATCTTCACTCAGTCGAGAAGCTCTCCAGGAAGTTTGGAGGGGAGTCGCATGTCACATGTCACTGACAGGCAGATATAAAGCACTGACTCTTCTCTATAAAGTCCAACTGCTGCATTTTTCTGACTCCCATAAATGTGAGTACATGGTTTGTAGAAGCAGAGGTAAGATTCATCTTTAAAAAACATGAATACAAATGTGGACCACAACCCTATGATTAGAATTCAATTATTTTCTTGGGTTAATGTGGCAGCACAGCTTCGGCGCAGTGAACAGGTTTAATGTATTACTTAACAAAAAAAACCCAACTGCTTTATAGCAAAATCAATCTGGGTAAATTTGACCTTTAATGACGAGTGTGCAGGATTTAAAGAAAAAAAATTCGGTTAGCAGAGATAAAATGATGTACTCTTTAGTTGGGGGGGAAAAAAATGGTGTTTTTTGTTGCATAAAGTTTTTCATACCCACTTAGTGAACATGGCTCTGGAGAGGGCTCCACTGAAGGATCTCTGATGCATTTGAAAGAGGACATTGTATAGAGTGCTATTCACTTGGTTACAATTTGCAGTCTCAATACTGGGTTTCCTCTGAATATAAATCCCCCCAAAAAAGAAAAAAACAAGGAATAGATTACTTGGTTTCAATATTAACATTTGTTTGAAGTTGAATTTACAGTGACTTTACAGGTGAATGAATCATCTGCACCCTGGACAGTTCGCCAGTGCATTACAATACTAACAGAGAGAGACAGAAAGCCACATACACACATCGATCAGGCCACTCTCCCATTAGGTCCGCGACTGACCCTGCAACCTCCTTCGAGTTGACAGTGCTTAGACCTACAAGATGGCTGCAGCAGGCTCCTCTCAGTGCAGGGGAGCTTGTATTTGAGTCTGGCTAGGTTATGCAGACCATTCTGGGAACTTGAATCTGCTGTCAATATCTTTCAGTCATGACATTATTTCACCCTCATAAAGGAAACATGTCCTCAGTCATCACTTAGAATTTCACACTGGTTGAAACTGCACTGCTCTCACACACAGCTCCACCATTATTGATGACCTAAACGGATTTTTGTCATTTATTGCGGATGGAGTCCTGTCAGGAGTCGGCAGCAATACCCCCCCCCGATACTTTCTGCTGACCCCAGAACTACCTCTCAACCCTGACAGGAGGTCAGATTTGTAGTCGTTTGCAGAGAATCTGTCTTAGGAGTGATGGATTTTACCTCCAGCACTTCCTTCCATCCTCCCCCGACTGTGTGATGGCTCAGAGGTGGGAGGGAGGGAAAGGGATATTCAGGCTGTGATTTGGGATTTGCTGATGGAGCAGAACACCATGTTTGACCTGAGATATCCTGACCCCTGGACGGTGGAGGTGGCTTGTTGCATGTGTGTGCGGGAGCTCCCGTTCACGCATGCAGAATCAGCAGGACGGCAGCTGACAGCTTCATTGATGTACTAACATGTTGATGCAGAGTCCTGCTGCTGAGCAGCAGATCAAACAGATCTTGATAGCTTCAGGATGAGAATGAGTTCCCACCCCCAGATGTCAACTTTTTATTTTAAAACTGTAATAATGTCTGTGAAGACAGACATGTTTTGACTCATTCGACTCACGTTGCATGGCTACTCCTTCTGTGACTGATGTTTAAACAGCCCAAATGAGATAATTAGTACCACTAATCTTGATTCATTGGAGCCAATTATGGAACATTTGGTAATTGGGCACAGAAAAGCCACAGCAGCAAACTCACATCACACACGCATCTCTAATGTGTGGGTTTTTTTCAGATTCTAAGGCAGATGCGTTTCGTCGTAAACCTTTGCGTCCTTGCAAAAGCCCCACCATGAAGTTTTCTGCTCCCTCGTGGGACTGAGCTCAGCAGTTGGAAGAGATCAATGGAGCTCTCTCTTTTAATCTCTCCTTCTGTGTCTGCTCAATAAAGATTTACAGGAGAACGGCGCTCCTCTCTGTGTTGCAAACAAGGATGTTGCCCCGCTTCAAGACGGCAGCTTAGCTTTAGTTGTCATGTCGTCCTTGTGTTTGTTTCTTCGTTCAACCGAAAGATCAAATTCATAATTAAAACCTTGAAATATGTTACACCTCATAAAGTTCTTTCATCTAATATAAGTGCAAATTGATTCAGAAATTATTAAAATTATCAGTCTTGGTCAACTTACATGTCAAAATGTCAAAAATGATGAATGATAATGGTTCTACCTATAAATCTCAAAGATTAATGATCATTATTATTGGACAGTTATTTTTTTATGTTAAATGTATAGGAATATTACTTTTACTTTTAGTGGCGCTGGTGTTGCATCAGCTCGCTCAAGATTCATATGAGGGTATTGGTGGTTTTTGGGCCGATTGCACAAAAATGACAAATCCATCCAAAGTTGATTAAAAACACTGTATTTTTTTGTTCAAGGCAGCTCACTGCAAGTGAATGTTTAGTTTCACATTGGACTTGAACACTGTTCTCTTGGTTGAAAGTGCTCATCTTCATCTCATGTGGATTTTTACCCTCTTTAAACTTAACAATACACCTATCTACATAGCTACTGTAGGAATCACATTATTCTTACCTAATGGCTATTGGAGGGGCAGTTAGGTCCTTTAACCTTATATAAAAATAAAGAACACAAACACTTCATCAGAATGAAAAAAAATAAAAGTAAATAGTCCATGTCCTAATATGTAGGTCTTATGTAAGAACAGATTAATATACAGATTTATTAAAACATCATTCGTGAATCAATAACACAAAGAACGGGGGACACCGAGCATCCTCCTAGAAGTTTCATAGATCGCATATTGATGAGCTCTGACAGTTTCAGTACACGTGGAGCTTTCTTCAAGTACAAATATGCTGAAAGTCATTGGAGTGAAACAGACCTGCGCTCTCTCATCACTCTGTCTTTACACTTGACTCTGTTGTTCATACAAAGTGACAGCCACGAAACTCCAAAGCGCACACCGATCAATCATCACAGCCATTCTTTCTGTTTGAGATCAGGCAGACAACTTGAGGAATCATTAAAGCCAGATAGACCTCACACAATAGCACCATCGCCGGTTTTACCGAGTCAGGAGGAGGCGACAAGGCAATGTTGCATATTATAGACGGACAACAGCAAATGGAATGATAACGATTTGTCCTGTTTTGTCTTGAGGAGCAACTGACACACTCAACTGACCCCATCTTACAGGAGTTAAGGACCAAATCTCGGATCCTGAGTGCTAATTATCTCAGATTCCCTGGCCATATAATTAGGGTCATTCGAAGGAAATGAGGTTCCGTAATACCGCTCTGCCCCATTGGTAATGGATGGAAAGAGCGAAAGATAAATATGGCTACTGTAGGCAGTAAACACAAAATGTTGAGAAACTCAAAAAAGGCTAGGTTTACTTGAATAAAAAAACAAAAATAGTACAAGAAGCGAAACTGAAGTAGTTTGAACACGAATAGTGCTTTCACATCAAGATAGGAGCCAGAAGAATAAAATAAAAGAACATAAGAGTAACGATCAGAAAAAAGGAACACATATTGATCATGAAGACATTTTTTCTCTGTCAAACTATGTTATAAAAAATTGTTTTAAAGAGATGATCTAGAAATGATGAATATGACGATGTCAAAGAAACAAAGAAAGAATAAAAGGAAAACAGACAGAAGCATTAAAGGAAATAAGAAGAAAAAGAAGTCAGAGCAATAAAGAATGTACTATACTTTTCAAAGTACAGAGAAGCCTCCACCTACAGGAGTATGCCTCCTCTTTCCTAAAGGGCATCGCTCACTCATCAATCAATAGCTCCAGTGCGACACCCATTCATCAATCAGCCGAGAATCTCTGTCACATTTGTGGGATGTTTTGAAGTTATTAACCGAAAAAAATGGAGCGATGATGAAAGATCACGCTATTAAGCATCCCGGTGGAAATCGGCTGCGGCTCTCGCTTCTCCACAAGCAACCATTTGCGTTTGTTTACCGGAGTTACGAAACCAGACTTATTGACCCAATTTCAAAGCCGTGACTTATCGTCTTTGCCTGCGGGGAGCGAGCGTCACTACAACCAGCTGTCTCTGAGTGGAAATGAAAATAAATGTGATGTCAATCCAGTTTCGCCCCGATACATAAATGATGGGAAAGGTGACAGATCCCTCTGTTAAACTGTGTTAATGTACTTCTATTTTTTTATTTTTTATTTAATGTGCTTAGTCTTGGTGATATTGCTGCAGAGATCATAATAATCGGGAGTTTGATGTATTTCTTTTGCAAAACAAAAAAGATAGAATGTGTCAAACACTACATGAAGGGTTAGTTTGAAAAAGCTGATTCAAGCTTAACCAGATCAGTGACTATGCATAGAATTTATGTGAGCTAAGCATAAGTCCTACTGGGAATCATGCATATTTCAGGAATATGCACATAAAAACAAAGTGAGAAGTGAAAAAATGTATAACACACTCTGATTCGAGAATACACACTTCAAGGGGGCCCAAAGGGGCAGTGAAGTGGCACTTTGCTCTCTAGATCAGGGGATTCAAGCACATTTAAGTTCAGGGTAGAACATGCAGCCCTATTTCATCTTGAGCAGGCCAACCTGTTAAAATAGTGCCATTATAATGATTAAATATGAACTTTAAAGTCTTCCTTTGTTGAGCTGCACAGTATACATGAAGAAAATGTCTTTATTTTTCACAAAACCAAACAATTACTGCCCAAAATGACTACAATCTCAACATAAAGTCAATTGTAATTATAGCGTCTGGTGCAAATAACAGTGAAATGTCAGAAACTGTTTTTCCTATAGCTACTGCATTATGTGTTTTTATTGCAGATTCACCCTGATGGTGTAGCTTTTAGGATATTTCACGCCAGCATCACCGATATCCCATCTTGGGTGTCAGTGTTGTGTTATATCCGTTAATCTTAAAGATTCTGTTCAAAAATAAATTTATTGGAATTTTTCACATTTGTTCGGAGGTTTGACGGGCTGGATCGGAGCGTCTTTGCATGACAGGTTTGGTCCGCGGGCCTTATGTTGGACACCCCTGCTCTAAACAGAAAAAAAAAACATCAACACGTTATAGCTTTTCAGAAATGGTGAAGAAACTGAGTTGGATGCTAAAAACCAGCTCTCAGAATGTTGATGCTACCCTACAAATATATAGTCTTTGTTGTCTTTTAGATCTTCTTGGACGGGGTAAAATTACCAGCAGCTTTAAACCCTTCAGATCAAATGTTTAGATGAGGCTGTACGTGCGGTCCACAGCTGTGTAATTCAGCGAGGCCTCCAATGAGCCCGGGCCTTTTCACTCAGTGCAATGCGATGAGCACGGAGCCTGACCGGGTCTCCGAGGGTTTCGCCTGCCAAAGGCTGTAATTTGTCACCTGAGTGCCCTTGAGGCCGGGGAAGCCATTACTGGCTTGGCAGGAGGAGGTGTAAGCAATCAGTGTCAGCTAGCCAACAGCGCTGTTCATTAGCGCAAATACGCCTCGACTCGCTAACTCCGATGTCCGACTCTCCCTTTGTCCGTCCGCCCGCAGTGAAGGAAACTTCCGTTGTCCGCAGCCTGCGTGAGTGACAGAGAAGCGAGCGGAAAAGCTTTCAGGAGCCGCCTCTGTCGACGAGGCAGTGCGATTAGACACCGTGGCAATTTACCAAGACTCAGACCAGAGGGGTCAACACTCAAACTGTAATCAAGAAGAGATGCCTCCAGCTGATTTGATTGGTATCAAACCACTAGATGGTGTTGCTGTAAGTCAAGCCCATAAATAGGAGGCGTTAGAGTTACTTTTTATTTTAATTAAAAATAGATTTTAATCCGGGAGATATATTAAGAGACAAAACAAGAAAATATAAATTTCAGTTTTCATGAGTTTCCCCACTGCCTTGCCAATGCTTATTCTATCATCAGTCCACACTTTATTTAAATGAACCTGATCAAATGTGTTAGTTACCCTTGAAATGCTAAATTAATTCAGGCCTTCTTTAAATCCACACTGTTTACAAACGGGTTGTTTGTTTCTATTAAGAACTGTATCAAAACTGTAAAGCAGTAGTGTCACTAGGAGGTTTATCACCACTTCCTTTACGTTCAATGCAAAATAGTCACAAAAACTCAAAAATATAGGTTTTGAGGGGTTAAAAAAAAACCCTGTATCTTCTATTCCACTCTTTCTAATTCTGTGTGACACAGCACTGGTGTGAATACCAGCTCACCGTGGTCCAGTACTACGGAAGCACAATGTTTCTTTGACAAGTCACTCCTGAAGTATTTGAGTTGAGAGGCCTGAAATTGGTGCTGAATCGTAACGCTTCCCTTTATTGCTGAATTCCACAAGAACATGAGAATGAAATACAACTAATAGTCATTTGAATCATTGTGAGAGTTTGGAAGCATGTATGTACTTGAAGCTCTTGGACCATTATTAATCTGTACGAGTCAGTGCTTGTTTGACTTTCTATGGGTTGATAACGACGTCAACTATTAAATAATTGTATTACAGAAGAAGTATTGAGTGAAGGCAAACTAGAAAGAGGTGAAAATGTTTCCATCAGGAAGAGAGAAGTGGATAGACAGAGAGAGTGAGTTCATTTCCAAGAACCACAGATTAGCTGCTGCAGAGAAGACGATCATCTGTTTTCTACTAAATATTGATCTCCTTGACATACAAAGATAAATTACAGCCAAAGCTTGTCGGTAAGTTTGAGATTCAAGTAAACAAACAGTTTACAGCCAGTAATGAGCGGCTTAGCTTGAATGCTCAATTCAGTCACGTGCACTTTAGGATCTGTCGATATAACAAAGGAAAAGAAACATACGTTTGGAGGATTCCAACTCCTACCACATTAAAGGTTCATTTTGCAAAAATAGTCCCAGACTAATCATTTTAAATCCATGGCACTGCAGCCACATGAGTCTCTCATGTCTACTAACTGACACAATGCAGAGTCACAACGTGTGTCCAAATTGGATTTCCAAAGGAAATTCACAGGACATGATTAATCCTGATGAGGAAATCCATGCAGGAGCACGCAAACAGATAGAAATTGGGATCTTTTTTGGCATGTTGTGTGCAGTTTGCTTATGTCGTCACGCACAGGTTGAACTTGCTTTCAATTAAAGTGTTTTTAAACTGTTACAACAAAAGAAAAATGTCCTCCAGTTTTCATTATGACACAAGCACAGGAGGCAAGCAAGTCATAGATTCATAAAAATGAAGCATTGCAGCGTTCGTCGTAGACTTGTAGAAATTGAAGACATGAGAGGCCAATACACAATCTGATGTATTACCAGACAATCGTTTAATCCTGAGAAAAATACACAAATGCAATTGAATAAACAAAACAGCACCTGTGAGCTATGACATTTGGTATTCATTACAGAATTACCGCTATATGACATTAAAAAAAAAATTAATAAAATCAAATAACTGTAATTTAAAATCATCAATAACAAATATAGCATAATGACAATGACATGGAATATGAGCTCAAAGAAACAGAAAATGATGTCATGGGTGCAAAATGACCTCAAATAAACATAAAAACAAGCTCAAAAGGGAAAAAATGACCAAGATAGTGGCACAGGATGATGTAAATCATCTGCAATTTGCAGACTCACAACAGCCTAATCGTTGCCTTTGATGGGAAGATATCCTCCATCTCGTAAATAACACCAAAAACAGCCGTGTACAGTGCTGCTGTGAGGGGTGTGAGGATCCCTCTGCAGTCACAGATGAACTTCATTAACAAACACTTTGCTCCAGTCAGATGCTTTGCCAGCGGTGAGCCCGTCTCTGGCTCATTACGGAGCGAAGGAGCCTCAAGTCCACCTGACAGTGCTGGAAATCGCTGCGCTCTGACCTTGGCCGCTCGGGGTGGCGGCGCTCGCAGGCACACTCATTAATCCTGGAACATAGTGGACGCGCAGCACTGCAGCAGCACAGTACAGAGCAGGCCAGATGACGCAGATGGACAGGAGGCAACACAGAGGATGAGGACGTCGATAAAGTGAGCAAGAACGGGAACAAAAACTTTCCCATGGTCAACTGTTCACTTTGCTGTTAGCACTTTCAATACTAATGTGTCAAAACATCCACTTCAGTGTGAAGAAACCCATCGAAAACTGTCCACTCGGCAGATCTAACTGATAAATAAAGCTTGACATCCTGCGTTGTTTAACATGATGGACCGTGACATTACGGCTCCCACGTCTTTACTGTCTGTCCTGTGAACGACCTCAGCAGCAGAGGTCATTCGACACAACAGCAAACGGAAGAAGAAGTCGGAGTGTCCACTTTTATTTGGCTGATCGGCACAATTTATTACGCTAAGCAAAACTTTCTTCTTTCGTTTGTCAAATGTCATTCATGAACACATTGTATAATTGCACACATTTTAGAACTTAGAACGTTGCACTAGATATGACACCCCCCCAAATTACGACTATAGACATGCAACATAAAAATACAGACAGGACAGGCCTCTTGTAATGAGTATAATAACTGTTTGACGGAGATGTATGTAGTAACATATTTCTCTTTGTACAAACATCAAACAATTGTGATTTAAAGGGGTCATATTATGCAAAATTCCCTTCCTAATGGTTTTCCGACAGTAATACGCACCCCCATATCTGCGAATGATGCCCCAGAAGTGGAAAATAAAGAATGTCATCTCTCACCGTGGCATGTTTAATGTTTTAAAAAGTGTGTTGCTCTAATGAGCGAATCAGAAATCAAACCCTGTATAGTGTCATCAGGAGTTTAGCCAATCACAATCAAGGTAGGCCATCCCTTTGACCCTCCAATAATTGGGCAGCTCTCCTCTTGCACATGGCACCACATAGGCATGTGTGGGCAGGGACTGTCCAGCTCACACAGACACAGCAGATTCTGAAAGTAGCTCATATGATCCAATATTCAAATGCATGAAAATCAAGGAAAAGCTGAATTTAGGGCAATAAACTTTGAATTCAATGTTTTTGAACCACCAAGATCCATGTGAAAGTGTTGAAAAGCTGTATAATACAACTCCTTTAAAATGAATTTCATCTTACCATTTGTTTGTTTACTGGTGCCAATCCCACACGTACGGGCAGTATGGATGCATCGTTTAACCTCAAACATGTTTTTGGAAAGTGTGAGGAAATCAGATTAAAAAAGGGAGAAAAAAAAAATGTTGTGGGCTCCCCACAGGAAGGCTTTCAATCCTGGAATCTAACAGGGGATCCTGTCGCTGTGAGGGGATAGGCTGAACAGTAAACCACTGCAGCATTAATGATTTCAGTCACTCAGTGATCACTCACTGAGCAGCTGAAAGGAAGTGCACTGTATTCATCCGCTCACTTTGTCTTTCAGTGGTTATTCTACATATCTGTTGCGATTCTGTGTCATTTGATGTGTTAACTTTTTTTTTTTTTATTCCTGCTTATTTTGCTTTTGCTTCAGATTGGTTGTTGACTACAGGACTGACTGAATTGTTAGTGTTGGAGGATTGCAGGCTGCCATAAGGAAGAGCAGTGGGAGGAGTGGATCCTAATGCAGCATTAAGAAGCTGGAAAAGAACCACTTCTCACCTTCCACTCAGCATTTACAGATTATTATTATTTTTCTTTTCCCAGAGCGACGGTCAGATTCAGCACATTAATGAAGTGCTGCATCATTGCAAGCCCCCTTCCTTGGATGACATGCATTGTGCGTTTCTATGGCAACAGTAGCTCACTGCTCTCTCACTGGAGCATCCCTCCATCTCCAAATCACCATGGCGACACCTGACCTGCCTATCATTAGTCTTGTCAGGTATCAGCAGTCATACCTCGTCTGTATACGTTTCCATGGTGATGCTCAGTGGCAGCAGAGGGTGAGCAGGTTCATGTGATTGGTCGGACTAAGGCGTGGAGGTTTTGGCCTAACGGGTTGTCGGCAGACACAAGAGGAGTAAACAGAGGATCCTCACTGGCGGCATCAACATGAACAGTCTGCAGACTGTGGGCGTCTCTCACTGACGGATCTGGTGTGGACGCATTCAGTTAGCCCAGTTATTGAGTATGCGTCCTCAATTATGATTAATAAATCACTCGTTATGTACATAAATATGAGAAATAGAAATTAATAATTTTTTCATCTCCATAACACAGCAGAGGATGTGTTGAAGTTCAAGTTATTATTATTATTATTATTATTATTATTATTATTATTATTATACAGTGATCACAAGTCAATTCAAACACATTTGTAGTCATAATAGAATAATAGAATAGAATAGAATAGAATACACTAGAATAGAATAGAATAGAATAGAATAGAATAGAATAGAATAGAATATTTTTTTGCATATTTTAAGTGATTGTATCAAAACTAAAGGATGTAGCTTTTTTCAATTTGACATTACATTTACAAGTTGAATATTGTATTTGTATTGTATATGATAAATAATAGGATTAAATCTAAAGAAAATATATGGACAAATATATCATATTATATGAATATGTTATATTATATGCACAAACATTTCCAAAAAAAGGTTGAAAACATTGAATTAAAATAATAGTTACATACTTTGAGTATGTCGGTCCATATGATCTAACCAACAGAAACATGTTCACTACATGCATGCATGATGTAATGATGACAAAAAATAATAGTTTATAATACTGTACTTGAGTACATCTCGTAATGTGAACCTTTTGGCTTTTACTCAAGAGAAGAAGTTGAATTGGTACTTTAAGTCTCTTTTTAAAGTGTCTATACTGATGGGAACTTTATTTTCAATTGCTGAAACTTGAACTTGAACTTCAAATAGTTCCAAACCTTGAGTTTAAACCAGCATCTACAGCATGTTTAAGTGGTGAACATGTAGTAATAAATACAGGTAGTGTTTGCATTATAACTTTTGATTTCCTTTCACTGTTCATGTGAGTGAGTTTGAGTGTGACTTTGTGTCTTTCTGTGTTTGCCTTGTGACGGACTGGTGGCATGTGCAGGTTGTCAGCTGGGATTGGGGAAATTTAGTGGGGAAAAAGCTGGTATGAGATGTTAAAATGCATAAAACAGGAGGCGATTCTGAACTTCTTTTGGTGACTCCCCTAAACCTCTACGTTTTCTGGGTTACTTCATCTCTCTAGAGTTCTGCTGATGCGGAGCATGTGTTGTAGCGATTTATGCTTCTTTGCAATATACTATCTGCAGAGCATTTGTAACTCAGTTGGGCTGAAAGTCTGTTTAAATGTACCAATCTATAGTGTTGACTGCCTGCCACGTCTGCCTCAGTGAATGAAGTGGTGTTTCTTCGTCTCAGTCTGCTGGGTTATTGAATTGAACTGTGGGAAAAGGAGGCGAGAGGTGCTGAGTCTTCCCCGCTGGCGCTGCCTTCAGCTGTCAGTGAGGGTGATGAGGTCTGGATCAACAGAAGACGGAAGGCAGTATCCTTCGGCTTCTCATTTACATGGGGCATATGCAAAGAAACCTTCAATTTTTCACAATGTAAAACCCTGTTGAGTGGTGCGAAACAACAGCTGTGGATCTGAGCCTGGTATAAATTTCTCCTTTATGTTGTGTCCACAGTTTGCTTCCCGAAGGCGTGGCGACGTGAGTTGAATCTATTTTCCTGCGACGATGGAGAGGGCCGCCTCGAGGTCAGCCCGGGACACCACTGGGATGGATTCTTCGGCTGTGAAACGAAAAAAACAAAACGCCACCAAAGCTATTTCCGCTCCCACTTTAAAAGTTCAAAACACCTATTTATCACCAGGCAGAAGCCACAATTTTAGATTCATCCTGCGAGCAAAGATGTTAAAGCCACATTTTTTTGCATCCTGAAGCTTGGGCCATAATGATTTCGAAGCATGTGACGCCTGCTATGCTTGTAAACTCAACCCTCGGGCCGCCCTGGTACACTGTGAGATATCGATCATATTAAATGTTGCATTTTTTGTTATCATAGTTCTTGTCACAGGAAGTAGGGCATAGCTAAACGAGCAACAATGCTGAAAATATATCACACATATACATTTGCCAAGCTGCTCATGCGTGTGATTCAAGATCAGTGGTAGCACACTCTGCAGGAGAACAAAATACTTAAAATACTTCAAATACTTAAAATACTTAAAATAAAATTTGTCTTTGAGTGTCCTGAGAAGCACTAGATAAAATCCATGCATTATTATTATTAGACTTTTGTAGTCCTGATGATGTGTTATAGTAGTCACACGCATTTACATTCAAATATGTAATGCTCCCTCAATACTGTGAAAACCAAAATTGTATTACAAAATTGGCTCAAATATTTTAAAACACTCTTGCCAAGTTATAATGCTCTTGGTTTTGTGACATTTAAAATGGTGAAAAATTCAAGGGACAATACGATACCTAATATTTTACATGCTACTTTCTTTTTCAATGCATTGAAAATCTACTGAAAGTCAAAAACTGAAATCCTATTTATAGAATTTGGACTTCAGAATGAGTTCCACATAGTGTTCAGAGAAACATTTTTTATATGCACGAAGCCTCAAATGTTTCTAAATCAATGGGCCAGGTGGGATTAAAAAGGCATAAACCTGTGTGTGACAGAAAAGGGTCCAACACTTCACATTAATTATCAAGACAAAATGGTCTGATGTGCTTTAAGTAGTAAATCAGCTGCCCAGACACCTAAACCTTTTTACCAAAACAAATCAATTCAGGGTCCAGATTTCACTGAAGTTAAATATCTTCTGCTTGGTTAGAACTGTGTGTATCTGTCTCTGTGTGTTTGTTCTGTGATGGACTGGCAGCCTGTCCAGGGTGTATCCGGCTTTCACCTGTGGTCATTTGGGATCGGCTCCAGCCTCGCCTGAATCAGATGAAGCAGTTTAGAAGAACAACACATGGATGGCTCTGATAACAGGTTTAGAGAAAAAAAACACTCTCTTCTCTTTTGTCAATGAAAGAAAAAAAAAAAAACTGTACAGATGTTGCGATCTGAGAGCAGATGTGCCATAGTGGTGTGATGGCAACATTTAAATCACAAGCTCGGTGATCACGATCACGATCGTGATCAGTGAGGTCTCAGAGACGGTCGGCAGAGCCAATTGCGACCAGATGGATTCTGGGTGTAATCACACATAAATAAACCCAACTGTTCCCGCCGTGCTGAGACCTCAGCGGAGGACCCGGGGACGCCTCTGTCACCGTCTCGCTCAGATTTATGACTCCACAACCAGTCTGTGAAAAACCTATTTCTGCCTGGTTTTAACAGTTTATTTCCCATGATAGCCACACGTATATCACACTCGCCAATCCACCAGGGGGAGTGTGTAACAGCAAGTGTATTTGGACAGCAGAGCGTTGCAGAGTCCACTCTCTTGGTGTTTTTTTTTTTTGGGGGGGGGGGGGGGGGGGATTATTTCAAATGGAAATGTGAAGACGGCAAAAGAAAGGAAGGATTTTGCTTGCAGGTCCTGCATTTAGATCAGACTGTTTTGCAGAGAGAAAGGAACATGCTAAAGAAAATCCTCTATTGTTCACTGCTACTGGTGATATTTACGGAAGCAGTAATTCAAGTGTCCTGCTGCGTGTCAGCCATTATGTGACGACCAAGATAAATGCCAGCTGGCCTGCTGTCAAACGGATTTCACAGGTTTGGAACTCCTGTCAAACTTAACCACAAGATGATCCGTTCTTCACGGAGTTACAGCCGGCCGCAGATCACATGTAACGCAGGGCATCAGATAAATGTGGCTGTTGGCACATGTTACTGCATTGTGTGGGACCTGCTTCTGATCACATTGAATTGTGCAAGTGTTCATGCCAGAGAGTAAGCGTCTATATTGGAGGTAATGTGTTGGCGCTGCTGGGTAAATGATAGAATAATCATGTTTAATCTAACATGAAATAAGAAATTGTTAAAAAAAAAAAAAAAAAAAAAAAAAAATGCCATTAATAGAGACACTCAAAACAAACAGTTCTCTCTTAATTAGGAAGTCTTAATAATGTGCCAATAGCTGTATTATTTTAGCGTTGCTGTGACACATTAGCTGTGCTATTAAATCTGTGTTTGTGAGTCTAATGACCGATTCACTCACAGCTGAGGTTACCCCAGGAGTGAAACGCTGGCGCAAATGTTACATTGGTTTATTTGTGTCATCATTAGTCTGGTAGGAGGATGCCAGTTTGCACAAAAAGAAAGAAACCGATTCAGGAACTCGTGATTTAGGGAAGGAGAAGCATCACAGTTTGTTGTAAACCACCAACCTTCAGAGAGAAGCAGGCAGCTCTGATAAAGGTGACGTTATTTCAAGGCATGAACTGTATCACAGGTACTTCAGATTGTGACTAACAACACTAAAAGAGCTTGAGCAGAGAGCAAGACAGAAAGCACCTCTATGATTGTTTTTGGGAACATTTCTGCAAAAGAGAGGGGGGGGCCTTTAACGGCACGTTTTGCACTTCCCCTCAAACAGGAGATGGGAAATCCCAGCATCACCAGTAGACTTTGCAAGCGTCTCCTCTCACAGATCAATGATCATCTCATTCGCAATAATGTGAGAATCAACATCAATAATACTATTACAGGCGTGTATTTCCTAACAGCCTCCACAGCGGCTTCCTTCTCCAAACACATTTCCAGGTTTCTGGTGTTTAATCCAATCAGTCATCGATAAGCGTTAGTGATCACCCTTGTGTTTATATTGACTAAGAATCCCTTTAGTTACACAGTACAACAACGTCCAGCGTTCAGTTTGCAATTTATCGGTAAAGGGGATTTCCTGCCTCCGTTAATCCATCCATCTTCTTGTGGGGTACTTTATCACAGCTGACTATGGGTGAAGGCAGGGTGTCGGCGCGCTTGGCCTTGCAACTCAATACGTATAATGAATAAACCCAACCGACCAACTCTCCGATACCTGGATATTAAAACAAAAACCTATTTGAAACAGGAGGAACGGCAATGGAGATGATCAGTAGTGTGTGCAGATAGTTTGTGTTGGTGTATGTAAAAAACACACGTAACACACAAGGTTTGTGACAAGTCATTCTGAGTATTCACACAGGCACATCAACTTGAATTGGAACTTCTCAATTATTATTACAACACAAACTAAAATCAAAGATCAGAACATGGAGAGCGTACATAATGTGTTTGTACTAGTCAATGAGTCAGCAACCATAAAGACGCACTGCGCACGAAACAAACATACCTTCCAGTCAGAGGAAAAATAGTCGGCATTTAAATAAAACATCATAAAATAAAACAAATAAAAATGTAGAACTCTTTATAAAATTGAGTTTTTTTTAACTGCGAGAGGCCAAAACGTTTACTTCCGCTTTATAACAGTTCATTAGTAATTCTAAAAACTTTGACAATCAGTCTATCTGGGTTCAGAATCTACAGCTGATCCCAGCAGGGTAGTCCCACCAAATCACACAAAAGATCAATAAATAATGCTGCATTGACAAGTACACAGCAACTATTGGAGAAAACTTGTAATTATTGATGTCGGTTGTCTGGATTTAATGATAAAATGACCTGTTTTGGGAATGGGGGGGGGGTTAGGAGCCAATAGACCACATTTTTGCTAAAATAAGCATTAAGATGTCAAAAAAAACCCCGATATACATAAAAATAGCATTGATATTCTATACTGCCATGAGGTGGCAATTAAAAATTGTTTGCATTTTCTTTCGGGCACCCCAGATATACTTTGTTAATATAGTCTACAATGAAAACAAGCCAGATAAAAGGAGAACATAATACGAGTTTTCAAAAATACGTGCGACATATATTTAGAAAACTCAGCAGGAATGCAATAAAATCCAGCAAACTCCACTGACTGCTGCACAAGGACAACATGAATTCCGAGGCAGAGTGAGAGGACACACAGCTCACTGCACAGTGGACTATACATCACCACTGCCACGCTACCAGGCAAAATGACCTTTCTGCTGAAGTTGAGCTTCCCGTACCGTTTCATCCTTTGGCTGACTTTGCTCGCGTCCAAACAACAAACACATCACACGCTAGTGTCTGCTCACTATAGACAACAGAATGTGTGTGCAAACTGGACAACAAGCCGCTCGATGACAGTTTTAAAGATTACAGAGAAATCAAGTTGTTTAACGCCCGTCTGCAGAATGCCGATACACACCGAGAGGCGCAGTGCAGCAGGTGGAGGTCGATTCATCACTAAATACCGTCTTTTTACCCCTTCGGTGTATAGAAACAAGTATAGAAACAGATCTTTTGGACTTCGCTATGGTTTTTGGGGGTGTGGGGCAAATGTAATGAGATCAGCCTTTCACTTTAACTTTTAATCAACACAATAGACGTTAAATGCAGCAATGAAGTAAGTTACCAAGAGTGTAAGTACAGTAATAAAGTACAAATGATTCGTGTACATAGTCGGCCGAGCCTGGACTCAAAACAGGATTGGTCAATTTCTATCATATTTCATCCTCTTACTACATACAGTGTGTTTCCTTTTTTCTTTCTTTTGTCTTAATAACATGACTACAGCCCTCTAAGGTCGCAGAAGCTCATGAAGTCAGCTTGTACTGGCAGAACTGAGCTTTCTTCACATTAGGATGGGTGACATTGTATTCACGTTATTACCAACAGGGCTGCCTGATATTAGGTAAACATGCAATATGTAATATTGTTCTTGAGCATTGTGGTGGTGATATAACTTGCTATAAATATATGTGCCAGATTTAACTAGATCCACCTGCAGTTCCCATCAGCAGCATCTCAGAGTCCTTGTTCGAGAGTCCTGATTTCTGTGTTTTCGACTTCTGCCATGTTACAGAGAAGTATGATGCAATGTTGAAATAATGGAGTGAAATATACTGTGACAGCAGGGCTGCATCTGATCGGCTGAATATGATAACATGTTTAATTTGACTAAACTGCATCAGAACCAGATTTATATATATTTCACGAAAATGTGAAATACTATATATATATATAGTATTTCACATTTTCGTGTTATCTAAAGCATGCCACCTGTTTTCAAAGTGTTTTTTTCCAATCCTGATCATCTAGGGGCCTTGAGTATTGTTTTTATGGATAATACTTAAAGGAAGAATAGCCACAGCTTTAAAATTTAGATTTTCAAAAAAAACATAATTTAAAACACAGGAAACTTAACACATTATTCACAAATTCACCAGTTGGAATCTGATAAGAACCAGCTTTTAGCTTTGTTCCTGCTTACTCTCAACTCGAGCAGGCTGTTCTTTCTTTCTTTCTTTCTTTTTTTTTGGAATAACCTGTGAAGAACATCCCGTTCCTCAATTCACGAATGACTTTTCCCAGAGGAAGCGGGAGCACATTGTTTGATTTTTCTTTTTTTTTTTTTAAGGCAGTGTCAGTGTCAAGATTTGGGAGTCCAACAAGCGCTAAAAACATTTTTTTGATTGTAGGTAATGAAAGTTAGTCAAGTTGGACAGCAGGGACTGTATTTGGATATTAAGGTCGACAAAAAAGAGAAAAATAAATCCTGAAGTTTTTGTAAACATCTCACAATAAACTTACTCAAAAAGATAAAATAATTGTTGAGCTATAATATTGAAGGGGGGGGGCAGGAGAAGTAGTGCAGACTGACAACGCCCAGTGTTGAAAGTATGATGAGAATAAAATCCAGACTTTCATGGTGGATTGTGATACATATGAATGCAATTTATTTTGTTAAGCATTTCAACTTTCTTCATAGGGTTGAACACATTTTTTCTAATCACTGTTGGCTTTAATCTGACCTCCAAACGCAGTCCAGCAATCTTCGACTCTTTGAAGGATGGTTTAAGATTTATTGAAAGGAACGGTGTACAAAACACAAAAGCACCTTATGAATTTGACCAATATACATTTCTCACATTAACATCGTTAAGACATATAGCCTTTAACTGGATAAAGCTAAACAAGACCATAAAAGATTTGATAAATGTGAACTGAAATACAAAGTACAAACTTATTCAAGGCTGTTTCAAGTGAAGACGCATTTTGCGGTTTTGTTTCTGAGAAGTTTCGCGTTTACGCTGCAATATTTTGAAAAGGATGTAGTTCGCATGTAAGTGGGTGCATTTTTAGTGTGTGCATTTTTAGTGGCTCCGATACCCAAAACTCACCAAACGTTTTCCATTTTTAAAAGGCGGAATCGTGTAGCCGGGGCATAAACTTATAGCGTGACGCCTTACCAGAGGTGTGTTAATAAATAAAAAAAGGTTTTTCAACTTCCTGATCGGGACAAGGATGCCCCAATAGGAGCAAATCCCAGAGCCAATAATCACTTCTAAGCCTTAACATTTGGATTAGGTACGGCAGTTGATCTTATATAATCAAAGAAAATTCCCGAAAATATTCCAAAAAGGACGTTGTTGTGTCCTCTTCAGGACCAAAATCCGGACGTTGAAAGGGTTAGATGAATTTAAAACGATCTCCCTGTGAAACACATCTATGGAGCTCAGTGACAGTCATCCGTCTCTTCTTTCCAACAGAAAACCAGCAACGTTTTTTTTGGAGCTGAAAAATGTAGGTTAATCAGATGCAGGTTTAAATCCTGCCATGTTGGCAAACATCACATCAGAATACATTAACACACCGTGTGGAAATTCAATACGAGGGAGGCGAGTGGCCTCGGGCAAAAAGCCGTCCCTGTGAGCAGAATGCTACAGGTGCCTTCATGTGTAAAGAAACCCACTTCTAAATTTGCACTGCGTGTGATATCGGCGTTTGAAAACCTCTTCAAAGAGAATCCTTAACGTTGATGACGGCAGCGCGCGGCGTCACGTCGTCTCACCTCCCAAAGAAACGGCCAGCAACACGCAGCTGGTCTCCTCTCTGTCAGCTCAAAATGTCATTCGCGTCAATGTTTTCTGAAATCGGGTCGTGGCTGAGAGTGAGCAGCTAATACGATTAGTAAGTGTAAATCCTGACATGAGCGAGAGAGCCGCTTTGGACAAACAATAGCTTGAAGAGGTTGGAGTAGAGAACATATCGTGGAATTGTCTGCACACTGCTCCAGATATTTGTGCGATTTAATCTGAAATATTTCTGACTCATGACTAAAGAAACTAACTCCAGATGTTAGAGCAAACAAGCTGGAAGACTGAGGTCTGAATGGCACTGAACCAGACAATTTATTACTTTTATTATTTTTAAAAGTGCTTAATTAGTCTGTTGTTTTTTGATTTACAAGGAAGCTGTCAAGAGTTTTGCTATACATTGTTGCTTGTTGTAAAAAAAAAAAGAAAAGAAAAAAAAAGAATAAAAATAACATGGCACTAGTAGTTGATTACAAGAGTGTTTGCGATCATTTATAAGACTTCCGGGATCATCTCTTTGGGCATGTCTCATTTCACGAAGGCGAAAAAGAAGAGCTGCTTCCCTCTAAATAGAGCTGATTCCGGTTTTACACCTCTGCGGGGAGTTAACAGTGCATCTGAAGGCAGGCGCACGGGCATTCGTCAGGTCGACAAGCCTTGATTTGACGTCTTTAATGCAAAGTTATTGGTCGATGAGTGTTTTCGTGGTGTGATAGCGAAATATTTTCCAATTACGTCTATTTTAAGCTTCATAAGAGTTTCCGTGTCAAAGTATTCATAACAAATCTAATGACTTTTGGAAAAGAAAAAAAAAAAGAAAGCTCAGGCCCTCAAAATAAATGTGTTTGTAGCAAATCAGCACAATGTGTTTGCGTGCAGACTAATACAAATTCATGATCAGCTGCTTCCCTGGATTATTCATCTGCGACTTTTTGAACAATCTGACCCAAACTTTTCAACTGAGTCCGACAAAACTGGTGGCGTCACCGCCCAGCCCAGACATTCAAAAACTTAGCAAAAGGCTTTTTCTACCACTCATTTTCTTTAAACCGCATTATGTTCTTTTAAACGACTACTTGCCTAAATCTGGGGCAGAGCCGGAGAGCGTCTCTTGCCAGATTAAACGTGTGGCCCATTAAGTACACGGCTCCCAGTGCCGCTGCCATCCGATCAGACATGTCTGAGTGAACATCCCCGTCCTAATGCACAACTCGTGTCTTCCACAGAGAGCACGAGCGGTGACGGACCCAGACGCACCACTGAGGCGCCACATGGTGACCAACAAAAAAAAAAACGCAATTTCAAAAGGAGGGGGAGGGGCGGAGTGATGAAGAAGCGGGCAGGAAAACGCCTTGTAATGATGGAGAAACGGTCAAAACAGAACACTGCAACGTCTTGAGTATTTGATAAAATTTGAAACTCACCCACACATCGAATCAAATGCATCAAAAATAAATAAATCAAAATGCATAAATGAGGCGAACAAACAATCTGGAGGTAAAGTGTTTGGACTTTTTATTTTTTACAAAACTATGTATAAACATGTTTATCTTTGTTTTACAGCAAGTGTTTTTTGTTTTGTTTTTAAAAGGGGATATTTACCTCACAGTTCAAGAACAAATGTAACACTTAATTAGAAATAAGCATTGCATCCCAACATGTCCCCTGCCTGCTGGACAGACAGGTGTGTGTAGGCAAAATGCAGAAAATTTAAAAGTAAAAAGTCATGTTAAAAATGACTAAAAAGCAGAGAAAGAGAAAGAACAGTTGCAGTGTAACAGTTAAATGACCAAACAAATGAAACAGCTTAAACAGCTAAAATGTCACAATCATCTCAGACTTCGAAAACGGCAAAGAAAAGGCAAAACTGCAAAAATGTACCTAAAAATGATCAATCAAACCCTAAATTAGAGAAGGTGAAAATGCTAATACTGGCACGGTTACAATTTAAAACAAGAAAATCAGCGGAAAACACAAAAGAAAGCCTGTAAATTCTTTTTCAAATTTCTAAGTTCAGTTTGTAAATTTGTAAACAAATGCTTCAGTTTCAACACAGTTTTTAAAGTTGTTTCATCTTTGTTAAAAGTAATTTGGTAGATTGTGAGTGATGAATGGCTCTTACTCATTACAAACCTCTCTTCACATTGGTACAGTGGCAATTAAAAAGCAGTACACAATGCCCCCAAAAGGTCACAGGAAGCCCAGTGATGAAACATATTTGACATCTAAGACATTTTTATGATAACCTGTGATTTTCCTTCGCACACACTCTTCAAGTAGCAGCAGCGTCGGAGCGTCCGGACCAAGTGACAACACAATAAGAGCGCCGCTCTGTCAGACAATACTGGAGCCAGGGCTAAATGTAACAGAGCCAGGGCCCAAATTACACGTGATTTTCCTTTAAAGATACATTTTATTTCAGGAAAAGTTCGATAAATGTACGTATAGACGAGTCTGGTTCATTTCAGTAACAAACAAGCTATTTGACTCTGTGGTATATCTTCCCGGTTCGGTTTCGATACATGCTTGTGCTTCCAACAATTGTTTTAAATACATGTTTTCCTTTAACCAATTTCTGAAACGAGAATGCCAAAACGATGCATTTCCACTTGAATGCTGTCGTGTTAACAGGGCCTTAAACACTAGGACATCCTGGCCTTGGTCTCATCCTCCACCACAAATTCCCAGGACGCCCTCTGACAAACACCCTCTCCCTCCACACTTCACTACTGCCGTCCCGAATGCTCCAGCCACCAGAGATCCCAATAAATGTGACCTTGAGGTTTCAGTGGGCGCTGGGTCGGCCCGGTACTCCAAAACTACGTCTATAAGCCATAGAGTTTTACCAGATCACTCATAATAAGCTCGCTACACATCTAAAAGTGATATACCATGGAGATTTGACAATGGAGCAATTAAAGTACACAGTTACATATTACATACCACACCCACCCTATATTCATTCAACATTCATCGATGTAGAGGAGTGTTGACGGTCAAGTTCGAACCAGGACTAGAAATTTGATGAAGTCCACAGAATGACAATCTCAGTCAGGGATCGGGATTCATCGGGATTCCTGTCGTAGTCTTAAAGAACTGTGTCCCTTTACTGTCCCGCCGTAACTGATGTGTTGAACTCCACCCAGAAGGTGCTTTGTGTAGCCCATGAATTAGCAGGAATCGTCCTGCGACCCTGTAAAGTCCCAGCAGGCTCTGCTTCGCAGAGTCGACCTGGATTTGGCTCGGTGGTTGAAACAATTCATCACCGCTGCCTCAGAGGCGGAAGATAGATTCTGTTGTTGATCGTATCGCCGGGGTGAAGAGAGGAACACTATCAGGAGGTTTCGGAGCTCGGGAAAAGATCTTCAGAAACACTGCTTCGGAAACACGGGTCAACTCCCTCGTGATTCCTTCTAGTAATATTGTTCTGAATGTTTATCCTCCAAGGAGTCTCACCACTAAAAACACAGATTAAATACAAGTAAATACCAAGTTCACGTCCGCAACGTACTTATGAGAAATCATGACTATCGATAAAAGCCTTATAGAAGATGGAAAGTGTGAGACAGTGTGAGACACCCCCACACGTGCCCTTGGATTATAGAAATATGCTGAATGTGTCTTATATTATTACAGAATACTAACAGCATGCAAAGGCTTTAATAGTGACCTTCAGTTTTAATGCCATTCGTCCACATCCGCGTCCAGCACAGGCTGCTTCTGATGCCCTGTCAACCAGACAAGGTCTGTTATTTACTTTGAATACAGCGAACAAAGCAATAGGTCTCACTGACAGCGTCTAATCTATGTAGTTTTAGGCAATTTACTGAAATGGCTGTCTCGCATAACCACTCAAGGTCCCTTTAATGCTTACTGGGGATTTACAAGAGATCACAGAGGTGGCGGTTTTATACTATGAAAGAAAACAAAACATAATATGACAGAATATCTGTGAAACTGATTATGGATTTTTTTTTTTTTTCAAAGGGGGCTGCTTTACCACTTCTGTTTGTGTTTTACTGTGATATTTTAAAAATCTGGAGTTTCTATCGAAACACCGCCATTTTCAAAGTAAAACTGCTATGGTTCATATGAGAAAGGTTCTTTTCCTCACAGAGAGCCCTATGCTAAAGTTTTTGCTACAGCTTGCTTTTAAAACGTGTGGATTATTTTATTTTCATCACATGATACAAAGTTCAAAATGGAGAAATGGGTATGTGGCTATTGCATTGGAGGCATCCTCAGACTACTTGCACACAGTTTTAAAAAAATTGCATGGAGGTCGTTTTAAAACGTGGAGAACTTAAACTCATTTGCTGATGCAGTCTGATTCGGATCCTTTAATCTCTCTTCATATAAACTCAGATTTACTTGATTGTGTTAAGATGTGGACCCTTTTTCTTCTATAGAGTGTAAGCTGTTACTAATAAATCCCGGCTCATAAATTTCATGTACATTGACAATAAGGGCAACTAATCTTATATAATCTGTACCAAATGATCCACTTTTAATGCCGTAAACACAACATACAGGCCATTGAAGGTTCATCTCTTTGTCCATGCTTTACATCTTCATCATTCCAACAGTCTATTATCACCAACATGAATGGATTTCACAATTGACGGACTGGGGATTTACCTGGACCTTTGACTTTTCATTGTAACAATTAATACAACCTGAATATGACAACAGCTTGAAGTTAAATCGTGTTTACTGCTTCAATTGTCAATGTTATAGTCGAAGCCAAATGTATTATTGTTAAACCTTTTGAGGCAAAACCATAATATTTTATTTCAATTTTGAAACACTCAAATATAAGCAACTGTAGAACCAAGCATTAATTAGCTTTCTCCATGCAAATACAGTGCTGCCATGATTCTTAAAGCCACTAACACGCCACAACCTTTTGCTGCAGCAGCTACTGTGAGGTTTTATTCTTCAATATCTATTGAACACATTTAGAGTCTGCACAAACTATTCAGTTGTTGTTGGGTTTTTTTCTTTTTCTTTTATTGATTTCACGGGTGCAATTTATATAATTTTACCAAAAAGCCAATGTAATCACATTGATGTGAAATGGCTGCCGCTCAGCATTGTGTGGACGAGACGAGAGTTTCCCTCTATGAGGGTGTTTTCTTTACTCGGGATTTAATGGGCTTCAGCTGCGTCTGCTCTCGCACGCCAGCGTTTTGCTTTGTGTCCCGTTAATTCCCATTCCTGCACGTTCCGGTTGGTTTTGTTGTTTCCTCTGCCTGATCCGCTGCATGTTTGTATGCTGACATAAAGCTGCGATTCGCCCTCCGACTCCACATGTAGCATGTTCCGTTATCAATTATCACTTCTGTGGAAAACTGGAGGGAGAGATTGCTACTTTAGCGAGCTGCTATGTGATTATAATGTGTCACTAGTCTTCTTCTGTTGATGCTGCTGCAGAGAAGGAGCCTCGCCAGTCTGTACGTGGAGTAGTTCAATATTTATTAATAATAATATTGTACACCATTTAAATGTGAAGACAAACCCAAAACAGGACTTTGGGCTTTTAATTATGTTTTACTCCTAAAAAATGTGAATGGATACTAGAAACAATGATAATTGGAAAAACAACTTTTCTTGTGTTTGTTTTTTTAATATTTTTTTTTCACCTCTCTTCTTGAGACATATGATTATTTAACAATGACGCCACATATCTAAAGGGAATGTACGGGATTGACAGATTTGGCAAACTTTTCATGGGCGTTCCCAATATACTCGTCCCACAAATGCGTGGTACTTACACATTTGGAACCATTTAAAAGGCAAATAAAGACGCTCCGCATTTTTATTAGAAGCATTCCAAGAAATATAACAAGTATTCTGCAAATGTCCTCAATGTCTGTGCATAGCATTTTGTGTGTGTGCGTGTCTGCTTGCACGTGTCAGCTCATAGGTACTGTCTAGGCAAAGGCATAAATGGATGGACAGACTCTTCATGAATCGTTTGCATTCATATCCTGCTGAATTAAACCTGAATTTTCCAAAATGTGTGACGTCAATAGATAAAAATCTACAGAGCCCACAAAGGATGTCTAAAAAGAAAAGTTACTGTTGCACTTCAGCATGACAGCAGAGATAGGGAGACTTTGCACGATCAACCGACACACATTGTGGTCGGTGAGACAGGTAGGATTCAAACCATGACATGGCGTCGGCAGAGAAATTGAAATATGTCAACTTCGCCAGTAGGATTTGATGGTTTACAGTGTTAAACCTTCTCGAGAGCTAAAAAATGCGGCTACTACACAGGGGTCCTTGTCCAGTGAAGACTTGCATTGGATGGTGCCTACTTTGCCAGGATCTCTGATAAAGTTGATTTGTTGTCCATTTCGCAGCAACCTTCGAGACGACTGGAAGGATGCTGATTGGCCGATTCTTGACTACATGTGTCTTAGACCCTGTTGTAAAGATGGGCGTTACAGTGGCCTCCTTCCAAAAGGATGGAACTACTTTGTTACTGATGGACTTTAATGGGCCGTGCAAATGCATTTTCACAAAGGTAGTGTTGATCGCATGGACGTTTTAAACTTTGGAACTTTTAAGAGCTGAATAATCTTTATTACTTCCGTCTCTCTTATACATTCTAGCAGGAAGATTGGCTGATTGTACTTAAAGGATGAAGTGAAGACACTTGTGATCTCAGATACACAATCAATGAAGTATTTGTTAAAGGTGTTTGCCACTGCCATAGGGTCCATAATCTGGGTGTCATTCACTACTAGTCTTCTGTGTGTCTTGTTGACCGAGTAATCTATTTAAAATCTCCCATGTTTTTTTCCCCCGTTGTCTTTCATGGCTTCCATCTGTTGTTTCCATCAGAATTCAGCAACACCTGGACCTCTGATGTTTGATCCGTTCAGCAGAAAATCTGAAAAATTCAGACAAAGTCCTGCATTGACAGAGTTGATGCCTGACTCAAACAATGCAAAAAAAAAAAAGAATTATGATTCAGCAAAACCTTGTCCCCCACCAAAGAAAACAAAAGCATCAGTCAGCCTCTTCGCTGCACAGTCATCAACTCCTCCAGCTACTCAGAAAACACAGTCATGCTGGAACAGCAGGAAACAATAAACTGTAATGAGATTCGGGTTGTTAGTATCAACACTTACTGTGTTATGATTGGGGTTACTTTCACTGGGTGGTTTATAAATTTATCCTGCTTTAAAAAAAAAAAACTGTTGTACTGTATGAACTGTTGTAAATAATGATTTTAACTCTTTCCAAGGAGGTGGAAAACTTGTTACTGTGGCAAGAAGTGGGTAGCATAAAGCCTATCTGCAATAATAATATTCCCTTCATGATGGCAAAAGGTCCAACTTGTCTCTTGGTGTCAATTTCTGTGCCTTCAAAAGTGTTGACTCCGACGGGTCGGATGTGGATAGTTATCATTACAGCAGGATATGAGAAGTGCTTTTATATCCCCACAAACACTCATGATGTAACTTGGCATGTGCACACGTCACATAGACAAGAACATGAGTAAGTTTATACATCCTGATGAAATCAGAGGCATTTTACTGTGACCCCCTCTGCACAAAAACACACTGAAATGTTCATATAATATGAATCGCTATCACTCTGCAGTCAGTTACTATATGGTAAAAATATGTATTTATTTCATTATATAAGTTTGTTTCAGGTCATTTCATTGTACTTTTTTTTTTTTAATTTTTGAGGATTAGTGTAATTTCTGCATCAAAGTTTGGTGGTTCTTTGTGTTCAGATTTATTTTATGCAACGTATATGCGAAACTCATTTTGGGTCTGGTTTATCTCTTGCTGTGTAAAACCAATCGACTCATTACTGCCCAGATTTTAGAGGGTACTTGTTATAGTCTATACACTGTAACTATATAAATGAACTCTATTTACCATGATTGATTGTCTTTTGTTTTTAAGGGGCGTAAACAACCAGCTGGTGATTTTCCGTTGCTCTAAAGACTTTTGAAATAACATACAATTACTGTGTTAACATCAAATATAATCCACACACTGAAATTAAACCTCAGTTTCTTTCGAGGGAATTAGAGATAATGCGACCTGTGCGATAGAGGAACAGAAACTTTAAATTTGCGTATGAGGCTCTAACACAGCAGGTTTCACAGTGACTTTATTCTGCAGTGCCGGTGAGTTTGCAGTATGAAACATATATTGAGGCGTTTCTCGTTTTATTTTCTTCATGATTGTTTTTCTCCATCACCCCCGATGTGAGTTGTTCCCGGAGAGCTGAACACCGCCGCATTAGGCATTTTATGGTAAATGGTAAATGGATTTCACTTATATTGCACTTTTCCTCTCCTTCAGCATCTCTCTAAGCGCTTTGCACACACACACACACACACACACACACACACACACACACACACACACACACACACACACACACACACACACACACACACACACACACACACACAGTGATGGTCTTGCTCAGGGACACCTGGCCACGCGGACAGGTTGCGACGGGGATCAAACCTGCAAACTCCACCAACCGAGCCACAGTTGCCATAGTGACAGAAACATAGTAGGCTTCTGGGGAAATAACTAAATAAAAGCCTTTTACTTATCATCCCCTTTCCCCTCCTGCCTGTCACTTGGAGCTGCTCACTAAGCGGGGAGTGAATATGGTAATTAGTGGAACCACGTTCTTCAGTTCATGAAGGAAACTACAGACCAGAGAGAACGACTGTCAGGACCTGCTCCAGGTTTTTAATTTGAAAATGGTAATGAAATCTCCTCTCAGTCTTTGATTGTCTCCGGTTGATCGCAACACTCCGTTTTACCTTTGTTTTATTCATTTGTCACTTTCTAAACTGGAACGGGCTCCTCCAACAGATTTTGACTGCAACGCTGCGGGCGGCAGCCTCAGCTGATGAGCGCAGATGAAAGTATTTTTGCTCTGGTGTCAAACGTCTGCGCAGGAGGAATCAAAGCCTAATGAGCAGCCTTGCTGCTCTTGCAGGGATGCATCAACAGGTGAGAGGAGAGGCAGTGTTTGTACGACACTCGATAACAACTTTATGTTGTTGTTGACAGTCACCTGCAGACATGAGACATCTTGTCAGATGTATAGTCTTTCTCAACGCAGTTTTTTGGTTTCTAATTTTTTGATGCCTTGTAGACAAAGTTCCTGTGTCTGAACTGTAATAACTGAAAATGTCAGCCTCTTTAAATTTAAGGCCTTTTATTTAGCGCTCACCTGGTTTGGGGGTCTGACAGTGAGTCTTTCTATGTGGGAGTTCACATGTTCTCATTGTTCATGCATAGATTTATTTTTTTCCAGTCGTTTCCTCCCACAAGTCTTTAAACTTGTCCTTGAGGTTAACTGAAAACTATAAATTGTGAGTAGGTGTGAATTTGTCCTGTGATGGGATATTTGGACCTGTTCAGGGTGTGCTTGGTGTTTGGATCCATGAATGGACGCATGTGAGGAACACACACATATTATTATCTACCTCAAGATAGTTCAAACTACATCCTAAACTTTTAATAGCTTTTTGCTCAGTGTCTTACAATATTAATGTCAGTGTTTTTTTAATAATAATTTGCTAGGTTTTGTTGTACATCTCTATATATCTTCACATACAAATGACATTTGCAGAGAAAGATAGAAAAAGTCACACATCTCTGTAGGTTAGATATAGAATTACCACATGTAGAGATGTGTAAACACCTCTAAATTCAGACATTCACACTGAAAAAGACACAACAATCAGGTACTATTTCTGAGTCTTCATCTTGCAGGTGTTTTGCATCACTCTGTGGTCATTTTGCACCTTTTCACAGTCAATTGTTATGCTATCTTGGTGACAGAATTTATTTAAATTTCTTTTGAGGGGGTGTTTTACATCGACGCTCATTTTGTACAATATTTGGCTGAATTGTGTCTCTTTGAATCTTTTAAGTGATGCAACCCCTCTGCAATGTTTTAAAGGCTGGTTTGAGCAGAGGTGGCAAAAGTAGGCAACTTCTATTTTTAAGTAAAAAAAAAAAGTAAAAAAATAAAACTACTGTTTTCACTTCTTTAATGAATAAAAACTAAAAAGCACAGATTGTATAATATAAATATAACAACATGTGTGTGTTATTCTAGTGTGGATACAAAGTCTTTATCATTAGCAATGACACAGTAATGAGCCAGGTTGAAAAACTGATTATTGTAAACAATAGGTTTGGTTTAAAAAAAAACAAAAAAAACACTGCAGTAACAAAGTAAAGTACTTCTTTGCCAGCTCAGCATTTTAGAAATAAAACCAGGTGACCCTCAGCTTCCTGCATCTGTATGCCTGTAAAGAGAATACCTATTTCATCCGTCTACCATCAATCCATCATATATACAGCTTTATTGAACAAGGGGTCTGAGGCAGGGTACTCCACGGATAGTTTTCCAGACCTGCCAACAATGTCATGTTCAGGGAGAAAAATATTTTTAATAAATGGAAAACGTATTTCATTCCCAAAGTGCTAACACACCATTAATTAATAAAATAATGTGCCTTTGCTCAGTGTTTACCTATCATAGACAAGCCACAACATGTGGACCGAACATGTTCAGGTAGGTGTGTTCTGACTTAATACAGATAACATGGAATTTCCATCCGTTTTAAATTGTTGTTGATGTTACCCTTGTGCCACAGCTTCTTTTCTAGAAAATTACAGAAAGCAATGTGGTCTTAAAAGTGACCAAACCTCCCAACAAAGACAAAAAAAAGAAAAATCCTCACGTGTAATCATGCAGCATGATCTCTGGATAACTTCAATGCTTCGCCAGCGTCACAGAGAGACACAAAAACAAGACGGTACCGCTCTCAAGGTCATCCACCGAGTCCACATAAACCTGGAGGAGCATAAAGCTCTCAGCGCTGCCGTGTTTCACTTCCCGGGTCAGACTGCACACTCATTGCAGAGGGAGCCTGGGACACGTCGTGACAGCAGGGGGCTTTTAAACCTGTCAGAGACTGAGTCACTTTTTTATTTAGAGTGTTGTTATTCCATACATCCTCACCTGTAGGCCATATTTCACAGACCAAGTTTACTTTGAGCATCCACAGCAGTGCAGAAATAAACCGACATGCCCTCATTGACTTTCACATGAGCCCAGAGAAAAACTCAAAAATAGTTGTTTTGTTCTCTTTTTTTTAATAAAGTATCTATCAAACCGCAGTCATAAATGTGGTTATTTCACTTATGGGAAATTGGGTTGGGATTTAATTTAATTTTATGATGGCAATGCAGTCAATTGTTTTTGCATAAAAAATTTTTTTTTTATGTTTATAGCTTGGTTGTAGTCATATTATCATCTGATGTGGATAAAGACATACATTTTTGGGGCCCCGCTCTTGATTTTGAGGAGTGCAACATTTTTTTTTAATGTTTTAAAAATAGATTAGTTCACATTTAATTAATTTACGCCACAAAATGAAGTTTCAGCGTTTACATTTTAAAGTGTCTGCTTCATACACAAAAGGTACGCTCGCAAAGTCAGCAGCAGGAAAAATGGCTGCGTGTCGGGCGAAAGAAAACGATTAATCCCTCGAACGGGAAAGTTTTATATGTGGTTTCATGGAAGCAATGTCATAAAATTAGACCTGAATTCATCTTTTGGGGTGAAAAACTAGTGAATTTGAAGCTGTGCCTGCTGAAGCGCTGTGAAACCAAAAGAGTTCATCCTCAGAAAAAAGGAACTCATTGATGCAAAATATATTAGAGAAATTGTATTTAATGCTTTATGAGGTTTCATAAACCATTGCTCCAAACTACACTTATCTGCATAATTCATCATAGTTTGAATTTGTGTCTTGTGTGCATTTGTTGGGTTTCTCTCTGTTAAAAGCACCGAGAAATGACTGTGTTGTACGAGGTGCAATATAAAGAAAATTTAATTGAATTGAATTAATATTGGTTGTACCTCTTCTTTTTCCTATTCAGACTATATTCTAATATTCTTTTGTTTTTTTAAATGGTTAATATTCTCTAGTTGTCTTACTCAATGTATTTTAATCCACTTTAATTGTATCAATCACTATGAGATTACTTGATAAATTCACTTATCACTCATTCTTGTCTTGTACTCGCTCAGCTTTCCTTGTCTTGTCTTCTTATCACTGTATCAATCTTTTCAAAACAAAATCTGCGTGATTGAAGACATTAAACCTGCGTATAATGAGGTGTCACGGCAAGGATATATTGAATTTGCTTTTCCAGCGTGAAGAGATAAGAACTTGCTCTTTCTTTGCTGTTAAGCTCCTGAAGCCCGCCAGCGTGCCACCAGCGAGGAACAAAGTTCAATGGATTCAGAAAAACCGGCAGGAATAAAAGCTGTAAGCGCTCGTCCTACTTACACACAGACCCAGACGTGTATTGCATCTTAATTTTCAGAGAAATTGAGTTCATGGCAACGCAGGAGGTGAGTGAGTTCGAATGGGAAAGTTCGACAAGTCTTGAGATCAAAAGTCTGAACCCCCCCCCCCAAAAAAAGCACCCAGCTAACAAAATGTCCTGGAGCGAGAGGATGATGAAAAGCTGCTGCCTTACTCGTCCCGAGCCACTCTGGGAAATAAAGTAAAACACACACAGTAAAAGGGGAAATATATACATATATAAAGGCAGTGCTGATTATATTCGGATTGGAACAGAAAGAAGAAGGCAGGCAGCGTTTCCACCGGGGAGCTCAGGTTCTCTGCATCCCGTGTGCGCTGCGTTTTAATGATGCAGCATTATGGACTCAGCGGTGGGTGGGAACTGAAGTCAGAATGGGTAGAAAATGAGGTGAGAGAGGGAGGAGGCTAAATCCAAACTTCTCCACGGTCGCTCCTGCCGACTGCTGCGCGACTGCGCAGCTTTATGGGAAAGCTGAGTTCGCAGGCAGGCACGGAAACCGATACAGAAAACATCATGAGGGTCCAATACGAAGTGAAATCTGTGATGATAGAGTGTCGGACTGACCGGTCACCAAGTGAAAGTAAGCAGAATTCTGATGCCTTGATCTCACCTGATCCGAGTCATGAAACACAAAGAAATCGGAACAAAACACTTCAAGTCCCATAACTTGACTGTACACTTAATATCAATTTAGAGAGCAAATTCATCTTATTAACAGTATTTCACTGTGAGGTGGTCTCTCTCTCTCTAGCACAGTAAAACGTCTAAGAGCTTCAGTTCATAGTTTGGTTTAGTTTAGTTTCACTCAGAGCTCGAGAAGATTCCAGCACAGTGTCTTTCCATAATAGCAAAACTGCCACAGTTTGGTGTTTGATGACATTCACACTAAAGTTAACCTTTTCTTTTTCTGCAGTTTGAAGTTAATTTTAAAAAAACATGGTGCTATAACAGTCACCAACAATACATCTTGTCACCAATTTTTTTTAGATCCATTTATTAAGTGGCTTTTGAACGAGAATAATTATTGATATACTTATAATAAAGTGTGATACTTCCATTGTCTAATTAAAATCAAACATGGCTCCTCGAGTATATTCAAACATGTAAAAAGAAACCAGAAGCAAAACCCTCAGTCGCGATCTCAGGAGTCTATGCTTACAAATCCTATGAAGGTGAGTCCTTCACACTCCTGAGAACCTCCTCACTTGGATTAGTCCGTCGACAGAGGATTCGATCCGGCCAGAAGCCGCAGGCACAAACTAACGATGCATTCAAGGGCTCCAAACTAACAATAACGAACACAGAATGAGAAAGCAAGCCGTGAGAGTCAAGCAGGGGAGGTGTGAGGTGCACATCGTCTGCAGGATAACAGGGAGACAAAGTTACGGATGCTGATCTGGCTGCTTAGCAACAGTCTGCATCCACTCCACTGAGACAGTCCAGGTAATATGCAGTCAAATCTGAACACACGGAATGAAAAAATATTTTTAGATTGAGACAAACCTATCAAGGATGTCCTGTTTAAACAGAGGAGGAGTTTTACTCACCCTCTCACCCATCTTTTTTTAAAATCTTTATATTTAACCTTAATTTTACCAGAAGAAAACCTAATTTACATTAAAATTCTCTATTTCAAGAGTGTCCTGGCCAAGACAAGCAGCAGTACATTGAGGTTCCAGACAAAACAGGCACATAAAACATATAAAACATATAAGAAAAATGTCAATACATTAAAAACATGCAAATTTGCTAAAAATAAAAAAGTTGCCCACAAATTAAAATGAAGTCCATCATTCAGAACATCTGCAGACAAATGTGTCTGTCCCCTAAATCCCCTAATCCAGCTTCAAATGGGCATGGCCAATCACAACGTGACCTCATATTACTCCAACGACCACAATGAAAGTGCTACACAAACAACAAGCTATCAGTGAGCCCTGTGGGGAAACCTTGGGCGACACACTCAAATAGCTGAGCTCTGCACCATGTAATTAAACTATCAATTGGACTATGGACTGATGAAGGCACTTTGATGAGGAATGAATCAGTTGACGTTTTTCAATTGTTTTGCGAATGACAAGGCGAACATGCAAACTCCACACAGGCGCCGAGCCTGGAATCAGTGGCAAGTGGCAATAATGAAAATAATGGCAGTAATGTAGGGGGGGGCAACAGCTGCAGTGTAAAGAAGCATAAAGACGCTGCTGGAAGCCAAATTGGGTAAAGGACAGAATTTAAATAGGACTATGTTTTTTTTATAGTTCCCAAAGTATCATGTATTTACTAAAGCCAACATGTGTTATTTTAGCTAAACTACTGTATGTACAATATACACTATCAACCATGTGATAATTATAACATAAATTGTACATTTCAGCTTAATCTTAGGCACTGTGTACGTTCACTGTGTACATCACTCTTCTATCCTTCGCTGTTCATTCTGCTGAAGCACTGCATTATCCCACCCCGGTGGGACTCTGGAAAGATAGCCTATTTCCTCTTATCTAAATCCAATCTTTGGAAGGATCCAATGATTAAGATAAAATAACAATGTCTTTTTTTTCATTAACTTCCCAACACACCTCCAGCGAGACTCTCCCAATATATCTGTATATAATAAACAGCGTTTAAAGACATAAGCCAGCATTATAGTAGTGCTGTGAACGATGTGGTATGGAAATTCATTTAAAAGAAAAACTGTGAAACAGCTGGTGTAATCACCTATTTAAAGAAAAAAATATTTCAGGCCACTGTCATGTAAAGTTATTTATTATCTAGGTCAGTTTTTATTTTTTCCTTTTTTTTTTCTTTCTCGAGTCCCCAGGGGAGGAGTCAGCAGGATGCCATTGGCACTCTCTGCTTTCACAGCTATCAATATGGCTCGTTAATCCGTTTCACTGCCACCGGAGATACCCTCCCTCCAACTGATTCAACTGGGAAGAAAAATTCTGAGCAAGGACGTCAGCGTCAAAGTGTAAAAATAAGGGATGTAGAGACACTGAGTCATGCAGGACAGTGTCACGCATCAGACTGTCTCTCAGGTTAGATGAGTCTGTTGCTGCAGGAGCAGTGCAGATCAGATGCAGTGTCTCAGACAGGTGGACACCTGCGTGGGTTTGAACCTCAAGAAAAAAAAAAAAAAAAAACTAAAATCAAACAGTGTATTCCGAGTTGAACCACACAGAAATAGCATCTGAGCGGGATCCACGAGTTTCAGGATGGATGTGTGACATGTAAAGTTTGGATGAAGAATCTGCACGGCTGTCAGTCGACTAACTTTACAAGACTTTTAAACTGCTTTTGGACGCGGCAATAAAACATCCTCCATCTGGTTGGTGTGAGGAATTCCTTCAGCACCAGACGACCGTCTTCGTCTTTCCCGTGCACTCTAAATGCACCGCAGTATCACTTCTCTGTGGAGGTAAATCAAATCAAATACAGACACACTAAACTGGGCCACTGCAACAAGAAACACCAATCAAAAACAAAAAAAGAAACAAAGAAATAACCAAACATATTTTTCCGGCAGCAATTGAAACTTCAGTTTACTTTTATCAAACATTATTGCAGGTGTACTTCAAGCTTAAAGATGAGCTAAAATGGGAATACTACTCACTATTAAAAGGCGATTCTAATTATATTTCTGTTGCATCAGTAGCTGCTTATTTTCCCAGCATTACTGTGTGCCAGAGAACATTTACAGTGGCAGCACAACTTTTCTCCAAGACCATGGTGGGATAAAGAAAACCACGAAGGCACGAGCATCGAGTCAAATGGGTGTGCAAAGTCAGCTCCTCTGATGGGATCAGTGCGATGGTGCAAGGATGCTTCTTCTGGACATCAAATCATTTGCTGTTCATTTGGAATTTATAAAAAAAAAAAAGCCTACAAGTAAGCCCCACACATAAAGGTCTCCTCAGGGCGAGCTAACTCTCCCTTGATACTTCAGTGACATAACAGCACAAAGGCATCTTGTCACATTGATAATCACTCATCAGATTGACATCGGCCTTTTTCACGGGTAGAGTGAAGGTGCACTGAAAGGCTAAACTTTTTATGTTGCTTTTTTTTTTTTTTTTTCCGGCCTCTCCTTTGGTTGGCTCGAAGATCGCACCACCTTCGCCAGCACCACCTTACTTATTTTGCTTACTTTGTTTCTCAAAACTGCCCTGAATCACTTCATGCATCCTTCTACTGCGCCATCGGCCTTTCAACTAATTTGTCCCACATTCTGCATATCAAAATGACCACGCTCTTCATCTACACTGTGCTATAAAAGCCTCCCTCGTTCATTCAGTATGGAAAATTAGAGGCAACGTTTACAAGATAAGACCCTCACTTTATACGATTGAGAAGATGATAATCTGCTGTCGTCAAGCACGCATCAGAAACCAGCCAGGAGCGATTTGGAAGTGAAAGAGCCACTTTTGTGGCAATATCAGCATTATGAGGCTCTGGACAGACACTTTCTGGGCTGCTTCCCTCTCATTGACGTAATTAACCAAGGTCATTCGCCACCGACTAATAGCTCAACTTGGCTCTTACTGCAGAGCACACAAAAACTGGAAGGTTTTCCGGGGAAAAGTATGACTTGAATTCCTGCCACCTTCCTCTGGAGGTCATCGAGGGACAGTTTCAACAAAGTTTACAGTGACAGCAGGAGTTCATGAGTTTCTCTACAGGTTACAGGAGGCCAATCTGTGCACAAGCCATCCCAGATGGCAACAAAACAACACTCGTAAGGGTAAAGAAGCGCTGGGGATACAAGAAACAAGCAGATTTGAATGTCAAGCCAACTGAATGGCTCTTTTGTCATAGGGATGGTTAAGTTGAGCTAACATGTGCCTGCAACCCCCCCCAAAAAAAAAGATGATGGCCTTTCAAAAAATCAATGCGTTTCAAACAGAAGGCCAAAGTTCCGTGTCATTTAACGTCAACACATTTTATCTTTCTTATATAAGTCGATAACAGTAGAGTATTTCCAATTCTGTTACTATATTTACCCACATTTCAAGCCACCAACCATCTTCTAACAAACGTAAACAAACCTAAACAATGTCATAATGTGTCTATTCAGACTTGTTTCGCGTGTCATGTTGCTCAAAACGGTGTCAAGTGTCCAGCTGAACTTCTGAAACGGGGCAATTTAATCTAATCTGTTTTGGGATTTGCTTGTTTATGAGAATTGGAATATTGACAAATAGCAAGGCGCAGAGAAATGTTACTCCAACAACTACCATATAACTCCTGCACTTGCCTCCTATGGTGATGAGTCTGTCTGTGTGTGTGTGTGTGTGTATTATCTCTCTTCACTAAATTTCAAATGGAAATTTGCCAGTAATCCCTGTTGCCATGGCAACAAACACATCAAGGATACACACTTTTTCACAGTATTTCATATTTATTGAATCAAGAAGAAAGCCGACTATTGGCCGATGCTCCTCGAACAAAACTGTTGTCACTGCGGATTGAAAAGTCTCCCTTTAAAGGATTTGTAATTATCAGGCTTGCTGAAAGAAAAAATCAACTTGCCAAATAAATGTAAAAATAATGCGACACTGACGCTTCACTTAATAGCTGTTTTCAGAGGTGGCGTTTGAAGACGCTGCTCTCAGGAATCAAATTGATCCTCAGTAGCACTCTAACTCCTCCAGCTGAGAACCTGCTGCTGCATATGTACTATATTTTGTTAGCCGAGTGTTTTTAGACGGGGTTGCCTAGCAACAGGGACTCTTTGTTGTACATGGCTGTGTCATCATGCTGTAGCTAATGCGGACACGCACAGACACCCACACACACACACACACACACACACACACACACTAATCTGAGCAAGCACGCTCACTAACACACTAAATATATGCAGCCACTGATGGAGTCAGCATACTCGAGTTGTCTCAGGTGGGAAGCAGGGGGTTACAGCTTCGTGTTAGCTGTAGGATCGCTCCGCCGCTCCACTGGTTCCTTTGTGTTTTTAACAACATGATGAGCAAGAACGCATCCAGCTTTTAAAAGCTGCTGCACAACATAAAAAAAAAAAAACAATCCAAAAACAATCACTGCCTAGCGTCAGCAGACTGGGCAACATTGACCAAACTGGCGAGACGCGAAGAGAACAAAACAGACCCCCCACCCACCCCCCTTCAACATCTGCCCCATGCAGGGGGTTACCGTAGCAACAAGTCACATGGTTATCCCTGACAACCAATGTAACCAGATGCTGGAGGGAGGTTAAAGTGGTGGTAAAGTGGTGGTGATGGGGGGGATATGAGTCGTTGAGAAGCATCTCTCCGAGGTTTGAGAAGCTGAAGAAAAGTAATGGCAGGATTAGGTGGAGATCCCAGCAGGCGATTCAGCTCAGACAGGAAGAAAACTTTTAATATTGCTCTATTATTGTCACTATAAGGGCAGATGATGCGGCTTCGCTGTGACATCGTGTGATGATTGGTTGTTGTTTTCCCATTCAAGTCGTAATCATACATACAGTGTAAACTATAGAGTTTATAAAGATCAAATTTATCAGAAATGAAATGACAATGAGATGCTGAAAGAACAAACCCTCACATTTGACTTATGGGAAACAACCACAGGAGATCAATATTCGGTCAAGGAATTATTTTTACCCTAAGAGAAGATGTCAGAATGAGCTCAAGTGCATCAGCAATTTTCAGAAATGCCGTTTTGGGGCCGGCCCAAACTTCAAATACACCAATGCATTAAGGGCTGAGTTGTCCTCTGTCAGTTCATCATTGTATTAATCTGTGTTACAAAGTGAGTAATTTTCTTACTTTGTTTTACCGTAAAACCAATAAAATGTCTTGTTTTTGGTGTGCATTCGCAAATTTCCTCTCTAATACGTTTTGGGAAAGTGCGTCAGTTGTGTGCATCTGCACCTTGACAGTGGTGTGTCTTCTCTGCTGGAATGACAAATATCAGCACACAACTGGCTGTCATCACACATCTAAACAAGTGCAACTCAAAACTGTGTCATCTTTCATGGTTTCACTCGAAATACAAATGTATCTTGTGACAAATATGTCTTTGACCTCTTTTTCACTGAACTTTGGAGGTAAATATTACATTCTCAAAGATGATCAGTTTCATGTCCCTATGGAATCCCCTGGTAAAGCTGCAGGCATTGTTTACAAGACAAGCTGACGGTAGAAAATGTCCAACATATGAAAATCTTTAACTGGGATAGTTATTCTGGCAATAAAGGTCCGAAAGCCTTTAATTGACCCAAAATCTCCAGCTGGACCACAAAGTTAATGCATCTTTCCTGTTTAGTCTCTCAAAGCTGTGAAACTTCTACTTCCTAAAAGTTTGATGAATAGGTAAACAAACAAAAAAAACAACTTTCAATGTTCACACCCTGATGGATTGAATCAAACACTTTTCTGGTTCTGTCTTCCAATGAAGGAAGTGATAGCTATCGTCTCGGTTTTTTCAGAGTAGTCTTCCTGAGCCATCAGTATTAGTTTACATGATGCTCTAACAAGTGGGGATCTCTGGTCTGCAGCATGAAAACAGGGTGTGGTCGCACAGACGCCCTTTTACTGTCAATCGCATCCGGTAAAGAAAGATGGACAAAGGGAAATAAACCGCAGAGGAGAGGACTGGGGGGGAATGATAAGAAAACAAATGCAGCAGTGGATGTGGAGAGATGAGGTGGGGGCATGTGAGCGTGGGGGAGAGACGAGGGAAAAGACACCAGAGAAATAAGAAGCAAAAAAAAAACAAACAAGAGTGGGGCGAGAGGCAAAAATGAAAGGCTAGAGAGAGCGGAGAGGAGAGAAGAGAGAAACAGAGACAAGTGACAGCTGGTGGCGGGAGCTGAGCGAGCTGTGACAGAGACTGATAAAAAGAGCACAGAGGCAACAACAGGAGCATGCAGACTCAAATATTGGCCTATGTTTACTCAGTGAAAAGAAAAATGGCCTTTCTCTAAAGCACTGATTCCCAGAGACCGGGTCGCGACGCACAGGTGGGTCGCACACGATTTTATTTGGGTCGCCAAATAAATTTGCAATATCACTTCGTCTTTTAAGATTTATAGGTGCAGTACACATTTGAGCCACATGAGGCGCCACATTTCTACCACACTCCCGGTTTCCGCCCTAACAGTTGAGTCATTGTGAGCCTGAAGTTAGCAACGAGAAATGCGAATGTTAGTCAAAATACAGCTAACGCTCACGTTCAACCCGCCGATGACGGCGCGAGAGGAAGAGTCGACGCGCGTGAAGAGCCTCCGACTAACAAAAGAAAGTCAGGGGTGGGGCCATACAAAGAGTATTTTTTGAACCATGGTTTTATTAATAGTTCCAATCCCAACCAAGAACCACGACCCACGTGTGTCCTCTGCAGTGAAAAAGAAAAAAAGAGAACCTGTTAACTTCCTAAAATACACTTATTTTTGCCTGATTTAAAAGCAATTAAAATGTAGGCTATGTTTTACTGATGAGAGAAAAGAAAAACAATGATATAGCCTGTTAACTCTGTCTAAAAGTTTTTGTTTAGTGTGATTTATAACGGATTTGATATGGGTATATGTTTTCAAAAATACATCCATGAACAAAATGACTGGTTTATCTATTCAAGATAAATAATAATATGTAGGTGATGCAGAAATTCGCTTCTCTCACGATTTATATACGAGACCTATTGTGATTTGGGTCGCGATGGTTTGTCGTTTTCAAAAACCGGGTCACCAGAAAAAAAGTTTGGGGAACACTGCTCTAAAAGACACTTTGAATTTTTAATCTATAATCCTGTTATTAAACACGCTTTATCATAAAATGTAATAAGAATGTTCCAATGAAATCATCATGAGATTACTAAGTAATTCATCACTGTCACTTTTGATTTTTGTTTTAAATGTTTCATGTTACGGTACGAACCTCTATTGTTTTCCATTAGTTACTTCAAGCAGTTCAGCAGTGTTTTCAGAGCCAGTTCAAATCTGACAGGAATAAATGGGCCTGCTCCCTCTGATGTAACTCCTCAGTCCAATGATATAAAAGAAAGAGCATAGAACACGAGTAATTCAGATTTTCTTAAGATATATCCCAAAAATATAAAGTACAGCACAAAATAAGCATGTAAATGTACTATATGTATAGAAACTGTTTATTCTGAGTAAATTTCAAGGTAAAAACTTTTAACTACAATACGTGAACAAATAATTCTATTAGTCTAAGATCTCAACGTGATAATAATAATCCATTATGAGGTTCATCATTCATCTGTGGATGAGGCCTCTGTGGGGCCGGCAACATGCACACTGAGTTTGCAGACTGGATCTGTGGTCTAATGACAAGGCAAGTAAATAAAATCAAGTTAATTAGCAACAACTTGTGCTACCTGGCAAAGACAAACTAAGGAGCAGTGTTGGAACACCACAATTGTGACATTTAACTGGTCTTTATCTGCACTCTGCCAATCACTGCTCCCCCTGAAATGTTGCCAGCACTACTTTGCATTGATTCCTTCATGAGGGAAATGCTGCAGACGTGACTACAGGACACAGTATAACCCTAACTCGACCTCCTGACTAACTACTGGCTTAATTCTTTTAATTTGAATTTTTTAAATTCAGAATGGAGAGTAATTGGCAAACCGAGGGAGGATGGACGGCTCTTTCTGGGCGAGTTGCACAGACTGAATGAGCTAAAGCCTGTGATCAATTATTCACGAGCCGGGCTTGGCTGGAAAATGTCAGCAGCGGTCTGCGCACATGCTCACAACTCTCACACACTGCAGGTCTGCTGGAGGGCTGTACGGTGAAGCATCTTCACTTCGAGACCAGGAGGAACACCTCAGAGCAGCTTGACCAGGTGAAGATAATCAAGCTGCATGTCTGATGGCTGTTATAGCTGAAATGTGAGTTTCATTCCCAGAAAAAAAAGCTGTCTGCTGACTGGAAGCGTCACCTGCACTCCGGTGGTAAATAAGGACAAGGTGATGCTGGTTCAAACAGCACGTGGGAGAGTGTTTACCTGCTGGTCAACTCTCTCCAGCATTGTGACACAGTGGAAGACCCATAAATAGAAAATATGTTCCTTGTTTAAATAGATTGAAACCTTTGTGTGTGCCTCCTGTGCTTGTGTGGCATTTCTTCCAAATAGGTTTACCAGTGACTGTAAATTTAATGTGTGTGTGTGTGTGTGTGTGTGTGTGTGTGTGTGTGTGTGTGTGTGTGTGTGTGTGTGTGTGTGTGTGTGTGTGTGTGTGTGCGTGTGTGCGTGCGTGCGTCCGTGCGTGCGTGCGTGCGTGCGTGCGTGCGTGCGTGCGTGCGTGCGTGCGTGCGTGCGTGCGTGCGTGCGTGCGTGCGTGTCTGCATTAGCTGTGTGGTTGTGAACTGTTCAGGTGCTACCCAACTATTCAAGTTTAATTTACTTTATTGATCCCTTTGGGGGAATTGTTTCCCTGCATTTAACCCACCCTATTCACTGTTAACTTTAACTACACATGGCAGCAGTGGGCTGCTGCAGCTGTTGGGGGTCTTGCGCTGACTTCTCTAACCACAGCATCAATATTAGCTCGGATGGACTTTCCCATGATCCTGGTCACAATAAAGTGGGTGTGAAAAAATGTGAAATTATTGAATCTTAAATACATAAGTAACTATTTTGTCAAAGCACATGCTTGATTAAGATGAAATGTGTTCTCACTGGTAATTAAATACTATTAGGGGAGAGGAAACCACACATGCAATCATCTAAATTAATTAGTTAAATAAAGAGAAGTGGAAATTGTTGCCTGAATTAGAAAAGAAGATTCATTTAACTTGATGGATGTGCAAATAAATGCTTTATTTTACTACTTTTGGTTTGAATGTGGTTGTTTTCACCATGAACGGATCAAACCACTGCCTCCTTTAACTATAATGATTAAGCAGGAAGACTGACACATAAATTCTGGCATACTGATGTATGAAATTGCTTTTTTCTTAGGTTTTAGAAGACAAAAGAAATTATTTGATCTCAACTGTAAATAATGCCTGAATGAGGTGAGAAAGTCATTAAAGTTGTATTTTTTCTTATGTGGTATCCGTGCAGAATTACAACAATACAATATCAAAGTACAGCTCCAAATTAAGAGTAGTCAGATTGCTAAAAAGCATCCAAATCCAGATTAATTATATAAGCCTAAAGTTACTTTACCAGAAAAAAATCTTTCAAATATACTTACTGTTTTTGCTAACTGACGCCATCTTCGAAAACCCGCCGCATTGGTTTCTGCGATATCAAAGATATTTTTGAGGTGTTTTTATGCTTTCTAATTACTGTTGCGCAATGTGGTCAAAATGTTTTTACTTCATTGAAAAATTACTCAAAATGCTTCTTTAATGGTCGGATACAGTACATCACATTGAAAGATTCTTCATAATTGGAGGTCTTGGGAACTGTGATGTGGTCTTTCTCTGGGCCATCTGTTCTGCAAGATTCCATTATGCTCGTCAGAAAAAGACGACTCGGGGCCCAAATGTTTTCCAGATCTAATTATCCTTTAAATTATCCCTCCAAGGCTACAGAGCGGGGGGAGTCGTCAGCCTCGTAGCGTCCTGTGATCCATCGTCTCCAAGATGGCGGCGAACATCAGGACACACGGGGAGGAGAAAGGAGGTGCAGCGGAGGAAAACACATTATCTATTCATGGTGTTTTGTCGAAGTAAAGACTGTGTAGGGTCGCATCTTCAAGCACCGTACTGAAATGTGACAGAAATAGCACAAGAAAACACCAGCAACATAAAACAAAAAAAAAAAAGGTATTTTTCTTCAGAGCGATATTTTTCATCTATCATGTCAGGTAACTAAACTGCAGTGTGCATAAAAATGTGCATCACTTGCTTTACTTCCTCCCATTCACAGAAACAAATAACACTCACAGCCTCAACAAAAACAGTAATAAAAAGCATATCTACCTATTATATTCTGACGTTACAAACCGAACGGCCAAATGTTTATTCAATATAAAAAGAGCCGCCGGCGTCAATAAATCATGCCCGGTCGCAGTCTGACAGTCCGTTCTGTGTTTTGTGCTGTGATTGCTTAACGGAAAACTAATGGACAAATAATGGATGTCATTTAGGAAAACACAACTTAGTGTTAATTGGCTTTATAATCAATGAAAATTACCTGAGCTCTAATGGGAAAACCTCTGGTTTTTTCGGCAGCTGATTTAAATGCCGTCATCCCAAGCACTCAATGTCATCTTTTGTCGTTCTCATAAAGATGATGTAGGAGGGTGGAAGGGTCCTCCGCCCACTGGAGGCGAAAGACAACAGTTACAATGGCAGCAATATAGAGAGGCAAGAACACTGCAGGACTTGAGTATAAGGTCACGATCAGAGCAGAGATGAGGTTTTGACGCAGGTTAGGACTTTCAGTGTTAAATCAAGTATGAACAACAAGTTTATCTTCTTACATGCTTTACCCACATGAGGCTGTATGGAAATCAGAGAACGTATCACATAAAAAAAAATAAAAAAAACAATGCTAAAAAGGCCAAATGTATCATCAAATAAATCTGTAAAAACTCATTGTCTTCAATCTAGGAAGTGCTGCCGCCCTTTATAAATGTTTAGGAATAAAAAAAAAATAAAAAAAAGAGAATCCACTTTGTCAAGTCAGCAGTCCCTCGATCCCCCTGCCACCGCCCCCTGCTGTGTCCTCTCCTGCCCTTCATACTCCACTCGTGGGTCGGCATGTTCGCCAGCGATTTGGCTTCAATACGTGTTAAATATTGCCGGACGTCCCCTCCCCGCTCATGCTGATCCGGTTTTGATCCTACTTCCACGCTAACATGACCCCTCCTGTGTTTGAGCCACCTCGGGCCAGCGGCTCACCGTCCTGACAACACTCGGGTCAGGATGGCTCAGGTACAAGCGGGCCGTCCTTAAAAAAAAGCACAATCTCCCTGAAACAGATGCTCGGCAGCAACGCAAATGATCCTAAACTGTGATGAAGCAGGTGTCATATATTAAACACCAAGTGATTATTCTTCATCTCGACTCCAGGTACTTTAAATATTCAGTTGCAAACATCCACAAGGCATTAAAAGGAAATGAAGCTTTACGACATGGCAAAGGCAAACTCAGATGAGTCATCTGTGGGAGCCAATTGGCGATATTCGCCAGCTATCAAAATATTGTCTGGGTATTGTCTTAATGAAAATACTTTTTTACAATTACGGCCCACGCACACAATGCACGAAGGGAAGAAAACACGAAGCACCTGCGGAAATGTATTTAGTCCCCATTTAAAACAGGTAAACTGATCTTTCACCATTTATAGGGAACTCCTTAAAATATCTTTAAATTGAGTATTTTCACCCACAGGTACTGTAAAAGGCACTTTTTGGTTGTGTAAAATAAAAATTCAGTGTGAATGAACAACAATACATGGCATTTATATAGATAAACAATATGTATGAAAAATCTGGCTAAACAGTATGGGAAGTAGTTTAAAAAAGTTTTAAAGGAAAAAGTCCTAAACAATCCTGAACAGTACTTGGAAAAAGTCTCATACATTGGTTTTAAGCAAACAACAAAACAATGCAGATATTAGCGGGTACAGTCACTTCCGTTATGAACAGTTGTAGCTGTGCAGCTAAACTAAGGTTAATCACAGATCTTGGCTGCTATTATTAAAGCTACTAAGACAAGTTGTATCAATCTACAGAGGATTTCTGTTCAATTTCAATTCCTCCACAAAACAAACCAGCCTTAATCTATCACATTGTAACTTATAAACACACCCCTTCAAAAAGTAGGGGTTCATTTTAAAAAAACTGTAATTTCCAGTTCACCGGTGTTTCGCTGTCAGAGGTCAGGGAGTATTTTGGATAGATAGCGATGATAACCCTCAGAGGAATTGAAAACGATGCACTATTATGGCCCTAAGAGGGCAAAGGGAGCAGGGAGAGGTGGGTGGGGGTGGAGAGGGAAGAACAAATGGTTCCTGGTGCAAAATAAAGCATGAATAAATGATGAGAGCGTAGTTCACGCTGGAGCTAAGTGCTCCGTCAGCTGCAGGGTGGGTTAGCTGGAGAGGAGGCCTGCAATCCGATGCTTCGCTGGCAAACTTTCACTCCTGTGGTACAAAAAAAATAAAAAATCCACCCAAAACTGTACAGTCCATCACAACCAAACCCCAAAACCAAGACTACAGCAAAAAAAAATAAAAATGTTCACAGGGCTCAGCGAAGAGAACCGACATGTCAGCGTGGGGGCGTGTGTTGTATTTATGGTCTTCAGGGGAGATGCCTGGACTTCCTTTAAACATTAAATTTTAATCTTTACTTCATTACTAGGGCACATGATACCCAGCGGCGTGTTGAGATGTGCCTTCGTACGGTTCAGCAACCGGCCTGCTTTTAACGTAATTCAGTGAAATAAGAAAAGGCTTTCAGTTTCAAGACGTGTGATTGCGGCTCGTCGTCTGTGGTCGTATGTCAGAAAGTGAGACAGACTCCTGGACGGCGGTCGTCACGGTCGTGCGACCACAGACAGCCAGAGATTATTTTTCTGTCACAAATTACATAACCACAATGTCACCAGACTGCACAGCGTGACAGCTGCTCCGATCGATATATAGCTGCTAGCAGCTGCAGAGAATGACGGAACGATTGGTGCAATACAATTAACAGTTAGAAGATTCCCAGGGAGGTCAAATCCTAAAGCACAAACACGTTCCCCAACTTTATACACACTGAACTTGTTCCCTGCACATAATTATACCTGGAAATGAACTCCATCCTCTGTCAGCTTCATTTCTCAACGCAGATGACAAACAGGATAACATTGTTGGTACGTCATAGTTCAACTTCACTGTATCAGAAGTTACCACTGCTTACTGTTGAACCCAAGTTTATGAAATCTGTCTAAAACATAGTTTGTGGGTAGATTGTTGAAAACGATGATGAAATAAGAGCTTCGAGTTTATCCATCACGCATCAAAGTGGTTGGCGATACTGTTTGTCGAAGAAAGAATGGCAGGTATGTTCTTTTTACCTGATGTACGGTGAATAATGTGTAAATAACTCGAACAATTATACGTTATTTTTCCTTCTAATACATCATGTCTTCGCATCAAAATGTAAATCGATGCTTTTTCACTAGTCTGTTTAGTTTTCACACCTACTTTTGTCACTCCAGTCTAAGGTTTTGTGGCTTGTATTCAATGTTGTTCCACAGAGTGTTTAAAGCCCTTTCATCTGATGACTTTACAATAAAAGCCAATCATACAACATAAAAAATAAAAACATAAAGAATATAATAATAATAATAATAATAATAATAATAATAATAATAATAATAATAATAATAATAATAATAATAATAATAATAATAATAATAAAAAATTGCACAAAAAAATAGAAGTAGTAGCTTGCTTGTTAACGGCGAGTTCACACAAGCAGTACAGCAACGAATTGCACCAGTCTCCTCTAGGTCTGACTGGGCAGATATGTGTGTGTAGACATAGTGTCTTTTCTTCTTTTGCTCTATTAGATCTTTATTTTGCCTAAACTATATGACCAAATGTCAACAAGTCAATATCCAATTTGTCAAAGCCTAGATTTAATCTTGCTAAAGTTGGGTGAAAAAAAGAACTGCATTTATGTCTTCATTCTTTCCTGATTCAAGACATAATCTGGGGGTAATCTCAGCTCAGGTGTTCAAAGATCAAACTACATTCATCTGCTGCAGACTCTTTAACCAGTTATAAAGCTCCCTGTAAGGCTCCTCCAAGATGTCCTGCAAGATGTCTTCAAGGACGGCGCTCTATGTGCTCAGGGACGCCCCTTTCTGCCAGTAGTGCACTGGACTCAGCTGTGATAGACTCATCAGTGTTGTACATGTCCATTCCACAGCCACCAGCAGAAAAATCAAAGACTTCTCTCTCTTTCCCAGCACAGCTGTGAGCAGGTGAAAACATTATCTTGAATTTGCCTGATTTAGATTGGTGGTTTATAGAGAACTAGAAAAAATACCATATATTCAAAAAATGTCTTTAATAAACTTAATACTCCGAGAGGTTTTTCAGCGTCTTCACTTTGAAATGTAACGGCTGATGCTGTGTGGTCACATTTGAGCCAATGCACGGCGTGACTGGATGGAATTCCCCACGCCTCTACAAACCTGAGAAATGTTTACAGACTCGTTCTGCCCGTTCACTTCAGCTGCTTTCTGTCGCTTTGCTTGTTTGTTCTGCTTTGCTGTTTGCTGCTCTCCCCTCCCTCAGATCCATTTTGGAAAGTGAGGACCTGCGGTTTTGAACCAGACGGTATTTAACCAGGCTGCGGGCAGCTCCCACGCTCGCTTTAAAAGCTTCCTCTGCAGGCCTCCAGGCAAAAAAATGATCACCTCGTTGTCGCCTGTGTTTTTTGGTAGATGAGATTGACTGGGGTTTTTTTGTTTGTTTGTTTTTTCTCCTTCAACACACATAAAGACCTTTTTTGTAAAACATCCTCCCATCTGTAAATTACAAAGCAAGTCTTGATGCTGCATGCTTCTTATGTTTCTTCTTGGGTTCAATTTGCCTGAGGAAAATCAGGAAAAAAGTTTTCTGTAACGAGCAGCGAATCGGGAGCTGTGGGTCAAAACTGACATCAAAAGCAGAATCCACCAACACATTTAATAGTTTTCCTTAATGTCATGTCTGACTTTGGAAGCAGCGATGTGACTGTGATGACTGAAGAAGTAAAAAAAACAAAAAAAAAAAAACAAACAAGCATGAAAAAAGTTCCTACAAGAAGAACTAAAGCAAATACAAATCTTAAAGTAAAATTTTACATGAAACTGTCTGAATGAGTTTTACAGTGTATCGTACAGGTATTCAGGTAGTATCATTGTCTCCATGGCAATAGAAAGTAGTACAATGAATAATGCAGTAATGACACTACTTCCACCGGCAAAAAGTAATTGATTACTAAATTTACAGAATTTTCTCTGGTCTTGATATTTTCTATCTGCATCGTACCTGAACTAGAACTGTTCATTTGATTTCTCTGTACGCTAAAAAAAAGTAGCTCGGTTACTATTTCACAAATTTACTTGAGGACTCAGTCAAAGTCCCCTGACTTAGAAGATGTGAGTTACATTTTAATTTACAATAGATCCGTAACAAATAGCAGCGTTAGATATCGAATAGCCTATGAATGTCTCTTACTGTTTGAATTTATGTAACGTCTACTTTGCTGCTGCTTCTAAAGTAACATTGTTAAGAAGTATCAACTGTAATCACTTGCAAATTTTCATTAAACCTGCATTCTAATATAAGAAACTTATTTTACTTTTACTTTTTCAGGTTTTCATACTTAACCAAAAATGTTGTGATAAAATTACCAACATAGATCTATCAACTCCATTATTCACTGTTCACATCAGTGGTTAGTTATACCAATTGAAGCAACCTATTCCTACTTTTATATCAATGGAATTTGGAAGAAAAAAACTAAAACAACAGCCAGTCAGCAACTCTGTGTCAACAAAATTGTAGCAACATGTAAATTACATCACTTCAAATATGTTCCTAAGACAGTTCAAAAAGTAAAATAAAGAAATTTAACATCAAATAAATAAACAGCGGTGAAAACTGAGTTTTTTTTTGGGGGGGGGGGGTTGTACTGTTGAACACTGAGAGCAAACATAACTGAACACACACATGCACAGGGGCATGCATGCACTTTCCAATCACCGGGGAAATTAGGCCCCTAATGTGCACCGGGCTCAAATTGCGCTGCGGGAGAAAAAAAAAAAAAAAAGAAAACAAAGCAAACAACAGCACCACCTAATTAACTGTAAATTCATTGTTAACACAGACTGTGTCAAACCCTCCTCCAGAGCACACACACACGCGCTCACGAACACACACGGAGGTAAGCTGAGCCGCAGTCAATTTTGCTCCTCCACTGCTTCATCAGGCAGGGTGGAGGAGACGCTAACACGGTTAGCGCCGAGTAGCTCGGGCCAAACAACCACTCACTAATGCCTCCAAACAGCCCAAAGCTCACCGGGATTGTTACAGGCTCTCTGATTGGAGCAGCCGGTTGTACAATCATCCACCAGCGAAGGAGGGGGACTCTGGCCCGAACTCGCACGAGTGATGCACGATTTCAGAAGCATCACATCACGGTTCGTCTGATACAACATGCAGCAACACATTTAGATTGGCCGATTTGGGCCACACGGAGACGAGGGGCCAATGTTTACTAGATTACGAATTCAGTTAGTTTGTGTCACTGCATCTCAATAAAAAAAGTTTCTTCTGCAACACACCCAAGGAAACCTGACACTCTCTGCATGCTGAGATGGAAATAAAACCGGAATTGTTCAACTGTTTGCGCTGCAGCTTTCCGTCTTATTGCCTTCACACTGGTGCTTCTTTGTGTTTCAGGTCTGTCACTTTCCAACCATCACCTCTGGTAAAAAATTTTTTTAAAATAAATTACATGGCGGGGAGACGAGCCAAAGCCTTCCAGTCTTTGCATTATATATCCTGAGGACTGGCAATCCCACCGAGGCCACTCTGACCCACTTTTCTCCACAGAACCACATGATTACACTGAGCTGGTGGCACCAGGTTTGTGGTAAGTGTCTGCACCATTCTGCTCCCCATCAATAATTTATCAAACAGTTCCTGGTGAGATTTGGAAGCTATTTCGTATGCTCGTATCTCAAGTCTGTGCTGTGTGATCGGAGTACCGCCTGTATGTTTTTTAATCTAATTACAGATCGAATTATCATGTCACTGTGGGAGAACTCACACAGCGTCCAACACTGTTTTTTTGTTCAAATAGACAAGCCAAAAAAAAAAAATGTTGTCTAGCTGTGCAGCATCACTTCCAAGTGAAGAGATAACAAGTGAACTACATCACTGAGGAACAGTACAGAGCCTCTGCAGAGAAGCTGTGAAACACTCTAGTGTTGTGTTTCTGCTTCTTGTAAAATGTGTCCAAACCCAAACTTATTATTTGTCCTTTCAATCTCAATTCGCAGATTCCGCAAACTCTAGAACAGTTTGGGAGTTAAAACCTAAAACATGGAGCTGATCACAACATTAAATCCACAGAGAAGAAATATTGCAAACCTGCAGTCGTTAGATGAATTAATGTATTTAATATTTTATTAGACAACCCCACTGAAACAGGATTGAAAACATTAAGTCGTGATTGGAAAATCACTCTATAGACATTCATCTTTACCTGTTGTTGTTGTTGTTGTTGTTGTTGTTGTTGTTGTTGTTGTTGTTGTTGTTGTTGTTGTTGTTGTTGTTGTTGTTGTTGTTGTTGTTGTTGTTGTTGTTGTTGTTGTTGTTGTTGTTGTTAGGTGTGAGGTGAAACCAAGAACATGCACAGGGAGAGCATGCAAACTCCACAGTCCCTAAAGCCAGACTCCACCTTGAGATGTTGCCAACCTCGGCACCACAGTCAAATTTGAAGTCAGGCACACAAAAAGTTGGACATGTATACATCAAGAATTACTGAATTTGAGCATTTGCATGACTCATCCGTTATACAAATAGTTGGCAACTGAGTCAGACCTTTAGTTCTGCCCTCAGAGAACAGCGCCCCCTGTCTGCAACATGCTGTAAAGCCCCGTGAAGGTAATTTAATGGGTTCGTCGTGTGAACACTCGGGGTGTCGCAGTCATTTTAGTGGCACTGGTACTCATGTCCACGATGATTTGTGAGAGTGTTAACGGGCTGTGCACACACACACACACACACACACACACACACACACACACACACACAGCTTTGTGAGATGACTCGACTCTGCGGGCTAAATCTGTCCACAAACCACACACAGAGCTGCAGATCTGATGCTTGTTCAGATCTACGGAGGCTCTGACTCATCCCTCAGCATTACGGAGAGCCGGGCTGCAGGAGAGGATCCGTAATTGTCTCCAGCTTGTTCCGTTCATCTTGTACTACAGCAGGTGTGCAGTTTAGCAAACGGACCATTGCTTGTTTGGATCCAGTAAACAAGTTCAGCCGCATGCAGATTAGTATGAATACATAAACGATTAATGGTGAAAACATCACGATGGCATGGAAGTTGTGTTTTTGGCAGTCTAAAGGTGCAGAATGTCTTTGCAACAAAGTCCTATTTTGAAACTATTTAGTTCTTTAAAAGAAGAGGAGCCAATTCAGATTCTGTCCCTTTAAGGTTACAACCACTGTCATGGCTTGCTGTTAATTGTGAGGTAGTTTACGTGCGAGTCAGCATCTCCAAATCTGACAGTAGTTTAAATGACAAAGGATGACATATGCCGTCTGAATAAGTGGAGATGAAGTGGAAAAGTAGCAGGATTCTGAGCTACTTGCCTATTTACATTGTATTCGGACATAGCCAAAGAAGATTCACAGCAAGTCCGGCAAAATTATGTTTGAAGTTTTCCCCTGAATGAAGTGTGAAATCACAGGAACCATTTCTATGGTTTCAGCCCCCACTTCCTGTGTAATGTTTTTGTTATGAAGCTTTACACCCCGACCACATTGTGAAAACACTGTGTTTGTGTTGTTAATGCATTGGCAGCATGTGTGTGGGAGCAGGTTATTTTTATTGCCATGTTACAGGAAGTAGACTGGGCCAGCGGACTCTGTGAAAATCACTGACACGGCAGATTCAGATGGGACTGAAATTACAGACGGTAATGGCCGCCCCCCGACCCCCCCCACCCCAACCCACCTTCACCCCCGCTCCCTCAGCTATGCTCCCTCCTGCAGGGTGTTAACTCCTCCGCCTCCCTCCGACAACTCCTCGCTGACAGACTTAGAGCATGTAGACCGCACACACACACACACACACACACACACACACACACACACACACACACACACACACACACACACACACACACACACACACACACACACACACACACACAGACGCAGACACACACGAAAGGATCCCACAGTGGAGACGAAGGATTGGCGCTTAGCAGCAGCACTGGAGAAAGAGATTGTGGGATTGGAGAGGGGGGTTTCCCTTTACAAAGGCAAGATCAGCTTTCTCCTCCCGGTAAGAACATCGTCCTCAGGGTCTGGCTGCTCCACCTGCACCCATCGATCCCTGTCTGTGTGCACCAGCGTATGTGTGAGTTGCTGTGTGTGTGTGTGTGTGTGTGTGTGTGTGTGTGTGTGTGTGTGTGTGTGTGTGTGTGTGTGTGTGTGTGTGTGTGTGTGTGTGTGTGTGTGTGTGTGTGTGTGTGTGTGTGTGTGTGTGTGTGTGTGTGTGTGTGTGTGTGTGTGTGTGTGTGTGTGCGTGTATAAAGTATCAAATTCACCAGTCAATGATGGAGGGGCTACTTGTGTGTGACCAGAGGTGCAGTGTTCGTTTGTGCATGCCGAAGAACACACTAACCAGCCAACAGTTGCAGTAGTGAGCAGAAATGTACTTTTGTTGAATAATCAGAGCAGTAATCACGAATATTTCTCATTAAATTAAAAGGTGAGCAATGTTCATTTTCTGTAAACTCCAGAGATGGTGGTGTGTAAAAATGCCAGACAATCAACAGTTCCTTGATTCTCATACGGTATCTGCCACAAACATCCATGCAATATCCAAAGTAATCTAAACCATCTTTCTTGCTTATTCTCATGCTCAGTTTGGACCTCGGCAGCTCATGTCCATGCCTGAAAACATTGGATTGCTCCCATATAATTGGCTGACGAGCTATTTCAGTAGTTTGTATCTGATAAAATGGTTGTTGGGAACATGTTTATAAGCTGTGTTATTGTCATTTCTGTCAAGGTTAAATATGTTTTGTGGCCCCAGGCAAACTTTATTTGGAGGAAAGTGGGTAAAGAAGACTATTTTATTTGAAATGGTTGCAAAGCAATGTGCCAAAGTATGTAGACTATTAGTGACATGATCAACAAAGTTCAAAAGAGATGCAAAGTTGTGATAAGGATATATGAACCATTGCAAATGAACTGCAAAATGTGTATAAGTACTAGGTTCCAAAATATCAACAAATTTTCAAAGCGACTTTTAAGTACAAACTAACCATACTGACAAGCAAAACTTTGATTAAGGAATGCCTATTGATGACAAAAGGATGTTAAAAGTTTCCACTGGAGTAGGAAATAGCAACAAAGAGACAAAACAACCATAATGAGCTCTGGGAGACGTTAAGTGACTTTAAAAGAGGGATCAAATCATCTAGAACGTGCTTCAGAATGTTCAAAAATGTTCAAAACCATGAAAATGGTTAAACTCAAAATTAGTGCAAAACAACCCCAAGAACGCAACTGTGCAATGAGAGAATATTACTATTTGAAACAAAACCAAGAAGATTTGCTTAGTATAAGGCCCATGTGTGTTCCTTGTAGGCTGTTATCATTAATAAGACATATAGTACTTACACAGTGGTTACTGTTATTACGACTGAATATTGTTATTTGTGTATATTCTTAATGTTCATCACACTAATTGTGCTATCTATGAATGTATCTATCTATGACTGTATCAATCTATCTATCTGTCTATCTATCTATCTATCTATCTATTCTTTTCTAAGCAAGTTTTGAACAACTGTGCTCCCAAAAAACCCCTCAGAGCTTCTGATTGGTCCGTTAATGCAGCTCAGTCTGCTGTTGGATCTCTGCACAGCTCGGCCCCCGACATGCTCCTGAACACAATCATTTATTCACTCCATGATCACATTAGGGTGATTTCCCGAGCTGTGAGTTTACGCTGGAAGACAGCCAACACGGCGGGTCAAAGCCCACATCAAACATCATCCACCTCCCTGCCCGCTCGTGTATTAATTACACAACACCTTAAAATTCTCAGACCCGGTGAGCATCTCAACTATAAAGCTGTGAGTAACCTCCCCGCCAGTGATGACACGCACGCAATTCATTTATTGCCGTTTCCCAGCATCCGTCAATGTGGTTGTAAACTACGTCTGTGGCCTCTGAGATGAACTGAGAGAGCATCATCAGTTACTGTTAACTGCTGCGGCTGAAAGTCTCTGCATCCAGCAAGTTTATATTGCACCAACCAAACTAAACAGCTGTTTTAGGTTCTCATAACTATGTGGTTGTAGTGCTACATCTCAATAAGTGGCCACATACGGTGCCCTCTAGTGGTCAACGTTTTTAGGACAGGAGCAATGTAGGATGACAATGGGGCAAACAATAATTGAATAATGTCTGTAAAACCTGTAAATAACATATTAATGTGATAACATTTTGCCAATTATTCAATAAGTTATGACAGGATGGACTGCTTAATATGATATTGTAAAAAGAATTAGCATAAAAATGTTTTTTTAGAAAATATCAGAATGGTTGCCAATAATGAAATACATAAATAGGACAACATTTTTTGGAAATTAAATATTTTCTGGGCAGTTTTCTTCACAAGAAAGGTATAATTGATCAAAAATTGGTCACATTCATTAATTGAGGACACATATTATGCAGTATTCTCTCTCAATAATAAAAACCTTGTATCGTTTTGACAATATTGGCATTTATTGTATTTTTTTTACATTCAAACTACCCCAAATTATAGCATTATTTCCCATCATTGCATTATTGATTGACACACATGACTAAGACATGCACGTCCATGAAGTTTTAATGAATTCCCCCCAAAAGTTTTAAAGCGTTGAAGTTGTGTATTAATAAGGTATATCTAATTTATGTAGTAATCAAAGTAAAAAAAGTTTGTTGTGTTCCTAAATCTAATCAAGAACTTATAGTGTCCAAACTTAACTAACGTTTGTATTAGAATCACGAGTCTCATTACAAAAACCTGGCATGTTCTAAGTTCGAAAATTCTTTTTTTAAGCTCCTAATGATGAAGGCAGAGATTCTGCGTACCTGAAGATCGAAGCATTCTGCTGCGAAACCTGACGTAAACGAGACCTGAAGGCGTCGTTCTCAAGCAACTGCCGCTCGCGGCGGAAAGCCCCAGGGGGACGCTGGAGACTCTGGGCGCCGCAAACATTACCGCTGTCTGGGTCCGTGGGAGGAAGAGAGGGGGAAAATGATAATAAAGCCTAAAGGCCCCGAGAGCCTCAGACGAGGAGCCGGAGAGCGAGCAGGAGGGGAATATGTACAAATACTGAGCACGACAATTGAATTTGCTCTGGTGTTTCGTGTAACTGCGCTCGAGAGGAAGACAAGAGAGTCCCAGCGGCATCATCACGGAAACGCCAAATCATCCCGACTAATGTGGATCAGAAAGGGTCGGCGGCGAATGATCGATGAAATGAGCGACTGCCACAAACGGGACGAGGCAGGCAGCGTCAGATTGAAATCCGATCCGGTCGGCGCTCGCTGGTAGAGGTCTGCATGTTTGACCTGCAGCACAACATCCCTCAGAAGCTTAATCACGACAAAACTGTTTACACTCGTTTCCGGCACGGGTCAATGATGCGTCGCGTGCTCCCTCATTCCTGCAGAGGCCTGCGATACCACTGCAGCGACTGACAGCGATGAGCCAAAACATTATGACTTGTTTGTCCTTCATGTAAAACACCATGATGTCTGGATTGTCTCGCGTGTCTCAAGGTGCAGTGACGTGTCAACGACTGACTTTAAATTCGTCACCACCTCTGAGTAGCCCCACTTCTGTGGCTTGCTGCTGTAGAAAATATTAGTTCACAGAAACAACTCGCAGGTGTGAATGGGTTTATAGGTTCAAAGTCACCACTGTGGGTCCCTGAGCAAGACCCTTGACCCCCCCCATCAGCTCCCCGGATTGTGGCCACACCTCCAAATCCTAGAAATAGCATTGGTCAATGCAGAAAAAAAGGCAATCTCCACAAAGGGAAAAATAAAGTATGTTTAGTTTAGACTAAAAGAGCGTGAGACTCGTGCTTTTACTTTTGTAGAATGAAGAATGGATCCAGCCCCAACAACTTAATTGAATAAAAAAAAAGTTTGAATCGCGACTAACAGAGGACCCAGTTTGGAAAAGACTTCTCAAAGCTTTTACTTTTAGCAGAACGCGACGAAGTGGAAGCATATCGTGCTCTTCTGATGAGCAGCACTCTCTTCTCAGACATGACAGGATCACAGCGTCTCCAGGTGAACGATATCAAATTGGAGCGAGGATAATATTCCAAGCATCCAAAAAGACATCGTTTGCAGGTTAATAAACAAATGCTTCAGTCGGATGCGGTTGGGCATTGCTCCACTGGGGCAAGCATATGTCAGCCACAACTTACAGGCTACCTTTGATTCCGTTTTATAGACCACGGCACTCACAAACCACTGCTGGTTTTGTGGGAAGACGTCGCTTCAGTTTGTGTGAGTGTTATCATTGAGCTGATTAATCATACACATCCCCGGTCCCTACACCACCATATTTATGAGTATCAACAAACAGATGGCAAGCTTTTAGCCGACCTGAGGTGATTTCTTAACACAACCTCTGTTAAATACTAATCTACATTTAGAACATGATACCGATTAAGGAACCTAAACTCATTTCTACATTAACACAAGTGGCGGTTAGTTGGGTTTCGTAACACAAAGTCAACCCCAACATGCTCTCAAGGCTCTCCTCGCCGTTATAACACCCTTAAAAACACCCAGGGGCTTCATTATCGTGCGGGTAACCTCCTGAGCCTCGATCATGAAAAGCCATTTTTTCCTGCAGCAGTAAGTGCTTTTTGACAGCTGATCATATAATGTCCACTCATCAAGACGGTGCACACGCTTTAAAAGAGCAGAGGGACATTTTGAACTCGAAAAAAAAATGTGGTTCATCACATGATCAGCAACGAGAAAAGAAAATGTCTTCCAATTAGGGTTTTTCAATGAAAAACATGGATTCCAAAAAAAAAAACAACTGTCTGAAACTGACCTTCTAAAAAGGCAAACTGATAAAACTGATTTTTTTTTTTACTTCTAAATTAACATAATTCAGGATCTGGCAGCAGTGTGTAAAGCCCTCGCAGCAGAAATGTTTTCAGAACCATGATCAGTCGCTTTAAGCTTTAATTTGTTGGGGTTTTTTTTCCCCCCTTATCTTCCCACTTAAAACATGTTAATTGCTTTGAGTAATCATTAAAAAAGACCCCTGAATTCCTTTATATAATATCTCACACCTGTCCACACGTCCATCTAAACCGCTTTCAACCATTTAATTAACTGATTTAATTGAGTCGTCAGCCACATGTGTGTTTAGGTTTACTTCGATTTGAGCTAAACTAATTAAGAAACCGATTATTTGTTGTACTCTGTAATTTGTATTTGTTGTACTTTGATGTAAGTAGCGCCATCCTACAATACTATAATGCCCAAAAGTGCATTCAAATTTGAACATCAATACTTAAAAAGCCCAAATCACAAATCAATGTCTGTTTGCAAATGACTGAACGTGGCAAAGTCACAAAACCACTCCAACCTTGAGAAAGTGACACTGTGCTCAATGGCACGATAGTTTATTGTAAAGTAGAAAAAGGGCAATTGAATTTCAGCAATTTCTCACAGTTTTGAGGCTCGGAAATGCAGTCTGTGTTCTACTTTTCATCCCAGCGCGAGCCGCAGCGCAATTACTCTGCTGCTGATCCAACGTTTGCAGAGGTAAAATGACATTACGCTAAATGACCACAATCACAGAGTCCATTAGCAAAACCCGAGGCCTGAGCAAACACAAACAGTTTACCGTGGTAACATTCCTGCACATAAAGGAGACTTGGAGTGAACGAGGAAAGGCTTGAATCCAAATCATGAAACATTATATTTTATACCCCTTTTAGTGATCCGTTTAGAAAACCCCACCTCAACCATGTCTGCATCTAATCCGATTGCATGAACTTAAACACATATATGGTATTTAGCGCCCCCTCCTACCAAAAGTAATACAAAATACCAAAGAGTCATTTCTGATTGACTAACAAACCTATTTGTATCCACATTAGGTTTTTTGGGTTGGTTTTTTTTAGACATTCCATCCACATGAAAATTGTGTTTTTGGAGCGCAAAACCAATAATTTCTGCTCTAAATGCCATTTAGAGTGGATACATCTCAAAAATGTCACCAAGTGCCCCGCCTCTCCCTTCACCTGCACACACTAACTTTTCCAACCAAAAACACAATAATGGCAGATTATTATACAAACTCATGTGAACAACAGTATTACCGACTGACTTCAAATCAGCACTTGAATTCTAGTGCTTTCAATCTTACTGAATGGCTGAACGGTGATCGGCGATTTCAGAACTGAATAAAAAAGTAAAACTGATATAACACATGCAAGCAATGCCATTGTTAGATAGTATGTATCTATAATAAACCAAAGCAAAGGAGGAGTGAGAGGCTGTGTTTTCAGCAAGAACTTTGACTGTGTTTGTTTATATTTATCTGAAAATGTTGTTTCCTCAACCTAACCAGAGTCATTGGGGAAATTGTTTTTAGTAACTATTCATAAATAAGAATAAGAATGAGCCATGTCGGGTTTGTTGCTCTCCAGAAAAATCAAAAGTTGTCACCATTTACAGTCTTTATTCGTTGGCGTTATGTGAGCACACAAGGAAATCAATCCAACACAGTTGAGGAATGACTTTGAGTGGATGATTCATCACCATTACACAAGTGTAAACGGTCCACATTTGTTTCACCGACAGCCATCAGCCATGCAGGAAACAAGACAGCCGAGGCCTTGTGCAAAAAATACAAATCCAACTTTCAAAGATAACTTCGCAGAAGTGCAACTGCGTCTGTCAGTTCGATCCATCAGCTGCTCAAGCATGAGCCAAAGCCACTAATTCCAATCAGAGATGATAAAATGACCTTAATACAACTTCCCACCGTTCTCTGCACACACAAAATTCAGCAACCAACACTGCGATCAACTTTTGTTAGATAAGAGGAGCTTTAAAAGTCACGCTTGCTACTGTAAGCTCAATTAGGTTTTCACACTCAGCTCATGCACAGCAGCATCAGCTCCCTCCGATTCTGTGAGATCTGCTGCTGGGTGATATTTAGAGGAACTAATTGCTAAAGAGCGGTTCGACCTTCCTAATGAGCTGCACACATCTCCGGCTTCGTTCCGCTTTCTCATCTGGTTGGTGTACTTTAACCTTAGTAAGGGTTAATTTGACAGGACTCAAAAGGCCATCTAGTAATCCAGTTTTTTTTCCATGAGAGGTTCATGTTGCAATACGTGAAGAAACCTGAGGAACTGAGTGCAGAACAAAAGGTATTTTTTTTTTTGTGCTAAAACACATCATGCAATGAATATAGCAAAATGAACAACAGTGCAAAAAACGTAAGTTGAACAGGTGTGACAGCTGCAGACGTTAAATGGAAAGAGTTTGACAGTCAAAGCCTCTGATGATCTCAACATGGAAAATAACAACGTCTAGTATTCACCCAAAATAAACTACTTCAGACAAAGCTCGTACCATGCGAGTTCAGACGTAATGTCGGTTTTTACACATAATAAGTTTTCTAATTAGGTCGAGGAAATCAGGTGAGCGAGCTGCAGTGTGTCAAGATGAACCAGGACACGTATGGCAGGTTTTACCAACGTTACGATTTATCAAGATCTACCTCCTTATATATATTTATACTGTGAGACATGCACAGTTTTCTTAATGCATTTTCTTGCTCGCTTAAATTTATTTTCCCTCCAATATACTCATACTATAAGCATTATGTTGTGTTATGGGGACGTGGAAGTACTTTATAGATTGCTGAAACACTCAAACTGTTGATACGTCCATTTTTTTTGTGTGAGTCACATGTACTTTAGATTTTCTGCATGGAAATCAAAGCAATCACAAGACTCATAAACAGAATATTAACAATCGTTGCCAGTTGAGCGGTCCAGTCACATGTTGGTTTTCAGACGACCAGGCTGACACACACTTCATGATAATTATGAGGAAACTCTTAGAATGCCCACATGCAATCACCATACTTTTCTAACCACTTTACCACGTCTAATCCTTTGTAATAGATCACAGGAACTAGAATATGAACGATGGCAGGCATGCCTGTGGATGCATTAACTCCCTCTCAGGTCGAGGTGAAACCCTTTTCCGTTGTACGTGGCTTCAAACTCTGCAACAACGCCGCACCACGAGCGACAGATGTGACGATAAAAGTGTGTCATTACTCCTTTCCAGCTGTGAGGGACTTGATGGTTTACGGCGGCTTCAGGTAATTCAGCACGCAGCAGTTTTTGCTGCCGAGCTAAAAATATCTTTCTGCACACTCAGCAAAATCAGAAGAGATCAACAGTGAATCTGAATGTCCTCAGTGAATTGTCAGCTTTCTTTTGTCTCAGCCTGAAACCATTCATAGATTTTGAAATGAGAGTCTGCTGCCAAAAAAAGAAGAGACGATGAGCTGAGCTGGTGAATTTAAGAGCAGTAAATTGATTTTTTTTCCCATTTTGTAACAAGTTGGTCATTTAATAAAAATGCTAATTTTCAGGGCAAATGCAAGTTATCTTTTTCATTATCATCAGAACAATTTCCTTACCTGCATCTGAAGTGGCCTTTTTTTATTGGTCGGAATTCTGCTTCTGAGGTCATGTATGAACTCATTTATGATAGGAGTAAATTAATTTCTTAAATTTCACATTAATCACTGTTGCATACCATCAGACACAGTTTGGAAGCTCTCTGAAACCTCCCACTTTCCAGCATAGGGCGTTCTTAAGTTCTCCCCCGTTCAGATGCATTTACTCCACCACAAGGTGGATGCTGTATTTTGTAAATTTTTTCAATGAAGCCACATTTTCTCTCTCAAACTTCGATAAACACTAAAGGATTTACTAATGAATGTAGTTTCTGAAACTATTGAGTATTTTCCATCAACTTCCAATGAGTTCTAGGAGTTGATCATGTTGATCTCTGTCCATGGTGCTGAAGTCAGTCCAGTCAACTACTAACCACAAGTGCTTCATATCATACTACACAACATTTTACACTTTATCCCTGTAAGTGTGTGTGTGTTTGTTTAAACATGAAAATAAACGTTTTATTTCCAGCGGCAGCAAATCCTGCATGGTTTATTTCATTCACTCATGGTGCTGTTCAACTAGGATTTCTGACATTTCAGAATGTAAAGAGATAATAGGAAAAAGTTAAATTTTTCAATCTGCCTTTTTAAAAAGTGTTTTTGGCTCTGTTCATTTCAATTTGGTCTGTTTACTTGCTTAGCTAGACTCCAATTAACCACTAGTTCTGAATTCTGGGTTTCAAAGTAACAGAGATAAGGATAATAGACCTCCTTTGAAGAATTAATGCATGAAGCCATTCAAGGATTTTAGCATCAAACACACAATAAGTGTTTGGATGAGACTTCATTGGGGCAAGAGAAACTAAAGCTGTAGGAAGATAAACATAAACTCATCCAAAGAGCACTTGAATAACCTGACCTGATCCACCCCACTGTCTGTCCACCAGCCTTTTCTCAGCAGGATGACAGTGCAGGTTTGATATTAATCAGTTAATCAGTGTTTTCAAAGGGTTTTATGTGCCTTGGGGGGTTGGGGAGGGGGGGGGCTTCAGCCCAGCGTCCACCTGCAGAGGACTTTGTAATGCGTCAAAGCGATCTGAAAGCATGAAAACAACACTGACAACACAGGATTTTCATCTGACTGACATGATTCACACTCACTGCTGCTGCCGCTGCTGCTTTTCCAGTCAAACACATGGCATCAACATTCCGGAGCAGTGGAGGGAGGGTGGGGCGGGAAGCACCACACGGGTATTAAAGATAGAACGGGAGATGGGAGTGGTGGGGGGGGTTCATAAAGCCATGCATTCTGGGAAGAAGCCCTCCTGTCAGGCCCGTCTGGATGCCAGGATGAGGCCAAGGATCATCTCCGATCTGCCACCAAATCTGCTGATGTCGAACATCTCATGTTTCCCCTTGCACCCCCCCCCCCCCCCCACCCCCCCCCTCTCTCTCTCTCTCTCTCTCTCTGCTTTCACACTTGCTCACTCGACCTGACTCCTGCCTCCGCTGTGGATCAGATTTCACTCGCTCCACTGTGTTGTTATGGAAACCAAAAATTTGGGTAGTACAGTACTTCAGTCCTGTAATGGTGGCTGCAACTGGATACCGTGACCTGACATTCCCTCACAATGATCTGTACAGAGGGTCCGGAGCTGACGGCCTCACTTAAGTCACACATTGAAAGATAACAATGATCGGCAGGTTAAACGTGACCTCCAGCTCCTGTGACATTTCATATGACGAGCAGTAAGGGAGACCTGGCATCAGACTGGCACACAGCTTTCGCAGTTTTCAGTGTGCTTTCACACTTGTTCTGGTTAAATTGAACCCGTGTGCAGTTGGTGTGACAGTGGGATTCATCTGAGGAAGTGTCAGCGCTCCCATTCGAACAAGCACTTTGAAAGAGCAGGCCTCGGCCCGATTCCAAAGACCTGAATGGACGAGGACATGTCAGTCTCTAGATGAAACACACCATCTGTGCAGCACACTGTAACTGATGTGCACAATTGTGGAACTAATGCTGTTGTTGTGATGTCTTTATATATTTTATCACTGACTTTTGGCTGGGCTGTCAGTTGAGCAGTGATTAGCATCCACCAGCCTCAATTACCTTCTGTGTGGAGTTTGCGCGTTCTCCCCGTGTGTGCGTGGGCTTCCTTCACATAGCTGGGAATCTTTCATCACAATAATTCATGGTGCATTGTTTTGTGCATTTAGCCCATTTCAGTGAAAGTCATGTCAGCTGTGTATCTTTATTTTTCATGCATCTTTTGACCTGATGTTAAAAATAACCATTTGAATGCAAGGAGAACCAGGCGAGATAGCCATTAATCTTTTTTTCTTTTGTAAATATTTCAACACTTTATCCAACAGTCAAAGCTGCAGTATCTCTAGCTCTGCTGTATGGAGTGCAGACTGACTCCATGATGTACTCGGCACAGCTTTGGTTTTATTTGAACTTGGTTTTAGATGTTGACTTGAGCCCAGGTTTTTTCTTGCCCTGGTTTCAAACTAGTTTCTCATTGCCGTGTTGCAGGGTTGATGCCCGTTTCTGCATATCTATAACCGTAAAGGTTCTGGGGGCATAATTCTGCTCTTCTGTTACCACTGAAAGTGATGGGAATTTAAAGATCTTTTTAAAACATTAAATAGAAAACAGTGCTTTACAACCGAGGCCTAAATATTCTATACTTAGTTTATATGTGATTTAAGACAGACTTTGCAATAGTTTTGACACAATACTTCTGTGTATACAAACAAACTGGTCATCATACACACAGTTCGAGGCTTCATCTTTACACATATAAAACCCCTGTAGGGTCCTCTCTTGGGTTTCTTTTCTATTCGCTGCAAATGGACTTCTCCTATAGCTGAAGACTCTCGGAGAGCTCCTCCGGGGCTGTCGGAGCTGCCTGAAAACCGTTGGGGACCTGGCTGATAATAAAACTCCTGTGGGGGGAAAAAGAGCTGCCAGCTTGAATTCAATTACGTCAAACCGCCAGTCCGTCAGAAGAACTGTTAAATTGACATTTTTGACCTGACTTGACTGGAAAAAATTAAGGATTAAAGCAGTGGTGGAGAAATCTGTACACATCTGCCTATTCTTGTTTGCCTCGCCACCTCTTCGTGCGTTGAACCCCATTTCTCTCCCATCGCGATTCTCCCATCATCCTCTGATCTTTAATGCACATCCCACTTGCCACTCCTTTGCTATACGTGTATCACATCGACGGCCATGCATCACGATCTGTGGGTGAGGAGTTTGAGTAATGCCTCCCCTGACATCAACATGAGCCGCTGAAGTGCCCTTGAGTCGGACACTCAGCAGGCAGTGAAGCCCGAGCAGTGGTTTAAAGCTGCAGCTGCTCTAACATGTTGATGACAGTCACAGATTATCAGATGTGCGCTGGCGGAAACCGTATGTCATCTTAAATGAAATCTAAATCAAAAGGTTAATCACTTTCGTGCATATGGAATGAATTTTTACCACGTTGCAAAGCGTTTCACACTGCGAGTCACACTCGCACACCCTCGCACCACAACTGCCTTATAAGGTGCTCAAACTCCATTTGAGACAGATCAAATAATGGGGGATCAAACCAGCAACCTTGGGACTAAATACTCAGTTCTCAATTTTTTTACAAGTGAAAACATGTACCACCACGATGAAAAACCTCCAGGGTTTTTCAGAGACTTTAGAGGATTAGATATGGAGAGTTTTCAAAGGAAACACGTTGGCCAACCACAACTACACTGTACAAAGCAGATTAATTAAAGCAGGAACCTGAACTCATCCTATCGAGGTTATTGTCTCAGAAATACCACAAGGTTCGATTTTCTTCAAAGATTATTCTGTTTGTCAAGGTCACCAATCATCCAAAAAGTGCACACCAGTGCATACGTTGGTCCATAGCAGGTTGACAATGAGACCAACATTAAGGAAAGATAATGATAATTTTACACATGAATTTCATGTATCATACATTTCATTCCAATAAGTAATATTCTTATGTTATTTTCATTAATGTTACATACTGCACCCCTTCCAATGTCGTCGCAGCCACAATTTCCTAAATGTTGGTGGAGCAGACGCAGCGCCGGAGTCAAAGTGTGAACGTGTCAAGTTTCAAAGCGACTGACTAACAGTCAGGACGAGGAACAACTGAGTAATCATTTACAAAGTGGCATCAAGTCCTTACAACAAATTCAACATTTGGAATGAAATTAAGTCGCATTTGTGACTTGTCTTATTTCGCATAATTTGTAACTCAAATCTACGATATGAGTCAGATTGTCCTCATCAACCTAACATCTTTTTTCTCGTTCATTTCGATGTGAGATAATGTACCTCCAGGTGCATTTGGCCACAACTGCTGCTTTCATTTGTGATGAACTGACAAAAATCAGGTTGCAAACTGAGAAACTGTAGATCCATCGCCAGAGGTCACTTCTGTTAATGACTTTCTGTTATTGTTGCATGTATCTTCCCAGTGCGACACCAGCCGCCCGTATGAGGCAGCCGTGGTTAAAGCTACATATGTGGCTGAGAAATCACGCATGATGCCAGTTCAACCGGTTCAAAGCTCGACATCCAATGAATCAACCTCTTCGGGCTCAAGGTTTTCTTTTGTTTGCTTGGTTGTTTTTTTTTTCCGAGAGGAGCAGAAAATGAACTGCTGTGTCAGGGAGAGGGGAATTCACTGCCCTGAAGAGAGACACAGGCAGACCTTCATACATCACAATAAACCAGAACATTCAGTTTTACCACACTTTTGACCAGGTGGACGGGAAACAAAATCAAGAACATCAATTAACAAAGTACCAAGTTTCTGCCTGTTCAGTTTGCAACTTTGCAATCAGCTGAAATCTTGGAAAAATGGCCTATTGAACAGTTTATCCTCATTATTGTACTGTTTAGAGCAGAGCTGGGTATTGTACGTGCGCAGACTACATGCTGCTGGCTGTGCCTGATTGGCTCGCCAGGGGTCAATGAGAAAATGTGAATCGAATAAAACATTGTTCAAGCAGTACTTTGCTTTCACGTTCAGATAAGTAGTTATTACTCATGGGCATACCTGCCTTCCTCTGCTGTGATTTGAATCACCATCATTAGACAAAAACAATTGGAAAGAAATACATGAACCTGGCTAAAGCCAAGCCGGACGAGCAGCTCAAAACCTAATTAACATACTGCTATTATAGAAACATATTTGTAGAATGCAAAGCTGAGCAGAAGTGATTTACAATTTGACCCCTCCTAGTAGTTCTAGTTATTTATGTACCCTCCTCCAAGTCATGATGAAAGTAAATCGAACACAAAAAAAAATAAATAGAAGAAGCAACAAATAAAGAGTTGTATTTCTTCTGAAATTGGATACTGATTGTGGTTTTAGAGTTGGATTCGGAGGGAGGCGGGGTGCAGGTGATGACTAATATTTCAAGACCTTTTGAAAACAAGCCACTTTGGTTCTTTGTCAGACTTTTCATCTGTGATAGAAACAAGAGCACACATAGATTCAAAAGTGCTGCAAAAACATCAGATATCTAATATTTTAGTCATCTGTTTGTCATTTATAAGTAAATGTTCTTTACTTACGAGGCAGAAACTGAAGTTAACAGCAAAGTTCACATCTTTGGCAACTACACACGTCATCGTTTGAAACAACGGTGAAAACTGAGATGTGTGAAAGGTTCAAACAAACAAACAAAAAGGTATTTTCCTTCACATTGGTGTCGACTGTCATTTTGGCAAAGGGACAGAAATGAATCTGAACACGCTCTGAAGGATGACAAAGGTTGAAAGCTCTGGGATAGGGGGACAGAATACTAAACACTGCTTCACCACATAACATCGGCTTCATCTGGTGAAGCTCTCAAACTGTCCAATCAGCTGGAAGATGAGCGAGAACACACACACCTGACAACGCACAGCGTCGTTATTTCAGTCATTTGTTTTGGTTTGGAAATGCACACAAAGAAACGCTCTAATTAGAATGGGTTTTCTATAAAACACTAATAATCCCATTTGTTTCTCAAATGACATGTCATCTTCCTAATTTCTGAACTATTGGAGAAAGAAATTAGAGAAAATCTTGAGTTCATGTAATTTGAGATGAACACAAAAACCAAAAGCAGCTGAACTTTTTGCTCTTCAGCACTGGATTAAACATTAAAGTCCCTTCTAGCGGTGCTTTATGGTCACACTTGCATCAAATTGCCAACAATCGCTTCAAGTTCTGCAAGTTAATGCAGACTATTCAGAATCTCAGATTAAAACACAACAATACTCTTATCTTTCCTTCTTTAATCGTATTATGAATGAGGGCGGGTCAATGACATGAAGCTGTATAACAGTTGATTTAAGACTCGACTTTGACATCAGCGAGGGACGTGTTTTCCCATTTCACTGTAAAACGGTTGATTTGTTATCGGATAATTTAGATAATAAAGGAAATTATCTGCCTAAGTGTCATGCATGAAAATAAAACTCTGAAGCAAACTCGGGCCAAGTGTAAAAATGGCTACTTCTTTTAACAAGCAGCTCAGCAGCTCACTGCTTATTGAAGTGGATAAAATATGACCCCTCACACTGCCGCGCAAAGCTCTAAATCTGGGAGCTAAAAAGAGCCACTTTCAGGCCTATTCTCCCCTCTCAGCTCATAATTTGATAACACACTTCTGATCAGCCATCTGTTGGAGCTCCACTTATATAACTTTAGGTGGATTTAAGTGGTAGGAGAAATGTAAGAGAAAAAAAAAAAAGTTTTGTTCTATCAGGGTAATCCCCGTGACAGAATCTACCAGGACGCACAAAACGCGCACAAGTCCATGTCTCGATTCAAAATCAGAGATGACAAAAACTTGAGCAACCGACGCAGGAGGTGAAATGCAGACTGTGATGTTGCATAACCAATCAGCTACAGTGACATACACGAGGAAACTATTCATTTCCCACAGCAGATTAGGTTACAACCTAACTGGATTCCACATCAGTGCCGCACAAAGCTTCATTAATGGACTGGAAATTGCTGCAACAAAGTGAGTCCACTCGTGGCAGAGACTCGGAGTGAGGAGGCTCTCACTTATTTCATCTGGATACGAAGAAGTCATTAATTACCCGCGCAAGTTGGTGAAAACGTTATGTACTCACACGAACGCGTGGTAAAGCAGCGCCCATCCTCTCGGCCTCTCCAGCGTGTCGTAGATCAGGTTCTGGATCCTCCTCTTGCGGACGTTATTCCTCTTGGTCGGCCGGGTGTAGCTCAGGGGGGTCTTGGCCAGAAGCCCGATGCCGATGCCCTGAGAGCCCCGCTTGTAGTCGTCCCGGCCTTGTGCCACCAGCAGCAGGGCGCCATCCTTGTCCGCTCCCCCGGTGCCTTGGTCCAATAGTTCCCCGGGGGGAGCACCGGAAGGCTTCTTCTGCCCCTCCGAGCCGCTAGCGACGGTCCTGGACCGGAGCCCCATGGTCAGTGCTGGATACCCGGTGTGGGCAGCATGCCATGGTCCGGACGCTGGATCCGGAGACACCCCCTCCTCAGCCGCGGGTCATTTAAGGATGTGGTCCCCGGCGCGAAGGGAGGTGCTCAGCAGTCTGACTGGAAGAGAGAGAGAGAGAGAGAGAGAGAGAGAGAGAGAGAGAGAGAGAGAGAGAGAGAGAGAGAGAGCGTTACATGTTTACTTTGGAACAGACCATCCACAGAAGATGAGCTGTGCGTAAAATCGCTCCTCACTAAAACACACGCCCTAATCAGAGGAGCGTCCCCAGAGCACCATGCCCAGTGCTTCAGCACATTACGGGAGGATGCTGATCTCCACAAAGTGGTAGAAACTCGCTGCTGCATGCCACAGGGTGTCCACTGTTGGAGGATTTAAAAAAAAAAAAAAAAAGATTTTACGCGAAGGCACAATGGGGCCACACCGAAGCCGTGAGTCAATTTAAAAAGCAAGCAACAATTGCCGACTTCCAGCTTTCTCCTCTATGAAAAAAAAAAAAGAAAAAAAAAAAAAAACACGGACAGAGGAGAGACAAAGACCAGGCATCACGGGCTGCATCCTCTCTCTCTCTTCCTCACACACACAAGCACACACACACGGCAGAAGAAAAAAAAAAGGGAGACACATAAGGGAGGAAACCCTCTGAAATCAGTGGTCTCGAGCCCTACCAGCAGCGGATCCGGTGCATGGCTCGTGTCTCCGGGGCTCCCAGGCTCCATCCACCTGCACATGAAGCAGCGCTGAGGCGGCGGCAGCAGTGGAGGAGGAGGAGGGTGGGGAAGGAGGATGAAGAGCAGAGATGCTGCGTGAAGGAAGTCGATACTGAAACTAAAGCAGGGGAGAAGCAGTTGACAGAAAGAAGAGAGAGAGAGGGGGGGGAGAGAGAGAGAGGGAGAAGCAAGAGAAAGAGGGGGATCAGGTTTTCTTCAGCAACAGCGCAGACGCGAAGTGCGTGCGTGCGCACTCACACATAGGCGCGCCTGCATGTACGTCGGACGATCACTCGTGCGCGCGCAGAGCGCACACCTTGAGGCGTTCATGAGGGAAACACGCAAAAGCAGACGGATGTGCGCGCGACAAGTTATTATGCACTGTCATGCAGCATGCAAGCGCATGCCTATGTATACGTGTGCAGGACAATACACAAATCAAATATATAAGAACAGGAAATTACAAAAAACTAAGACAAAGAACTGATCAGCCTTAGTTTTGTTCTTAAATTGTGTTTGATTATCTGCCCTTGTCCACATTGTTAAATTGATTAGTGGATTCCACTTATATAGCACTTTTTTGTCTCTCTTTTTAACCCTAATCTGTTGTGGTAAAACATCAGTCCTTCCTTCAGTTTTCACCCAAAAAGCCACAAAAAGTTCAGCAAAAAAGACTCCAGAGAGAAACAAAGCGACCATAGGATATATAAAATAACTTTCCAATAGTAACTAATACGGATGCACAGTATAATGAACAGCACAGTGAGAATATTCCCATTACAAATCTCTGCAGAGTTTGCATGGACTCCCTGTGTATGTGTGGGTTTTCTCACTGCAGTTTCCTCATGCAGTACAATAACTCTGAAATGGTGTGAATGTGAGTATGTGGCTGTTATTCTGTGATGTGCCCTGGATGTTCCCTGCCTTCACGTAGAGTTAGTTCTACCCCGCTGCTATTCTGAATTGTATGAAATGGTATAGAAGTTAGAAGAAAGGAATAAGTATTAAAATCATTACATTTACCACAGGGAAAGGTTTTTCTGCGGTAGTTTGCACCTTTTGTCGTAGTTTTGTATCGTGCCTGCCGTTTTTGTGGTCGTTGCTGTTTCATGTCTGTTTGTGGCTGTTTTAAGCTATTTGTAGAAGTTTTGAGTGCTTCCCAAACTGTGATATTTGTGAGAGTTGTTTTTTCTAAGTTCATACATTTTGAAATAATCTTTTATTGTCTTTTCCTTGTTAGTTTTTATTTATTAATTATTCGAGACTACGATTTTTATTGTGTGTGTGTGTATATATATATACATACTGTATATACACACACACACACACACACACACACACACACACACACACACACACACACACACACACACACACACACCAGGTCTGTATAGGGATAGGGAGAAGTAAAAAACGTATCTAATCCTACCTTGTCTCTAATATTCAGTAATCACTTTTCATCACCGTTTATTGCAGTTGTAGTTGTCTTGCATGTGTTTTGATCTTTTCTGTTTGTTTGCGGTTCCTTGTTCGATATGTCACACATGCAGCTGCACACAGCCAGCAAATATGACATACATAAAGATTGAAGGTTGAATAACATGATGATCGTTTAAAGTAGAAATGTGCTTGTGCAGCGAACAATGATGTGAAAGACTCAGTACAGTGCTTTACCGAAAGTCCTGCTGAACCACGCAACCTGACAGGATTTACCCAGAAGAACAGAACAGAGCAATCTTAAAATAGATTGATTGCGTGTCTTGGTGGCCTTTAGTATTTCTACTTAATCGTTGGCGGTTGGCGGAATTGACTAATTATCTGGATGAAAAATGGCCGAACAGGTCTGTAATTGAAAAAGCAATAATTTGACTCCAGCTGTCTGTTGCTGAGCAAGACGCTCCTCTGGTTCACGGCGGCTCTGACACTCTTCACGGAGACAGGAGGGATCCAGAGTCTGAGCAGCATTTTAAAACTCCAGACCAATGAATCTTCCTAATGATTTTTTTTTTTTTTTTAATCCTTCCTCAGTATGACAGTGCAATTGTTCTGTTTTTATCCTCTCCTTGTTTGGGACAGCTCCCTGTGATCTTTGCAGATCTCAGTGTTTTCACCTGCTGTTAATTGTGCTGACTAAGCGTTCATTCTTCAAGGATGCTTTACAAAGTTTTACAAGCCTTCAGCAGGTTTTTAACTTGCGACTGGCCTCTCCGGTACACGGTGAAGTAGTAAGGCGGAGGGAGATTGATGGAGCTCGGCTGAACACTTCAAAGCCTCCCCGTGTGTCAATATGTGGGTGTAAAGTGATTGGTGATGGACGAGGCTCCGATCAATACCTGTGTCCATGAATGGGACCAGATTTATCATCCGTGTAATTTTACAGGCTGAAAGGAGCACCCTGTCCCCCGAGCAGAGACCATCCGTCCTGCAGGCAGATGACAAGCGCACGTGGTGATGCCGCTCTCCGGCCTGCAGCCACACAAGCAGAAGTTCAGCCGCCACTGTGGCAAACATCCTGCTTAAGCACCCTGAAGCGAAAACCTGCTCACATCAAAAGGCAGCAGACACATCAGTAAAAAGGCAGCATATTTATTTGGATTTGAGAAGGTAAAAAAACAGCTTGAAAATGAAAAATTTGGGAAGTGCAAGTATTTCTTTAGATGAAGTAATAAGGCAGGTGGGATCATACTAATACATTGTGAAAAATGGAAAACTCAGAGTTTGGTGTAAATAGGTAATTGATGTGGTCAGTGTGGTGTATTGATATTGTTTATATGTGCATTAAGTTTGACCTTGTAGACTTGCCGTAGTTAGCTCTTGGGTGCCTACTGCGCATGTCTTTTAGCAGAAGTAGTTCGTTAAACCCTTTGTATCACGTTGTCGTTGTTGCTCCCAGATATCTAAATATAACTAGTGAAACGCGTGCCCCGCCTCGTTATTGAAGAACACCACAGTCAGTATAGCCGGAGGCAGCTGTAGAGTGGCAACAACGTGATCCCAAAAACAGGAATGGTTTTACAGGTGGAGGCCTACAAACGCACGCAAGTTAAAATGGAAATAAATAGACGTTCCATTTGATTGGCCACTCCGAGTGTCTCCGAGCATCCTAAAGTCATCACCTGTCAGGTGTGGAGGGGAACTTTTCCGCACCTTCTCCTCCTGTTTTCACGGCTGAGTGCCGAACGCGGTGATCCGCAGCCGGGCTGCAGGATGACAGAGTTCACAGCCTGCTGGGACCTCTGAGGTGGACTGGTTACGTTCCTGCTGCTTGTATCCTCCCTCAACCATCTCAATAACACACACTGACATGCAGAATCCGCACCTGGCAAAGGGATGTATTTTTGACTATAAGACCACATTAACTTTCAAACGTGCTTTACTTGGTCATTGGTTGAGAACTATATGCTAAGAAAGGTTAATAATGGTGTAGTGGTTTGCACATCCACCTTACAGTGGCAGTATTTGAGTTATGGGATCATAAGCCGGTGCATTTATTGGCATTATCCCCTTCATAGGGATTCCACATGTGAGCAATGTGAGCAAAGAAGTTAATGATGTCCCGGATTCCAAAGTGCTCACAATTGTCTTTATCAAATATACAAACAAGCTAAAAGGCAGGAGCAGTGAGTTGCATCTTATTCTGAAAAAAAACTCCAGCCCCGATGGGAGGAATGCGTTTGTTTAGTAGGCGGGACTCAGTCTATCAAGCCTGGTGATTTCACAAGGACTCCACTCTAAGAAATAATGGAAATGTTCACAATGGAGACAAGAGAAACACTTAATTATGGACAATAAGGGAAGCTTGAACCGCGGGCCAAAAACACTTAATAAAACCAGTATAACATTTACGTAGCGTGTTCGGGACTGGGCCATACTTACTACTGTGAAGAATACTAAAATCCTCTGAGATTACACAGCAGAACTATAGATTACATGAGGAAAACCAGTCACAATTTGATGTGAGTTCAATCAACTCTTAGTGCAGAAAGAGGACAAAGTTAAGGCCTTTCAAAGTGCACTTAACTTAATCAGCATGTTTTGTATTTGCTGGTCATTAAAAGGTTTCATTGTGCAACAATACACTTCCCCAAATCTTCCTTTTTTACTGTGAAACCAGGCCTGAAAAATGACCTTCATAAAATGTGATTTATTAGGCAAAGATCCATCGGTGAGCTCAAGCGTAACAGTTTAAGAAGGGGAAAATGAGAATGACCTAAAATTTATTGTTACTATTTTACATTTCACTTCTGTCCTGTCCGATTGTGACCTCAGATCACAGGGTCACAGCTGCTGCAGAGAAACGATCTCAGATCCTCATTGATTCTGAATCACTGCACAAGTTGCGGCACTAAACCCCAAAACAAATTTTGTTAACTTTGACTATGAAACCGATCAACCCTCTGCATGCGGGACGCTGGCTCTGAGCTGATTTGCGACATCCAGTTAAAGGATTAGTTTTTGGTTCATTTACACCAGCAGCCTTCCACACGGGTCCAATAAATCCTGACCGATGTCGGAGGAGCAGTTGGGTGTCATTTGGAGCTGCTTTATTACTCACAAACACACTGGTTTACTGGTAAAATTAATGTGTAACTGACCGTATAGAAGCATTGGTTCATTATTCACATCCTCAGCGTATATATTTGTTAGGACTTTGAACAGCGGGGCTAAAGGTTACAGGAAGATTTACAGTGCCAAGCAACAAATTTATAAACCACCAACTTGGCATCTTCGTTTATAAAAAAATACCAAATTTTTACTACACATGAACGTAATCGAATGTGGAATAGAAGTTATGAAGCATGAGTGTTCATGCTGGAGTGAATTCAGCCGCTGCCAAATGAACATATGTGGCGTCTTGGATTGCAGGTATTTGAGTGTTTCCTGTTTATTCAGACAGTGAGTGATCTCTTCTGTGGAGTAGCGGGGTCTTTGTCAGGGATCCAGCTGGTGAATAATTGAAGGCGTTACAGGCATTGTGTTATATCCGCATGATGCGGCCAACTCCTCAGCAGCGCAGGCTGCATGTTTAATTCATGCACCTCGTCCAACTTTTCACACAAAGTTAAAAGACTCGACGGGCGCGGTGACAGCGGCGGCGGCGGTGCACAGGTGGGGACAAAGAAAATGAGGAAATCACTGTTTTTCTTTTCTCAATTGGAAAACTAGCGCTCTTATTTAACGATTACTCACTTGCCTGCTGTTGGTAGTTGCAGCTTCTTTGAGAGTTGCCTCAAACTTTCCGCTAAAGCGCAGATATTTTGTTGAAAATTTAGTTCTTACTCAACAGCTTTCGACAAGTGTAGATCTCTCTCGCTCTCTCTCTCTCTCGCTCTCTCCATTCCCTGTAATATGTCTTCTCAAATAAAAGAGGCAGGAAATGTGACAGTGGTTGTCAAGAAGGAGATAAGAAAATGTGTAGTTCCCGGCATTTAACCCTGCTGCTGGGCAGTGTGGAGGCCTTTGTGTGAATTGTTCTGTCAATCGTTTGAATCCAGAACTGCTCGCACAGCTTGGGGATGTTCCCTTTTATTGGAAGAAATTGAGCTGAAAGCCAAAAGGCATGAATCTCACTTGATTACGCAAATGATGAATAATCACCGGCTTCCTGATCTAACGCCATCGTGCGAGCACCAGCAAGCCGTCTCGATCTCCCCGTCACCACGCGTCACCTCACAGATGGTACCTGTGCACTTTTAAGATCAGGTTGTCTTCTGGGCAGACACCCCGTGTTAAGAACACTGCGCTCCTCCTCCCGACCGTGGTGCTAACACTCATGGTGCTCGCCACTCTCATCCTCCTTTGCATCTGTCAAAACTGGTGCCACCACTAGAGGGCACAATAAAACTAAATCCAGGCTGAATCAACATATTTCTATCAGGAGATCAGACACTGTTTTTGAGAATCCACAATCTTCTGAAATGTAAATCCATGGACTTTATACTCTTCGGAAGTTTGAAATGCCACGAAACGTCCCGGTGCTTTATACCGTGACTAAACACACACCAAAATAGAATTTTTTTTTCAGGACTTTATGGACCTTTGCAACATTTTAGCCAAAATTAAACAAATCTATCAAATTGAAAGATATAAAACTATGATTTTATCATTGAATTTCATTTGGGCTGTTATCCGGAATGAGATTTAAAAAAACAAAAACAAATGTAAAGGTAAAAATGGATTGGTGATGTTGCATCTCTAACATTTAATCAATTTGGTTGTATTTTTTTAGGGGGAATACAATACAGTATCGAGATTAATAACATGCATCGTTAAAAATATAGGTAAAACTATCAAAAGTTTTGAAGCGCTCCACTTTTTCCACTTCCAGTTCAAGTGGTTGAAGTCCAGTGAATAACTTGAAATGGTGCAAAGGTAGGTGGTGAAGAGGTAGGGTAACAAGAAATGGCTTAACATCTAGCTGCTGCTCTGCAGCAATGGAAGTTGTTCAGGCATTGACAGTTGGTGCCGCTAATTCCCACCGGTGTTCCAACTTTTCTGGATTACGTACAACCCCTTCTGTCTGCATAGAAGCAGTGTTGGACCACACTGTGGTATCAGACCCTCGTGAGCAGCATTACGCTGTAGAAAGTCATGTGTTGCTCTAATGAAAGGCAAGAAAACAGACCACAGAAAAAACATTATAAGACTTAAAAAACGTCAGTAAGTAGTTTCCATCACCATCAAAAGCCGCATAGAAATGGTAACAGGAAGAGGTCTGGCAGACCCAAAGCCACAGCAGAGTCAGCAGGCAAGTTTACAAGTTTATGAGAGTTAAAGAGCTTGTGTGGCAGTGGGCTCACAGGAAAAGGAGCTTCAAGCACATCTAAATAGTGGCCCCAGAAAATATGTTAAGGCTTGGAGTTACAAGAAAGAAGGAATTATGGGAAGTGCTTGGTTCATCACTGTCAAATAGACGAAGGGACGGTTCTCCAGTGTCAAACATGGAGGAGGAAGTGTGATGATGTTGGGGCCGTAGATCCATGAACTCCTCCAGAGCTTCAGTGAGCTGTTTCTCCAACTTGCTCCCCCGAAGGAAAACACCACAACAATGGATAGGCCATAAAACAGCAGGGGAGCGAGCCAGACCCCGGAAGTGGCCAATGAGGACGCTTGAATCCGACCCGAACACACCACAGGGGTCCAAACCCAAGTTGGTGGGACTCACGTTCTATCAAAACTCTCAGCTATTCTCAACTGACCATCCGCGGAGACACATGTCTCTGCTTGCCTCAGGATGGTAAAGAGAGCAAAAGAACAGAAGAACCACCAACGCCAGCCAGCTGGACGAGCAGAACCCAGTTTGGACTACATCTTCTGTTTTCCGCTATTTTTCCTGTTTTTGGGAGATTCTGGAGACCAGAGCCAGTGTCGTCTCCTCCCAAGATCATCCTCTCAGTTGCACTCCTGCAGCTGGAGCCAGGCCTCTGAATTTCAGGACGCTGAAATTAAGACCCGGTAACAACCAGTTACCACCGCCTCCCAGAACCAACAGCACCACGGACGGTGCTGTCCAGAACCGGAGGGTGAGCGCTTTTGTCTGGGCAGAGAATAGTTAGAATGATGTTCTGTTGAAAATGCAATATGTTTCCCTGTGCCGCTCAGAAGGCCGCAGTATCTCATATGTTTGTGTAGGCGCGTTCACGCGCACCAACCAAGTCCTGGACTCTGGTTTTCCACCTCAGAACCAGAGATCCGAGTGAGCTCCAGGCCCACTGGGAGCTCTGTGTGGAGGAACCAGGGTTCAGAACCGAGCCGCGCAGAATTCTCTGTCTTTCTCTTGTCTTCATCCTCTCTCATCTCTCCCCCTCTTTCACTAAGCGCAGCACCCCCATAATCAGATCGAGATAAGGTCACACACTACTGCATGTCAGCTGCTGCAGAGCAGATCTGTTTTGATCACAGGAGTTCTAACTGCAGGACCCGACCTCCCCTTAGGACTCTGGTGATCAGAACCGGGCCAACGGAACCGCCCGTTCGTTACGCCCTCGGTAGACTAACTCGCTCCGAGACCGCCCTCGCGCACGCGCGCTCGATGGACGTCTTGTTTATCTGGCCGCTAAGCAACCGCCGCGTCCCCAGAAAGAGCGAGTCATCACACACACACACACACACACACACACACACACACACACACACACACACACACACACACACACACACACACACACACACACACACACACACACACACACACACACACACACACACACACACACACTCTTTGTACATAGTGTTTGCTGTTTAATAGATTAGATCTCCGTGTTAGATGTCGTTTGCTACTTGAATGTGTTGATTTATGAGATGATTTCCGAATTATTTATGAATTGGTACATTTTTATTAATAAACGCCTGTTAGCTGAATTGTACGCTTCTTGGTGATTATTGTGTATTTATTGTTGACAATTCACTGGTTTGTAACAGTCTGTGCTCGGATCTCACACCTTCCAATCTATTTAAGATTGTTATATTTTATGCAGAAATATTAACTAACTTAAATAAAACTTTTACAAACGAGACTGAAATTTTGGTATTAGCTATTTCCAGTTTATCTGGTGGTGCCCCGATTTATTATTAATACATAAATAGGAAATTTATGCAAATTAATAAAAAAATGTATTAAAAATTATTTCCGATAATTTTTCATTTTTTGTTTTTAAAGTAATTATTCAATTACTTTAGGAGTTGTTAATGAGTAAATGACCGTTTACTTCCACTAATAATTTCAATTTTTCATAAATTACTTCCAGTGATTTATTACTTTTAGTAATCTATTACTTACAGTAATTATATGCTAATAACCAGCCATAAACCCCAACAATGGTCCGGGGCCACAGCATTGTGCAGCACCATCCAATGCGCTCTGGTATGAGCCGAGCTGGTCAGCAGTTCATCCAAGAGCAAGATAATGAGCCAAAACACAAGTCCAAGGTAGGGCAGAACCTCATTCAGAAAGAATAACAAGATGGTACGATTGAGTGTGCTCGGCTGCTCCATCTGCCAAAGTAGGCTACTTTGCTGTTTACTTACTTTATGCTTTCATTTCAGACTGCAAAGACTCATACAACGACTTACATTTGTCAATCCACATGTGGAAATGTCACATCTCCATTTTTATTAAAGATGGATATAATGTATGGTTGTTTTTATATTTCGCCTATGAACTTGTGAGCTTATTGTTTTCAGATAAATAATCACATTATCTTATCCAGATCCATCAGTAGATTGTGCTGCGACTAACTGAGGTTCAGTTTCACAGAAACAGCACGACAAGCGGAAAGAGAATCCACCGACATCAGCACTTCATTTTCATGAAAACGTCTTCAAAGCATCGGAGTTCCTGTTACATGACGGCTCCTCGAAACTCGTCTGTGCGGCAACAACTCAGCGCTTTCTCCGAGACAAACATCACAGCGAACGTGAGATCTGAAGCACTGCTGAACCTCTTCAGTCTCTGTGCTTCACACATACAGTGAACTCCAATTTGCAAATGAAAAAAAAAAAACCCAACTCCAACAGTAACCTAATCCTGCATTCCAAGTGTCACCAGATGATGAAGGGTTGTGCATGTGGAGAACAGGACTGTGGTGAAGGTGGTTTGGTGAATTGGACATGTGAGGCTGTCATGTGTTTTTGCCTCTAGAGACGCTTGGTGACTTAAATCCTTCATGAATCGAGCTTCGGGCGTCCGTGGCCTCATGAAAAATGGCTCCAGCTGCCGGCTCCCAGAGGATGGAGCGAACACGACTCAGCATAAATGCTAAGACAAGCATATCAATCTCATAAGGACTGGCATAAATCAGCACGGGACTTCTCAGAGTAGAGGCGGAGGCAGGTTTTCATCCAGGGCAGCCTTTTATGTCCATCAGAGACAATAACGTTCCCAGAGCCCGGTCAGTGTTGCCATGATGAAACCTGGAAACATGAAGCGCTTCCTGGAGCTCCTGCTGACAGGACATTACACGGGGATCCCAGAGAGCACTGCTCATTAAGTGTTTCTTTACATCTTCTTGTCTATGGAAAGGGCGTAAAGGAGAAATTGAGTAATCATCAATTGTTTAAATAATGGCTGAGTGTTTGGCTGATCTGCACTGGTGCGTGTAAGCCTATTATTATTATTATCATTATTATTATTATTATTATTATTATTATTATTATTATTATGAGGAAACGTCATGTGCTGGATGACATGAATTCAAAATCTAAAAAGCAAAATGTCTCATTTATCATTCAAATGTTAGCCTGCTCTTTTTTATTCAACTTGCTGTTGAATGAATGTAGAATGTCCTAATTATTATAAGCAGATCATCATCATCATCATCATCATCATCATCATCATCATCATCATCATTAAAATCAACAAATTTGGGTACATCAGCAGAGAAAGCAAAACTTCTGCAAAATAAGTCTGATAAATACTTTAAAGACATTTTCTTTCATTATCGAGTGGACCTATACTGCACGAAGAAGAGTATGAAGAGGTGATCTTCCTCTCACACACCTGTTTCAGTGTGATGTTTCTGAAAAAAAATTGCCCTGTGTATTCACAAATTTGATTATAACAGACTGATGTAGTACATCCTGCGTTGTCTTGTGAGTATATCCACCTGCACAATAAATGCCACACTCAAATTTGGCTTCGGTTGCTCTGCAGATCAGTGCTGCAGAAAAGCCTCCTCAATTGTGGATGAATATGTCAGAGAGTGTGAAAATGGGAGGTGATGGGAAGACTTGGTTTGACAAGCACAAAGTATTTTGGGGGAAACGTTACGCAAGAGCTCCTCGTGTGTCAATAGGCATGGAAACATTTAGAACTGGTTTTTAACAAAAAAGTGAGAAAGACCAGAAAGAGACTGGTCTTGACTCAGTCTCAGCTTCTTAAAGTCTTGTCTTGGTCTATTGAGGTTCTGGTCTTGGTCTTGACTTGGTCCATTTATAGATTTAGCTTTTATTTAAACTTTTTTTTTCTTTTTTTTTAATGTTTAAAGACTTTTTTGCTTGTGATGCTTTGAAAACCCAGGCACCTGAAGGTGGTGGGGGCACCTCTGCCTGGAGGCTCTCTCTTACCCCCCATCACCTCCATCAGATTTACAAATACTCCAAAGGGCAACATTACCTACAAGAACAGTTCACCGAATCATTTCAAAGTATGAAAAGAGCTTTCCCTTGCCTCCTTGCTTTATTGTTCGCAGTAATGAAGATCTTCTTATTGGCTGTTTCAGCTCAGGGTATTGCAGAGCAAGCGACCCGTCACCGCTCTGCATCTGTCCTTGGCAGCAGCACAGGACGCCCAGCCCCGAGATGTACAGAAAACTCGAGAGAGGGAGGAGGTTTACTCTGAGGAAAGCGGCTAAATAATTCATCCCAGAGTGGAAAGGAGGAAGGAGGGGAGGGAGGGGAGATGCGGAGTCTAGAGAGGAAAAGGAAAGACCACTCAGGAAACATAATGTCTTTGGATTTCCTTCACATGAATCCTTGAAGTGTCCCTTTGGTTTGATGTGACTCCGGAGTGAGAATCTAACATTCAATCTGAATCTTCATCCTAGGCAGCGACCCAATCTTCTCTACGTAATCTCTGGGCTTGGCATGCAGCTGTGTGCCGTCCTCTCAGGACGAGACCCCGCAGAGTGGCAGCATGGCATTAATTAATCCGAGCTGCGGCGAAAGTACCTGAAGAGAACAAACTCATGCGGATACTGACACTGGGCCACATGGGCTGAAAAAAAGATATTAAAAAGAAAAAAAAAACAAGAAAAAAAAGGATCCATCAGCCCCCAGGGCAGCGCCACATGTACAGGACTCACAGAGCAGCTCTCCTATTCATCACACTGGCAAGATCGGTCAAAGGTCACATAAACAAGGCCTCTTAATATACCGGGCGTTTGTCGAATCAGCTATAGGCATTCACACAGAAGTAGAGATTTGTTTGGAAGGCATCCAAGACGGTAAATGTGACATATATACTGAAATATTGCGAACCGCATATCTAACTTGGACCATATGGGAGGCAATCAGTGCCAGCTGGGCGATGTGATGAGGACCACGCCTGGAATTATCACGCTGGAAACGGAACTGCGCGGCAGTCTTGCAGTAGCTCTCACTGCGTCTACTTTGAAGATTGAGGCTTTATTATTAAATTTTTTTTTAATATATATTTTACCTTAATTTGACCAGAAAAGATTAAAAATCTCTTTTTCAAGAGTGTCCTGGCCAAGACAGGCAGCAGTACATTAAGGTTCCAGACACAACAGGCACATAAAACACATAAGAAAAATGTCAATACATTAAAAAACTTGCAAATCTGCTAAAAACAAACAAAAAACTACTAAAACAGGAAACCTCACACAGATTTGTGGACTTATTTAGTCACACAGACATTTTCAGCTTCATACTTGTCTGCAGAGATTTGGGAGAGCAGGGCTGATTTTAACCTGCTCGTTGGTTTAGTTTGTCACTTGTTGCCATGGCAACATAAACAAGCATTCCATCGACATTATCACTCTGTTGTATTTCTGTTTTGGCACAAATGTCTTACTGTAAACTCTAATAACCACCATGACATATGTATGTAACATGTGCAGAATAATGTATATAACAAAACTGAGAGTTACGGTAATTAAAAAACAAATTGCATATATTTCACACAAGGTAGATATTATTGGTGAAAGTCAATAATTAAGTGGCGTTATCTGTGACCATGAACTGGTTTATCTCTTATCTAGGGAATTAATAAAAACCAAAAACAACTGAAATAGCATCAGACTCTAGCAAAATGCAGCTGAATAAAAACAGATCAAAATTACAACCCATTTTATCTGACGATTGCACAGGCTGTCTGGAAAGCCTAACAAGTTCATAATTCATCACATTTAAAAGCAGCACCCAGCTATCCGTGCAGCTTTATAGATCTGTGTCTGAACTTTAAAAAAGAAAAAGAAAAAAAAGGACAACTCCTGAATAGTGGAGACATTAAAGTGCAAACAGCGAGCTCATGTTTACCAGCCCATCTGGTGTGTGTTTGTGTGATGCCTTAAATGAAAACAAACCAAAGATAAGAGAAAATAGCATGAGATGGGAAACACTGGTTATCCTATTTCTTGGGGTGAAACTTCACTATACAGACTATCCGTCCATCTATCGATCGCTCTTGAATTAAAATGACAAAGCCAGAGAAGCTGCAGGCACCTTTTTTTTTTTCTTTTTCTTTGGTAGATGACGGCAGAGCATCGAGAGAGGAACAGAAACTGACCCTGGTTGACACAATGAGTCGGTGCTGTAGCACAAAACTAGTGGGACCATCCGTTGTCACGGCAACAGACACAAATCGATGAGGCAGTGATTCGGCCTGGACAGCTAAGAAAAAGGATAACCGAGCGGAGAGGAGGCAGGTGCTCCAGGTTTTTGTGTCTGCGGATTTAATCGTGAAGGAGACATATCGGGAGGGTGAGACGCCTGGATTCATCTCATAAACATGTCCTGACTTAGTTCTTTGCGAGTACAACCTGACCCGTTTTCGATTCGGCTGAAGATGTAGGTAAGGAAAGCCTTGGTAGCCATCGAACAATGCGAGTCTCCGAGGCCCACAGCCAAACCAGTGACGATCATCCACTAAACATTAGTTAATCACAACCAGCCAGAGCACAAAAGCCAAGCCATAAAAAGGAGTAAAATAAATAGTTAAACAACATTTATTAAGCATTTTCCAGTGATCGCAGCCAATTTAGAGCCTTGAGGGTCTAATTCAAATGCCAGTAGTGATGCTGGTTTTTCTCATTAAACCAACATGAATGCAACATGGCTTATCAGTGCAGTCACATGATGGACCGGGGGAATTATATATCAATAATTAATGAAGCAGAGCAGAAGTCGGTGCCGCCCACAGTGCACTGATCTACTGTCCCCTCATTGTGCTCAGATGTGGGTCAAAGTAATATCAGAAAAATAATGTTCATTCATAAATCTGGAAAACTCCCCAACTGTCAAATTTCAGTATTTCAAAAAAGCGGAGTGAAATGTTTCATCAGACGGCCGAAGGCAGTGATGAATAACAAACTTCTGGAGGTTGTTTGATTTAACAGAGAATGTTACTGGAAAGAAATTCTTGATTTGGGATTCCTGATTCAAATACATTTTCAGACTGAGGAGGGAAACCAGAGTAGAACGCGCAGAGGTAACATGAAAACTTCTAATCATCCATCCATCGTCTCTCTTCTAATTGTGGGGAACGGGGTGCTGGAATGGATCCCAACTGGCTCTGGGTGAAGGCAGTGCACCATGCAGAGTTCAACAGTCCACCACAGGGAGAAAAATATAGAGGGACAGACGACCACAAGTACGATGGGTAACTTTGGCTCATTCATTAAACCTGGAGAAAACCCCATGTACACACACATACAGGGAGAACATACCAACCCAACTCCCATGAGCTCAACCCAGAATCTAACCATGGACTCTCTCCCAGTGAGTCAGAGCTTACCACTATGCCACCGTGAGGCCTCCTATTATATCTGAGACACAAAACAGCAGATTCCATTTAGCAGTAAAGATAAATGATAATATTACAGTACACATAGATACAGTTTTGGGTTAAAACAAAGAGACATCACAAACAGTATTTCTGGACAGGCTGGTTTCTCGCTCAAACATCAAACTTGTCCCCAAGATGATAAGAGAGCAGAGTCCAAATATAGATCGATGGCTGATAAAAGCACGGAGGTTGTCAGGAGTGAAAAATGATCCGATGCCAAAAGAATTTCTTGACATGCCACGGCTCCAGCAAGAGATCCTCAGGAAGGAGGAAGAGGAGACGATGAAGTCGTAACCTTCAAGCTTCAAGAGGTGACAACTCTGAAGAAAGTGAGGACCCGGGAGACTGTGAGTGGAGTTTCAAGGAGAGCTGAATACTTTTGGACTGGTGTCCTCTGGGTGCATGGACGAGTCTCTCCGATCAAAGTCTGGCTGAGTATGTTTCTGCGCCGTGGGGAAGGCACTCGGGAGGAGCTTCACAAGAAAGGAGGCAACACAGCGGAGCAAAGAACAATAGCATCCAGAGCAGCACTGCAACGGGCCACAGGCGAAGCGGCCACAGCTCAGCGGATCGATTTTCCAGCTTTTGGAAGAAAAACTAAACATCTGCCCAGTTAACTCTGCTAATGCAATATTTAATAGCTTCATTTTCTGACTGACGTTCAGCTGTTTGACAGTTTAGTCCTGATTTTTATTTTTTGCCTGAATCCAACCTTTCCAAGAGTCTAACAGAAACACGATAGAAATTATAAATATTTATTAAAATGGTCTCAAGAGTCCCCCCTTGTGGTGCATTGGGTTTAGTCTTGACCTTGAACGTGGGGGGCCCTGGCTGGAATCCTCAATGTGACAGGAAGAGCATCATTCTTTATAACTGGCCAAGTATACAGTGAGCGTTGTGACGACTTGCTGAGACAACCCGTTGACCAGAGGCAGCTGAACAGGCACTTATCTAAGATTGAGAGGTTTGGATGAAATGATATTCAGACCCTAAAAACTCAAAAAGTCTGTCAAACTTATAAAATAGACAGTTACCGAAGCACTCGTTAAACTTAAGTGGTTACAGTGTCAGTACTTCAGGACTCAAGGTACTTTCTGGATGAGAGGGATTTGAAAAACAAACACACAGATTCTAGTGTTCTGGATAGATACAGAAACAAAATGTACTTTAGCACCTGGGAGAAGGGAGGGAAAACTTTGAAAAAAATAAAAAATAATCATTTTGTGACTGACTTCATTTCAATGACAAGGATACCTTTTACAAACTTTGTCTGCTTTATCTGCTGAAGGTTCATGTTTTACAGTATAACACTCTGTAATTCTGTAATATGTACATTTGAAATGAGGTAAAATGGTCTCTTCTCATAATCCGTAAAGCCAATTAGCTTCAGGGCAGCAATGGAGACGGGAGCGACATGTATGAGTGGCATCATTTAGTGAGGGACTCAGACAGAAAACCCAAATGCAACAAACAAAAGGCCTTCAATGAATAAAATAGCAAATACAGAAGTCTCGTTATCGAAGTGTAGGGTAAACAGATAATAAGGCTGGGAAAGAGAAACAGGTGAACGTGTGAACGTGTGAACTCACCACCAACAAGCCCTGGAAACGCTCACAGGGGCACAGCTGACGACAATCAAGGGGAATCAGTCAAGGAGGACAAAAAGCTAAAAAAAACTAAACTGAATATTACCTTTGACCACACACTTTTTTCTTTTTCTTTATTATGAATAACACATAAAACGTATACGCTGCATTACCTGTATGCAATAGTCAGCTTTTTGTGAAAACAACTTCTAATTGAATAGATGAAGAGTGGGAAGCTTAAAAGTGACACAGCGGCCGTCGGCACCTCGCTGTCAGAAGTCTTATATGAGCGGTGGCATATCGGGGTCATCCACAAAGCCTTCAGAGAGGTGAGCAGTGACTGGAGCTGTCCTGGATCCTTCCAGTGGACCCGGTGTGGCTTCCTTGTGTGGCACAATGTTGGCCAGGTCAATGGTCGTGCGCTTGCTGGGATCCACTTCCAACCTCTCAGGAACATGAGCTTTTCTGCAGAGTGCAAACAGGCAAGAAAGGACAAGGTCAGAAAAGCCTCTATTGCATATTAACTCTAACAAATTCTGAGAACTTTAGCTTGGCAAAGAGCTGAAGACTATTGAAAATTTAACGCACTATTTATATTTGTGGCATTTTAAAAACACCACACACTAATTAACTGACCAAGGAAGAATATGCAAACTGGAAAAAAGTCTTCAACAGCCTGAAAGTTTTTACTTTTTGAATTTCTCCATCAGGTTTTGCACCTACTTCTGATTATTTACCTATTAAACAAGTTTTTTTTAAACTAATAATCTGTGGTGGGTGTGTTCATTTGATTTATTCTAATTGATCTCTTTCTAAATTCAGATTATGCTACGTATTGGGCTGCACGGTGGTGCAGTGGTTAGTGCTCTTCCCAGTGAGAATGTTGTGGGTTCAAGTATAGCTTGGGGGCCTTTCTGTGTAGAACTATGCATGTGTCTCCCTGTGTGTGCATGGGTTTCCCTCCCACATGCCAATATCAATGGGATATAAGTAATCTCAGATTTCCATAGGCTAGCTGACAGAATATGCACTTTTGGTAACCTTGGAATTCAAAGTAAATGTTTGGAAAGACAGATCCAAGCAATTTAGTGACTTTGAACTCGTGAATTTCCAAGAGGTTCCAAGTTTTCCATTTTCGCTTGAAAACGTCGTTTGAAAGGGGTCTAAGAGGTGACGACAACAGGTCCAGAGTGGTCAGTCACCAAGAGAAATGAAACCAGGAGGTATTGTTCTTGTTGTGGATGACGGAGCACAGAAACACTTTATAAGGCTGGTTTGTAATTGTTAAGCCTCACAAGTAACAACAAAGGGCCAGAATGTAAGCATTTCATTTACCTACTGTAATTTGTTCTTTGTTTTTGTAAATTTGGACTTTAGGAGACATGCAGCCACACGACAATGTAAAGTTTTGTAATGCATGACTGTGGCAAAATGCAACGATTGTTTTGCCATTCTCAACAGAATGTAATTCTATTTAATCAAAAACAAACAATGACGACATCACCACCATCAGTTTCTTTGTACTCCTTTACTTTGTATGTAATCGCCTTCTGTGAAACAACACAGAGGTCAAACATTGCAGGTTTCTAGGAACCTTGTGGAGAAAGATAAATTGTTTGTCTTTCATCTTGTTGCAGAGACATCTAACTTTCAAGATTTAATGTGCAGAAGTCAATACAGGATCTGATATAGAGGTGATATATGGCAGAGCCCCGGACATGTAGTTAAGCCTTCCAACTGTAAATATGACTGTGCTTCTATGCATTCCTGTTCGGGTGTTATACGGCATAAAGCCCTGTATCTTATCTCTCGACGTCATATCCAATATTTTAATATCTCGAGAGCACATATTTTTCCCTCTATGAAGGGATCTATGAATATCTTAGAGGCGCCGTACTTCAGAGAGTTTTATGTTGTATTGGAATTTTACAGCGAGCACAGGTGGTATCATGAATACATTAAGAGATATTCAAACTCAAAAGTAGATTTTTTTTTTTTTTTTAAATAATTCACAATAAAGAAAACATTCCACTTTTGTATTTGGTGCCGCCTTAGTTTCTTTCGCTTTATGTGTTTGGAACTATTTTTGTTTGTTTGTGAAAGCCCCTGTACAGCAGTGGCGCTCGCATGTAATACTTAGGAGCTCCATGATCCATCAAAAACAGTCCATCGTTCGTATTGCGGTACAACTTTTATTACATCGTGTTCTTCGCAATTAAAGTCTAGACACCAAGATAATTGAAGACCTATTAATGGTTTGTTTCTGTTTCCTCAGACACAGAATTACTCTGTTGGGCTTTTCTGATGAATCCGTTCGAGCCACTTTGTTTGCTAGAATTAATTCAATCATAATAAATATTTGCAGGAGGGACATTTTTTGTATTATTAGTGGTTTGTTAAAGGGGTTAAGAATCAATCAAACAAGACCTCACTTAACCACTACCAGAGTATGCAGGCTAGAAAAGGCCCCAAACCCAAACATCATAATAATGCTTATATATTACATATCCGATGGATTTTGGAACTTCATAGTAAAAAAATTACACATTTCCATATAGTTTTAAGTGGAAAAAGTTCAGTTTCTATGAAATTTCACAAAATATCAGAGATTCATTATTTATTATAATATGGAGTCCACACATCACTACAATGACCATTATTTCACTATGGATGTGATTTAAAGGCATGTTTTTGAAGATAGGAAAAGTGTGATTTTAGAGCCGAAACGCTCAGTTTTTGGGTCGGATCGGCCTCAAAATCAGCTCTTATTCAATAGCTTCCCACAGAAAAGACAACTCAAGGCAGGACACTTCTGTCTGCAGTATTCATGGTTTAAGAGTTGGGCCCCTCGGTGTGCCAAGTTTCAAGAAAATCGGAGATGGTCATCGGGACTGCCCGCCTAGGTTTTATATTTTTATAAGTTGTACTGCTGCTTTTTGATAGTTGTGCTTTAGGAGAAGGCACTTTATTAGTTGTATTGTCTATGTGTATCCAAAGTGTCTTTAATGTGTACTAATTGTAACGAATGCTCCCTTTAAATGCAATGTAAATGAACCTATGGTACCAAGACACCAACTTGAACTTTAAGTTTGAGAAGAAAATCTAATTTTGGTTTAATTACTTTGGTTTGTTCTGAAAAGAAAAGCTTTATGGAAAAGATTGACATTATCATGACTGACCATTTATAAGTTCAGAAACTGTAGAGAAACTTAAAGAAAGTGTTACTATTAGATGTCTTTTTCAAACCAAAGTTATTCTGCAGTAAACTGAACCAACCGGCAGTCTTACAGTCATTAAATATGTCTTGGACAGAATTGCAATTGTACTGTATTATCAAACTATTAGAAAACTGCACACATATTTACTGAAAGTGAAGCACAATTTGAACAGGCACAAATCTTAAAGGCACATTTATGAGGTTGGAGCAATTTTCTAAATTGTTTGGTAGCTTAGTTTTACTATGAATCAATAGCGTCCATCCTGTTTGTTTAAAATAGCGTTTCTGTGGCAACATACGAGAAGTGGTTAGACGCATAGATGCCTCCCATGATATCCTGCCGTTTGTCCACAGAGACCAACAGGGGATCTAACTGAGAGACATAATCTCTCCAGCAGGTCCTCCATGTTTTTCCGGTCTGGTAGACATCAGGGAATGTCCTGATCAAGTGTCCAAACCACCACCTATTTAATATGAGCCCCTTCCAGGTCACTTAATCTCTCACTCACCTTCCCTGCAGCTGCTTTTATCTGCATCGGTGACTATTTGATTGAAAAGTGTTTCCCTGACTGCTGCCATCAAGATGACAGATGGCATTAGGAATACATGCACGGGCTGCATTTTAATTCACAAAAGCAATATACGAGTATGGCATGTACTACACTGGTAATTAAACCCACTATATCGTATCAGAAGGAGAGACCACGGGTGAGAAAAAAAATAAAATAATGAAATGAAATGTGCTGATTTTCCTGGAAGAGCATGGCTATTATAATTTGATCTCCTCACAGCAGCTGACAATAAACAGCAGCAGGATACAGGAGGAGGAGGAGCTCCTTCATTAGTCTGTACATTCTGCCACTTGTTTATTGAGAAGGGAATAAAGCTGCCACAGGACGTATATACTGGATGGTGAGCGCACGGGTCCTGTCTTTGTTCACTCTGCTGCAGGAAAATTACCAGCTTGGACCAAGAAGACAGGAAAGCAATTTGGTCCAATTTCCTGCTGATGGAGCAGTCAGCTTGTGTCTATTTATAGAAGGGGAGTTTATTAAATGTCATACAGTGTTTAAACTATGTGTTAATGCTGCATGCCGCACAGAAATATTTGAAAACTCATTTGGCGGTGATCAGCCAATAGCAGGTTTTGGCCTCTACATAACAGATGGCAACCTCTACATGAAATACACAAATGGATAAATTGGATCAAATGTGTTTTCAAAAGTCAATGTTTTATTCTTAGCTTCTGTTTTCTTTGTCAAGAGTACCTTTATGGAGACCACAAGTTCGGTTTTACTGAACATTTGCAATACGGGTGAAAAAAGTTTCTCCAGTTGGTTTAGAAAAATATTGCTGTTGTTTTTTCTTTGTTTATTTGTTTGTTTGCTTTTCTGATACAATTTCTTTCTCATTGCAATGGCATCAAGAAGAACAGCTCGGAGGTAAATAGCGGAACACCTGTACAAAATTCCTAAACTGGTATTTCACGGTTCAGTTTTGTGCCGAGTGGACAATATGATTTTGGACTGCGAACAGTTTTTAAAACGCAATAGTCTATGCCCTCTCGCACTTAAAGTTTAACTTTAACTTGCAAAGAAACGAGGGAGATTTTAATTCAGATCATTTCCCACACCCATGCCTAGTTTTTACATGACCTGCCTGGCTTCAGTCTAATTAGCTCAACCACTAAAAGCAGCAAGTTGTCGCCACTCGCAGATTCACAATTTGGGAATTCAGAGGACTGGGATAGAAATCCACATGCAGAAGGTGAACTGAACCACAACTACTGCATGAACCATCAAGAGTCTCATGACTGTCTGCAGGAATATCACCATGGCGTAGCTTTCCCTGGGACTGAGCTCAGGGGTATCGCTCTCAGTTTGGTAATGGGGATTTAATCCAGTTGTACCTGGCAGCTGGAGCATCAGCAGGTTCTGTTCGATGTCTCCAGCGATACCGATCGAGCAATAGGTGATGTCAGAAGGCTGATCTTAATCCCATCAGCTCAGGTACAGATAAGAAGCAGACAAACACAAGACCTGTGGTGTCTTGTCGAGTCAGAGGAAGTAGATACATTTTCTGATTCAAATATCATGTTTATGTTTTATTTTTTCAAAGCATTAGTTACTTACAACTGATAAACGTCAGTTTAAACCATGGACTGTTTTCATGCATAGGAAGCGAAATAACCCTGAAAATGAGCACTGCCATCCATTCAAACCCATCTATCTTCTACACCGCTTTCTCCACTTCAGGTTGGTGGTTTCACCGAAGCTAATCACAGCTCGGTCTTGGCGAGGTCATATAAATGCAGGTTCTGTGTGGCCGAGAGGTCACCTTGGAATCCCAAGGTGAGCCGTTTGGAGCTCCCACCTCACCCAGTCCAAGTGTCCTTGGGCAAGACACTGAACTCCAAATTGTTCCCCATGGAGGCCGAGCACCTTGGAGAGCTTTGAGACGGCTGATATGGTGACAAGAGCTACATCGCCAAAGACCTTTTAATGGCCCACGTACCTGAATGACCCACTGAGAGCGGCTGTCAATCAAGATCAATACCCCATTGTCATTGCTGTGAACACATGCTTGTGTTAAATACTGAGACCAACCAACCAGAAGTGACCAAAATATTTTCTTTCACTTTTGGGGGCCTTATTCAATTGTTGTTGTTGTTGTTGTTTTCACATTGAGTAATTTTAAAATCAAAAAATCGTGTTTATTTAATAGATTTGTTTAAGTATTCCAAACTTGTAGCCACATTTATAACAAAACTGAAGAAAGCCAATTCTTAAGCCAATCTATCTAAAAATAAAATAAAAAATAAATGAATTAAAAAAAGCCATCTGATTCCTCTACATATGGATATCGTGTTTGCCTTTAACCTCTAACTGATTTCTCATTACCTTTTGTCCTGGAATCAAACACAACGAATGTGAGACCTGTGAAGAGCATCTCTTCAGCTCATTGGTTTCCTTTAACTCGTAACACAGTAAAGGATCTAAATGATGCTTGAGTACATTGATGATGAAGAGGTGGAAGGTGATTTTGAAGATTTATGACATTTTAGAGCCTGGTCTAAGTTTAGCCCCAACAGTCATCTTGGTGACGTGTAAACCTTATCATCGGCAACTCCCCGTTATTAGATGGATGGAGTCATTAGTGCGGGGCTCCTCTTACTAATGTCCTTCCTGGTTAGGAGGTCCAAAGCAGCTGCGTGTAATAGGTTACCCAAGGCAAAAGCCCATTGGTCATCACATCTCACAGGTTATGGGCTCTGCAGCACTCTACAGAGAAGTGTTCACACCTTATTATCCGACCAAGAATGTGTTATAATGAGAGAGCAGGGGAGTAATAACTGCCCATGGTGCATTATTGATAAAGTGATTTCTTGTGCACGTTTGCCGCTTTGTCAGATGTCAGAGCGGCTCAGAGGGTGTGTGACGGAGGAGGAGGGGTCAGGGTTATAAAAATAAACAGGGCAGCTTCTCTTACGTAAACACAGAGAAACAGAAAGGGTTAAAAACATTACGAATCATGAAGAAAATGCAGTGGAAGGTGGAACAAAAAGAAAAACTGCTGACTGCTGATCTGTTGGTTACTTCTGTCATCAAGTCAGCCACCGTAAAAGATTTGTATTATCTAACAGTAGGGACATTTCTACATTCAAAATAATCTATTTTGAGGAGTTTATCAGTTCCAAACTGATTGTTGCTTGAATGCTCAATTAAACCAATAAAATGCATGTTTATCTTTTTTTTTTCTGATTTCCAAATCCAAGCCAGTAGACGGAGTGTTTATTCATGACGCCCACAGGAAAGATGTCGCCAGTTCACAAGGAAATGTTGGTTTCTTTTAATGAAAATGTAGATTAAGTTTAATGGAAAGCGACAGAATAATTATTTTCTGGACATCTAGTAGGTGGTCTTACAATGTCCTGTTCTATATATATTTAGCTTTTTAAAGTTTCATCATATAATTTGGTGATTGGTCCTCATGGCATTTTTTTGGTTCTTCTTCACCTCTTCTGACGAGCGTCGATGTTGTTTTTTTATTGAGTTGCACAAACCTTCATTAGATTGTTAATGAAACTAATCATTACTTTTTAAGCCCAATGAATTAAAGGCGAACTGGTTAGTAACACTAAGGATCCTTGCTTTAATTTCATAACACATTTTTTTTCTTCTCAATTGACCTTGACCTTTAAACCCGCCTGAACATTATCAGAGGCGACAGACACCAGCTGTAGATCTCAGATAGGAATTTGATATTCCATTTCATCACACCCTTTACACTACACTCTGGCTTCTGTTATCAAGCCAATCCATTTTAGACCTACCATGGCCTTCAAATCTATTTGTATTCTTGCCGGAAGCAGAATATAGAACCTGTGGGTAAAGCTTAAGGTCAAAGGTTACTCCTAATCATGTCCAAATGAGACAATAACTCAGGAGCCAGCAGCACTTTTCACCTGCCACCCTGCTGTGGTGCAGGAGCAGCTTAGCATTTTATCGAATGTTTAATTTGAGGGTGCGGGATTGAAGAGGGGCTCTTTACTATGTCTGATGGGGCCAGCTGAAGGACACCAAGTGACTCTCAGTCATAAAATGATAATGATGATAGCACAATGGCGAGGGCCCCTCCAGGCAAGGTGAGGAAACGGAGGGTTCAGTGAATCAGGACTGAGGACTAATGCGCTCTTTACGAGGTGAAGCTGTGAAGCTCAGGGAGAATATCTGTGTGTTTCTGGCTCAAAAAAAAAGGAGTCAATCAATTAAAGTAGGTGCACCACTATTGTATACACAGGATACATGGATACCACATGCAAATGTAACCATAAAGTGGCTGCAAGGAAACCAGCTCCAACCCAAAACCTCAACATAATTTCAAATAGGGATGCACCGATGCCACTTTTGTAAAGGACAAGTACTAAGCTTAGGCAACTTGTTGATACCGAGTACTGATACAAGCACTTTTCAATTGCCATTATAAATGCTTTCAAAATGTATAATTCCTCATTTGAGACTTTCATATTTAAGACATTTGACCCACACTTAAACATTTCCTATTCTTTTTTCTTGACCTTGTCATTGCAACACATAATCAATCAATCAATCAATCAATCAATCAATACATTTTAGGAAGAACTATATGACTTAAATTTGTACTAATGGTTTATTGAACTCTGCCACATATTTTTCAGTTTCATGTTTTTTTTCTCCAAAAGAGCCGTGGTGAGCAGTGAGGTGGTCAGGGAGTTTGTGCTCTGATCCAAATATAGAGTTTTTTTATGTTCAATAAAAGAATGTCGCCTGTATTGTGTGATATTCTAACAGGTATGTTCGTCCTGCTGTGGTGGAGGGAGGCAATGTTGAAAAGTATTTGATGAACCGCCGCGGCATTAGTTAAGCCTAATTTATAGTCCATGCACGATTGATACACAAAGGCTACATAGCCATAGCAACCTCTGCGTCGACGCTGCACGCCCCTCCAACAAAGTCCTTAACAGCAGGTTGGAACGTGTGGCGGCACACAGCAAGCTCAGTCCTGCATCAGTCATAGTAGCATGTAACATGGCTCAGAATAAAATCTTTTTACGACTGTGAGTACGCCGTGGAGTATCGGATCTGATACCCAATACCCAAAATTGATTTTAGTGCATCCCTACTTATTACATAAGGTGAATGGTCAAGACCAATCACATGGCGGCCAGAAGTAACCATAACAACACTGTTTAGGTGCTTATTGACAAAATTAAAATACAGTTTGTTTGGTTTTTTGAATGGAGAGCAAACCTATATAAATGCTCTCTTTAGACTCTCATAAATGGCTTGTAATATGTTTTCACCTCTCCGGATGGACACTTGAAGTAAGAGATGAAACAACACAGTCAGCTAAAGTCATTGTGGCCAGTGTGAGTGTCCAGTTTGAGATTCAGGAAAATGGTATTACCTGTTAGACTGCTGTTCATGATTCTGTTATGTTCTAAGTTATGTAAAAGTGCACAAAAAGTCACCACTCACTGCGAAGGCTTCAAAATGACTGTGGCAGTTTGAATAAATGTTGAGTAATGACTTTGATAACACATTCTCCAGAAGTTTGAATTATTGTTGAACTTCTTGTTTATACATTAGAGTGGATGTTGAATTCAGTCCACAACGCACAACAAAGTGAACTCATGGTTCTGTAGTCAAGTGAAGTCTGACAACACCTACATGCAGCACTGAGCTGCAAAAGAACCATACAGACATTAAGGAATTTGGGATTTATAATGAATGCTGAATTTTTTGGAAAGTTTGAGAGGTGGATAGGGCATGAGATTGCGAGGAAAAGAGAGAAGGTGAGTTGGTGTTTTCCTCAACAATCAGATCCTTCCCTCATTGGGTCTTGCTTTTCTTCTCCCTCTCCTCCATCCTTTTCTTGCTTGTTCTGGTGGGTGGCCTTCTGAGTTTTCTTCTCGGCTCTCTTCTTGGCCTTCCCTCTCTTTCTGTTGGAGGCCAGTTCATCGAGACGGTTGACCCCGTTGACGAGTACCTTCAGGTCTTGTTTGGTCGTCTTGTGTTGGTCCAGACATTTCTCCTCCATGGTGACTGAAATCTCTTCTGAGTGCTTGTCCTGTTTCAACTGGTCTGTCAGAGCTTGGTACTGCTTCTGGAAGTCAGCCTCTTTCTGGTGCATCTCTTTCTGTAGCTTTCTCAGCTTTGACTCAATGTCCATAACCTTTTCAGTGAAGGTTATCTTTTCAAGCAGGGCGCTGGCGACTGCTTCTTCTTTTTCCTGTCTAAGTTCATTCAGCTTTCTCTCATTCTCCTTCTGCAAAGCAGCCATCTGTGCAGCCACCTTCCTTTCTCGGTTGATCCAGCGCTCCTCCCACAGTGACTCTGTATTGTCTACCTTGGTCTTCTGCTCCCTCACAGTGGTCTTCAGGCGCTCAATTTCTGAGGTGAGCTCGGCCACGACCTCCTTCTGGCTTCTGCGGAGAGCCTCCCTCTCTGCAGCCATTTTCTGCTCTCTGCTCTCCAGTCTTTGATTCCAGCGGTTATTCGTGTCAGCCAACATTTTGTCTGCCACTATCTTCATCTGCCTGACCTTTTTGGCTAACACACTCTGATCGTATTTGGGATCAGTTCCCTTGTCCTGTAGAGCCTGCTTGAGGGTGTTGACCGCTTCTTCCTTTTGCTGGAGCTTTGATTCCATCAGTTGTTGTTTGGCCTGTAAAGCTCTCAGCTGGCGTTCTTTTTCTCCAAGCAGCTTCTCTTTTTCTTGTTCTGAGGTGGTTAAGCGCCGTTTCAGCTCAGATATTTTGGAGTACTGCTCCATGCTGATTTTGCTGTAGAACTTCATAGCCTTGTCCAAGGACTGAATTCTACACTGGAGGTACTCTACATTTTCCTGCTCCATCTTTTTCTTTGACACTCAAGATGGCAAATTAACTAAGAGATCTGGTGGAGATTATGGACTCAGATCTGAAATTTAACAACATAAAGACAATAACAAAATCAGCATAATGCCATTTGAACACAACATGACATAGTCATAACTAATTGCTCAGACCTTCCTTTAAACGATATATTTTACCTTTATCTTAATACTCGTGCTGTGAAAATGAAAACATTAATTGGGGCGATTAATCTTAAATGTTTAACGCCTTAACAAAGACTAACACAATTGTTGCGTCTACATTTAATTACATGATTTTCCAAGAATAAATATCCATTACTAGCTTCAATCTTAAGTAGAAGAAATTCAATTAATTACAGAAAATTGTGCAATTAATTAGTTAATTTTGTTTAATCGATTGACAGCACTACTTCATACAGTACTTGTAAAGCCCTGTGAATTGCCTTGTGTCCGAATGGCGCTATAGAAATAAATGTAGCTTAGCTTGCCTTGTCTTGAACAGAATCAAATGTAATCGGGATCGTGTCTTTGTATTCCAGGCTCAATAAGTGACTTTTCCAAAATGGTGGTCAACAAATGAATGAGAGGTTTTAAACAACCCTCTGCACTAGTGAACATCTGAATCCTTTGACCCTTTGACATCATGTAGTTGCTACCGGGTCTCCACATTACCATATATGGTAAAAACCTGCAACTGGTGCTAACTGAATATTTCAAATGATAACATGTGCCTCCATTGGCAGTTTTTCATTGCATAACCATGAATGATCATAACTGTACATGATGCAGATGCTGCACATTACCTGAGCAGGCTTTATGTTCCTGTTACTTCAACATTCATATCGGAGAAGAAAATAGCTGATGGGAAATTTTGAGTCAAACTCTTGTCGCTGTCTTGATTACACTCTTCACTCTTCCTCCCATGAATTTCTGCTGACCATGAAAATGTCCTGGCACGAAGCTGATAAAGGTGTTTGGAACTCCTTGCCTCCCAGGAAGCCTCCTCCCACCGCGTTTTTGAGATATGAACTCATGTCAACTGAAGTATGTAACAATGAATAAACAACGCATACATTTTTAAGAACTGTGTGGAATTGGCATAATAATGATGTTCAGGAAGATTGAGGTAAAAAAATTAAAATATATATTAGTTACATGCATATGTATAAAGAAATCCAATATTTCGCCCCATCCTTCTTTCCATTCATCTCCTATATGATTCATCTGACTCAGGGTCACACAGTGCCGGAGACAATCCCAGCAATGGGTGAAGGACGGGTCACCAGTCAATAACAAGATCGACCACACACAATTCAGAGTCGCCATCTAACCTCAAAAGCATCTGTTTGCATTTCGAGAGGCCCCCAAAAGGTCCCCAAGGCCAGATATGAACGAGGAGTAGCGTGCACCGCTACTCCATGATGTGGCCAAAATCGCAGGTATTTTAAAGACTATTTTATGCAGTTGATATTAGCGAAGATGTGAGTAAGTTTCACACACAGACAGGGTGAGGTACTGAGAGACAAGCCAGCAGCAGCTGTTTGGTGGTTTGCCTGAAGCCAAATCTGGGCCCCACAATAGAAGACGTGTTCTACTCAGGAGTTTACTGTACTTTCTCCAAATGTGGTGCTTCACATCTGGTCAAGGTTATCTGTGCCCAGCACACAGTCATTAGCACAGGGAGAGCAATCATCAACATAGCTGATAAAATGAACCGTGCAGAGTGTTTAATATACACCAGGCAACGGTAATTGGGACAACGGGGACCTGATAAGCCACGGGCATTCAAATATGTGCGCATCAAACTCAAGGCCAAACCGAGACCAACACCAGAGCCGACTGAGACTGACGCTGGGCTCTGATAAATTCATACAAACACAAACTATGTTCTATCTGTACAACTCTGCTGTTAGCTGCTCTTTATGTCTTGTTAATATTACAAACAGATTCTTTCCCTTGCTATTTTATCATCTGCCACCACCACAAACAAACTGATTTGGATTACAGTGTGATCTCCAACAATCTAACACTTTGAAACACAGCCTGTGTTTTAGGCCTCTGCTTGAAAAGGTTTATAAACGTCACTAGTTTCTTACATGATTAAGGCACGTTCCAATCTGGAAGACCGTCATTCACGAACACGGTCGTCTCAAACTCATTTTAGTTCAGGTGACATGAACAGCCCAATCTGATACATTTTTCTTACGGCTACTTTTATGAAGAGATATTTGTCTTGCAATATTTATGGAAAAATATGGAAAAATAGTAGTACAATAACAATAGTTTCAAATTTGTTTAAGTGAAAAGGGGGTATGAGTACATGTTGAAAAAGTCTACATTTGTAAGTCCACATAACCTGAACAGGTTATGTCTTTTTAAATTGAAGGCAACCTTCACATAAAGCCGTTTGACACGTCTATCTTATTGCAACGTTTTGCAGCCTTTAGAATACATGTTTTTTTGCAACTTTTCTTTCCATAGTTTGGCTGTGAGGCTGATGTTACATCACTAGCAGTGAGGTAGCTGTCACTGCAGCTTCTCTGATCCACGGCTCATTTGTGTTTGTAGTTTTTACACGCACACACACACAAAAAAAGTAAATCTCAAATAAATGCATCGGAAAAAGCAGTTCATTTTTATGGAGAACTTAAAAATAATGTGTGTGATTTAATGGACCCTGTGAGAAGCTTTATCATGGACACTGCTGGGTTAAAAGTTCAAAAGGAAACCCATTTAGGTTACATATACTGTAAGTGGTGATGTCAAATATCATCAGCACTATATACGTATATGGACCTAATTCCAGTGCCTTACAGCAACATCTCATCAGAGGCTGATTTATCTTTTATGGCATCACAAAGAAGAAATTAATAATCCCTATTGAAAACCCACCCCGGGTCTCAATCAGCCGTGTGCACTGGTTTGACATTGTTGAAGTCGGTGCATTTCTAAACCACACGAATACACAAAGAAATTCAAGAACAATTGTAAGCCGAAGAGCTGCTTGGGTCATCATAAATATAAAGACCACAACCACGGGTGTCTATACACACGTTACTGAAGTTGTTCAAGAACAGCTGAGTAGGCATGCCTCAATGAAATGATCAGTGTAATATAAGAAGACAGGATTACAATGCTGGAACAGATCCAAGTCAGTGTATCTTGTCGCATCCTATAAACAGAATATTACGTGTAAGAAGAGCTAGGTTTCCGGACTACTTTTTGGCTGTGAATGTGATATTTTAATGCATGGATTGGGGGTCATTTTGTATGGAGCTTGCATATTCTGGTTGTCTGTCTCTCTCTGTTGCCCTGTGACGGACTGGTGTACTGAGTGCCCTGCCACCCATCTCCAGCACTCTGGAACCCCGAATTGGATAAAGCGTTATAGCATATGGATGAATTAATTCAGTATTATGATGACATTTTTTGATTTACTTCGAATGAATAGACTTCGTGCCAAGTTAATGGGCAAATAATTCCAGTTTCATGGACATTTGGCAGACTTGGATTCACTCGCTTGCCCTGAAATCTAAATGATGTCGTCCAAGAAAGTGAGGAGAGGAAGAATGATCAACTTAAATGCACTGCTGTAGTATGATAATAGACTGCCTATGTAAGCAAGTAGACATATACAATGTATTATTATAGTTCTACGTACTTGCATCTTTTTCTTCCGCCAGATTTTCGTGTGAACACAAAAAGCACCTAAAATTGTGTGGAAAAATTCTGGAGTAACGTGCTATGACTTTTGTTAACTTGACTTGGCAAATCGCTTCTGAAAGAAAACGCAAAAAAACTGCAACAAACGTTCCGTTCAAAGCGGATGGGATTTGGGTTAAAAATTATCTTAACTTTTACTTTTACTTTATTGTCCGCAGCGAGCAAACACAAAACTTCATCTGAAATGTTGTAGCTGTCTTTATCCTGCTTGTATTTTCTCTAGTTTTGTTTTTTTTTGTTTTGGTCTTCAGTCAAATGTTTGTGCAAAAAGTGATTCAATCAAACAACTAATCAAATAGTTAATAAAACCATGAATCAGTACCATATCGAGGAATAAAACACTAACATTCAGGAAGTATTTACCAGAAAAATGTTCTGTTTCTCGAGTTCAATTTAAAGATTAAAGAAGAATATATTTTGAGAATGTATTTTAGATTTGATCGATCAATAATGTTTAGGTTTGACAGTTCTGGAATCTGCTCTCTCGGTTTCGTAAGCACATTTCCCTTGTCTAGCACGTTTCCCAAAGCTCTTCACGTTCACACACCAATGGAGGCGGCTGTCGTGCACGGCGCACAATCCATCCATTGGGAGCAGTTTGGGATTCAGTGTCTTGATCAAGGACACTTTGACATAGGGACAGATGGGGGGGGGGGGGGGGGGGGATGAACCTGCAACCTTCTGATGGAGTAACAACCTGCTCTACCAATCGACCCACAGCCGCCCTTTGAAAATAATAATAATAATAATAATAATGAAATACGGATTGTAAAGTATGTGTTTTTGCCTGTCGACACAGACTATCAAGGTCTCCCTTCTCCAGTTGGTTCAGAGAGAATTTCTACCTCTTATTGTCCTCCGGTGAGCTGCTGCGGAGTCTGTTTAGAGGAGCTCTGGGTGGGTGTGGGGTGGTCTTTGTCACTCTGATTTCACCTTCAGCCTGAAGGACACAGAACAACCAAACACGTTCACATGCGTCCTCTGCAAACTGCTTTCACACTTTGATTTCAGAACGTTTGCAAGCTCTCTGGTGACGGATGTATCCGAGGCCATATGGAGGATTAATAGTGGCAGCGCTGACTCTGCAGTATCAGCACCACCGTCTTTTTATAGTCACTATAAACTTTTCTTTCATCAAACATCAACGTAGGAAAAACATGCAGAAACAAACCAACAAAGAAAGAGGAGCAGATTGTAAATTAACAACATTCATTAAAGTTTTTCTCATGAGAACGATTGTTAGGCGTTGACATCTGACTTTTAGGTCATGCTGTACCTTTAATCACTGATGGTACTACTTCAAAACATCAATGCAGAGACAACAAGCCTTTCCTGGGTTTCTAAAGTAGAAAAGCATGTTTGAAAGCAATCTAATCAATTATCAAAACACTATCGTAAACTAACATCAAACAGAGAAACTGTTTCAAAAGAGAGAGTATAGTTTATTGTTTGTGGGTTTTATAAAGCGGGTTGCTTTATTCATTCTGCTGTACGATTTGAAAGGTAATGACACAGATTGACTGGCAAGAACTCTCTTCTCTCTCAGTTTCAGGAGTTTTCTTTAAAATCACCCCAAATATGTATTTGTTTTAAGTTGCATGTACCATGTGTAACTGACAAACTAGTAATTTGAGGTGCCTCTTAAATCTATCCAACTAGTTGTAATCCATAAACCTAACAAAATGTGTCTGTGACAATATTAGCAACGTCAGCTCCATCACATCCTTACACCAATTTGTTGTTCTGCCAAAGAGTAACTAATGAGTAACCACATCCCAGTGGATTATAGCAATTAGAACAACTTTTAAGCAGTTTATATTGTTCTCCAAAGTCAATTTTTCCTGGAGTCTACTACCTCATGTTTATAAAACTGTTTTGGAACCAATGAAGACTATCATTAAACTCAGTGAGAAAATGTTGAGGAACAACAAGCCAATGTGGTTTGCCAGTGAATGAGTCAGAAAGTAGCCAGTCAAAAGAGAAAAGCATCTCAAGCTCGAAGAAGCTGAAGTCACGGTGTGCCGTGACACGGGACACAAAGTTTGTGTTTGCAATAAAACACCAAGTAACTCTCATGTACACCATGTACACCACCTCGATGCGCGGCTCTACGTACCCGGGGCATCGTCAGGACCAGGTGTCCGGTGGTTTGGGACCTCTGAGCCGTTGAACTGTCGGGCTTCACTTCAGCAGGCAGAACCACCTGAAATATCTGCAGAGTAAATTATTCACAACTTTAATTAGTGAGATTAATGCTCCGATCTGGCACCGTCACTGTCCCACTGTGTCAAATGACTTTAATCATTAGTTGGTCTTTTTATAGGAACACTTTCCACAAAGGACTTAGGAGAGTAACCAAGAATAGCTCTGAATGAGAACAGTGACAATCACTCACTGAAGCAAAATCCTAAGGAAACCAGAATGAACCATGTGAGACTACAAATTGGGCATAAAATTAGACTTTTTCATTTCAATTTGATGGGATAGTCGGAGGGAATTCGAGGGAGCCCACACTCACGGGGAGGCCATAGGAGAACTCCAAAAGTGGATCTTCCCTCTGACTCCAAGTGTCAGGATGTGACTGATGTACATTCCCTAGAGGTTAACTCCTCCAGTCAGTTCCTCCATCTCCTCTAAATGAGCTCGCATTAAAATGAAATTCTGAAAACCTGAGTTGATCTATCGCTGCGTAAATCACCTGCCCTGTCCAATCAGGCTGACCCCTGGCATAAAACAACCGTCCATAAATACTGTAACGGCTTGAGGCCGAGCCGTGACATTCACAGGACACCCGACTACCTGCAGGGCTCTGTGAGAGAGTGAAAACAACAAAAAAAAAAGGAAAATACAGGCACACAGCTGTTTAATCACACTCAGAGGTCAATGTCTTGTATTTGTGGCAAATTAAAAGGATCCACATATTCCCTTCAGTGCTGCCGAGGGGGCCGTGGTGGAGTAAACTCAAGCAGGATTGAGCCTCCCTTCGCAATAAGCCGCAGTCAGACTGCAGCAGATCTCATGCAGGGCTGCAAATAAACACCTGACATGAGATAAAAACTGCTCGACTTCTGCTGACGCCAAATTTGGCAGGAAGCTCGCCTGATTACAGGTTGTAACATCTAAACGGGGACCGTTCCAAAGAAAGATCGCGGTCATTTCAGACTGGACAGCTGCCATTTTGTGAAGGAATAAAGAACAAACCAAAGTCCCCACTGGAAGAGTTTTAAACAATCATGGGTGTATCAGGAATGAGTGAGATTTGGGCTGGGGTTTTATTTGCTCTCGATCTGACTCTATCACACGTCCCTGGGGTCCTGACTCAGTGACAAGTAGCATCTCCATGAAATTGCTGTGGCTGGTTATCGCATGAATCACTCCGTGCGCTCGACACATCATTACATTAAGAGGCAGTGTGTAAAAATGGGAAGAATCAAAAAGAGTACCAGCATTTCAGGGCAGATAATATAATGCTTTTTTTCTTTCGGGCCCATGGTCATTACTAAAGTGTGACAACAACGTATTAGAGGCAGCATCACTAAATGTGCAGAAAATGAAAACTGTGAATGTTTTTAAAAGGTAGTTCAGATTTGAAATTGGATTGTGTGTTTTTATTTTATAGCACTGTATTAATCCCCTGAGGGAAATTCATACTGAATTGACCCATCGGTAGCAGTCACACAGAGGAGCACTCAAGGGGAGCCTGAGCGTCTTGCTCAGGTACCCCCAGTGCATGTTTTTGGGAATGTGGGAAGAAAACCAGAGTGCCTGGAGGAAAAATGCCTTTATTCAAATTTTCTGTTTTACATTGAAGTCCATAGATATTTTTTTCTAGTCAAATTTCTTTTTAAAACATAAAAAAAAAAAAAAAAAAAAAGCAGAAATCACGAGCAAACAAGCGAGGAAAAAAAAGGCAAAATTCAAAAAAAAAAACCATTGTCAATAAATCTGCCACTGGCAACGATATCTTGTATTTTAAAGGTTACAAATGATAATAAGGGGGAGATATATAAAGGGCAGAGAGGGGTAAAATCCTCCAGCAAATCTTGCATATTTGCTACTCGATTACAATATATGCAGAGGGGCACCAGTCGAGGCTCTGCGGCTGCAAACCGGCTTCTACAGCATCCGCTGTATCATGGAGCCAAAGCAAGATGAGCATTAAAGGTGACGAGTATATTTCATTCTGAAATGTATAAGAAACCAACTGAGGGATGAAAAAAAAAAAAGTGTGATGAAATCATCTTTTAAAATCTACAAGAAGCCAATACACCACTATTGTCAGTACCAGATAGAGAAGGACGATTTCGCCCTGACTTAAGAAAGTTATGAGTGCCAAGCCATGAGAATACTAGCATTTTAACAAACTGGACAACAACTCATCTGATGTGTGCCTAAATGTTTTAGTTGAGCTCAAGTTCCGTCCTCACTGATTTATGACCTGTATTGGAACAAGCACGCCAAAGGCGGATCAAGACAGTTTGGCTTCACTTCTGGGGCGCTGTCACATCGTCCATCTTCATACAATCAATGTAACAGTCAATTAGACTCTTCCAGTGGCAAACAGGAGCAGTTAAATCACCACCTCGTTACTCGATGCCGCCAGACTCCATTTACAAAACAGTTGTTGCCCCTGAAAGCACATTAGCGTAAGTAGTTGATCGGTCAGTTTGACTAAGCTGTGAGTTTGAGTTAAAGACCAAAAGACACTCAATTAAAGAAACCAAGAAATCCAGGCAGCAAATGAGATTCAGAGATGTGTTTGAATAACCTAAAGATTCCCTGCCAAATTTGATTCGATTTCCGGCTAAGTTACAGTCTGAAATGGGAAGGCAAATTTACCTTGATTTAGAAACAAGAAACGGACTCTCTTGCACCACTTGACATTCCGAAAACATTTCAGTGCCATACATGTCACTCTGACAGTTGAGGCCGTCCTCACCAGGGAAATCATTTGTATGAACATGTGTTATGCTGACAAGCAATCTCTTGTGATTATATGAATGATGCCAGGCGCCTCTCTGAGGGGCAGATGTGACGTTATTCTGAAGCCGTGAATTCTCTTAAAGGCCTGACTTGGATTGACCGTCCGGGTTTGCATTAAAAAAGAAAACATCTGCAGCCATTATTCAATAGAAAGACTGTTAGATAGTTATTAAATACGGCACATGGTTGTTGATGAAAAGAACCTTCTGCGTACATTTGACGTCGTTTGATTATACTACTCTGCTGTTGGCCTGCAGTGTGCTGAGCTGAGCGTCTGTTGGGGGAAATCTTTGACTTGTCAGCTGCGCCAGCGCGTCACAGTGAAATATCAGAGCTGCACTGTACAAGCGATGCAGCACAGTGAGTGTTTCTGCGGCTTCAGAGGCCAACAGCTCCCTGTGGTGGTTTCAAACCTCATGCAAACGGCTCTAAACATAGGGAAGGTTTTCTCAGCACCACAAATATTTGGAACGCGGTGAAGGCTCACTTAGATCTGCGTTCTGGGAATCTACCAAATTCGACTGTTTAATTTCCACAAGAAAGGCTGACTAAGATTTGATCACTGCGCCCTTGAGCAAAATCTTTTGCTGGCAGAGATGCAGGCAAGTTAAACTGGCCAACTTCTGGTGTGAAAGAGCAAAGGATGAAACTTCTCTTGAGGAATTGCAGGTTAGATACTTTCCAAACATACCTGAAAATAACATGGAAATAACAAAATGTTTTGTAGTGAAGCCCACGTTTTTTTTTTTTTTTTTAATATCTGAGAATTTTGTTCCTCGAGTTCAACATTTAAGGATGCACTAGAAGTGAAGCAGCACAACTACAATGGAAACCGTTGCTGAGCAACAGAGTGACCTATAAACCAAGGAGGATAAAACAAATTTAAGGACCACGTCCAAGTCTGCGCTGCCCTTTAAAACCATAAAAAAAAGATCCCAAATTAATGTGTTTGTTGGATGGTTCAGGGTGAGTAGCTGAATCTGAAAGGTCATGAGTAAATCAAAATATTAGACAGCCTACCTTTCCTTTGACTAAGACTCTTGCGTATGTTGGCTGGATGTCCACATCAATCAGAGAGGTGTCCATGTGTCTGTGAAGGGAGAACATTTCAATTCCAGACTTAATAAAAAAAAAAAAAAAAAGGACAGAGGAAATCTGCACTCTTCAAGAATCAGATACACACATGAATGTCATACTCAGAAATCAGGACGTCTGATAACACAAGCACCATGACGGCGGTCATGCGACTCAAGTTCTTGCCATCATTTTGAATTATAGTTGTGTATTTTCAACATAACTGTCAGCCGAGACTGAGCACGTCCATTTCCTACCTGTACACCGACAGGTCCAAGACAATCGTGTTGTTTTCCTCATTTTCAGTGAGAGAGAAATCAAGCCTGTTATTGTGCACAGGAAGAAAAGCCGAGACATTAAAAACTGCAGATCTGCCGATACTGTTTGTACATGGTAATCGGCTAGAAAACAGATCGTCAGCGCTCAGATCTACGGTGGACTTTTCACTGAGTCAGCAGGAATCCAGACTGCGTGTGCCAACATGACCACAGATGGGCTCAACGCTACAACCATGTACAAAATGTACAGTGACGAAAATCACACTGAACACAAAACGATGACAACGCAACAAAAAAACTTCACCGACACAACAAAATGATCACAAAGAAAGAAAGTTGCAGACAAAAATTAAAATCTAGATAATAACAAAAACATTTATCTTTTATAGCTTGTAAGAACAAAAGTTGGTAAAGGGATATCGAACTTTCACTTAATCAGTATTGAAATGACCAGCAAATGCTTTGATTCAGTCCTTTCTTTAAAAGATGGTCAGTGAGTACAGCTATTTAGTGTATCATTAAGCATGATTGCTTATTGGATGCCACAATAATTGAAGAAGCACCTGAATATCTGCCCGTTATGAAACTTGGGGTATTCTTGAAGGGAGGGAATAAACAAATAAATAAATAAATAAATGGAAAAACAATCTCGCAAAATGTTGTTACATACAAACCAAAACAGGATCATACCATTAGTTTGTTACAATAAATGTAGTGACAATAAAGACTTCTTGTGGCTAAGTTTACACTTTACATTTAACTCACTTGTTGACTTGTCAACAACACTGATTTTAACTAGCCCTTTTTTAACCATGCACTGTGTGTCAGCTTCAGCTGGGAGTTTCTTCTGCTTCAACTAACTTCTGCCCCTTTGTCAACAGTTCTTAAACAGTTGTTACCACTCGCACAACTGCCAACTATCTTTTATTAAAAGGTTTGTTAATATATAAAACTATACTTTGGTCCTTTTTGATACTAAATCTTTACATTTTACTGTTCATTGGTGCCCCTTTACTTTTACTGGTAAAATAAGTATTTACACAAAATACAATATTATCTTTTAATCCAGACCTGTAATGTACAGCTTCACATCTGACACCCATCCATACATCTACTGTCCATCATCGAATGTATACAATTCAGGGTCACGGGGCGCTCGATGCAGGATACACACTGGACAGGCCTCCACTTCTTCACAGGGTCAATCCAGAGGGACACATTCACATGTAGAGTCACCAATTAACATCAATTGCATGTTTCTGGACTGCTGGAGGAAACTGAAGTACCTGGAGAGCCCCACACATGTACAGAGAGAACATGGAAACTCCATTCATAAGTACACCTGGCTTTTGTTTTTTTTCTTGTGAGGCAAATTCTAACCACTACAGCCCCATGCACCTTTGCATTTGACAATGCAACTCAAATTTTTTTTGTCCTTCTGCCAGTTAATTTATTCAGTTTTCTGTTCTTGTCAGATAATCATCCGCCACATTACATACCGGTTTGCATAATGGGACGTTTGAAGCGCCCGTGGAAGGGAGTTAGAATTCAAACCGTACCAACATAACATTGTGACTGTTATCAGGCGGGTGGCAGTGACCCACACCATCCCGTCTCTCCGCCGGAGGAAGGTGATACATCACACATTCCGGACCCGGCTGCGTCCTCAGCTCAGATTACAAATGAAATCAGTTGCGATTTAGGGCTTCGACCCGAGTGGCCTTGCTCTTGATATAAACCTCGAGCTAATGGAGGGAAACCGAAGGAGGGCCGCGGTCATCGGGTTGCCCCTGCCGCCGCCGTCGTCGCCACCCTTCACAAAACACGAAGGCAGGCGGGACAATTCAACACTAGAGACCAAAATCCAAACACCATGAATCATCACACAGCACCCAGTGATTTTCACCGGCCTTACAGACGGAAGTAATGGAGGGTCTCAAAAGTGAAATACGACAGAGATGAAGAACTGTGAAAGAAAACTAGAAAAGTCATCTTGCTTCGTTCAGGTTTTTTTTGTTTGTAGCTGCTGTAATCGAGCAGAAACAATTCTGTTGCTTTCTGCTGCTGCTGTTGTTGAATGGATCAGGCAGAAACACTGTATTAACCAGCTGGTACAAAAAAGCTTAGTCAGTAAATAAGTAATAGAAACAGAAAACTTCTATTAATAAAATGACCTGTTCTGAACTCTGTGGAGCAAAACAGATTCGGATATATAGTGTTACACGCATCAGGCCTGTGGGCAGTTCAAATATATCCTAAAGGGCCTGTGAAACAAATGCATTTTGGATTAAAACCACAAAGCTGAAGAAAGACAGGTTGCAGATATTGAGTTCCAGTCACAATTGAATATGGATGGCTATAAATCTCGCCAGACTTTATATTTAAAGAATATTAAAACCACTCTCCTAAAGTTACAGCAGTAAGTTTTAGTCAAACTAAAAACTTGGGTCACTTGCTGGTGATAATTTGCTCTATTTTACACGAGATAATGAAGTGGAATGGAGGAAAAACAATAATATGGAATTGCTTCACCTAAAGGGGGCTGCATGGTGGCTTAGTGGTTTGTGCTCACACTGCAAAACGAGAATGTTCCTAGATCAAGTCCAGTTTGAAGCTTTCTTGTGTGGAGTTTACATGTTGTCCAGTCTCCTCCCACAATCTCAAAATGTGCATTTCTTTTGTAATTGGTGACTCCACATTGCCCGGAGGAGAGGATGTGTTGTGTGTGACTGTGTCTCCCCAGTGATGCTCTAGTAACCTATAACATGCACTTCACTGACAGAGGGCTTTGCTCCTCCAGCCCCTTGTGACCCCGAGTTTTGGTGAAACTGTATTGAAGATGGATAGGTGGCTAAAAGGGTTTAAGAATCTTCCTGTGTGACCAAAGTTAGTTTGATTCAAATTGAAGGGTGAACCATAGATTTAGGGGACAATCGTCCTCCTTTATTTGTTTGTGCAGGGAATTCCCTGTGATGATAAATTCATTCATGTCTGCCATTATGTCAGCATCTTAACAAATAGTCTAAAATAACTGAGGTGTAATGGGTTGTGCTGAAGAATGTAATTGAAAGAAATGTCTTTCTATTCATCCACTCAATTGAAAACCTGCTGTTTCTCAGCTCATACTTTGGCTCATTGACGTTCAACACTCGTCCATCGGTGGTGATCAGCATCCTGGGGGCTTTCGGCTTCTTCTCCGTCTCCCTGCAGAGAGCGAGGAAAGCATTAGGAGTGAAAAAGCATTTAGTACGAGTGTTATTGTCTCGAAGATGGACTGAAGGATGACAGCAGCGGAGTTATGAGGTCCAAGGGGTGAAGGAGAGAGAGCTACCTGTCCGCCAGGAACAGGCACGAAGACAAAACAGCAATCATAGGATTTACTGCAGAACCAAAACATCTGCAGCAGAAACATTTGACTTATTTTACAAAATGTAATGATTCACTCATAGTTAAGTGGAGCAACAATGCACTCTGCAGTAGCATATAATGCAAATCAAAAGACATAGAACTTCAAGACTGGGGTGGTAGGATTTTTTAAACAGGTAGCTGGCGCACACTTTACACCATCTGAACCTATTCTATTAACCATTTATGAAACAATGTATACGCTGCATTAATCATAACTAGATCAACTCAATACTCAGTAAACCACTTGTCTTTTATAAACCAAAGTTTAGTCTCACATTTATAATTGCTTTTATCTGATTCTATGAGGTATCCTTATTGTTTAAACTCCTTATGTTTCCAATGAGCTCCATACTGTAAGAATTAATAGATATATATATATAATAAAAACAGTGGGAAAAATATGAATAAAGACCCAAATCGTTCCAGAGATTACAGGTACATTGGTTTTATTCTGCACTTTGACAAAATTGGACACTCATAAAGTCAAGGATTTAGTTCTGTATGTTCCATACCTCTCTGTAGATATGCTCAAAACTATTTTGTTGTTACTGGCAACCACAGACACAATGAAGAAGTTCTGAATTCATAGTTGAGTCATTCATTCAACCGTAAATTATAAAGTGACTGACTTCACATTTTCCACTGTAACCTGCCTAACAATCAATTCAATATTCTCAAATATTCTTTATATAAGGGAGCATATATATATCTTTTTTTTTCTTTTTTTTTAAATTCCTTTCATCATTGATCCAAAGGATAAACTTAGACAAATACATAAGAAGTTTGAACGAACTTTCTTCAAACAGGAGGTTTTTCAGTCCTTTGCAAAAATACCATTACATTCAGCATACTTTGAAACTGAAGTCAAGAAGAGTTTTTCCTCTAGAACTCCACCTCGGTTTACAACACTCGTGTAACCTTTTGCTTCAAGAAGTCCCTCCATCAGCTGCGTGGAGCAGTTCAGGACTAAAGCACAGGCAGGGAACTGCACACTTCACATCCAGCCGTCTGTTGGACCCACTGAGCAGCAGACGAGCCTGTTGGCGGGTGAGCTGGGCGAGTGTTTAGCTCTCCGTGGAGGGTCGGCCGTCACAACCTCCACGGCCGTACGTCAGTGGAGAGGACGGGTGGGACAGCATGCTCGAGCAGCCTTCAATCTGCTGAACTCAAGGATGTTAAGTTCACGCTTTTATTAGAGAGGGGCTGCAGGGCGCTATAACGAATTAAGTGATGCTGTGGAGCCAAACAGGGAGCCGAGACAGTGTCACCATCCTGGTTAATAGTAACTGCTGCAGTAAACAGTGTTAGAATGGAATAGTTAGGGAGGCAAGACATCCACACCTTCTGCAGGACTGGAGGGTGTACTTCAACCAAATGTTAAGATTACCAGGAACATCTTTTAATTATTACAAATACGCACATCTATAATGGCATTCTCTTTTATATATGGAAATATGTATTTTCCCGGACACATGCTGCCTCCAGTTGCAGTTGCTCTGCTGGCCAACAGATGCTGCAAAAGTCTGTCTTCAACATCAACATCGGAGACAATAAGAAGTCCACCTAAAAACCAAGGCTGTTTAATTCTTTGGAATATGTATGTACTAACGCATACATTAAACTGGATGTTCCACACATTGTAATTTTAAGATCAGGCTTAAATCTTTAATATTTGATCAAGCTTAAAGTTAGAGGTGGCTCAGGTCACTCTGTTCCATTTTGTAGTAAAGCAGCTACAGATTAAGACTACAAGTTATTTCTCTCCACTTCTCACTCTATAAACTCATGGGTCATCATTGTATAGGTGGTATGAAAGTACGGTATGTATGTTGCTCCAGTAGTCTGTGCTCTCTCCCCTCCTTCTCTGTATCTGTCTGCAGGACCTCTGACAGCGTAACAGGAAGTACATGATCTGTGTCCTACTGTGCCTTCATCAAGTGTGCATCGCTTGGACCAGCAACTTATCTGATATCAACTTCTTTGTCATTTGAGTTTTTCTTTACAACTGGCGCCTCTGCTGGGTCATGTGGGTTTTTTTTTGTTTGTTTTTTGTTTTTATTTTTCTCCGTAAAAGGGCTATAACATATCTATTTTGTAATTAGTGTTTTATAAATAAAACTGAATCGTACCGAGTAGTGTCAAATGTTCTCAAGGCTACTGGAGGAGCAGCTCTTTACCAACACACTCCATGTTGGAAATCCCCTCAGCAGTTTAATGGAGTGTGACCCTAAATGAGCCCGCTGGACTTTAACTGGAGATCATTACTATCATAATACTTGGTTGATCATTTTGTCATTTCCCTGATGTTGTTACAGGGAGGGTGAGAGAGAGGGCAAGTATCCACTTCAACAGAATCAAACAGAATGAGCATCCCACTGGCGTCACTGCTCCTCCTCCATATACTGTTGACTTGTCCACAGCTTGGCTCTGCCGTAAAATGCCGTTTTTTTTTTTGTAAAATGGTGCAACAGAGCATCTATCAACCGGCTGAGTCAGGGAGTCATGAGACATGACTGTTCCACTGCTGGTTGTGCGTAAACTTCAGAACTGAGGACAATGTGTTGAGACAGCTTTAGATCAGCCACCAGCAGAGAGCACTCCATGCACCTTGAGATTTATCACCTAAGACTTTACACATAAACCTCTCAAAAGGAACATCACCTTTGACAAAACAGCTGGTGACATATTATAGTGACAGAGGAACGGTTGGCAGCATCTGCTAAAAAACAAAAAATAAATGAAAATGCATTGGAGGTGAAGCAACAGTCACACACAGCAAGAAAGCACAGAGGTAATGGATAAAGTGGCTGTTTTGAATCATTTCTTCTCACATCATCATTCAGGCAACACTCACCAATAAACTACAGATGACTACTCAGAAAAAGTTTTGAATGATTATGAACACAATATTATTAATTACGTTTTCATTCAGGTCGGGGCTAATGCTTTCCATTTATATAACCGACACTACAATATTGCATGCAGGAAAAACCTTTAAATCTCTACCTGTCCACATTAACTACTGATGTCTCTTACGAACCACTTGCTTTGTTCTCAACCTCAAAGTGTGTTCAGGTTCTGCTGCACTGGTTGCCGGTAGGACCTGCCATTTCTCTGAGGGTATCCTTCCTCTAAGAGGAGCAGAGTAGCAGTTAAATGCAGAAGGATCTCCTGGCTGACCTTATCGCAGAATCCACCGCAGGAGCAGGAAATTCATCTTTCCTGACAATCCTGTGATGGGACGACTGCACACATCACGTCAGCGCACTCTGACAGCCCCACGCAGGGGAGACGATAAAAACGGCAACACCATATCACCCCGATTTTATGCTTGGACAGCATGCAGGCCTGCAATGTTTTCGTAATGCGCATGAGGAAATGGACTGTCACCCATTGGTGGTTATTAAAGTAGGGCTTATCCACTGGCCTCACTCGTTATGATATATATATATATATATATATATATATATATATATATATATTAGTAAGAGCACAAATACAGCGATTCAAGAATCTGTAGCATTAGATGCTATGAAAACGAAATTGTGTTCATCAGAGCTACTTCTGGAGATCAACGAGCCAAGGAAATAAGAAGGTTGTTCTTAAAAACCAATGATGAATCCCCAAGAGTGGTCTAAACTTCTGCTCTCTGTGGCAGGACAAGTCCAAATGTGTGATTGAGACATGCCATGAGCTCTCACTGTTCGGTCACAGATCAACTAACGCTGTCCACTTCAAGAAACCCAGGCTCTGTTTATGTGAGTTATGGTAAGTAGTGACAATGCCGTCGTCTACCTGTCCTAGCACCCGAAGTGTACCATAACCACCTAAGATACCATCAACTGAGAGAGTGGGAGGAAAATATTGTCAATGAGAAGAGCCAGGTTAAGCTGAAACCTTGGACTAAAAACTTTATTAATCTCCTGGAGTAAATTGCTTTCTTTCCTGCATTGATCCATTCTATTTCTTGGATGCGGAGGTGCAGTCACATCATGGTGTGCTGATGGGGGTCAAGGGTCATGCGGAGGGACCCAGAGTGGTGACCCGTCAGCTGTGGCATTCAAACCTCCTGATCCGAAGTCTGCTTCTATAACCTCTGGGCCACCAATCCCCCCCCCCAAATGGAGTCTAGGCGCTACGCTTATATCAGGGGGTATCAGCTTCTTCCACAAAGTCGTTCAATGTAAATGACAATTCATTGACTGAAAAGCCACAATACTATGCCGGGCCTCATATTATACCCAATTATTTCCTGTGGTATAAGAAGCTTTCCCAAGAAGTCTACCTGCAGTTCCCAGAGAAAAGTACCATAATCTTCAGCAATACCACACTGTTATTTTGATAATTGATATTCTGATTCAATTGCTATCAAGCAAATAGAATGGTACCCATGTTTATGCTCATTTTAACTTTTGAGAACTCATGAGAGGAGACAATGAAGCATTTATTACATGACATCAACTCTTGAGTATTTTTGTTTGAGTTATTTGGGACACTACCCAAAAGATGGTAAAAGTAGATCTATATATATCCGGTAACCTGAAGGCTGAAAGTTTAATATTCAGACCCTACTGCAGGGTCCATTCAACAGTGAACTGGAGATTGGATGCAGGTACCACAGAGTGCACCGTCAGAGTGCCCTTGGATACAGATGAAGTCTGGGCCGACCCTGAAGTCTCCACAGCGCTGGATTGACTACAAGAGGTTTTTTTTGTGTATTTCTTATCCTGCAGCTCAATGGCATGACAGGTTTATTTTCTTAGCCTTTAAACCCAGTTATAGGGATGTCCTCATAAGACTTGCGTCGTAGTACAAAAAAAGTGTCAAGGAAGAAAAATTACACTCCTCTACTACAGACCGATGACAAGTAACTTTGGGGACTACAACTGCAAATGTAAAGTAATTAAATGGCCTTCATCAAAGAGCGTGATCCAACCTTCAACCGAGGGCACTGCAGAGATAAATACCTGCTCATCACGGTGAACCAGGCACAAGCTCCACGGGGAATATCATGGCCAACACAGCAGCTTTCCATGTTTTAAGTGGTGAGGATGGGATGCCACTGCTCATGTCACAATCGAAATTCACAGGAACTCCTGGAGCACAGGCATGAGGCTTGCAAAAACCCATTTGAACGAATATTGCGGTTTGAAAAGTACCATCAAAACAAAGTTTTCAGACTGAACGACTGAATGTGGTGAAGCCAGTTGGCTCTGCTATTGATTGATTGTCACTGAACTGAATGACGTTTAATGCGTCAAATCCCTTTTCATATTTCATTCAAGTGTAAATTTGCTCTATATTTGCAGCCCGAACAGGATGAATAGTCAATTCATCGATCTTCTACGCTACTTTACTAAACTCAGGGTCTCGGGGTGCTGGAGATAAAGTCGGCTTACACCCCGGACAAGTCAAAAGCCAATTTCACCAATGGACCAATTCACCAATTAACATCAAACTGATGTGTTTGAACTGTGGGAGGAAACCACAGAATACACGGAAAACCCATAGATGCAGAGGGATAACATGGAAACTCCACAGAGAAAGGCCCTCAAGCCCTGACCTGAAACTTCTTGCTAGGAAGCGAGAGTGCTATAACCACTAAGCCACGAGTATGAACAAGTCTTTATGTGAAATATTGTTTATTAAACTAGTGTGCATATTATGTACTGCATATAAATGCTCAGTCTTTTCTGATTGATGAGAAAACCCCATAGCGTGAGATTTAAAAACAGCCAACCTAATAATAAAGAATTTTAATGAGTGCGTACAGTCCACTGGCTGTTGTGACCAAATGAAACCCTGCAGCTGTCGAAAGATATCACCGCGGTGACAAAGTGTGTTCAATGGAGATAAGCCAAGCGGAGATGTCGATGTACACACACACTCAATTAACACCTTGGCATGGGAGTCACCTTAAGGGTGAGCACTAATTAGGGGAAAGGATGGCGGAAGAAATTAATTAGAATCACCGGCGACCCGCTGCAACACACTGCCGTTCGATTGGTGTTGGAGTCACACCTGACCGGCATGTGATTAGATCAGGCCACAGCGGCGTGGGAGAAGTCGCTGTCAAAATCCTGTGAAATATCCTTTCACTGCTATACACAGCAGAAGCTTCACCGCAGCCTCTCTGCAGTTTATATGAGGAGCAGTTTGGGCTCTTATACTCTTATAAGGAAACTAATACACGGATAGAAACGATCCTTCTGTTGGAGGTTGCATGTTCTCCCTTTGGTGTTTCAGGCCAACCGTCCGGTCACAATTTAATTCAGGAACTTCGCGCTCACTTTGTGTGTCACATTGTGAGGATTGTTTATGTGGAGGAGGTGCTTGTCTGGATTTCACCAATCCAAGACAAGGGAAAACTATATATTTTTTAGCAGGTTTACAGTCCACTGACAAATATTGACGTGATGAAAGGTCAATCTGGTGATAGTATCTGTTCTTTAAGAAGTGGCATATCCAGCATACAGAGGATTATAACCGACTCCGACTGGATTTAATTGTCACCGGACGAATGTAGTTTTATGTTTGCTCCCCCCACAGATTCCTGAGGAAGATTCTGGACGCTGCAGCTGCCAAATGTCACTTTTTTTTCCCTCCAACTTTCTGTGTTTCCTGATTGCAGATAAATGTACTGTGTTCGCACACGCACAAACGCTAATATTTAGCCTCCAAGGTGAAGCTCCAGTGACCTGTCAGCTCCCCTCAAAATAATTGGTGTCAATTTGCGAGGCGAGTGCAAAGTTAGAAAGCATGACAGCTGAGGAACGAGGAGGAGGTTGACAAAGAACTGGTGATGGAAAAGAAGAGGCACTTCAGGCTGTAGATGACGTATGCAATTCAGCAAACAGTGCTTTCCTGTGACTGATTTCGACAATATAACAAACTTGTGCGACTGCACATTTAGTGGTCTCCCAAAGGCCTCATATTAAGAGCGAACATCCTCAACACTTGCACCATCCACCATCCTGTTGTGACACCTTTATGAGAGGTTACCTAATCAGTCAGGATTATAGGCTTTCCCATGCTGATTTATTAGTTGTCGACGAAATGTCAGAACAAATTTCCCTCTAACCCCTGAACCCGCTCATCTCTCCTCCAGCTGAGGCCGCCCGCTTGTCCCAGCTGTAGAACAGTGTGTTCGTCTGAATGCTTCCTATTAAACTGAAGACACAATCTGGACTAAAGCTCTGGTCTGCACTGCTAATTAATACAGCGTTCCTGTCTGATTTCGATATTCAGCTTACATATAAATAAATAGGAGAGTGAAGTGATCAATTGATTGTTCAATGTATTCTGCTGATGGTCCGATGCACATTTGTCAAACATATTTTAGCATCAACATGACTTAAAAAGAAAAAGTAAGTAAGTAAAACATGTCTTTTTGTTTTTTATTCATCCCCTTGTTTTGTCCGTCTGAAGTTTTCAATTAACCAGGAAAATAACTGGCAAACTAACTGGTGCTCACATTGTTAACAGCACACAAAGTCTCTTTTTTGTATAATGCCAGTTATAATGTTGAGGTGGGCTCTCTCATTAATGATAATAGTGAGGAAATGTGGGGAATTTCTCCTTGAGATTGGAGGCCAAATGTTTTTACTTAGAAAATACCTCCTTCCACCACAAATGAAAGGATACAGGTGTCCACAAACTTTTAATAGGGATCATTGATAGTGATCTGGATGATGCCTGGTGTAATACTGACATCTAGAGGCTACAATTGTGAATTGCACTAAAACGGACAGTTTAAAAGTTGTAAACTTAAATTCCTCAGTGTCCGTTCATGTGTTCCATTTTCCATTTTTGGCTGCTCAGGATATGGACGAGTTTAATGATTCAGAGGCATATATTTATATCAAAATATACAGTGAATTAAGAGAACCATTGCTATTCACAGTCTGTTTAATGTTAAGGGAACCAAACACCCTGAACACCCTTTTTTAAATAGATGGAGGTGAGCAGCACTTACTTGACTTTCTTGTTCTTCTTCTCCTGCAGGTGTTGGTGAACCTCCAGACGAGACTCTGGCGTGAACAAACAGGGCTTGTGCCAGAACTCCCGTTCTCTCTCCTCCTCTACTGACTCCTCAGTCCTCTTGTTATCCTCCAGTTCCTCCTCCTTCTGAAGTGGTGAACTACGGCAACATACAGCAGAAATAATCAACAAAACTGAGCTTTCCTCACAGTCTTCTGTCATTACTAAGTTTTCCTTTGCAACTACAAATACATAGGTTATGTAAATAATAATAGCTTTGCTATTATGGGCTGAAAGTACACAAGTTTTTATTCCAGACGAAAGATACAGAATGGTTCATAAATAATTGTCACAGGTAAAATAAAAAATATAGTCAGCAGATTTATGAATGATCAACAAATAGCAGTTCTGACAAATCCGATTGCCCAACAAAACATTTGATCCCTTTTCTTCTCTTTTCTTCTTTTTCTAATTAGTTTCATTCATATTACCTAGACATGCTGTGAAGTGATATTTATAAATACATTTCTCTAGTATATATCAATATAATGTGTTTCATTGAAATAGTATAAAACAAACTGGAAATTCTAAGAAATGTTGTTTCTGTCAAATAAATTCAAGGATTCCCTTTTAACAGAGTTTTGGATTTCAAAATCTTTCAGTACAAAAATGTTTTTTTTAAATGTTACACTCCATTTAAAAAAATACTTTAAAAATGTTTCAATATTTCTTTTCTTGAGATTCTGCAGCATGCATAACATATTAGGTAATCACTGACCTCCTGGAAACATATTGAGGTCACAGGAAGGAATCACAGGGACTCACGCTGTGTTGTTAATGTCACTGTACCAGCGGCGATCAAAGCCAGGTTTCTTCTCCTTGTTTCCCTCCTCCTCTCCTGCTGCTTTCCTCTGCGCCTCCTCCTTTTCTGCAGCTCTCCTCTGCACATATTCCCTCTCTTGCTCCCGAACCTCTCTCCTCACATCCTCCAGGGCCTGTAAAGATCGGATCCTCTCCGACCGGCTGATGTCTGTCCCATCCAGACTCTGAACACACACACACACACACACAGACACACACACACAGATAATATGTGAAATGTTGTTGTGTTTTATCACAACTCCTGAAAACATAAAAAAGTCTTATCACATGGTTTTAGAAAATAGTAAAAAAATTCAAACAGACCTTGAGCTGAGGCAGAGACGCCACCACATACTGCCTGTAACCCTCGAACTCACTGCATGGATTGCCCACCAGAAAGAGCTCTCTGAGGTGGATGTTGTGCCTCACGGACTCCACACTGCTCAGACGTCCCACGAAGTTCACTGTCAGATCCAACTTCTGGAGGCTCTCGCAGCCTGAAGGCAGAATGCAAGTGCCAATTAGTTCAATCAGTTTCAAAGTCACCAAAGCTTTTTCAGTCAGTATGTTAACTTTAATCCAAATTGGTTGCAAACAACAATACTCCAAAAGAGCAATATAAACGTTTAGACAATTCTTCTTCAAAGGCTGCAGCGGATGTTATTGTGATCAGAGATCATTATTATGATGGCGGCAGGTTGAGCCCACAAAATCCCACTGTTCAAAAAGTAGTAAGAATGTGTATTACTTCAACATCCTTCAAACGTGGCACAATGTTGGGAGAATGGTAAATAACTGGGTGGTTAAAGGAGTAAAACAGGCGGCAGTGGTCGAGTGGTCACAGAGATTAGGTGTGGTCTCATTTCCACAATCAGAACCTCCGTAAAGCCTCGAAGCATGCTCATTGCCTTTGTTTGGTCTTTCTGATTAAGCTTTACATCAGGCAGTCGGCGTCGTTGTATGAAAGAAGCACAACAAAACAACACAACTGCCTCTGATTGAGACATTAGCTGAGCCAGGTGACAAATTGTCGGCTCTCAGTGCATCAGTCTGTAATATGCGTCAAGTTAGATGAACCTTTACAAAAAAAGAAATTACAAGGATAAGAAGCTTCCAGTAAAACAAACCTTTTGCAAGCAGTTTATTGATCATTGAGGTGTTTTCTGTTTATGCTCACACCTACCGTCTCAATAAAGTATTATGGACGTGGACACAAAGGAGTATCACCAAGTATTGTAACTGATTGTTGTAACTGAAGAGATGGAAAAGAGTCTTGAGAGGTGAAAGTCTGCACTGGAGAGAAGACAGGAGACAGGAGAGAATAGTGTGAGTGTGAAAATGACAGGAAGGCGGGTGGCAGTAAAAGCAGATGAGTTCAAGTACCTGGAGTTCATCATTCGCAATGGACCATGAAAAAAAGAGAGGTGAAGAAGAGAATGCAGGCACGGTGGAGACGAGTGAAAGGGAAGGTTTACAAGTGACTTGTTGGGATCTGTGGTTTGGAGATAGAGGAACTGTTCGAAAGACAAGACGCTGAGGAGAGATAGTGGATATATATTGACTAAAATGGTGACCCCTAAAGGAGGCAGCACACAGACTAAGAAGAGATCAACAGAATGTAGATACTCGTGAAAATATTCCAATATACCTTCAAGATTTTCAATAACTTCAATGTTGTTTAAAGCCAGATTCAAATACTCCAGCTTCTTTAAGCGTCCGAGATTTTCTGAAAACAAGGCGCAAGTCACAGTTAACAAAAACGTGACTGAATGTCGAAGTGATATATCTGCTTTCCAGCGATGTCGACAACCAGAGCAATCCACAGCTCACCTATCTTGGGAATGAGGTTGTTTTGCAGGTAGAGGATCCGTAGGTCCCTGCACCACCTGTCGATGTGTTCGATCCTCTCAATGTCCTGCTGATGCAGAGAAACTTCCTCCAGGGAGAAGAGCTCACATTCGTTGTGCTCGGCACGGCCCCGAACCATGTCCTCGGTGACTGGTTCAAACAAGACAAAGAGGAGCATTTGTGGTGAATACACGTTACCGTGAGATATCAGCTTTGGTGTGACCCCCCCGTTTTTTTTTTTTGATCAATCAATTCATGCTCATTTCTTTATCATTGATATTGACAATACTTTTTTTTAGCTATAGTACATTTAAATGTTTTCAGAGTTAAAATCCACCCAGATTGATTAAATGACGCCAAAAATGAATGGTCTCAATTAAAGTATTCCAAACAGTCTCAACATTCCAATACTGTGCATTACAGAGTCTTAGTTTCATGTGCAGAGCTACTATTTTTAACCCTAATGCAACTTAATAAAGCAGCGAGCTGTAAATCAGCCATTCAGACTTGGTGGTTTTTGTTTTTGTTTGTTTTGTTATTAATTATTAGGCCCATTATTAGTGGTAATGAAATATCTTCCGTTCAGCTTGGCCATTCATTATTAATGCATTATTTGTTCAAACTCCAAGTACTTTGATTGATGGAAAATGGTAAAGGAAAATACATCGATTGATTGATTGATTGACCATCGTTATAAAAATAAAGAAAATCTCCCTCGAGAATCCTCAAAGCACGTTTTTCACAGTTTTAACCAAGCGGATGTGTTAGTTTGTCTATAAATAATATTTTGTCATTTCCAAAGCCGAGCTGATATTGCGATCAAAACAAACATGGCAGTCAGTCACGTGCCCTATTTGTGCACATGTGCAATACACGTGTGCTGCGTGTGTATAGTATCTTATTTGTGTTTTCATGTCAAACATCCTTGTGGATTTGTTAAACTTCGAGAAAACAGCGTTTACTCTACGACTCATACAAACTCCTCCACCGTGGCTGCTTCTCCTAATAACAACAGAAAAAACGCAAACCTGCTTTAAATTTGAAAAATACATAATAACAGGGGATGTCAGTTTCTGAAACCAGAACTAATGTGATAAATAATCGTTGTTTTCTTCTTTGTTTTCAACTTACTGTACACCATCCTTCCTCTGTTGACGGCGGTTGCTATAGAAACCGCACCGCTGTTGCGTTTGGGTGTTGTCGGAAATCTTATCAATGAAAGAGGAAGAGGGGTAAAAATGAGAGAATGAAACCAAGAAACAATCGTTGTCCTAAAGCAGCTGGTGTTTGCTTCTTCAAAATCTCAGTAATACACGCACACTTTGAGTTTACAACGGACTAATTGCATTCTAATAATAATGACAGACGTTTCAGTTTTTGGATAAACATTGAGGGGAAAACTATAAATAGCTTATTTTATCCTTCTTAAAATGCTTTTTAATTTTCCATACAGATTAAACATTTCACGTTTCATATTTGACAGAAAACCCACACATGCATGGATGTCGTTTGAATATCATCATGGATGTCATGATTCAACCGCCTCCTCCAGTATTTTCAGACTCAGTACATTTATTCATTGTTTGTTTGACTTGTCACTTTTCCCACCACAATGGGGAAGACAAATATGGGCTCATGCTGAATTTAAATCCAAAGTCTGTTGTTTAACAGTACATAACCATCCAAACCTTATTATTTTAACTTTTATCTGCTACATGTGAACAATAAGATGGAAAAAAAGGACAAGTGTTTACCTTTCCTTGTTCTAACAGGACCATGGCCATCAATTAAACACAAAACAGCATATAGTTTACATGAATGATAAAAAATATTGCCATAACACTGCTCATTTGAAATAATTATTACATTAATTTTCTCTCCTGCATTGTGATTTACAAAGCAATGTGCTTGAAAGAGGATGTCACATCTCACATGTGTCTTTGACAGACCACAAACAGGTCTGACAAGCTTTGAAAAGTTCAAGGATCCTTGACTGGCAGCCAAGGAGACATTTCTTTCTTCTTTTGACATATGTTTGACTTTTGAGTCAATTTTTCCATCAGGCAAAGAGCTTCTGTCATACTTCATACTTGTGAATTTATTTTTCCACTGTGACTTCTTACTTTGTTAATCTTGAAATATTGATTTAATCAGGACCTTGTTGATATCATTTTAAAGCTCACCTTTCAACAAAACCACAGTAAAATTCGTTCAAACACAAAAGTGCATCCACTGGGGATATTCTCGCTGCTTCTGCAACCTGCAGCTCTTAAACCACATGTGGCTCTTTCGTCGCTCTATAGTGGCTCCATGAAGTGTTCACAAAAGTTTTCATCATGTTGTGACAACCAAGAATGGAATAATTTAGCATTTTTCAATGTCGTCAACCCAACAACATAACAACGTTCCAGTAGCGTAAGAGCATGTTTTAGCTATCATAATGACATTATGTTTACAATGCAGTTATTACATGAATTAAGTAGCATAAAATCATTCCAGAATGTAATGCTGCAGCTAATAATGGAATAATACATACGTATTAGCTGTTCCTGAGGCCTGGTCAATGCAAAAAACTGTAAAAATAGTAAAGAATAAAACTGAATGTAATATAGAATAGAAAAGTAGTATAGGCTACATTAGGCACTATGTAAGATAGGCTATGTGACAGAGACTCCTTTACTCGATGTGTTTTGCTTTTTCAACTAAATTAAATGAGATAGAAAAAACACGTTTTCGAGGTACTTGAGATGTGCTCGTAGTGGGATCTTTCACATTGAACGGGTGTCAGTGGAAGTTGCTGTCGACCCTCTGAAGCTGAGAAGACTATAGTCGTTGGGATCTTTTATTTTGACAGTATCGGGGCGGAAGTTGGTCTGGCCACGCTGAAGCTAAGAGATAAGCGTATTTAGAAAGGTGTTTTGTTTTGACATTGCTGAAGCGGAAGTTGCTGCGGACACGCTGAAGCTGAGCGATAACCGACAAACTCCAAACAACGACAGTCCGCCGCGGCAGCATCCACCGCCTCGCCCAGCCGGTAAACGCGGCACTCGTCCGGTCTGCCGCGTCTCCTCCCCTGGATACGTCGCCCCCGTTACTGAATCCACGTTTCGGCGGCAGCTTGCTGCTCGTCGTCGGGCCGAGATGACGACTTACAAGGCGTTTCATTCCCAGCTGACGTCCATCATGGAGGCGCTGGCGAAAGCGGCGGTGGCGGAGATCTGCGAGCTGGTGGACGACAGCTACGCCGTGCTGCAGCTGGAGATCAGCCGCAGCCACAAGGAGAACGAGGCGCTGAGGAGGAAGCTGGAGCTCATCGAGTCCATCATCGCCCGGGGTAACCGCGGACACGCCGAGATGCTGGACTACGGCGGCCCGGTGGAGGGGGAGGGCGGCGGGGACCTGGTGGATTTCGCCATCGGTGAGTTTGTTCGGCCTGCTTTTGTTTTGGTTTTCTAAACCTCTGGCTGTTCAACCAGTCTGTTGTGCCCGACGGCTGGTGGTGGCAGGATGTGGGAGAACCGACCGCGCCAGTGGTCTGATATACCTGTTTCTGTCTGAACTGAGGAAAGTTCACTCCCGATTCTCTCTAGAACTCCACATACACCTTCTATTAACATAAACTCAGTATGACCTCGGCCTCCTGCTGTCTGGATGCACCTCAAAGTGGTGCAAACAGGTTTTCCTCTCTTACCACTCTATTACTGCCATCATCAAAACATCCAGGCTCGAGGACCAACACGTTGACCTTGGTTTTGTCACTGTTAAGAAAAAACAAACAAAACTCTTGGTGCACCATGTGTGATCAAGCAGGAGTTGTCTGACTTCCACTTCCACTGGTCTCCTCCCCTCCAGAGCACGCCTTACCCGCTGGACTGTGCCACAAGCAGCTGAAAGTGTCGAACCTCAGAAGATGTGGGCTGCTCTCGGGATCGGATGTGACCACGGAAGCAACAGAAGGGGTGAGACCAATAACACAACTCAAGACAAAACACAGTGGCGCTCCTGTAGTACACAATGTGGAAGATAATTTGACCTCACTGTGATGAAAGATTTTAGACCGAAATGATCTGGCTCCATAACATCAGTCAAGCTTACACATGATAAAGACGCTAGTTACCCTATTTTTTATAAATGACATGAAGATGTAGATGAAACCAATATGGCAAACAGTATGACACGTTGTACATTTTCAATCATAAACACAATGCCGGAGAAAACAACTGGGTCGTTTGAGTTTGAACTTAAGTTGTAGTTATATTCTTTTCTATGTTTAAAGGCAATAAATAGTGCTTTGGGTCTGTATTTATAATTCAGGACAATTCACACCCTGGACACGCTCAGGTCGAACTGCCGCCGTCAGGCAGACGATGAAGAGCGTTAAAAACGAGAACAAGCAGATTCAAGAACCGTTTCTATCCAACAGCAATCACCACACTCAACACAGAAAAACGCATTTGATGGGTAATATGTTTTATAAGAAATCAATGCAATGGCACATTGACAGAAGACATGGTTGACTGAGTGATGGATGTTTGTGTTTTTCCTGTTTTGCTCAGGGCTTTTAGTGGATTTTATGGTGCTCTTAGTGGATTCTATGGATGACACCTTAATAATATAATAATAAATATATATTGTATTCTATTTATTTATTAATTCTGCTAGATCAGCTTATCTTTGCACCCTTCACTCCCGAGAGTCGAGCAACAAAGAGTCGCACAAAAAGAGTGAGCAATGCAAGACAAATGCTTTATTATTATTTCATATAACCTTCAGGGGTTGTCTCCACTTAATAAATAAAATAGCAGTTGTTCATTTCTTTGTCTTTTGCTCTCAGGATTCCTCTGCAGCGCCAGCAGACGAACAGCAGTCTGACCAAGACGTCGTTCTGATAAAGGAGGAAACCACAAAGGAGGAGGTGACTGACAACCTCACTACAAACGAGCTGCTTCTGAACGACAATGGTACGAGTCAACAAGTTGAAATTGTTTAGCATGTCGTTGCCACAATTCAAGTTTAAATAAAAGTGAGGCTGGATTTTGAAAGGGGAGGACGGAGGACATACTTTTTTTAAATTGAACAGTGCCAATGAAGCGACTCTTGGATATTTCCATTGAAGATTTTAGTTGAGCCATTCTGACACAGTAGGATTAAAAAAGAAAAAACACTGCGCCGACCTCGCAACATTTTATCTACGGGAATTATAGACTTAGGAATTCAAGCATTGTTACTCAGTCTGAGACAGATGTGGATTTGGGTTGTCAAAGAGTGACTTTTACTTTTTCTCTCGTTATGAAACTCACTTCTCTGAAACAATAGTCTCTCAGGGATAATGGCATGCTTGCCTCTGGTGGTGAGTGGAATGTAGTGAGCGCTTCCTCGTCCCTGTAACGGTCTCTTGTACATGTTTTAGGAGTTTGTACAGATGATAATGTAGGAATTCAAGGATGAAGGATCTGGTCGTTTATCACTAGTTAATCTGGGACTTGCACATAAGATGGACAGTATTTTTTCACTTTTAATTATTAAGAACCTCAGCGGTTTGTGTTTAATATTAAAAGACATCGTTTCTCTCTAAGAGACTTGATCTGTTTCTCCTCAGGGACAGAGATGCTGCCGTCACAGGCAGATGACAGCGACGAGGGGCCCTCGGGCGTCAGGATCTCTGCTTCAGCTGCAGACGTCCGCCTATGGGACCAGAGCAGTAGTGAACTGTCGGAGCATCTCGAGCATCAGGAGTCCCACAGCATGCCCAGTTCTCCTGCAGGACCCCCAGGGACCACTGACAGCAACTCCGCCGATGTCGTGTTTGATTTGGCTGCAGAGTCAGACGGTCACGCTCCTTCTGCAGCCCAGACTGCCAAGCCGTTCCTGCTCAGGTCGGGAGACAGTCCAGCGTCACTCCCCGGGACCTCCGAGCTGAAACGGGGCATTTCGCTGATCAGCTCCCGCCACTATGACGCCGAGCTGGACTTGTGCTCTTCGTGGAGCAGCCAGGGTCTGCCTAGCATGGTTCATCATCGGTCCTACTTGAAACCAGACCACCGACCAACGCTTATGGACAAGGCCTCCGACTTGAACGCGGCCAGTTTCCCTTTGGCCTTATCCCTCAGCGGCTCCAGACTCGATCCCCTCGACCTCAACAGGTACTGCAGGGATCGACGCTTCGTCTGCAGCTACTGTGGAAAATGCTTCACTTCCTCCCGAAGCCTGGAGACACACGTCCGCGTTCACACGGGCGAGCGGCCGTACAGCTGCGCCCAGTGCGGGAAACGGTTCACTCAGTCAGGCCACCTGAAGACTCACCAGAGTGTCCACACCGGAGAGCGGCCATTCGCCTGCGAGCACTGCGGGAAAAGATTCGCCGGGAAACAGAACCTGAGGATACACCAACAGAAGCACCACATGGCCGAGCAGGCAGCGCTCCCTGGACAGCTGTAACATGTGACGAGTACAAACACTGTGTGCGGATAAGCTGAAACTGATTCTGAGCGTGAATTGGCGGACCAAAACCTCACTGCTGTTACTGAACGGAGCTCTTCTGAAGAGTTACTGTAACATAAAACTGATCAGTAGTGCCGAGCGTGGTAACTCTTGTCGGGCCTTACTCATTTTTAACTGCCTTGGTACAAAAAGAGACGAAATGGTCCCCTGACCTGATCTGAATCAATTCTTACCTCAACAAGAACGTCGGCCATTTTTAGGTCCACTTCAATACTTTGGGATTGCCTGGTATATTTAGTTTGTAGCAAGCTAACATTTGCAAGAAGCATGTGGCTATTCATTGATTGCTGTATATCTGAAAATAAACGTGTGCAATGCTGGATGAAGGGTTTGACTGCTGGACGGGGACTTTATATGCAGACATGTTTGATGTGGTAGTAGAATAACAACACTGTGTTTCAGGTGACGTTTGCTGTTGATCATAGAGGCAGGGAGAGTTGTCTCATAAATGTTGACATGAAAGAATGACTGTTCAATACTTGTAAATATTTTAAAAGTTTGCACCGACTCACTGAATTTAAGAAGTATGACTTTTTTTTTATTTTTTTTTTTTATGTAGTCTTGTTATGCCAAGCAAATGTTTACCATGATGGCTACCACTGGGTTAAGAAAATGAATATTTCACAGTAAGAATTCTTAAATCAAAAGTTAAATTCTTAACAGCATCAAAACAACAGATCATTCTAAGTTTCTAACTTGAGAATAATTCAAGCTATACTTAGTAGTTACCCAGAGACACATCTACACACATTTCATATGACTCTATTCCATGACTAAAACCCAAGTCTGATATTTATAAATCAAAATAGAAAGGTGAAACAAGGTCAAACTGACCCATAAAAAAAAAACTATACGGGAGGCCTTTTTTTTAAATGTAACAATCAACTGATCAAAAAAACTGTTTCAATAAGATTAATGAAACAAATATAAATTAGAACAGACATTAATTCTGAATTAAAACTTAAAATTGTGGCCACAAATAAGTATTTTGTAGGAATGAAACAATAATTTGCGGACATGAAATACTAACTTGAGGCCATGAAATCTACATTTCACGCCACTAAATATATTTTTTGGCTTTAAAATACTAATTTGAGACCACAACATATCAAATTTTGGCCACTAAATTAATATGAGGCCAAAAATAGACATTTGTGGCTTTAAAATACTAAATTAAGACAGTTTAACATTTTAATTAGTAATAGGTAAATATTAAAAATATTTTATATATGATATATTATGTAAAATTCTCTTTGATGGTTTTCCGATCATAAAATGCATCCTCATACCTGGGAGTGACGCCCCAGAAGTAAGGTCTGTCATCTCTCTCCCTGACACTTTATGAAAAGTGTGCACTTTGAAGAATACTATACTGAGCTAATGATCATAATCTTAAACTCTTTAAACTTCTATGCAATTTGAGGCCTAAAAACAGTAGAGTGCCATTTTTTCAAAACTCTGAAGTAATGTCTGGCCACCTGTGTCTTATCAGGACAACAGAACAAAAGCCAAGTGTCTTTGAGTGTTATACAAATAGAATATATTATTATTAATCAGTAAGAAATGCTGAATTTGCAGGGATGGTATGATACTGTCAAGATGATACAGTCAAGGCCACGAGATAACTCTGGACAAACAATTCTTCACACAATATTTTCACACAAGAACTGATGAGACGTCTTTTCTAGTTGGCAATAAGGTGTAATTTTTCAAATTGACCAATTGCGAAAAAGACCGACCCATTGATGGGGCAGGCCTACCCCCAGGAGAAAAACCCAACTGTGATCCCCGAAAGTTCGGGACACTTTGAGTGTGCTCCTGCAGAATTTACTCGGTGTCGAAATGTATCTTTCTGTCTTGAGACTTTGTTAGACAACCAAGTACAGGATCAGAGGACCTGGAAGAACCAGCGGGCCCAAGGCCGGGTTCCAACAGCTCCAACCAGCGAATCACAAATCAAACCCTAAACATTGTCATTGGGGGTTCAGCCAATCCCAATCAAGGTAGACCCTCCCTTTGACTCTCCCACAATTAGGCAGCTCTATTCTTGCACGTGACACCAGAGAACTTTCTCTGCTTCCCAAGATAGGCATATGTGGGCGGAGACAGGCCAGCTCTCACAGACACAGCAGATTCTGAATGCAGCTCATATGATCCAATATTGAAATGGATGAAAATCAAGCTGGATTTGGGGCAAAAAACTTTGGATACAACGTTTCTGGACCAACGAGACCCAAAGGAAACTGTTGAAAAGCTTAATAATCTGACGCCTTTAATATTAAGTAGATTAAATTTGAAAAAGAAATGCTTTAGGAGATTGGTTTGAAACTAATGAATATAATCAGAAACAAAGACGGTAAGAATGAAAAGAATTGTGTTTTGAATTGCAGAATAACGTCAGATTAAAATATAATTCAGAAGGTAAACATTAACAACAAAGCAGCCAGAGCGGAAGTGACGCCAGTTGGGAGCAGGAAGCAGTGCGTCGTCTTTGAGGTTGGAGACGCTTCAGAGAAGACGTCTGTGGTACGCTGAGAAGTCTGAGCGGCTCCAGTCAGCCTCCATCTCCTCCTCCGTCCAATCAGAGTCCACTGCAGCCCCGTGCGGACGCGTTTCGGTCCGGTCCCGGTTGTCTGAAAGCGGCGGGATGTCGGTGCTGCTGAGCAGCGCGGTGCTGCACGAGCAGCTGTCCATCATCATGGGCGCGCTCACCAAGGCGGCCGTGGTGGAGATCTGCGAGCTGGTGGACGAAGGCTACGCGGTGCTGCAGCGCGAGATCAGCCGCAGCCACAAGGAGAACGACGACCTGCGGAAGAAGCTGCACCTCATCGAGTCCATCGTGGTCCGGGGCAGCGGCGGCGGGGGGGCGGTGCAGGCTGCGGAGGCGCAGGGCGATCCGGCCGCGGGAGACGCTTTGCGGCCGCAAACACCGCGGCAGCAGCGCGACGGAGGCGGAACAGAAGCCGCCGCCGCTGCTCCGGCCGCCGGGAGGGACGGGAGACACGCCGCGGTGGCGCAGCAAGAGGTAAACAAATCAGCCAAAGCCATTCCTCTCGATAGTTTAGAGGAAGTTGTTGCAAACTATCAGCAGTATATTCTATAATGATATATTGCTGAATTTTAAACTCTTCTTAGCTGTCAGTATGTTTTCCCACTTGTTTACTCAATCAAACGTCTTAAGAAAAACCTGAAGTTTTTTCTTTAAAGGTTGGAATCTTTAGTAATTGGTATTATAGATAGTTTTCCTCTATTTATAACACAATCCAAGTCTATATAATCCAGACAAGATTAATGAAGGTTATAAACTGTTTATTTCCCCATTACAAGGGAATGACTCGGTTATGATAAAAAAGTGTTGTATATTCTTCACCTCTTTTTTTTACATTATAGTCAACTAATTTTAAAACTAACTTAAATTACAGCTTCAACTGAACTAACTGTGGACATAATTTTTCATAACAGACTCTACATTTATCCCAGAGATTATCTGAGAGTTGAAATCCCTAATTGGCTTCAGTGTTACAGAAATAATAATTTGTGGAAGCCAGATAATTTTGTTTGGACACAGACGGCTTTTGTTCCATTAATTGTTTATTTCGCTACTGGAATATCAGGCTGATGTAAATTATTGCTTGGGGAAGAAAAAAAAAATCTCCTGATCTGTGGTTGGTTATCTTGATGTGCAGATGGCTGCTGCACTTTGAGATGATCATTTCTTTCTATCCTTTGGCTCTGGGCTGTTTGCTTGTGTTAATTATCTTGTTATTGAAGGAAAGCAAAATAACATTTTATAGATAATGTGATCATTTACTGTTGCAATGTTCCGTGGTCACCATAAATACTTAAGCCAGCTGTTCAAAGTTAATGTAATCACCGCCTTCCCTGGATGTTCCCGGTTCAGTTATTCTTCCATTAAAACCTCATTTAATCTTAAAGACCAGTCAGCCAATGAGGACTCCATCTTAATTAGTTTACACGTTATTGGTTGTGTATGAGATGGAGAATTAATGTCTTAATTAGAAGTAACCATTTGGGTTGTTTACTTGTTGAGTCCAAACACACAGCATCTTATTGGCAAGGTAAATGTATTCATAGAGCACCATTCAGACATTACAGTTCAGTGTTTTATAGAGAAATAAAAGAAAGACATTAAAGCTTTACAAATAATTGAGAGAAATGCATTAAAGCAAGCATTTAATAAGAGTTCATCTTAAGGAATTAAGAGTATGAAATACTTTATAACCGCTTACATTCTCTGTCTTACACTCAACCATTTCATTGGATCAAATTCACTTGGCTCTTTTCCCATATTTGGTGTTCGGCATCACATTATCAGAGAACTCCACACGTCACGCTGTCCCAGGTACCTTCACAAACAACAGACTGGCTCCACGCATCCGACATAGAAATAATGCATCTATTGTTTATTCAGAAGCCTCTACAAATAAGTGTTTTAAGTCCTGGTTTTGAAAAGTATGTGTGTGTGTGTCAGCAGCTGTCAGGTGCTCAGAGACTTTGTTCCACAGGTGAAGAGCTTCAGAACTAAAAGCTGCTTCACCTAGTTTTCTTCCGACTAAAACGTAGTAAACCTCTTCCAGAGGACCTCAGGCATCTCAAAGTTTCATATTCTACTTGTAAATACTAAATACTACTTGTGATATTTTCTTGTGTCATTCACAGCTTCCAGATGTGGTGCTAATCAAAGATGAAGACTCTGACAGCAACGACACATTTGACGAAGGTGAGAAGAAATTACTCTGGTGTTGCCGTTGATACATTTCCATAACGTCCGGAAGGAATTTTCTATGGAAAACTAACTTGTTACCTAACAGGATAAACTGATGGTTTTCTGGTGATCAGATGTCAATTTTGTTCCAGAAAATCGTCCAAAGCCGTACGATCCACTTCAGCCGATTCGTTTTTAGAAGTCAAAGGTCACCGTGACCTATATTTGTCCCAAATGTGAAAATCTTGTGAGGAAATCTCTTCCAGTTTGTCAGAAGTGTTCACTTCCACTAAATGAGGAACTGGACCGGATTTGTCTTTTTTCGTCTCAATTTTCTTCAAAATGGGAACAAATGAGTGAACTAGATTAAATTTAGCAGTCAAGAGTCATTTTAACATCAGATTTTCTATAAAAAAAATGATCATAGGGCCACAGTCGCCAATCATGAAGACTGTAGAGGTGTGATGTCACTATGCATCGTCAGTGGTGGTTAACTGGAGCACGTTAACGGAGTTGGAGTTTCCTCTATATGGTCATTACGTTTAGTATCAAGTTGACTGAAGTTGCTGTCAGACTGAGGTCGAGTGAAACGCCAGACTACATCCCTGAGTCTCTTTCTTCCAAGGTTGAGCCCCCCTGAGTCTTACTCCAAAAAAGTTATTGCCCGGGCAGGATTTGTTCATGGGGTTTGCCACAGATGTTCCCATGGACAAAAGAACAGTGTTGCTGTCCCCCAAAAATACGAGTGTGGACAAACAATGTCAAATACAGCTCAACTCTAGCCGAGGGTACAAATGCAAAACGGTGATAAAAAAAAAAAAGCTTTTATGTGTCGTGCGTTTGTTAATCACCGTTTGTCTCTGCTCATTTCAAAGGTTCTAATAAACCTTCCGACGGAGGGTCGGCTGGATCCAGAGAGGTCACCGCATCGTTTCCAAACAGCTGGCACAAGAGGATGATCTGGCCAGAAAAGGAGGACGCTGAGAGGAAGCCATCTCCCGACAATCCTAAAATTCCGAAAGTGACCGTCGGAATGCAGAAGAAGACTATGTCTGTGTACTCTCTGGACTCCCCTCGCAGTGAGCCCAGCTGCTCTGGGCAGCTCGGTGGAGATGTGGAGGTGGACGCTGGGGAGTCCGGGTGTTCCTATTCCTCCCAGATGGACTCGGACGTCCACGTGGTCCAGGAGTGCACGCTCGTTCCTTCAGGTTCTCACAGACAGGTATATTTCGGCAGTAGCGCTCTGATGGAGTCTCCCTCCAGCAGAGCGGAACTGGACCTCAGCGTGGACCAATCGTGGACCAAACAGTCCAAAGGTCCGATGGCTTTTGCACAATTTCACCAAAGTGAAAACGTGGAAGGCGAATCGTTTGGAGTGAAACTGATCAGCGTGTCGGGCTCAACCTCCACCGACTGCCAGCTGTCGGAAGGCAGCAGCTCAGCCTTCGAGTACGAAGACGGGGAAATGATGAACTACGCCATGTACGGCGATCAGTCGCAGCTCTGCAACGGGCAGCCCGGCGCCAGGAGGAAGCGGTTCGTATGCTCCCTCTGCAGCAAGACGTACGCCACGGCGCAGAACCTGGACGTTCACATGCGTCTCCACACGGGCGAGAGGCCGTTCAGCTGCCACCAGTGCGGCAAAAAGTTCACGCAGTCGGCTCACCTGAAGTCCCACCTCAGCGTTCACTCCGGAGAGCGGCCATACTCCTGCTCCGTCTGCTCCAAGAGCTTCATCGTCAAATACAGCCTCAAGTTGCACGTGAAGAAGTGTCACCCAAGCATCTGAGACAACATTTCAAAACACTGTAAATATAAAGAGTTCACTGATAACTATGGCAAAGTCCTTTAAACTTAAAGGACGTGTAGTTTTTCTTTATGCATTGTGTTTGGTTTGTTCAACAACTCCCGAAAAATGTTTTATTCAAACAGATTTAAAGCGGGTGAAATGAATATTGAACACATCACTATTTTTCTCAGTGAATATCTGATCACCAACAACTGTGCTGTTGAACTTCAATTACTTTCATACTATTTTTCTTGTGCCACCTCAAATTTATTGTACTGTAGTTTATTAAAATCTATCGTTTGAATTCTTTGCAATAGCCAATGCAATCTGCAAGACTGCATTGGTTATTACAAACTGATGGACGTGCCAATAGTGCTGAGAAAATCAGTGTTCCACGTATTTTACTTGCTGTATGTTGTGGGCAGATTTCAAAAAAAAAAAAAAAAAGATTTTATCGTCCATGCTTTTTTAATTTGGAAATAAAGCATGGTTACAAATGGGTTACCTGGCATTTCTATTATGATGAAGCAGTTTTTTGTTGTATTTTTACAGAAAGTTATGTTCCAGATGTGCAATGTGTGAAGAAAACATTTGTCTCTTTCTTTACACACAATCCACATCAGCACATAAAGTCTCCTTATGACTCTGATAAGCTGAGATCAGGGTAATTTTATTTAGTATCACAGCCTCCCGCAAAAAAGACGGTTAAATTCTATGTTGTGTGTTCCCACTCTGCCAGATCGTTAAAACAAAACAGTTTCCACCCTTTTCCCTGTTTTTACGTGCATTTATATATATAGCCCTGACATAGTTGATATGATGTTGGTTTTTAAGGATTTTAATAAAGACATCCTGCATTTTATATGGCTATTTTTCTAGACTTTGCTATGGTGAACTGAAATGTCTTGTTTGTATGACAGTGATGTGAAGAAAAGCTGTGATTATTTAGATCAGAGGTGTCAAACGAGTATCTCCAAACAATGTGTGAAAAATAAAGACGCTGCTGGTCAGATTGTTTCAATAATAGAGGACGTGATGCAAAACTGACACCCAAAACTATAAGGGGAAATAGCAGCAATGTAACATAGGCACAGATAGAGAAGATGGATAGATATGCTGCAGTTTCCACCTCGACATGCAGAGTAGCGAGAGAACGCAGCTGTGATCACCAGCTACCTACTACTAATGAAAACCGCCTTCGCTGCTGGAGTATGGAAGTGCATTGCATTCACTGGATCCCTTTAGAATCTCCATGTTGCTCATAACAGATTTTGCAGACAAAAGAAGAATAAAGAAGTGAACGTTTTTGGGATGTCATGACATGATTATGAAACAGTTTTATCACCCCATTGAAACCAAATTGGCCTGAAAGCGCCCCTGAGATGGATTAATCAACCAGGCTGTTGCGTTAGGCGTAATGTCAAAGTTTCATAGAGGAGATTTTAGTTTTACATACAGTACCTGATGGAAACACGCGTAGTTGGACGCAGTGCGCATGCGCATTCCGGCTTGTTTTCCTTTTTTCTTCCAGGCATTACTTCCTGGTTCGTGTCGGGGAGGGGGGTTTAACATCAGCTGAAGCTCCGCTTTCAGTTTAAAAACTGCGGCCGAGCTCCTTTCTGAAACTGTAAACAAATATAGGTCAGCCTCTCGGAGCTCTCTCCTGAAACAACGCGCCCGTGGCGGGTCGAAAAAAAATGCCCCCCGTCGCTACCTTCCACGCGCAGCTCGCCTCCATCATGGAGGTGCTGGCCAACACGGCGGTGGCGGAGATCTGCGAGCTGGTGGACAGCGGCTACGCGGTGCTGCAGCTGGAGATCAGCCGGAGCCGCAAAGAGAACGAGGTGCTGCGGAGGAAGCTGCGGCTCATGGAGCTGCGGACAGCCCGAGCGACCGCCCTGCGAGCCGCCTCCACCGCGAGCGGCTCCGCGCTAGTGCACGCGGCCGGCCGCGCGCGGGTTCAGCTGCTGCAGAGGAGCAGACCGACGGGTAACAGTTAACACGTCAACCGTGATTATTGTGATTTTAATTGTGATTTTAGGCGGTGTTTTATATGATTTATGTTGCCCGAATGACAGCCCTTTCAGCTTTGAGTCAAAGTGTTAAATATTCTCTCAAAGCGGACTTGGGATCTGGAGTTGGCAGGTTCGATTCCCACCGCAGACAGATCACCACTGTGGGTCCCCAAGCCTGACCTTTGACCCCAATCATCTAGCGATGGGTAAATGCAGAAATTTGTATTTCCCCAAGGGAATTATTAAACGATGATTGGTTTAGTAAAACTACACCACAGTGACTTAAAGAAAGATAATTCAATTTTTTTTTAAAGCTTTTTCAGAAAAATGTTTATTGAAAGTCAAAACGTTGACTTTACATCACCAGTTAATATCTTCTTCAGTCATTTTGCGTTTTTCTCTTATTCATTTTTATGATTCTGTGAACTTGTTTTTGGCTGCAGTCCACCTATTTTTAACTCTTACTTTTAATTTAGATTTTACAATCTCAATGCATTTTGCACTCTTAAGATTAAAATATCCATGCACTCAAAAAAGTGATGTTGAATCATCATGCATTCATATTTTTTTCAGCCTTTTTTTGAAATATGCATAATTTACCATTTCAAACAGCATTAGAAATGTTAACTCTACTTCAGCTTAAGAAAACGTTTTCATTCCAGTAACACTGAAGAAGACCATTTCATTGGCTGTGAAGTTTTTAAAGTCACTCGAATGCAGCTGAGTTATCAGACATGCAGTTTATTGTTCAGGTGAACAACCAGGTTCCTCTTGACCAAGAGAAGGTATCTTTGAGGTCGCAGTGTTAAAAAACAATGAAACAAAGACGCTCCACGAGCGTCGTCACTCTGGTTAATTCCATCCGGTTGGGGGATTCTGTGCGCCTGTCACAGACCACAAAAGTCACAGTGCAAAGCATTATGCGATTGATCCACTGAAATTAATCGGGCCAGATCCTGGTACTTACAAACCGGCACAGTATTCCAATTATTTTTATTCAGTGTTCATGTGTACGGGCCGATCTGATCCTTTCATCGGAAAGAATTGAACCTGACTGACAAAAAAAAAGGTGACCATGTAAATGCAGCTTATGTTGAGTCGAAGCAATCCTACAGTTGCGATCAACAACGGTCTCTCTTCATCCAGGTCAGATGGCGTTGTGCGAGTTGTCCAACCAGGAGTCGCCCGTGTGCAGAGACCCCAGTCCACCCGCAGAACTCGGACGAGAGACCGCACAGGAGATGGTGAGTGGAGCTCGAACATGCAGCGAAAACGTGTGAATTTCACCCAGTCCAGAAGCTCTCATCTTCTCTGCCTTGATTACAGCCAGTTGCAGTGGAGACAACGGCCATCATCAAAGTGGAGGATGTGGAAGAGTCTTGGTCACATCTTGAGATGGAGAGTAAGTCTCTTGTTTTTTTTTTCATGGTATTTCCCTTCAATTTCTTCATTTGATACCGTCAACTTGGAGGTTTCGAATGTTTATAAAGTGTTTATATGTTGCAACTTTCCCCTCTCACTCTGCATTTCCGTCTCCCAGAGTTTTCTCCTGTCGCCGAAGAACGGACAACCGAGATGGACGATTCGTCGCCGCTGGTTAAACACGAAGCAGGCGACAGCGGTGGCAGTGCGTCGAGTCAGTCGTGGACGAGCGGGGAAGTCAGCTCAACGTCCATGTCCGGTCAGAAAAGCCTGCACAGCAGCCAGATGCTGGAAACCAGCGGTTATGACTGTGCTCTGTTTGAGCCGCAGCTTCAGCACAGCTCCCAGAATCCTCTGGGTGTGGATCCCGGCTGCTCTGGCATGAGCGCTTCAGGAAGCGGCGGCGGCGGCAGCGGCAGCTTTCCTTATACTCTCAGCGAGGCGAGTTTGCAGCCTGCAGCTTTCCACAACAGCCAGCAGAGGACGCTGCCGCCCGCAGAGGAGCAGCAGCTCCCTGTGAGGCGAGAGGTGGCGGGGAAGTGTGCCCTCATGAGGAGGGACGCGAGGAGGCAGCAGGACGGGCTCAGCAGAGGGGAGTCCGGGGGGAAGTCGTTCGTCTGCAACTACTGCGGCAAGGCCCTGGCCTGCTTCAAGAACCTGAAGACCCACATGAGGGTCCACACGGGGGAGAAGCCCTTCGTCTGCGCGCTCTGCGGCAAGCGCTTCTCCGACTCCAGCAACCTCAAGCGCCACCAGAGCGTGCACACCGGCGAGAAGCGCTACGGCTGCGTCCACTGCGGGAAGCGCTTCGCCCAGTCGGGCTCCCTCAAGGTCCACATGACTGTCCACACAGACTACAAGCAGTTCAGGTGCTCCTTCTGCGGAAAGACCTTCATATCCGGCAGCCACCTGCGGCGACACATCGCCCTTCACGCCGAAGAGAAGCGGCTCGCCAACACGCCGCAGTGAGGGAGAGCAGAGCTCGGCACCGACTTTCACCGAAGCCACAAAATCAACATCCAACAAGTCCAAAAAGTTGAAAATGAGTGCATCAGAAACTGATTTTGGATTCCAAAACGGTGAATATACACAGTGAAAACAGTTTATCTTAAATACACTCACTATTTAAAAAAAAAAAAAAAAAGATCTTCTTAAAAAAAATAACAGATTTCTTTTATTTTTGGTTGCTTGAGCTGAATTGGAGATTTAATAGGTTTTTTTTTTTCAGTTGGCGCTCTAAAACATAATGTTTTACATTGGATTTTAAAAAGGGAAGTATTTGTAGTGTTGTAAACACATAAAGTGATAGTAAAATAATTTGCATACCTTTCACAACATTAGATGTGTTTTTACATTCCCACTGTTTTTAACTATATGCAATTAAAACCTTTATATTTCATGGTTTTTGTCTTTTCCATTACAACAGGAAGTACAGTATGTTTCTGTAACTCCAGCCTCTTTAAAGAAAGAAGTACACATTGGCACTACATGATCGCTTTGATCAAGGCACTATTTTGTTTTGCATTTCCAATAAAAAAAAACCCTCCTTTTTCAAGTAAGAACGTCCGTCAATAATAAATCCGTTTTACTTGTTTCCGAAATATGAAAGTAGAATTGTTGACGTTTGTTTAGATCTGATGAGGTTCAGTGCAACGACGTGCAGCGTTAATCTTCTAGTTTATCCATAGACAAATGTGCATTTGTTGGCTGAAAGTTATCTAACACTGTGGCCAAACCAAAAACAATTTTGTATCTATTTATTAAAAAAGATGCAGATAATCCATATGGATTACATTTGACTCGTCTTCTGCGCGTTCAGATTAAATGTCAGCCAAAGAACTTGAGCCCTGACTAGTAGACTTTTTTGTTCTTCTTCTTTTTTACTGCTTTTTGGCAATACATTCCATAACATTGGAACTCCCATTTATTGTGTTATCAATCATGTTAGGTTTCATAAGTACCATGCATTTGTAGGATGAGCAGATAGAAAGATATTTTCATAATCTATAATAATGAGACTTAAAAAAAAAAAGGTGGTTTGATGAAAGGAGACATGACGATAGAGAGAGAAGAAGAGGAAGAGGAAGAGCCACTGTGGCGTTGCTGTGTGAGAAAATGTCGGAAGGATCACAGAAATACAAAGAATTGTCTTTAAAACATTTATTGGATCGGAAACATTCACATAATACACGTCGTAATGAAAAATACTGTAAAAATTAAATCTTAACCACAACAACAGTGTTTAGAAATCCAATCCGCCAACCCCCGAATCTGTTCATTTCAGATTATTTACTAAATAGTGATCAACACTAAAAAGCCTTCATCCTTACGACTTCATCCTTTTTTCTTTTAACATTTTGAGACGGAATCTTTTTTAGAACATCGGCCACAAATCTCCCTTGTGTCCCAGTTTGTGTTTTGTTTAAGGTTTAACTTTACGGTTTTCATTAACGCGAGTACAGTGAGAAGATAAGTGCTGCCACAATATTAACTTTGTGTTAGGTAGCTGCTTAATACACAATATAAATATCTAAAATGATCAATCGGACGTTTGATCGTTTAAAGCTGCATTCATTGGTTTTAGAACAGAGACCTTCACATATCTTGACTAATGGAGGAACAGCGATGCCAGACGTACAATAATTATATTAACGTGATCTGTTTCTCGATGTGATCCATGATAATTTCACCGTTTCGTGAAAATACTTGGTTGCGATCGGCCTTATTCAACAACAAAGGGGTCGTTAATTTGCTCATGACTTGTGTCAAAACACCTAAAAAAAAAAGAAAATCCTACATTTCCCACCTGGCATCGCTGACTCATCTGGCTGGGTTTTAGTTCCTCGAAACTTCTAAGTTACAAACCTAAAACAAGGAGCTTACACAGGCCTTTCGCAATGCGTCATATGATTCACTATCAATACAAATATTTTGTTAAGCACGGCTTTATAAATCTAAAAAGATGCAGAGCATTAAATGCTGATATGTAGACGGTCTTTTGTTCACTGGAGAATAAATGTGTCACATTATCTGTCAAAGTCATTCGACACTTTTGGAAGTTATGTACAACAGTGGTGGTGAGAGTTGATATTTTAAAGTTTCAGTCTCTCCAAAACTGATATTTAAGCATCAGCTGGTTTAAAAAAAAAAAAGTACCCATGTGGATTCAGTACGGTGGCCTGGAGGTAAAGGGAGCAATCCCACCGCTGATGGGTCGCTACCGTGGAGTGAACACAGCCTAAACACATTATATTATATCATTATATTATATCATTATATTATATTAAATCGCTTCATTATTGCTGCCTTTCGCGCAAAGAGCCAAAAGTGATAGTAGCTTATGAACTGAGCGTCGCTCTCCTTGATTGTTTGCGACGGAATAAACTCACGTGTTGAAAACTTAAGTTTGTTACAAGCAGGCCGATGCTTAACAACACGCAAGTTCCACTTATTGACCTAAGAACTTGCCTGATGTGGCACCAGATCTTCCAGCTGTGGGTGCGATTTGGACATGGGCAGGAAAGTTATGTACATCACACTAATTCCCATGTGACTCAAAACACGACGAAAAGCAACGAAGCGCCCGAGCGACCTGAATGTAGTCCTCATGTGGACACCCATTACACAAACAGAGAGAGTGGAGCTGTGCTGCAGGTCAAACCGAAGCTCAGCTCTCCATCAGTCTTGGCATATTTTGAGGCCCAAACGTGAAAAAGGGTTTGGATGCACGTTACATCCTTCTGAGCGTCTTGCCACACTTCTTTTCCTGACGAAAGCATTTATTTCTATCTTCATAAGTACAAAAGATTGGACTTTTGGAACTTCACAAATCCCCGTCTCCATGAATGCTGGAGCTTGTTGCGAGCAGCATTTCAGGCGCTTTCACCCGACGAATCCCTGTATTCCTGATAATTTTGTCGTCGTTGACTTTCATGCAATGCTGGCTGATATGAAGGCACTTTCCAAAATGAAGAGTTTTACCACAAAAAGGGCTGCAGGGGAGCAGCTTTCTACCTGAAAATGACCGTTTAGTAACCAGAAGACAGAAAACACACCCGGTTTAGCACACGGCGTCATTCAAGCTGCACCAGCCGTTCATTGACGAAAGACCAATCCTCTTATCATACAAAAAATGTGGAAACACTGTGTGCTTTTCTTCGGTTGTTTGACGCGAGAGCTGCTTCATTAAATTTCAAAATAAATGAATGCATCTGATGATTCAGGTATCATTCGCACGGGGTGACGCGAGTTCTTGGCCCCGCCCATTAACCCGTCAATCACGTCCCGACGGAGTGAAACGTCACACAATAACAACAGCGATTATTGTTTTTAAATGTAAAAAATATTTCTTCGTCTGGAATCGGCAAATCAGAAAATATCACTATAAAATCTGAGCTGGTTTAGGTTTTTTTTTTTTTTCTTCCCCCATTTTGGAATAAAACTCTTCATCTGGTTTCTTCAGGAAAAACATGGCACTTATCTCCTGTTCACTATTTCACTGAGCAGAAGTGAGGCGTCCGCTTTGTTGCATGGAACACCTGAATTTGTTTCGTTTTTTTTTTTTTTTTTTTTAGAAAACTCTGTTTGGTCACTTTGGACAGCTCAAAAAAAGCCAAGATGCACTTTAAAGAATTAACATCGGATACATTTCTTCTCTTTTTTTCCACTACAGTTTCTCACGTCGCCGCGTCTCTGAGCTCCTTCGTCATTCCGGCAGTGCATTATTCGTGAGCTGGGAGAATCCAAACAGGACGGTTCCCCGTGTTCTTTACAATAGACGCTTTTTTTTTTTTTTTAAATTCCCTCTCTTCTTTCTCAACATTTTAAGGTTAAAATCGCGTCGCGATCCATCGACCCATGTCGAAGATTTAGCCTCTAACAAGCACTGCGGTAAAATGTGTTCCAGAGTTCAGTGCGACTCGTCCTTTAGGTGCAACTCACATGCAAACGGTAAAAAAAAAAAAAAAAGAAAAAAAAAAAAGAAGAATATTCAGAGATTACATTTCTACTGAGTCCCATCACACCTTTCTCTTCTGTCTCTTCCAGCCTTCAAACACGCCGGGAACCTCGCCGGGCGTCTGTCCTCACTCGTTTCGTGACGTGATGTCCTAAAAGTAAAAGAAAGAAAAAAAAAAAAGAAAAAAAAGATGTTAATCTTAATTTCTTGAATGATTCAAATGAAGGTTCGGTTGAACGAGCAGTCGGGCGTGAGGAGGAAGCGTGTCGTGTCTCCTTCAGACTCACCTCGGTCTTTGCCCTCCGCCACTCGCCCATCGGGCCCGACTTTGTCAGCACTGGCAGGAACAAGCGGAACATTTGAAGTTACTTTGATCGCCGATATTAAAATTGTGTCACGTAACGCAGTTAATAGCTTCCACTCGACATCTTTTATTCCTATCCAGCCTCCACTGAAAGGAGGCGGCATGTTTTGTTTTTTCTTCTCTCACGACAAATATAGGAAGTACGAGGTGGTGCACGTCCCCGTGATCTGCAGTTACATTTAAAGAGAAAAGCCTTTAAGATTGACGTGCGTGTGAAGACCTGAAGCTACAGAGAACCTATGCTGGCTAAAAAAAAACATGCAAAAGGAACGGGGTTTTTTTGGGGCAAATTATATACCAATTGAAATATTTATAAATAGAATGTATGAACTGAAGGTAGAGGAAATACTCCCACACATTAGATCCGCACAATGTTCATAATCATGACTATTTATAAAGTAAAAACACAGATAGCTGCACATTCTCTTAAGCATTTAGTTCCGCTACATCTGAATAAATTCGACATCATAACTAGAATTAGAATATATTTTGATGAAGGGAGCCTCTAATCCTCACCCATGATTGCTGTGATCATCATGAACACGGTCGTTGCCACAGCTGCACTCGACCACAAGCATCTGCAGGGAATAAAAACCATGACACGGAACTGTCACTATCGTCGGTACGTTTCTTCAAACAAAACCAAGAAGAAAAAAAAAAAAAAACAACCACAAAATGAAGAAAAGTAACGACAGAGAAATCAAATACTATGAATAATGAGTAGCCACTTTCACTTTTAACATGCTTTGTCCATGACACTATCACAGACCACGGCACGTCTCTGAAGCAGATAAAGGAGATTAATTAGTGAATTAACATTTTGTTTGGTTTTTTTTACCGTGAGTATAGAGCAGTGAAGAAGAAGACGGTGAAAATGAAAAGCAGCAGGGCCTTCATTGTTATTCCTGAAACATAAAGACACAAATCGGAATCAGTTATTGTACTCTGTGTTTTCTACGACTAAAAATCCCCATCTTAGACATATTTCAGCCTGAAAGCGACATTCTATATTATCAATAAATGAACATGACGGAGCTTTTCACATCCACAGGAAGGAACAAACTGGAAGAAACGCCTGTGCAGCTCACCGTGGGGCTCCGGTGTCACCTGACAGCAGCAGGTGTTGGTGTAGAAGGGCGAAGGAGGCGGGACTTCAGAGAGACCGGCCAGAGTCTGGGCGAACGTCTCTTTTGATTGACAGATCTCAGAGCAAATGTCCTCCTGGATCAGAAGCTTTGGGGGCATTTTGTCAGGAGGAGGCGGGACCTCAGTCGGGTCTGAAACACAAGAGAATGAAAATGTGTGAGAACTTTATTGCTGATTTAGGATCAAATATTTTCTATCCGTGGACAAATAAAAGTCTCTCTGACTCACCGTAGGTGAAAGTGCGGCTGTCATCCAGCTCGGTGCTGTTCAGTTTGGTCCAGGAAGGCTCGTCTAGAGGGGCCAGGCTTTCCCGGGTGCTCCTGGTCCAGTCCAAATCTCGGTCCCGGTCCAGATCCAGGTCTCGATCCCGGTCCGGCTCATGACTCAGGTTCTGGTTCTGTCCTGTTCTGAACATGCCCCTGAAGACTTTCTCGTCCAGCCACGACTGGCAGCTCTCCGTCACGTCACTCAGCAGGCTCGCCAGGGAGCTGCGAGGCCGCCGTCTCCGCCGGAAAACCCTGAAGAGGAGCAAAAACTGGATTCCACTTTCTTTACTCACTTCATTTTGTGATTTCTTAGTAAACCATTCTGGTAAATTACCTGCCAACATCTTTCGTGTGATTATTTTTCGACAAATCGATTGTAAATGCTGTTTTTCTGGACAAAACTCAACACTAAGTTAAGCACTTTGTTGGAAGAAGAAGCATTTTTCAAATAGGACTCAATGTTTCTGCAGGAGTCCATGAAATTAAATTACCGCCAGGAATTCTTCGCTTTACGCCTCTTTGTTGTCAACTGACAAATGGAAAGTCAAATAAATGTCCACTAATTGATTAAAAAAACATTTCAAAGTAATAACACAAAAATGACAGAAAAAAAAAACCCTCTTAAATGTCAAGAGCGTAAAAACAAAAGTAACAAAAAAAAAACAATCATACATTAAAATAATGTATGCAATGAATCAAAATGTGAGCCAGAGTAACTAAAAGTAGTGAACAAATCCAGGCGTAAAGCAACCAAACTCTTTCATTTGGTCAGTCTGATGTGAAAGCAGCAGTTACGTAACATTACGACACTGAGGCGCTCAATAACTTGGCGGTTACCTAGCAACCGGGACTGTAGACATCACGTCTCGGTCCCCCGAGAGAGAATGATGTCAGATTTGAAGAATTTGCAGCGTCTTAACGTGAAGAGCAGGTGCTTTTGTGTGTGCGTGTGCGTGTGCGTGTGCGTGTGTGTGTGTGTGTGTGTGCGTGTGCGTGTGCGTGTGCGTGTGCGTGTGCGTGTGCGTGTGCGTGTGTCGCAGCACATGCTGGCTGGTTTCCTGATGTGACTTAATCTTGTTAAATAAACGCCAGCGTCTTGTGGAAACACTTATTAAAAGTGTCCTTAAAAAAAAAAGAAAAACACAATTTTCCAGCGAGTTTACAATACATGGCGCCGCTCTCACTTGACCAGGTTCTCCTTGTAGGACACGCTGGTTTTGCAGGGCGTCAGGGACACGTTGCCGTCACCGTCCCAGGAGAAGCTGTCCTCGGTCACGCTGTAGTACCCGTTGGTGAGGAGGCGCGGGGAGCGGCGGCAGCTGCACGGGTCGGCGCCATCGGCGGAGGGGTAGCAGACGTAGGAGGAGTCGGGAGACAGGAGAGACGCGTCGAGGCTGAAGGAGACAGAACGGCCTCTTGATGTTACGTGAATGGGGCAGTGACACACAGATCCACGGCGACTGTTTACCTCTGACAGTGGTTAGACCGCAGTCTTCGTTTCACTGGTGAACCTGGACAAACAAAAAAAAAGAGGTGAGAAGTAGCGGTGAGCTAGGAAAGAGGTTTCTAAATAAAGAGGACTTTTATCAGTATGAAGAACCGCAGAGCCTTCCTGAGGGCCGGGCTGGAACAACACTCCAGTCAGTAGCGACATGATGAAGATAAACAGCGAGGAGGAATGTGACAGACAGGGAGGAACAAAGCCGCGACCTGCAAAGTGCAGTTGAGTCAACAGGAAGCACTTCTCTGTCCTCTTTATTTTGTTGCGCAAAACTGACGTGAGGCAGAATGAAGAGGACAGAAGATAGTGGAGTGTCCCACCTGTCTGCAGAACTGGATATACATATATAAGTTTTTACAGCAGGTACAGATGACTTGATTTTTTTTTCTCCATGACTCATACTGTACAGCTCTGCAGAGGTGCTGGGTGGCAAAAGTACTCACGCTCTTTACTTAACTCGAAATACTGATGATTGTGCACCAAAAACAAAACAAAACAAAACAAGGACTGAAAAGTTCTGAAATGTCCTCAATCACAAAAGGTTTTTTTTTTTTTTTTTTTAATAGATTAATTTCCATGTAACCTGTAGTGTTTGCTATGAACTTATTATGTTGTTGTGAATTCAATCAGGTTTGATGTTTTTATCTTTACTCCAAAATGCCCCCCCCCCCCACACACACACACACCCCCCCCTCTTTCTGCTCACTGAGAAACTATGCGATGTCTGTGTGAGATTCTGCGCGGCTCTGTGAGAGATAAGGCCGCGGCGTCCAGTTTGACCGTGTTGTAGAATACCCAGGCTCACACACACACACACTGGGGGGGGGGGGGGTAAACAGTCGAGGTGTGATCGATACTCCACTACTCCATTCAAGTCGACTCTCAGGTGTCAGTTTAAGCTTGTTTAACTGTCTGTGTGGTGACGCTTACTCGTGACAGCTCCCGAGAAGAACAGAGCCATGTTGTTTCTGCGGGGGTCTCGTCCGTGGATCTGTGAAACGCATCAGAAAGGAGAGCGGATACCCAGCGGTGAGAAAACCACCAAGACGTCAAGCGAACTGTGACTCGGTGCATCTCCGACAACCTTCACTTTGTTCCAAGCAGAGATATTTACTCTTTAAAAATAGAGGAGGCAGGGTTTTTTTTGGGGTTTTTTGTAAGGCGGTTATTTCCAGCAGCTGATTAGAGCACATCTGGAGCTCCAGTGAGGATTGGTTACATCAGGACAAGTGTGATCAAAGAACATGATGTTCACATTTATACTGTCACCCAACTGGAAGTTTTTAGTTTTTTTTTTTTTTTTTCTTGACTAAAGTTGCAAAAAGTAATGAGAAATATCGTTCACACACACACACACACACACACACACACACACACACACACACACACACACACACACACACACACACACACACACACACACACACACACACACACACACACACACACACACACACACACACACACACACACACACACACACACACACACAGCACTTAGATGCAGTTATACTTTATTCAGGCTAAAATACACAATAAGTAAAAGAAAGACAGTAGGAGTGTTATAAACAGACCGACTAGAACTTAAAAACCCACCATGCTGTGGAGTCGTATTAAAGCTCAGTCGGTTCAGCTGATCTCTGCAGAACTGATGAGAAGTGCGGCTGAGCAATCCCGGGGATTAACCGCAGGTTAGTATAAAAACTAATCCACACTGATCTGACTACCAAACCTGTGCAGGATATTTACAAAGTCACATGGATTACGACAGTCGGGGTTTTGTTTTAATCTTACCTCCAAATGAGTGGCTGCTTGGTTTGCTGTGTTGTTCTCTGTTGAGGTTCTCTCACATCCTGCGGAGACCAAGCCTGAGAACAAACGTGCAAGAAAAAGAAAAACATCAAGAAAAAAAAAGTGAGGGGTTGTGACTCTGAGCTCATGTTTCCTGTTAACACTTCGTCTGCTGGGGACAAACTGCTTTGGGACTGACAATGCAATCTTGAGAATAAGCTTAAAAAATTTAAAAAAAAAGGTGCAATAAGTCCTTCTGTTAATATTCTACTTAAACTTTTAATATATACAATTTCACTGTTTTTAACTCTTAATTATAAACATCATGAAGGTCATTTTTTCCCCCAAATTTGTCTCAGTGTGAAAATCGACAATATTATCAGGCATGATGGATGCATCTGAGCTGAAATGGCAAACAGAATTGTTTTTTTCACTTCTGTGATCTTATTTGCTTCCAGACGACGGTTTCCCCCGATGAACGGACTGATCACAAGCAAAACAAAGGCTCTACAAAACTCAATGAATTCAAGTCCGTCGCAATGCAAACGCAGTCACACACGCTCACGTTCACCCATCTTGTTAGACTAAACTGAGCACAAACCCCTCAAAGCCACCAATACACAACCGTAACCTAAATATTACTAATATATACTGATGCTTTTCAGAACAGGCCTTTCCTTTGGAAAGGCGAAGCGTTCAGGGATGAAGCGTTGGGGAATACCTCCGGCCACCGAGCAGGATGAACACGGACCGGTCACTAACAACTTGAAAACAAGAACTGGGTCAACGACTGTCGGTGGGCAGTGAACAGAGGAGCTCTGTGTGACAGTGAATGCCTGTGGGGGGGGTGGGGGGGGGGGGGGGGGGTCCTTTCCCTCTCGCGTATTAAACAATGTTTCTTGTAGTTTGAAACATCACATATGGAAATTACAGTCATCTTCAAGCCGTCCTATGAAAACCAAGCAGAGCCGAACAGATTTTATAAAGAATGTTACTATTAAGTGGCACATAAGGGCATTTACTGGTCACAACATTTCTATCTGGTTGATTTATTTTTTTAAACTATTTTTTAAGAAATGCCCTGTAAAGGGTTAGATTGGCTTGTCTCCAGTCTGTGAACTTGAGGTGGATAAAAACAAACAAGCTTTCCGCTTTCTGAGCAGCCAGAACTTTCTGCAGCTTAAGTACAAAGTCTCCCACCCTGAGTCCACTGACGACTTTCTTCAGGGACCAATTTCTTCACACCAAGTGTGTGACGGAGCCTTATCGCAGGTCCTTCCACCCTGCAGCTGTGGGACCTGATAATCAGTAACACCTCCCCTCACATGCCCCCCGACCTGGACAAATTAAGACACTGCACTCTTTAATGTCCAATACTGTTCTGTTTGTAACGCATTTATTTATTCTGTCCAAATTAATAACGTCCAATCCGATCACCACCAACTTTATCATACGATCACTGACATTATATAGTTCCATTCATTTCTATATATTACTATTGCTTGTATCCTTTATATGCCCTCTGCTGCTGCAAAAATGAAAATATTCCCACTATGGGTCCATTAAGGATTATCTTATCGTTCATGTAGAGAAAAATGACGAGTCTGAACGGTTATCCATTGTTTTACCTGAGAAACAATTAAAGTGAGTCACCACATCGGGTCATTGTGTCCGGTGCCGCTTCCTGATGCTTCTAGGATTCAAACCTTAACCTGATGGGTAACTAATAACATAAATAAAAGTAATAATAAAAGCAATAGTGAGAATCTATTGATTGTTGCAGCTCACAAACACAATTACAAAATTTAAATATAATTAGAGTGTGAGGTTAAAAAACGTGAGCATTTTGAAATTAATCCTCGGCCTTCCTTCACCTGCTTTTAAAAATAATGATTTTTGTTTTTTTCCTCCCCTGTATGGGACACGGTGGTCTCTTCCCATCCTGTGTTTCCCATCATGCCCCGCAGCAGCTGCTGGAGCCATGGCTGGAGCTGCTGATGTTGGAGGAAAACCCGTCACAGGAAACACAGAGATGGACCGAACCATCTCAGCATCCTCAGAGTCTGCCTGAAGACCCACAGACACGGACCAAACCACTTCAGCATCATCTGAAAACCTAGTATCAGTCACCACAGTCATTTCTACACTTCACATTTCAAATCATACTTGAAAATAATAATAATAAAAATAGTAATATTCACCTGTCACACTCATTATTTGATGCTTCATAGCAACTTGTGAAATAAGTGATGCAGAATATCCACTTTATGTTAAATACAGCTGAAATGTTCCTTCTGAGAGCCTTTATAATTAATTTTAAGTACTTTATCTCCTTTCCTCCTCGGCTATAAATGCCCCAACGTATGTATAATAGTTGTGTGATATTTATAGCTGTGTTTCCATGTTAATGTATGCCTGGAATGTCTTTCTGTCATTATCTGAATTGTTATAGTGGATTAAAACTATAAACGGAAATAGCAACAAACGTCTGTTATAATGAAAATAAACAGCGGAAATGACTCTTTTTCTGAACATTACACTAAAAGAAATGCATCAAAATAACTATCAACTGTCCAATGTGTCTCAGTTAAATAAAACATCTTTGTTTGACTTGTTTTTTAGGTTTTAAACTTGACCTCAGCAGTTTTGACGGTACACTGACGGACAAAGGAAGCATATAGCAGTCTCCATCTGAACTCACCGTGGTTTTCTGCTCTCTTCGTCCGAAATGAAACGAGAAAAAAAATATTTATCCGGGTGGTGAACTTCTATTTATTACTTTTCTTATTTTTTTTTTCTCCTGTATTTCAAGTTAAAAATATCAATGCAGTTTCTCTTTAGAAGCGAAGCACAGCTGGCACTCGCCTCGGACCTTCAGTTATCTGTGAACAGGTTACGCCCCTGTCAATACTTATACACACAAAACATCCGGTTGGGCGTTTCAAAGTAAATACACACATAACTATATGTGGCTACTGAATCTTGTACTCTTTGATCTGGATTTTCAATGACAAAATGTAAATAGTAATTAAGTGACTTAAGACTAAATGTAAATTTAACACCAGACGTTTTTCCTCACGAAGCCGAATCTTGATTATGATTTTGAAAAACTGAAGTAAGACTTCCGAATTACGTTTATCCATCTTGACGTATTGTTTAAGATAAACTAGAATAGAAATATTTTACCCGTGAGAAATTCTTTAGTGTCCAACTCTAGACAAATATATTTTTGTTGTTAGGCTTGCTGCTTTGAAGAATATTAACTGAATACACCTACAAAATATGAGATTTTTTGGGAGTAAAACTGTGAAACTGCAGTGACATCTAGTGGACATTTTGCTTAAATGCAAGTAAAAATTAGCCTCAACACATGTTAAGAGTATCAACGTTTATTTTATATAAATATTCACAAACAAACAAAAGTGATATGTGACAGAACAGAATTTGGGCCGCATGTGGTGCAGTGGTGAGCACCACTGTGACCACCGAATGATATCCTTTTCCTCATCTTTTCTTTCCCGATTTATCATCAAATGTCGGCTTATTGAGATGTAAAAATATTCCCGAGGTACTTTGCATTGATCATTTATGGTAAAATGAAAGCTTTGCAAAATGCTTGTAAAAAGAAAAATAAATTATACAAAGATTTCATAAAATATAGAACACAAGCAACAAAATCTAAATATAAAACCTATAAAAAAAAATAAACTGAGAAATATATTAACACGAGTAAAACAAGATTATTTCAAAAATGTTAATAGATAATATGAACAACATCAAAGAGACATGGAAAATACTAAATCATGTCATGGAGAATAAAGTTGGCATAACAAGTGTACCCAACTATCTACTAAATGAGTAAAATAAGGAAATAGATATAAAAGACATGGCCAATGAATTCAATTCTTATTTTGTTAAAATTGGCCCAAATCTTACAGAAGAAAGTTGACTCACATGACCACCTGGAAGTTCAGGAAAAGGGGAAGTAAAATGATGAATTCCATGTTTTTGGAGGGCGTTACTGAAGCATCACTGACGTGAATTAGATCCACTGGAGCTCAGCTAAATAAATAAGACGTCACCGGAGAGCAATGGGTTTGATATGACGATTATAAAACAAATTATTGATTGTATAAGTACCTCTTTATGACACATTTTCAATCCGTCTTTCGCGTCTGGGGTTTTTTCCAAATGAAAATATCAAAAGTAATCCCGCTCTTCCAAGCCAGGAGATAAAGTCGGCCAAACCAATTAGAGAGCAACATCACTGCTTTCACAGTTTAAAAAAATTATTGAAAAAAAAACTTGTTTATAGATTAGATGCATTTATAGAGAAAAGTAATTGGAGTGAGAGCCAGTTTGGGTTTTAAACCAACCGATCCGTAGCTTTAGCCTTAATGAAATTCACAGAGCATTCGATGTGGAATACCCCAGGGTTCCATTATCGAGCCTGAACTTTTGGATCGGGACATAAATGATCTATGTGAAGCATCAGAAACATTACAGTTTGTGTTCGTTGTTGATGATGCTTTTTTTTTTTTTTCTTGTCAGGAAATTCAAAGGACATGACTACAATAATAAAAAAAAATAAAGAATTGATTTGACGAAAATAAATTATCACTAAATGTGGATTAACCTAAATTTATGGCGTTTTCAATTTACATACTAAATGTTGAAAGTTTATCTTTGGTGCGACACTGGATGAAAAATTAAACTGGAAACGTTGACAACGTTCCAAAGAAATTAAGTAAAGAGATTTCTATTCGTCACAAAGTAAAATATTTTCTAAACTGTACAGCTTTACAGTTTTTATACTACATGTTAATATTGCCTTATTTCATGTACTGCTTAAAAGTACATGAAATAGAATACACAACTACTATCAAACCGTTGACAGTACAAAAAAAAAAAAAAAAGCGTTAAGAATTGTACATAAAACCATGGAAGAGAACATACCAGTGAACTATTAATAAAATCAAAAGTACTAAAACTGCAAACACTAATTATAATGTATAAAACAAGACATTTTTCTATTGCCTCAAACTGTACAAAACCTGTTTCCAATCAAATCCAATCATCTCGCCAGAGAAAACTCAACTTCACTCTCCCCTTTGCCAGAAGGAGCCAGAAAGAGATGAGCACCTCTGTGGCTGGAGTCAAACCGTGGAATGTCTTGGTCTCGGATTTAAAGAACTCCTCCACTGTGCACCAATTTAAAAGACAAATCAAAAGGACAGCAATGAAATCCTAGGAGCCACAATAACTCAGTTAAATGTATGATAATATGTCTGTGAACTGCAGCTCAGATTTTGTAAGCTATGAGCTACAATAAGTTAAATAGTTTTTTAATTCTGCTGGACATGATGACGTGATGACATGATTTGCGTCTGTGTGACTTAAGTGAATATTCAATAAATTGCACAACAGTCCATTCAATATATTTATTTTTTTCTACTATTGTCTTTTGAAGAAAGGGACACCCACTATTAGTTTTATCTTCTTTATGCTCCTTTTCAACATGTAAGCATATTGAGCTTCATGAAATGTGAGAAAAAGAAAATGACATGATTTAAATAAATAAAAAATGTATGTGCGTGTGATGAGGGCGGGATATGAATGGCCGAACCTTCCAGGTGGACGGTGATCTATAAAGGGAAAGTGTGTGCAGATGTGCGTACGCACGGTTTTATAGATCGGAGTATTTTTTGGGGCACGCCATTTTCAGCTTTTGGGCGCACAGACATTTCACGATGAGTGTGAAGTTTCCATGTTCTCCCCGTGTGTGCGCGTAGGTTTCCTCTGGAGGTCCCTGAGCAAGATCCTCGGCTCCCACCAGTTCCCCTTGAGCGTGATTCTGTAGAAATTTCCCCAAGAGGATTAAAAAAAGCACAATTCTTCTTTTTTAAATAAAAAAACAAACAAACAAACCAAAAAAAAAAAGACTGTTCAGGTCCGTGTCCATTAAACGTAGTGCCCAGCTGCAGGCTCGGGGATGTTGGTGGCGTGCATGTCCCGGGTCATGTTGGACTTCTCGTTGAGTTTGGCCTGCAGCAGCGTGTGCTCCACCACCCCGATCCTCACGTCCATCTGTACGACCTCCTGCTTCAGCTTGGTCAGACTCTGCTTGATCTTCACCACCGGAGCTGCAGGAAGGCAGAGAGACAGAGAGAGAGAGAGGCAGAGAGAGAGAAGGAAGTTGGATGGGACCTCCTTCACCGTAACATTAACTTACATTGAGGACAGAGAGCAAGTGTGTGTAGGACACCAGATTTTACCTCCGTCAGACATGCTGCTGCCCTTCTCCTCCATCTCCTGCTTCACCTTATCGAGCTCGTCACTGATCTGAAACACCATGCCATTCAATAAGGAGAGTTCCACACATCAAAATAAAGATATTACTAAAAAGCAGTGTGTTGAGGATTTGGATGAGTGGTTTTCGCCAATGATGTTGATTTAAATTATAATCTTTCAACACAGTGACAATGTGTAAATACACGCCCACCATACGATTGGTACACTGAATGAAAAAACTAGATATATTCTCAAATGTGTAACAATAATGTTTTAAAGCCAAATGCAGGTCAGACTAATTGTCAACAGCATTTGAATTTCTCTTCTAGTCATTATTTAGCGTTTTGTTGATTCACTATAAAACCATTATTATTTTTCTTATTGCAGTTTTAGAAAGCATAAACCCACAGCATGAGAGTAATTCTAGATTGTGTATATATATATATATATATATATATATATATATAGAGTTTAGTGATGAATATAACGCACGGAAAGCATTCTGACATAGAAAATAAAATAATGCAAAAATCATCCGGAAAGAATAAACTAACAAAAATACAGACTAAACTAAATGAAATCTTCAGCTTCCCGTTTCTTTGTCTTATTTTACTTTGTGCTGTGTGAATCTCCTCCCGTGTCGGTGACACTCTACATCACAGTGATATGCACCAAACGCTATTTTTTAATTACATTTCTAGCGCTCTTCAGGGATGCAGTGACATATTTTGGCCACTTGGAGGCATCTGTTGAGCTGAAATTGAGCCTGCTGACTGGTTAGAGTGTGGAGAAGTTTCCAATAATGGAAAGAGAGAAGAGACTAGATGGGAGAATGACAACAGGACAGGAGTGTATTCAGCTCCAATACAATGTCAAATACAACACAGGGATTTTGGTGTTCCACACATGTATTGGTCTTTCAACTGCAATTCCTAAAAGGACATGGAAAACATGCCAGATGCTCCGTACTATTACAATATACTGTATTATCACAATGAACTTCACAATTAGAATTTTGTGAAATAGGCGAAATACATTGGGAATAAACCATGATGTTCTTTTGGAAGGTTATTCCATTTAAACTTTTTTAACTGCCGTACCCACAGGAATGATGTTGCAAAAAAAATATTTTTTTTTTGCCAATCAAGATGCTGGAAGGTGCTTTCACTGACCTCCGCTAAGACTCTGGTTTTCTCTGCCACTCCTCCACTGGCCTGCTGGTAGCGCTCCTTCACCTGTTGGACAACATCAATCAATTGATAAAAATCTTTGGCAGATGAGGCTCGAGAGGCCTGGGTGAAATGGTTTGTGTGAGGACACGTTGGTCCGAGTGGAGAAAGCTGAAGAAAGATTTTCTTGGCCACGGCCTTCCTAAGCATTGTTATCCAGCACTTTACGGCCGATGGCGACTTCTACATGATAACATCCCGTGTCGCAAACCTCAAATGGTCTCAAACTGTTCAACACGAGAATTAATCTATTAAACTTCAGTTCTACATCCCAACAAAATAAATCCCCTTTGGGTTTTGGTGGATCAGGATGTGTGTGCCTAGAGAAGTGGGTACATACCGGATTTCTTTTATGTCCTTAGTTTCTTTTTCTTTTTTACAAATAGTGACATGTAAGAAAATTCTATTCAGTGAAAATCTGTCCATGGTATTTTCTCACTGTCCCATAATTTCATTAAAATGTATCGGTCAGCTCTAATCGCCTCATCATGATCCGTCCTCCTCTGCCTCTGATTGGCTCGTCAGCCCTCATGCTGCACTGTAAACATAGACATCAACCAATCAGATCAGTGAATGCGGTGAGTACTAGCTAATTAGCGGCAGAGTAGGGTGGGTCATGGCTTCATCATTGTAGGGGGAAAAAAAAGAGGGCGACCTGGCTCGTAGATACTGCTGAGTGGGGGGATTAGTGTGTGTGTGTGTGTGTGTGTGTGTGTGTGTGTGTGTGTGTGTGTGTGTGTGTGTGTGTGTGTGTGTGTGTAATGCTGACTGAAAAATAAGCATATATACGCCGTATCTCCTGGATTCCACCACTGGGTCCAACCTTCCACTGGGAAAGTGAACCTAATAATAAGGCTGTTTTGACCTTCAAAAACAAATTCTAAGCAACTTCTAACTGAGGATCTTCCTACTGAAAAAAAACTATTTTGACATTGTGCTTTATTCATCTATACTCGGCTCACTTTCATCTGATTTCTGTTGAAAATCGTAAATATACAAACATACAGTCGCGGTCGATAAAACTACACGTAGATGTGCACTTCTGCTCCGTCGGTATAAGAGAAACTTCTCAAGCGGTTGGCGTCGCGGATGCTGAGTCAGATATTTCAGCCGCACGGCGAGGATGAGTCGGTACCTCGCTGTGTTTGGCCTGAGCACTGCGGTACTCCTGGATCAGATGCTCCAGCTGGTTGTTGATGTACTTCTCCCTGCTGCCCACTTTCTCCAGCGTCTTCCCGATGTCCTCGTGCAGCTTGTCCAGGTAGCCCTGCAAGGCAGACGGGACAGCCGGGATTGTGCGTCACGTACGTCTACATGTACGCTCCCAGCGATCCTCGGTTCTCCAGCTTTTTTTGCGTGTGATTATTTTCTGAATGAGCCCGTTTTTTCCTCTCTGGGGGTGGCGTCTGAGTGAAGCGGAGCAAGAGCGTAACACCGCCACCTCCGGGGTACTTAAATCGTGTCACTCTGGAAATGCAAATTAAGTTAAAACGGGGGGGGGGGGGGGGGGGGGGGGGGGGGGGGGGGGTAATTGCAGTTTGTGAAGTCAAACAAGACGCCTCATTACGACTGCGGCGTCGCTTTGTCTAAATCAGGTTTGCAAGACAAACCCTCTCCCTTTGTGACGGGAGGGAGGATTATTTGTGTTTATTGTTTACTCTCCACTGTCAGGCCTTCTTCTGCTCAGGCGTTCAATCAGGAGGATTCAGCTCATTTAGACGCCGTTCGGCGCTATGAAAGTACTCACACCTGTCAGAGTACTGACAGCTTGTGCTTCTCTCTGGGATACATTCCTGTCAGGAGGAATCCTTCCAATGGAAGCCCTCTCTTTGAACTTGGAGGTACTTCTTCTCCTCCGCTTTGGATATGTATCCAGGTCGAGTCGTATTTCTCGTGCTTTGCCGGGTTTCGTTTTCACTCCCAATTGAAGGCGCCAGAAAAAGACCTCACGATGTCTCCGGTTTACGTCAAATCAACCGCTTCAGTCTTTTGAATGTTACGTCATGGAATATGAGAAATCTGAATAAAACATCTTCAACGCTGAGGCTGAGAGACGCTGGAGAGGAGGAGAAACAACTCAAATCTGCTGCAGTGCGTCTTAAATGGGTTTTACAGGCGTCTGCTGGAAACATCAACTCCTGCTGGAATCACTTGCGGGAGTGAAAAGATTGTGACGCTCTTACAGCGGGAATTTTTACTTCAAACTACAATCACTTTAATCCCTTTTACCACTTGCAGCATATATTTGTTTCCATCCTGGATTCAACTCTGTGGCGTTTGGAAATCCTTCAGCGGGACATGAACTGGCACACACCTTTGTAACAGTTAGCGGGATGTAAGACGCTGACGATGTGCGAGCTGCTCCTTTCAAGTACTGTTTTTCTGTAGCTGCTCTTTAAAAGTGCCGAATTTATTTTAAACTGGATCGAATACTGTAGCGTCACCCAGCACAGACGCAAAAAGGGAAGTAAATACAGGTTGGAGAGACCAATTGGACCAATTTCACACTAAAAACCAAAAGAGGATTTAGTGAACCAGTGCAGTTCCGACAAACTGTTTTCAATTTGCCGATATATCAGATAAATCACTTTTTAGGAATTAAATGTTTCTGTAATTGCTTTTTTTGATTCGTATCTCTTGTAGTTATCAGTCATCCTGTCATGGTAAATGTGTACAAATGAGCCTGCAGCTCCACAGAATCTCAATGCATTTCCTCCACACAAAGCCACTTGCTGCCGTTCCGTTTCGCTCTTACTGGTGATTTAACAAGGTGCCTTTAAAAGAAAAAAAGGTGAGGAAACGGTTCGAGTAAAGCCGTGAAAAAAATAAAAACCCAGCAGTCAGTGAACAAACCTTGGCCTCTTTGAGCGAAGACTTGATCCCGTCTCTGTGCTGATGCATCTGGTCCACGTGTATCCTCCAGTCCTGCAGGACAACAGGCGGCCCCAGGTGAGACGGCAGCAAACAAACAGCAGAGAGGCGTGGGGAAAGCGGAAGCTCGTCCTCGGACCCGAAACAGTGGTTTATACATAAACTAAAAGCCCCGCCAGGCTCATTCGCCCCGTGTTTTCTCTTCTATCGTCTCCTGGAAACGCATTTGTCCACGGTTTCTACCATCAAAGCAAAAAAAAAAAAAAAGTAAGGGCAACAGAGATGAGCATATTTTCATACACAAACGATACACTGCCACGTTCAGCTCGGATCAAATCGCATCGAAACCGTCAAGAACCACAACTCCAGCGCGTCGCCACTTCTCCAGCATGGCTACCAACAGGCAGAAACGCCCTGGGGGATTTGCTCCTTTCAGATCGCACTTTCCATTGATTGATTGATTCAGTTGGATGCGCTTCCTGTCTGTGCTTACAAACTCAACGCTGCAGTCGTGCGATGGATCGTTGTTTGAAAGCGGTTTTTGCTATTTGCCTCACAGAAAAGGGATCTCTGGTTTTAATCAGAAACGACCGTAAATCTGACATCGGGTCAGTTTTTTTTCCCGTCGAGTGATGTTGAGTGTGTGATTGTTATTGATCGAGGGCCGAGTCGGCGTGAGAAGCCGGGGCGAGGGTCACAGCGTGTTGGCTCGCTGTCGCGCGGCTGGGCGTCGGAATTGGAATCACTGTCCCCCCCTCCCCACAATTCTTTGCTGCAAATTGAATTCCAACTGCAAATGAATGAAAAATACTGAGAAGATATAAAAATGTTTTTAAATTTGAGTTGCATTCAAGTAATTACCTCATGACTGTATAACCCCCGGCTGACACTGTGGCTGCACATACTATGATAGTATTTTTGTAAAGTATGACCCAGATTTAATCAAGCCCGCCTCGATTTCAAGTCTTTGTCAATCAAAATGTCAATTAATGTTCCAGAACATCTCCTAAGGTTCTTTGTATTATATTCAAATTAATTGAGACTCAATAATAATGCACATTCCAAATGATTTAACGAATTAGTATTGATGTGAATGAAGTTGGAGCATCTCAGAAATGTGACGCACAGAACAATCTTATTTGAAATATAATGACTCACGGTGCAAATATAAACATCGACTCTTTTTCCCACCTCGTGAACAATCGATGAGTTCAGATCGGTGGAGGTGAAGAAACTAAAGCATCGGTTCCCTTTGGCTTTCAAATCAAGTGACTCGGAGTTCTTGTTGGCTGCCGTTTGTGTGCTTCTAAACAGAGACGGTGAGATTTGATCAAAGTAAATGCTTCTGACTGACGCGCAGTGAAACAACAGAAATGAACCAATCGTGAATCACGGCGAGGTCAACCAAGATAAGCAGAGGAGATGCAAGTGTACCTTTGTGCTTTATGTCTTTGTACTTGTTGCACACTATAAAGTCAACCCAGACTGCCTGACATTGGAGAGTCCTCGGTCTTTATTTATGATCTCCTTTGGCATTAGGTCGAAGCCTCGCTCCTTTGTCAACAATATTACCGCGCTGCAGTGTCTCTCATGGCCGATGCGACTCGCTAACAGATTTACTACTCCCCGTGGATCAGCAGAAGCTTCCGGTTCAGTACCACTTTTGCTGAATATTGAACAACCCGCTTGCTTCTTGGCGTTGACCCTGATTCGCAGCCGTTGAATCCCACACAAAAGGACTTAACGGGTCGAAGGGTTGGCGTACCTTGTTATCCGTCCTGATGGTGACTTTGAGCTGTGGCAGGACCCTCTCCACCTCCAGGTTCCACTCCTCCGCATCCACCGTCGACTCCAGGATCTCGTCGGGTTTGGAGGACGGCTCCACTTCCTGTCAAAGCGCGACGGGTGACAGGACGCACTTCGTCAGCGCGAATGCAACACTTCCAAACTGAGCTGAAAAGCTTCCGGCGAAACTCACGGTGTGAGTGGTTCGTAACTGCAGCGCTTTCAGGTCCATCACGTTCTCTTCCTCGTCATCAGCCTCTTCCTGAGCGCACACGGAAACACACGGAATGGAATAAACACGGTAAAAATATGGGAAAGAGATGAAGTGATTTTGGGACACCGACAATCATTTCCTCCTCCACTTTGCTGAGCGTGAGCTCTGCGTTGTCCTCCATGACAAACTCTTCCTCTGCGTCTTCTGTTGGGTATTTGGGCCTAAAAAAAAAAAAAGAAAAAAAAGAAGTTAAGGTGAGAAATTTCACTCTCAAAGATTAAACTCAAGACATCAGAGACTCGGATTAAAAAAGTGAACTTTACACATACGAGGAAATATAAAAAGAAGCTGATGCAAACATCGAGCCAACAATAAAAATACGAGAGGATGAAGACGGCGAAGAGGGTAAGAACGCAGGCGGTACCTCCTGAAAGTGAATCCCGTCTTCCTCAGTGCCTCATCAGCCAGTCGGTCCAGCACAAAGCACACGTATTCACCAGAGCCGGACTTCAGTTTGGAGGGTGGAAAGTCCACCTTCACACCCTGTTAGACGCAGACACGAGCTTCTTATCATCTCAAAATCACTCTATATCTCGGAGCAGCCGCGGCTGGTAATGAGGAGTCGGAGCCAAATTAACACTGGAGGGCTGGAGATATTTTATTAACGGGTCAAACTGGCGGTTATCTCTTTTATTCAACGTTTGACTGTCTGTGAGCTTCATCTGGAATAAGAAAGTGTGTCAGCACAGGACACTTCAACACTCTTCCCATGGGAAAAAAGAACTAGTAACTATTCTTTAAGTCTGAATTAATACATTTAATAGAAAGACTGATTAAAAGCGGCGGAAAGAAAATCAACACTCTTGCTTTACAGCAAGAATATCCCCAATTTGAGTTTATGTTTGTGGGCCTTTCTTTGAGCAGTTCATATGTTTTTACTATGTGTGTGTTTTTTTTTAAGACCATGCCTATTTGGCTGCTACCTTTTAAAGCTATTGCAATGCTGACTCAATACAATGTTCACTGTTAGACTGAGCCAGTTTCCGCGCCGGTGGCCCTTCCTGCTGCAACTGGGATTTAAATCCCGACTAATACCAGAGACATAAAACCTTAGAAGTGCCTTTATCGGTACACACAGGAAATTTCATCGTATAATTTAGTGCAGTGATTCGCAAACTGCGGTGGTGGGTAAGCTCTCTTCAGTGAAAAATATGATAAATCATACAAATAGTACAAAGAGAGATACATAAAAAAATAAAATAAAATGAAATCCATATTTAAAATAACCGCTTTATTTTTGTCTTAATGTTTCCCGACCTTGATGAGAATCTTTTTTTGAAGATACTGAGCGGCAATACATCTGTCAGCCCTGCTGTGTGTATGTGTGAATGAATGATAAACAGCTATTAACCTTAATGTTATCCCTTGCTGTATGTGTGAGAGATAAACGGGGTGATAGACTTTGCTAAGTGCCTCTTGTAATGCTACTGCTTCATTGTACAGTGCGGCTGCAGGCTGACAAAGATTCCGAATAAACAACTCTCATATGATGAGTATAAATGTGTGAAGTGTCCACAGCGAGCCTCAGATGGTTCGTGCTGGAAAGTTTGACAAGTTCTGATTCAGTCGAAATTGTAACGTCAACTGTTCACGATTCAGTCCAACTTTTGTTTGTTGGTTTTTTGCATTAAAAAATATTTCCAAGAGTATCGCATAAAAAAGAAGAGCATCATATGAACATTTTCTTTGCCAATTCTCATATTTCTTAGTAACCATCCTATTTTCATGATTAGTTTGTATCAATCTTTGAATTAAATCATGGATTCAGGCGGTTTTTATTTTGCCTTTGTGTGTCAAGATTGAACCCCTCCCATTTAACTTTGAAAAAACATCCATCTTCCATTGATCTTACCTATAAATATGACATGATTAATAGTAACAAACCTCAGGAGGAGTCGGTTGCCCTACAAGCATGCACGGGCGCAACAAAAAGCATTGTAAACTATGGCTGCCAAACAAATGAATGTGTTCACGGTTAGGATGCTGGTGTCAGCGATGTTTATAGTTAAAACAACTATCAAAGACAGCAGCATAATTTGTTGACAAACTGATTCCTGCAGCTCTACTACAAACATCAGTATCAATCAGAATAATTAACATACATCGAATTCACTTTAAAAAATAACCCTGCAACTGCACCGCACGGCACAGTGAGGTTAAGTGTCTGAATGAAGTCAGAAGGAACAGGTTGTGCTTCGAACTACCATAACATACATCAATGGATTTATACTACGTTGACTTCATTTTTTTTTGTCAAGATTTCCAGACACTCCTGAGTCAATGCACTCAAGGTCTGTGACTGATAGTGTCATGTCACACTCACAAAAGATCTGAGCTCTGCCAGGATGTTGGACACGGTGGCGTTCGGCTCGTCATACTCCTGAGGCTCGGTGAACGGCTTCCCGGCCAAAGTGATGAGCCACGCTGCGAGGATGGTGAACATGTAGAACTGCTCGCCCGAGTTGGACGGGAGGTACGGGCTGGAGACGAAGTAATGTCTGAAAACAAAACCAGATCACAGAAAGGACAGCGGGAGAATGATTGCTCATGAAGAACCCGTTGAATCAGTCAGTCATTTAAATTCTGTATTAGCAGGGGGGGAAAAAAATGTTAACGTTTACTTAAACTGCTCTGCACTGAGCAGATGAATGAGATAAACTGAGTAACGATACGGAGTCATACATCTGCTAATCGATCACATGCGTATTGGGACTCCCTCAATCAGAGCTGCAACAACAATTTTCCCCATGTTTACTCAATCAGTTATTTGATCTTTAAGAGAGGGAAAATGCATTTTTGCTGCTCTCTTCTGCAATCATCACGATAGATCATGTGATCAGCATGTTTCATATGGTGCAGGTTTGACATTGTACGTTGTTCCTGATGAAGCCTGGACAGTTCTTAGGGATTAAGGGCCAGGCGCAGGGACCCACACCGGTGATCCATCAGTGGTGCTATTTGCTGTTTTTAAACATCTGCCTTTTACAACTGTACAGTAGCGGTGGGTGGACCAATCCAAATGTCACTAATACTGATGCTATTGATATTGATTGATCAAAGTGTAATGATACTTTAGTTTCTTTCCTTTATGCTCTGTGTGTTATCTGCCCCCGTCACATTTTGTAATTGTTCCTACATTTCTGAGCAAAAACGTATCACAACTATAAAGTATTTTCATGTCATCTGTGGTCTTTACCCAATTTCTGTCCTGATTTTTAAAGGCCATGAAAATGTTTAAGTACATCAATGCATCGGTATTGGTGGAATCTTGCAGTATCGCACATCACTACTGCTGTTTTATTTGTTGTTGAGGTTTTTTTTGTTGATGTGTTTGACAAATAAATATGACTTAATTTGACATTGGTATTTTGCATAATAGTTCAGCATTGTGTTGCAGCAGTTAAATATTGACCAGATTCTAGGAAAAGTAATGGGTTAATTGATCGATCCATCTATGACTATGGGTGAAGACAGATACATCCTGGGGAAAAAACTCAGAACTGCAGACAATAACACACAGTCCCATTCACCCCTACAGGCAATTTTAAAGCCACAGATTAACCTCCTCACATGTTATGGGACATGCAAATTGTTGATACATGTAGTTGAGGAGAGCAAAAGTATATTTCTTCAATATCCAGCCAATAAACACTGAAAGCAGGAAATGTCCCCAGTATTGTGCATGTGAGATGGAGTTGTTTAAATCTGAGCCATATTAAACACACCGACACTAATCAACAGCATAAGAAGGTAGGTAAAAGATCACTACCAGTCATTTTGAGTATGCCTAAACATCGTCAGCCTTGGGTACAGCTCGTTTCTCACCTGGACAGATTCTTCATGTTGTGTTTAGCGAGAACTTCCTCCTCATAATGAAGAAGCATCAACTTCTCCAGCAGACCTTCCATCACCACAAAGACCTGGTAGGCAGCTCCAGGACCGCGGTCGTCGTCCTCTCCTCTTCTCCCCTCGTCTGCCATTGAGTTTAATCACACCGTGGGAAAACAAAATGCAAAAAAAATGAAGATAAAATGGGTTATTGGCTCCACTTGTCCGATTTGTTTGGCGAGCTCCGCGTTGTCTGGCAACCGAGAGCTACCCAGCTAGCTCGGTGGCGAACGTTTCCTATTCCAATTTCCTATTTCCGTCATATTTCCTATTCCAGGTGTACTGTTATGCGAAACAGTTATTTTCTCAAGATATGTAAAGCTCAGACTCTAGATTGAAGAAAAAAAAAACTTAATTCCTATAAAAAGAGCTGCATAACTCGAGAGAAAACAATCTGCGAACCATGAGAGCCGCCATTTCTCTCTCGACACCGGAAGTAACGTCATTTTTATAAAGGACGTCTTAGTTTTTTTTAATAACTTTTTTTTAATGAATTTATATGAAACATTACAAACAAACAAATGAAAATCGCAAACACACAGTCATTAATATACAAAGTAAGTCTTCTTTGTTTGCCTCATATCTTGACAGGATTTCACGTAATCTCCATTGCGTCGTCTCATTATTCAGCGCGAAGTGGCCATCACATTTAAAAAATATATTTTATAATCAGTCAGTTGACGCACTTTTAGCGACTTTGTATTGTGTATAAAACGGAACCTTTATCGTGTCCCGCAACTCTGCACATGAAGTTACATCACTCAAGCAAAAATAACAACAACACAGCAAGGGTATCTTACAAAACTGCACATACATATATATATTGTAGCGATCAGGGAGCTGATCGCTGTGTATGCAGCAATGCATCTTGGGTGTTTGGGGAATATGGGCTTTAAACTTCAATTAATGTTGTTCTAATTAGTTTTGGCTGTAGTGTTGGTGTTTGTGTTGTCATGCTTTTACTGTTTTATCAGTTGACCCAATTTAATTTATTGTTATTTTAGCACCAAGTACGAGAGTTGTACTGTGTTTGATGTGCTCTGGTCCGTTTTCTTCAAATGTGTTCGTTCTGATTTTTCCACAATAAAAGCGCCTGTCTGTACAGCGTGCGGAAGGAAGCCCGAATCGTCCTTCTTCTTCTCGGCTCGCCACATTGGTGTCAGAAGTGGGATCTTCCGTCAGAAGAATGGAGATGGAGGTCCACGAACTCGAGCGAGCTGTCGAAGAATGCATGGCTTCCCTACGGGAGATGATGAAACAGACGAAAGAGCCCAGCGGAGAGGGGAGCGAAGCGTCGAGACCTCGACGTCCCCTGGAGGCCGGTGATCGGCAAGACGGCCTCAGCTCGCCACAACCTCATCGCCCCCTGGAGGCCGGGAGGGGTACTACAGCAGACGGCTCCAGTGCACCGCGGCTTCATTGCCCCCTGGAGGCCGGGAGGGGTACTGCAGCAGACGGCTCCAGTGCACCGCGGCTTCATCGCCCCCTGGAGGCCGGGAGAGGTACTGCAGCAGATGGCTCCAGTGCACCGCGGCTTCATCGCCCCCTGGAGGCCGGGAGAGGTACTGCAGCAGATGGCTCCAGTGCACCGTGGCTTCATCGCCCCCTGGAGGCCGGGAGAGGTACTGCAGCAGACGGCTCCAGTGCACCGCGGCTTCATCGCCCCCTGGATGCCGAGAGGATTACTACAGCAGATGCCGTTGGAGCTGTCGGCCACAGTTCATCAGAGAGCGTTCCTGCTGCTGCCTCAGATAACTCTTTGCCACTGATGGTTTTGTCAAACCCACAACCAATGATGATGCCCAGATTGCCAGTCAAACTGCCTAAATACAATGGCGCAACGCCATTAACACCATACCTAGCCCAAGTCCAACTAGCAGCACAGCACAGCGGCTGGAGTGATGAGGTTACTGCCACACATCTGGCCCTTGCATTAGAGGGGAAGGCGGTGCAAGTGCTTCTTGACCTTGCTCCAGCAGAACAGCGAGACCTTTCCAGCCTGACTACAGCACTGCAGAGGCGGTTTGGACTACGGCGATTCACCGACCACAGTAGGGAGCAGTTAGCTGATCGGCGTCGGAAGGAGGGGGAGAACTTGGGTACCTTTGCAGCAGATGTACAGTTATATGCCCAGCAAGGCTACCCACATTTTGACGCTGCTGCCCAAGAAGAGCTCGCCCTTCACGCCTTCCTACGGGGCCTCGCGCCTGAGAGGCTGCGGCAACATGTCCGCCTAGCCTTGCCTCAATCCCTCTCCGAGGCGCTGTATGAAGCTGAACGGGCTGAAGTAGTGCTCTCTTCTCAGCCAATGCGGCAAATGGCCCCTGCTCCACGACCACTTGTCAGGATGGCTGACTACGGTGAGGAAGAGGAGGCTGAAGAGACCCGCCAAGCCACGCCACGCCAAGTGCTGTCATCCCAGGAGAGGCCGGCGCGCTTCAGCAAACCATCCCGTTCACCTGGCCGCTGCTACCGGTGTGATGAGCCTGGTCACATGGCACGCAACTGCCCAGCTCCTGCCCCGATTATCAAGACAGAGGGAAACGACAGAGGAGTGGCTCAATGAGGGGACCGCCACTCCAACCTCCACTCCCCCTCCAAGGCAGATGCACGTTGGTGGGCCGTTGCGGCCACTCTAAAGGACTCTATCTGAATTGCCAACTTGATAGTCATCACTGCCGTGCTCTGGTAGACACAGGATCCACAATCTCCTTAGTACGACCGGGTACTCTCCCTGACACCACAGGCACCCCTTCCTTGGCGTGGGCTCCAAAAGATACGCAACTGATGACAGTGACTGGGGAAAAGGTTGGAATGGAGGGGAAGAGGCTGCTGACAGTCCGAGCGGGAGACCAGGAGGTGGTGCACGAATTCTGGCTTGCCAATATCCAGGACCCATGTATCATCGGGCTAGACCTGCTGAGCCGTTGGGGAGCTCAAATTGATGTGGTGAGTAAGACTGTCACCCTCCGTGATGAGATAGTAAGGCTCCAGTCTGGTCGGGAAGGAAAGAACCAGGGGAGAGAGCACCGTCGAGCAGCCGCAGCGGAGCAGGTGCCAACACCCAACACTAGCAACACACCACCACAATCTGTTGGAGCACCACCCATAGGGCTAACAGTCATTCCATCTGCTGAGACAGCTGAAGCTATACATCAACTCTGGCAGCGCAGCAGTAGCAGCGGTCTCGACTCTCAGCAGTGCCACAAGTTGAAATGCCTCCTCGATGACTACAGGGACATTTTTGCTGCCAGAGATGAGGACTGTAAGCAGACTTCCCTAGTCCAGCACACCATTGACACTGGGAATGCCCAACCAATTCGTCTACGCCCCCATCGGCTGGCCCTCTCCAAGCGGCAGGCGGCAGAGGAAAAGATCCACGAGATGCTCGCAGCTGGGGTGATTGAGCCCTCAGACAGCCCATGGGCCGCCCCAGTCGTTTTGGTGAAGAAGAAAAATGCCACCTGGCGGTTTTGTGTGGATTACCGTCGCCTCAATGCAGTCACCAGGAAAGACTCTTACCCTCTCCCACGCATCGATGACGCCCTAGACCACATTGCTGGGTCCAGCTGGTTCAGCTCCCTTGACCTCCGCAGTGGCTACTGGCAGGTGGAGCTGGCCCCCGAGGCAAGACCAAAGACCGCTTTTACCCTTGGCCAGGGACTGTGGCAGTTCCGGGTCATGCCATTCGGACTCTGCAATGCCCCAGCTACGTTCGAGCGACTGATGGAGAGGGTGCTGGCCAACGTTCCCCGGAGCCACTGCGTGGTGTATCTTGACGACCTGTTGGTGCACGCCAATAACTTTGACAGGGCTCTGTCCAATCTGAGTGAGGTTTTTGCAGCCATCCGCCGAGCAGGGCTGCGGCTGAACCCTGCCAAGTGTCGCCTACTGTCCAGGGAGACGGAGTTCCTGGGCCATGTCGTCAGTGCTCAGGGTGTTGCTACTAACCCGGCAAAGGTGGCTGCAGTTCGAGATTGGCCAACCCCTGCAAACGTCAGTGAACTGCGGAGCTTCCTGGGACTGGCTTCCTACTACCGGCGCTTCGTCCGTGGCTTCGCCACCACCGCCAGTCCACTGCATCGCCTCACTGACAAGGGTAAACCATTCAACTGGGACGACAACTGTGCGGCGGCCTATGCTCAGCTCAAGACAGCCCTCACTGAAGCCCCTGTCCTGGCGTACCCCAATCCGCAACAGCCCTTCATCGTGGACACCGATGCCAGCAACGTGGGCGTTGGTGCCGTCCTCTCACAGCAAGGAAAAGATGGGGAACATGTGGTGGCCTACTTCAGTCGAGGTTTAAGCAGAGCAGAGAGGAACTACTGCGTCACCCGCCGTGAGCTGTTGGCGGTTATCCTGGCCCTCCGGCAGTTCCGGCCATACCTGCATGGGAGTCGCTTCCTCCTCCGCACCGACCACGCCTCACTGACCTGGCTCCTGAACTTCAAGAACCCTGAAGGCCAGGTGGCTCGCTGGTTGGAGGCTCTTCAAGGGTACGACTTTGAGATCCAGCATCGGGCAGGGCGGCTTCATTGCAATGCCGATGCCCTCTCACGTCGTCCGTGTGAGGCAGAGGAGTGTCGCTACTGCTGGCGACAAGAAGAGCGGAGTCAGGAGACAGAGCAGGTGGCGGCCGCCTGCCCGACTTACGACACTGAGGGATGGCTCCCCCTCACCACTGAGCAACTGAAGCAGCAGCAAGAGGCTGACATAACCCTGTCAGTGGTGAGAGGCTGGATGGACGCGGGGCAGCGCCCTAAGTGGGCTGAGGTGTCGGCCCTGGGACCTGAGGTCAAGGCCTTTCATTCCCAGTGGGGCAATCTGGAGGCCCGTGATGGGGTGATGTACCGTAGGTGGCTGGCGCCCGGACGAGGGAGTGACCTCTTGCAGCTGCTGGTGCCCCATGCTCTGCGTCCCCAAGTCCTACAGGTTGTCCATGGCTCAGCAGGGGCGGGGCACTACGGGGTTGCGAAGACCCTTCGTCGCCTGCGGGGACGCTTCTACTGGCCTGGCTGTCGGCAAGATGTGGAGTTGCATGTGCACTGCTGCGACAGCTGCACCGCCCAGAAGGGTCCAACTCAGCGCTCCCACGCTCCTCTGCAGCAGTATCTGGTGGGGGCCCCGATGGAGAGGATAGGGGTGGACATCCTCGGGCCCTTCCCGATCACAGACTCTGGCAACCGCTATGTGCTGGTGGCTATGGACTACTTCACAAAGTGGCCAGAGGCCTATGCAGTCCCAGATCAGACCGCCGCTACCACAGCAGAGAGGTTGGTGGAGGAGATGTTCGCCCGTTTCGGGGTTCCTGAGGAGCTCCATAGCGACCAAGGGCGGAACTTTGAATCCCAGGTCTTTGGTGAGATCTGCCGCCGGTTGGGGGTGAGTAAGACGAGGACAACCCCCCTTCATCCTCAGAGTGATGGTTTGGTGGAGCGATTCAATCGCACTCTGGCTACCCAGCTTGCCATCCTCACCAGCCAGCATCAGAGGGACTGGGACCGCCACCTTCCACTGGTTCTGTGGTCCTACCGATCGGCTGTGCAGGAGTCCAGCCAATGCACACCTGCAGCTCTCATGTTTGGGAGAGAGCTCCGGACACCGGTGGAGTTGGTGTTTGGTGCTCCGCCAGAACCGGAGATTGCCGGAGGAAAGGAGATGGATTACCTCCGCAGACTGAAAGAGCGACTGCAGGTTGTGCATGACTACACCCGTCAGGCCCAAGCTAATTCCAACGTTCGGCAGAAGAGGGCATACGACACCCGGTGCAGAGGACAAGCTTTTGGGCCAGGGGACCTGGTGTGGATATACTGCCCTGTCCGCAAAAAGGGGATCTCCCCCAAGCTTTGCAGCCACTGGCAGGGGCCTGGCGAGGTGGTGGGCCGTCTGTCTGAAGTGGTGTATCGGGTGCGGATGCCTGGTAAACGCCGCATTGTGGTGCTGCACCAGGACAGACTTTCACCATATCGCCCCCTTGCTCCACCAGCAGTTGTCGGAGGGGGTGATGGCAACCCCCCAGGCTCCAACCAGACTGACACTCCGCCAGGTCCGGCTGCTGGCTGCTCTGGACGGCCTGATCGCCAGCGGAGGCGGCCTGGACGCTTGAGAGACTTTGTCCTGGGTGATGGGGTCGCCGAGGACGACTGACCCCTCAGGTGGGGGCTGTGTAGCGATCAGGGAGCTGATCGCTGTGTATGCAGCAATGCATCTTGGGTGTTTGGGGAATATGGGCTTTAAACTTCAATTAATGTTGTTCTAATTAGTTTTGGCTGTAGTGTTGGTGTTTGTGTTGTCATGCTTTTACTGTTTTATCAGTTGACCCAATTTAATTTATTGTTATTTTAGCACCAAGTACGAGAGTTGTACTGTGTTTGATGTGCTCTGGTCCGTTTTCTTCAAATGGTTCGTTCTGATTTTTCACAATAAAAGCGCCTGTCTGTACAGCGTGCGGAAGGAAGCCTGAATCGTCCTTCTTCTTCTCGGCTCGCCACAATATTTAATATCTTTAATCGATCCATGACAGGATATTTCTGTGAGTTGTCTAATAAAAGTTTTTGCCAAAAATGACATTCAAACATATGTGTATTAGAAATGAAATGTTGAGCAAATGCCACCAATGTTACGGTTTTAATGTAGCTATTTGATACAGAACCCAGAAACATCTACAAGAAATCATTCATCCCCTCTGTTATAACTGCTTTAAACAGCACAAGATAGGCTGCACTGTTTATATCTGTTGTATGTGAATGTGTTTGTAAGTGTGTTTTTTTAATTGTGATAAGCCATGTCAAAGACTAAAGAACAGACAATAATGCTTCTATCTATCTTTTAAATGCAATTAAGCTTAATAAAGAATTGTTAGCTAAAATTTGACCAAATCTAGTGCTGCTGGAATGAAACTACATTAGAATTAGTTATGGCAGTACAGCGGATGAACCACACTTGTGCAGTCTAAACTGAGAGAGGTGGAATTTTGATAACACACACATGCCCTGGTCCACAGTGGGAAGAGTTAAAGTATTCAGTAATTCAGCTTTAATATATCTACTTCCTCTGTTCTATTCGATTGTAGCCAGAAGCTAATATAAATGAAAATTTGTAACAGGCAGGAATTGCTCATGTATCATTCTCGTATGTTTTCCTATTTTATACATTAAACATAGTCAAACATCACCTAGTGACCTCTTCTGATGCACGATACACACCATCTCCCTGCCTCTATCTGAATGAATAATTCATTCCACCTCCCCCCCGTGGTGCATCAGGCAGCGTAGTGAAGGAGAGTGTGTTTGTTTCATCTGCATGCTGCTCCCAGCCTGTCTGTGAGCACACAGGTGGAGCTCCCCAGTGGCTGCGATTGACTGACAGGCCTGCTGACTGCGTGCTGCATCGCTGATGATGCTCTGCAAGCCGCAACTCGGCTTCACACCATCGACTCGCCACCGAAACTGAGGAATGGAGTCATACAGAGATAGAACAACATGGAGGTGTGTGGATGGATGGATGGATGGATAGATGGATGGATGGATGTACACGTACGAAGAGTATCCTAACGTAATGAGTTGTATGCCATTACAGTCCGTGTCAGACAGCTTCAAAGCAATGAGCTACCACTCTAACATATTTACTACTTTAGAGTGTTAACGTGTGATCCCAGCGTCGCAGGTTCAGGTTCAGCCTTAGGTCTTTTCCTCAGTGGTATAATTGAACTTTGAGCAGGTGAGAAGGTAACCTCTCTCGTGCTAGGCAACCTAAAACGTGAGCATAAGTTCAGAAAACAGAATAAAATAGTTCATATATTTTCTGGTAAGTTATAGAAAAACATGAAGACTTACTTTGCAAAAAGTTGTTGATAAACATACTCTTTAAATGGCTTGCTTATACAACATCTCTATATAAGTTTACGTAGTTGATATGGTTTCGGTAGTTTGAAATAAGAGGTAAGTTATTAAACCATTAGCTGTACTTGAAAATAACTGGTATTTATTGCTTCTCAGTGACTATTGAGTACATATTTAAAATGACTTTTCTTTTTTTTTCTTTTTTTTTACATAATACAATACTTTTTTCCATGTCACCTGCGAAACGCAGATAAATTCATGAAGTGGCGGGGCTGAATTTCATCAGCACTAATAGGCAGATAATTTATACAGGAGAGTCAGCGAGTTATACAACCGAACTGTCGAAGGCAGCAACACACTTGTGCTGCTCTGAATCTGCAGCTCGTGACATTATCATATATCATAGTAGAAAGAAGAGAGCCTCCTTCATTAGTGTGCTGATCCAAAGCAATGCACACTATTACTATTCCATATAGTATTTCTTCTGCTCGCCTTTTGAAAGAACCCAACTGAACGGCAGTGTGGCGTCACCCTGCAGGAGTTGTGCAGAGATATGCACCTCGAAATCAGAGTCATTTCAAAGGAGCCAAAGTGCTTGAAAATATTTAAAGGTTCACAGGATGGTCAGTTGTGATCAAGTTTATACCTTCGAATTGATTTCGTTTATTTTTTTTGTTTTTTTTCTATGCGTTTTTATACTGTGCGGTCCAATTTACTCACTGTAATAAAGTGCATAGAAATGTCTCTGGGTGTTTTCATAAGTCACTGTGGCAGTTTTATGGATGAAAGTAGAGTCAAACAGAAAAAGCTGCACCTGCAAAAATATACACCACAGAAACAAAATCGCTGATGGCCTAATAACTTTTGTTCTTTTTTTATCAAATAATCAAAGTTAAATGGATAAACTTGTTATAAGTTATCAGACTTGACCCCCCTAGCTTTATAAATGCCATAAAGGTGCAGACATTCCTTAGCTAAACAGCGGCCAGCAGCAGGATCAACAGTTTGATTATGAGCAAATAAAAAGGACTATCATAGACCACGATGCATCGAAATGTCAGAAAGAGGCGATATGCAATCTACAAGAAAGACTGCTCCTCAGCTGCAATGAGGATACAGTCCAGTCTGAATGTAACCTGGCATTAAAAGACTGAATGCACTCTTCAGAAATACACTCACTAAAGGTCAAAAGGAGGCTTTGGAAGTAATTCATTGACTGTTTAACCCCTAAGGTTACCACAATATGTTTGCTCACTTTAAGCTTCACATTAACTCCAGAGAGTCGTACTTTGTTGGACTATCAAGCCACAGTCAGCCGTGTGTGTGCGCCAGATAATACTGGTTATTGTGGTTGGTTGAGCGATGTTTCATGCTGTAGTAAAATAAGTGCAATTCATTGCTTTCATAAGGCAGACCACAGCTCAAACACTCCAAGCGGCACCTGACAACCAACTCATTTCTATTAAATTTACATTTGTTACTTGATCGTTAAAACTGAGGCAAACACACATCTGGGGAAACTACACTCCATTACGCTCAAAAACAGTGAGCAGTGCTGCGTCTAAACTGCCGTCAAAGTGCCAAAGCAGCAGCACTTTTCTTCAGTGAAGCAGCATGTTTGAAGAAAATCAATTAAAATCCCAATCACTGTCCATAATGCTTTATTTATTTATTTATTTATTTATTTATTTATTTATCTATCCAACAACATGTGAAAAGAGAGCTATTAATTAATTGTATCATGATTTCTCATGTCCCAGGGGTCAGTTTCTGCCATAGTGGCGTATGATGGCTCGATGGTCGCTGGACCCACGTAGGCTTTCCACATAACTTGTTCAGTATATTATATTTTATCTTTATTCAATAATATTTAAGAGTCTTATTTACGAGTGATTGCTGTGGTGTTGTAGTCACTGCAAACTTCAACTTTCATGAAAGTATCTAAAGGTTGGGCCAAGTGTCTTCTTTCATGGAAATAGAAATATGGTCACCCCCAGGTAAATGAGTGTAATATATAGTGAAACTATGACTATAAGTATAAGTTTAAATTTTCAGTGACATTTGATAGTGACTCTTGCCATGAACATTTTAAAAAATCCCTTTACTGATCAAAACGTCTGATGATTGATTACCATAAATCGATGATAATATGGGAAATCAAGCAAGCAAATAACTGTCAGTCCTCACAAGAATAGAGCTCACAATACACAGCTGATTATCAATCTCCAACCCAGACGCCCACAAATGAGAGTCAGACTTGAGCGAACCTTTACACAACCTGCAGAGAAAGTAAACTGTTCTTCACCTCTGCTCTGGTGTGATTACAGAACTGGTGCAAGCCAGACAGCGCTGCCAGAGCTGGGTGGAGGAGTAATTGGACTGAGAAGCAGAGGTGGTTCCACGTCTTAACCTGAGTGAGGCGGTAATGAGCGCCGGCTGCTGGGAGGCTTCCCCTCAGGGCCAGCAGGACGCTTTATCAGCGTGCCGGGTGTCACTCACAAAGCCTATTTGTGGGTTTTTTTGGTTTTTTTTGTATGAAAATAACTGCTATCTATGAGTCGTTATTCCTCTGGATGTTTTCTAAAAGGGGTGATAGGTGACGTTTTTGCTGTTGTGCAGCATTAAATGACCGCGCGGGGGCTGATATGCTTGTCAAGGTACTGAGGAGGATTTATGTGATCTTGTAAAGTATTTCTGCTTGTCACATCACGGTTGATAATAAATGTGTCTTCTGAACACTGTCTTACCTTAAACTGTCCATTGATTACAGTAAGAATTTTTTCAAGCTCCTTTTTTTTATTTTCATTTTTATTTTTTTATTTTTTTGATCTCACAGCATCTTTTCATTCTGAATCAGTATCAATTCCTCATAGATTAGCTGGTCTGGAAAGTCTAAAAATAATTTGCACAAAACCTCACATACATTTACACCTACAGATAATTTATTCATATCATGGTTTTGGACTGGAAACCAGTGAACCCAGAGATAATCCAGTTGTCCATGACATTCAGAAATCCACTCCGAAAGACCCCCCAATGCCTGAACCTTTGAGCCAAGAGCATTAACCACTATGCAAAAGCCCAGAAGGGGGATTCTATCCACAAATAGTCTAGTTATGAAAGGAAAAGTAGCACAATCCTTCTTGCAGTGGAGACCAAGTTGCCTTAAAAAATGAAATTATAAAAATGTATCACTAAAGGATAACAGAATGCAGAAGCAGAAACGAGAATGACAGTGAGGACCACAGAAGAGACTCAAAGAAGAGACCCTACTCCTCCACATTGAGAGGAGTCGGTTGAGGTGTTTGATTAGGATGCTCTCTATTGCCTCCCATTAAAGGTCTCCCAGGCCCAGAGATCAACCCCACTGGAGAGATCACATTTCTCGGTTGATGAGGGATCCTCCCTAAAGAGCCGGAAGAAGTTGAAGGGGACGGGGACGGGGACGGGGACGGGGACACCTGGGCTTTTTTTCTCTCTCTCTCTGTCCATATTGCCACTACAGGGGAAAATAGATAGAAGACGCTAATGAATGACAAATCAGTCTTAGTTGAGATAACCTCCCACAGCTTAACGTTCTTCATGCAAAATATCTTTTAATTCAACATCAACTTCATTTAGAAATCACCAAATACAAGGCAGTCATTTCTAGGTGCTTTTAACAGAGAGAAACCCAACAAATCCGAACCTGCAGACATTGGCTTCATTCATTATTTTTCTTACTACATTTCAGTTCTGTCTTCTTCTTCATCTTGCTGTCCCCCGTTTTCAGTTCCTTCTTTAGTTTTCTGCTGTTTGTCCCTTGTTCCTCTTCGATGTTTACACGTGCAATTTCCCCTTCTTGTTTTTTGTGGCTCCACCCTGGTGGGTTCCACTGGATGTGCCTCTTGAGTGTTTCCACCTGTTCTCGTCAAGCCCTTCCTCCTGGGGTGTGTTTCTTTCTGTTGTTTCACCTTTCCCACTTCACACTTGCTGTGTTCATTATTCATTTTCTTTATCCGAGAAATCATCACCTGAATAAACATTGTTTGGTTTGGACCCTGATCTTAGTGTGGGTCCTCGATCTACACTCCCTGATACATTGTAAAAGCATCACTTGCTTCAAATTGTGTGAGTCTTTTAGATATCAGGTTGTAAAGGCTTCAACTCCAGCTTTTTGACATTAGGGCGTCTTTAATTGATAAGATGTAGACTAGACCTTCCTCATCATGACAAAGGACACATTCCCACCTATCTCAAACCTAACTATAGGTTAGTCAGGATCGCAGTTTAAGTTTAAAATGCCTTCAAACTTTGCTGTTGTCATAATTTCAATGTCCACCAGAGGTCTCCAACAGGCATTCCCATATATTTGGGAAGTCATATTGATCAACAATCACCATTGGTCTTTCTCCCTGGGAAAAATTGGAACTGCAACAAAAACAAAACAGGAATAAATATTTTTGTGCGACACCATTTCTGTAGTATGCAATACGAAGAACTGATTTCGAAAGCACAGTTTCTCCAGCAGACTTTTGCTGGCCACGTCTTAAGGTGATATCGCAGATTACACAGTTCGCAGATCGATGTTGCTAAAGGTCAGCGGTAACTTTAAATTTGAGGGATGCGATGAAGTTGACTGTTGTGTGAGCACAGATGTGAGGAGATCGGCTCCCAGCCTCATTAATATTCCACTTCCTCTGCTATGGAGTCAGTGCTCATTTTCCTAACAGAAGGTGTCACTTCTTTCAAATGGCAGATTTGTCATTTTGAAAAGAAAATGCTCTCTCTTTCGCAGCTTGATGAGTCATTATGTTCCCCGAAAGCCGACTGACAGGCGAAGCTATTAGTTCCCACACACTGAGCAGTGAGTTCAAACACCCTCTACACATTTGATAGTGTTTCCTTCAGTAACACGGAGCAGGTCTGAGGATGATGCTTCCGAGCAGGGAGGCAGTCACTGTGCCGATGCAGAAAAAAAGAACAAAAAAATCCCCCCCTGAAGTGTAGACAAAGCGCAAACCTGACATGTTGAATTATAATGATCTCAATCTGAGTATATTTAATTGTTCTTTTTAGTGTTTCATTGTGATGGTTTGTGAGAAAGCCAAAAGCTGCCATTGTTACGCAAAACACATTTTCCAAGTACATTAACAAACTTAAAAGGGAATACGTCCAAAATGTCAACGATAACAGTGAATTCCCTCCAAACAACAGAAGATGCACATAGTTTTTCTGTCACTGATGGATTTATTTATCTCAGATCACATCAATCGTCAAATTCAGATGTTGGATGGATAAAAATAATCACATTCATCAAACAAAGCTATATATCAAATATACAGTGAAACCTGAAACACTTAAATAAACATGCTGCACTGGCTGATCGCAGCCCAGACAGTCTGCATGAATAAAATAAATGTTTAAATCTGTATAGCTGTATAGGTTCAAAATTAAATCAAACTAATACAAAGAAACAAAATACATCTCACACTGCCTTACATAACAGGTATAGTAGTTAAATACACCATGGTGAAGGCTTCAGCTTTTGCTGTAGTATAAAAACCTGTATATTGCATATGCAGCGTGGCAGAAATGTGTTTAACGTTGTACGCATCACTGCAAAACTGTTCTGCTTGAAAAAGGTTTTCCTCTGGTATTTCAGCTTCCTACCTTCCTCCAATAACATATCTGTTAGGCTTATTGGTCCCTTATGACTTGTGCCTATTTCTAGTGGTGAGTGTGCGAATAAAACAAAAAAATATAGAGATTTTTGTTGATTGATTAGCAATCATCATATTGTTTTTTTTAAATATCATATATGTATGTTATAAGCCCTACCTGGAGCTCCAAGAACCAACCTTCAACTGTATCTTTTGATATTATGACAGTGATGCCGTCAAGGAAGGGCACTAGACAAAATGTATAGAGGAAGAGTCTCTGCCTTTGGACATGCCATGATCCATATGGAATTTACTTCTACAAATAGCACCTACGTGGGTGTTGCTGCAGACCATGTAAACACTTTCATAAAAACAATATTTTGCCAGTGACATTTTTCAGCGGGATAATGTCTCCAGCTTGGAACTAAAGGTGATTCTGAAATCGGTTGTGATGGTTGACGCCTCGCGTTACGATGTACAGGGCAGGAAGGTCAGATGTTTCGGATTCTTTGGAGTCTCGAAGAAGTCTGTGCTTTGATTTGCAGCAAATAGGGAGACCTATACCATTTAATCAGGGGGGTTCATAAATGTAATGTAACGGCTGACTGCTTTATGTAGACTATGTGAATTAATCAAAATAACACTGGGAGCTGAAATCAAAACGTAGGAACTGAGATAAACATAGAAATAAAAAGTTATTGAATTGGAATAGTGCTCTCTGCAATTAAATAACACTCACACACACACACACACACACACACACACAAACACACACACACACACAAAACCCTAAGATCTCTTGAAATCCTGATGAGTGTTCCAGAAATCCTCAAAAATGAATAATGCGGACCAAATCTTAAGCATCCACCTGCTGCTTCTGCATTGAGGCCAAATCAATGCTGTGAAAATACAGCAGTAACCGTTAGGTTTATTGTCACAGTGTGGCTCATTAATTTCGTCCTGCTGTAATGCGTCTGAATGATGTTGCTGTTGCAGATTACCAGTAGGCCATACAAATGTAATTTTGTGCGGAGCATGTTAGTTGTCTCCAGCTTGCTGAAGCTGCAGAAAGTTTCACTTTAGCTTATTCTGTCAGCCGGTTGGTCTTCTTCAGTGTGCTTGTAGCTGTCACAGTGAATAAATAAGAAGCCGCAGGATATTCTAAAGAAAACATTTTCTGCATTGTCGCCAGAGGTCGGCTTTTCACACAATACATCAAATGAGACAAAAACGCATTGACGAGTCCAGCACAACTCCCCAGATTCACCTCTGCTTTACAAAAATGTAAATCCTCCCCACACAGGCATGAATAGATGTTATGCAGCAGATCTGACGAGACAATCTGAGACAAACTAAAATCTCCGCCGATTGTTCAAGTGTTTCTGGCACAGAGAAAGTGTTCACACTCTGAAGGAGAAAATGAAAACATCTTAATGGAGCTCTTCTTTCCCTTCTCCGCTCTTCACCCGAGGCCGTTTCTTTTCAACAGATTGCTTGAAGAGCTCAATTGTGCTCAGCTAATGCATAACAAACAGATGGAGCTGAATGCAATCACTGCAGAGTGGCGTCTCTATCTCCTTTTCCCTGCCTCTCGCTCTCTGAAGCGCTGAAATAAATCAAAATTATGGTTTTTGGCGTCGGTGCAGCGACGCAGGCCTGGAAGTGCCGCAGAGCAGCACAGAGATCGTGTGGCTCCAAGTCACAGATCTGGCTGGATGAGGGGAAATTAATTAACATCATTTTGCTCCACTTTTTCGAAAAGCTTTGATGGGTAGAGTTGCCGTGACAACCTGGTAGGGACTGAAGCACAGGCGCCCTCAGGTTATGACCGATATCCATCCTGCGGGAGGTGCAGACAGTGGCAGGGTCGTCTTTCTAAGTTCGTCCCGGTTATAAAAAGCAGCGGCGCTGAAATTAGATGGAGCCACTGACGACCTGCAGAGGCAGAGAGCAGATTAGAGTCTGCAGCTCATTTACACACGGACTCATAATCACATTCAACACTGTCACTTTACCACTCTGCAGCCATTCACCGCAACAGAGCTTAACCAGCTGCACCTGCTGGTCGTGGGTTCAAACCCACTTTCCTCATTTTACCTTGTTTGGATGAGTCCCAAAAGTATTCAAATTCTTTACCTGGGTAACAATACAGAGCTGAAAAAAAGAAAAGAGATTGGATTGTTTTTCTTGACTAAAAGCGAAACTTCACTGATATAATGCTTTTCCACTGCGTTCATGTGCTTCACATTGTTAATCACATTTACTCATTCACACGCACGCACTCACACGCACACACATGTCCTTTCGGAGTGTTTGGGAGTGCAGTGTTTCGCTCAAGGACACTTCAACACATTCCATTCAGTTCCATTCCATTTTATTTTCAAATACAATGCAGTCATTTCAATCCAGTTTTACAGAGAAGAACCCAACAATTCTACATGAACTTACATAAGCAACAGTGGAAAGAAAACAATGACGACTCCGTTTTAACAGGAAAAAAAACCTGCGGAACCAGACGCAAAGATGGAGCCATTCTGTTGTTCTGGTTGGTGTTAGGGGGTTGAAGAACAACAGGCAAACGGCCATAAATCCACTCGCTGAAGGAGTTTTAAGTCTTCCATTCAGACATTTAATCATTATTATTGTAACTTCATCATTTGTAAATGAGTCAACTTCTGCAGCTTCAGTATGGAAACTGTCACCATGAGCTGACTGTACCTCTGAATCATCCATGAAGGATTAAATAAGCAACAAGCTGGTTTATGGAAGGTAAGAAGTAGAAAGTAAAGACAGTTCTAGTCAATCGTATAGGTAAAAGTGAAAAGTTGATCAAAATCTAAATAGCTCCTCAAGTCAAGTAAATATCCATTTTTTCTATTTTAGTAGACGGGATAGGGATGAAGTAGAATTACACAGTAAATATACAGACTTCACTATTTCTTTCATGCTTTCCATGTTTAGTTTTTTTTAAATCTCCTGTGGATCTACTTTGCTACCGTTGTTCAGGCAGTGGCCACAAGAGAGCACTGTTGCTCACCTGTAGGTACTTTTAAGCTGCGGTCCACTGCACTTTTTGTGCCGTGGCAGGGCGGGACGAGTTTGTGTTGTCCAACTGAAAAAGTTGTGAATGGTACAGAAAAAAACGCAACCACAGGCTCCGATTTTTCATCTCCCCTCTGTTGAGGTACCGAACACTGAGGAACGGGTCTGTGAGGAGGAGCGACAATGCAGCTGATTGGTAGTCACCATCGTCACTCTCGACTTGCCCGCAAAATATTTAAATATTTCATCGGCTGTAAACCTCCTGTTGTTTATATGTGCTGCTTTGTGCTCACGTGTTGTATTGTTAACTCGGTTTATTGAAATGTCGGCGCTCGACACAACGTTGCGGTCTTCCGAGGAGGTGCAGACGCTCCTGTCAGTAACAGGAGAGGAGGAGATTCAGCGGGAGCTGGACGCTGCTGTTCACAATGATAAGGTTTATGCTGTGCCACAGAGAACGGGGCTTCAAGGCTTTACTCGGATGGCGGCTTAAACCGACCGTAGCTCCGCGGCCGCCTCCGCATTCTTCACCCAACACATCCATTGTTCACAATCCCGCCTACATCTTAACCGTACTCACTACTTGGCGACAATTACATTTAATGCCTCAAGAAAGTTGAATGACCTCTAAAACGTAATGTATTGGATGAAATCAGCATATTCAATCGGTCACTGATTTTCTCCTGTCACACGTTTTCTCAGTCTTCCTACACAATGGTCATGGCTTCCTTTTCCAACGTGTTTTCAGTCAGTTTTTGACTGCAATGTAAAAACTGTAGGTTGTTACAGCCACATTACCTGATAATGCAAATATTCAGGTGATGTGACTCAAGTTTGATTAATGCGAACAAGAAATAAATCTTAGCTTCTTGGCTGTCACGTGCCTTTCTGGGCTTATTACGTTTTGCTCAAAAACATGTTTCTAACAAGCGACATGATTTGGTGGTGGAGGTGGTCTTGTTATTGATAAAATAATGAAGTTTTAGAACTCTGACCAACATGCTGTCTTCTGTAGATAATTGGATCGCTCGTGAGTTTTTTCTTTTTATTATTGCCTTTCATCTTTCCAGGGTTTATGTTGCGGCTGGTTGGTGTGTTTGATTGGACTAGTTTAGGAAATAAGGGCCCCAGTGTTTGTAATGAACGCGATAAATTTGCTGTTGATAAATTGCTGCGACCCCTGGCCATGCAGAGATGAGTTGGACCATAAATCCCCACCAGAGCGGGGCGGGATGATTGGCGTTTCATTTAGAGGCCGACGCTGGAGAAGTGGGTGAATCCGCCCGACTCTGCTGACTCAGTTGAGTGATTGTGTTTTGCTGCAGCCGACGAGTCCGTGATTTAATCTGAGTGGCAAACAGATGAAATCGAGAAAGGAGAGATGATCAAAAGCACTGTCACTGCTGCTCGACAGATGTTTGATATAGAACCCCTAATCTTTTACAAGACAATCAGAGGCTTAAGCCCAAAGTGTTGTTTGGCTCATGTTTTTCTTTTTTCTTGTCTTAAAGAATAAAAAAAATAAAAGTATGATTTAGTTTAGTTTTTAGTTTAGTTTACATTTAATATGAATGAACAAAATGTTACTGGATTTTAACAATTAACACGCTTTTCCCAGTGTTCATTATTCCATGTGATCGAATTAAAACATATAAGTGAATGAGTGTATTTTAAAATCAATATACTTAAAACAGAATGTAAAGTAGACACAATGAAAACAAACAAGGTACATAAAATACGCAACAATGAAGTGTGAAGTCAGCTTATCAATCAAAACAACACTGCAACTACAACAGAACGATCATCCGAAATAACTGGTGTGATGTGATGTTTGCATGGCGATCTTGTTGACTCTGCTTCTTTATAAAAGCTTAAAGTAATTGTAACTCCCATCAATTACCAGTTGACAAACAATTTGCACCGTATTTGAACAGAAAAAAACAAACAGTCGGAAACAATATTTGAAGGTTTTATGAGAATTTTATTTATACAAAAACAAAGTGAGTCCAGGCAAACACAACAATCAACTGTCTTTCAGTGTAAAGTGTAGGTGACTGATAATTGTAAAAACAAAACAAAATGTGGAAACTGTAATCACGAGTGAAAAAAAAAAAAGAAGACATGAAATCAACTCAAACACCCTTACTTAGAAGAATAAATCCACTCACCAACCTCGGTACATGAACATCAATGTAAGAAGTAAAAGTTGTTACAGAGTGTAGAATAAGACGCTGCTTTCATGTACAACAACAGCGCTACAAATGCAAAGCTTCTTCTGGATAATATAAGCTATATTTTCTATGTCCTGTGATCACGACTGAAGATGTTCTCAGTCATCACTTAAGGAAAATAAGCTCAGTGTGCACGCTGAACCCCAAAGAAGCTAAAACTATAACGATTAAGCAGCAAAAAGATTAAAACATTCATATGCCAATATGCAGCGGTGCTCAAAAAGCTTTGAAGCCACTAAAATCCAAGCTCAGGCCACCTTAAATCCACCACTTTCAGAGCTATATTATTATTATTATTATTATTATTATTATTATTATTATTATTATTATTATTATTATTATTATTATTATTATTATTATTACTATTATTACTATTATTGCTAGCCAGAAGGAGCTATACTATTTAAAAGTACATGCATGATTTTTGTTAGTTCACCAACTGAGCAGACGCTAATGCTGCTAAGCCAATCGAATGGCTTTGTTGGTCATATGATTCGCATAGTTGTGTCACAGTAGGGTCCAACCGGACCACCCAGAATGAAGGAACTGTCAAAACCTCCAGAAGTTATAGTAATTATCTGGGAGATCAACTATGACGAGGGAAGAAATCTAAAGAGTTTTAGGACGTAACGCCTGGATTTTCACCAAGAGCAAAACGGGATGTTTGATTGTTTTTTTTTTGTTTTTTTTGTTTGAGTCTGAACAAAAACAAACAGCTCCTGTCTGACAATGTTAATGTATCATCAAACATATCAATTAGTGAGTAAAATCTGTGGTTTAACTCAAATTATCGTCGGTGTCATTGACTGTAGTCTGCAACACACACATATATATATCACTGAGCCATGTAAGAGGTGTGAGTACTACTCCATATCTGAAAAACTGTCAAGAATTGTCCACAGCTATTGAGTAATACCTTTGACAAAGGCTCACGGGCCTAGCACCCCCTGTAAACATTGTAAAGCTTCAGTGAAGACCAGAAACAACATGTTAGTCCTTTTACGTAAAGGTTTTGCTTGGTGCAGCTGTAATGCCTATCGAAGCGCTCACTATTGTTGCTTCCTCGCACCATGAAGTTTCCTCTCCTACTCCGATGATCTCATACAAAAAGCCAGTCTCACTCCAGTTCGTCTTTTTTTTTTAGTCACCGGGCTTCTCAGAGACCAGCTGAGGCCAATTTCACCACCCACCTCTGGCAGTATGTACAACATTACATGTACTTTGAGAAAAAAAAAATACTCAACATTCATTAACCTTTCCGACGCGTTTCTTTCAACCACTTTGTTATCACCCCCCCCTTTTTTTTTCTGCTCTCAACCATCCTGTGCAAATTAACTCTGACCTCATGTGCACTTTGACTCTGGTCATGAATTGCGACACAACTTACGGACAATCGTAACTCTTGAAGTCGTCAAACGTAACAGACACTCAAGGGACTTTTTACTCACATTCATAAAAATTCACGAGTTTGTGAAAGACAAGAAAGACGTCACTTGACTCAAATGATCAGATTCTATATGAGATGATATTCTGAGTTGGTTTAATTTAGTGTCAGTACCAACTTCCTCCATTTCAATATAACCAAATAAATGAACTTGTCCCATCGTTGATGTTGACCAGTTACGGACCTCGATATCTCAACTGGGATGAGTGTTCTCCTGTGGTCCTGCTTTTCCTCATGCTCATATACTTCCTGTGACCTTACTCTGGTATCCGGGTGGCGCCGACCTCTTCTACCGGACCCTCTCTCTTGGTTTCCATGGCAACCTCGGTGTAAGTGACGGCCCCTCCAGATGACTCCTCCCCCTTGCCCGGGAGCTCTGACTCAGCTTCGGCGCCCTCCTGGCCCTCGGCGACCACCCGCTCCTTCTTCAGCTTGATGCGGAAGGCCTCTTTGCTCGGCGCCTTCTTGGCGATGTTCTCCTTCAGCCGCTCGCCGGACTGCTTCAGCCGCTCGCCGGCCTGGTGCATCTTTTCCCTCCTCTCGGGCGGCATGACCTTCTCACCCAGGTTGTGAAACTTGGAGCCCAGGTTGTCTTTAGTTTTGTTCATGCTCTCCTTGGAGAAAGCAGCCTTCAGGGTCTCCGTGCTCTTCGCCATAGACTTCTTGATCCGAGCAGCCCGGGACGGGTCGGCCTCCTCGACGCTCAGGTACTCCTCATCAGAGGAGAGGTCAGCAGGGATGTCGTAGGAGTCAGGCTCGATCTCCACCCCCTCCAGTCCGGGATCTTTGGGTCCCTTGGTGACTGCCACTGATGGGACCTCTGTGTCACCCTAAAAACAAGAGAAAGATATATAAGAAAGATAAAGTAATTTTGGATTAACTGGAAACAGACATTACTGTGTGCCAGACCACGCCACAGGACTAACGGACAGACAAACATCATCTACAAATTAGGTTAAAAATACAATAAGAATGAGGAAACCTAGACATAGAACCTACAAGCCTTTTTAAATTTTTCCACTAAAAACCTCAAATTGAAGACTCTTTAATCTTTTTTTTTTTTTCTTTTTTTTTGCAGTGATAACATTTACAATGGGATTCAAATGTGCTATAAAGTGGTAGATTGAGAACCCTTAGGAAGGTCAATTTATCCATGAATTTAAACATTCTGAATATATCCAAGTTGACTTGATGAAGGTACTTCACAAATCTTTTTTTTTTTTTTTAATTAGCAGCCGTGTCAGTCACATGGCCGTGTGGAAGAGTTCTTGGTCGTAGTGGTAAAAGTTTTGGAACTTCTTGAAAAATCTAGTTGCCCATTCCTTCAAAAGTACATTGTGTAGGAATTAGAGATTAGGTGTGGAGGTAGCATTGACAGTTGCTTGCCGGCTTGAGTCATTGTTGTATGTGTGGTTCCTTTGACGATTGTTTGCGCCTCCTGCTGTGTTTTACAAGGTTGGACAAACTTTTTAGATGGGCTGAACACCGCTCTTTTACTGATCACGTGAAATGCAATGGAACATATGGACATCCTTCAGACTATATCACAAGGGTTTTATTTTCACAATCTTTTGGTTATGTTTTGTTGTGTTAAAATGTACTGTTTTTTTTTAAGTTGAAACGTCGATCCTGTTGAAGAGTAACAAAAGCATTCACGTAGTTATCTTTGTGTGTGTGTGTGTGCGTGCGTGCGTGCGTGCGTGCGTGCGTGTGTGTGTGTGTGTGTGTGTGTTCTTCATACTGTAGATATTGCTCAAACATTTTCTTCTCGCTCTACTGTTTTGGAAACAGCTTTCTCAACACTTGGTAAATGTTTCTGATATGATTGCAATCAATGCGGAATACAACTTCTGGAACCACTGAGACTTGTTTATGAATAGAACAGCATCATCCAAACAAAAGAAACACTATAGAGAAGCGGCTCACATTTACACTCACAGGCTTTAAAACACGGTGCAGCGAATGCGAATACCAATGTCGCTCTACTCTCTATATTTATATACGCGTCGTTATCGAGCAGAGGGCGTGGACTATACATATTCTTCTTATAAATTCAGCACAGACCAGAATAACTACTGTAACCATGGTAGCCCTAAACAAATAGGATGATAACGGAGAACTTTGAACGGACTAAAGAAAATAATATAGCATTGTTGTTATGACCTCTTGAGCTGTTGTTTTTTTTGATAACTAATGACAAAAAAAAAAAATTGTAGTGCCAAACATATACACGTCACATACATAATAAGTGCAGATGACAGAGCTATCCATGTGCCCCATCGTTCCGTTATATACTGACCTGATCATCGAGTTGATGGAGGCTTAGACAGAAAACATGATATTCTGCTGAGATACTCTGACCTGCAGCCTCCTGCCTCCTGTCTCTACCGCCGTGATGAGATCAGGTTTTTCTATTTTTACAGACGAAGAGTAACTTAACCTCATTCAGACAGGAAACTGCTGGCAGGGACAACTGCCAGTAATAATAACCACGCCATCTTTCATGTGGCCAGTCAGAGCTGCACAATCACACTGAGGAGTAACTGGTAGATGGACTCTTACTTAAAGCACATTTTATCGCTTGAGCAGTCTCAAGGCGCTTTCAATGATCAGTCCCATTTGTCCATATGCTCACACACTCAGCCGCCATACAAGACGCTCGCTCAGTGTCTTGCTCAAGGACACTTCAGCACCGCTATTCCCACTGAGTCACAGCGGCCCAGAATTCACATGGAAATCTTGGCTAACGTTAATGATCAGTGGAGTGTCGGCATGAAGGGATGGTAGAGTATATTAGGTTTCATTGCCTCTGTTAACTGTTGTTGGTTCTCATCTGACCTCCGGTAGAAGAACCCATCAACCAGATCTTTGTTTTCATGATTAAATAAACACTATGTAACATGTTGGTTTAGTAGGTTGAGAAACAAAACAGAGGAAATATCATATGCTATGTTAGTCTACTTACATACAGAACCTATATGAACCCTCTGCATTTATATCAGTTTCATACATTGATTTCAAAAAGTTGTCTGCAAATAACAAAATTTGAAATGTCATGGTCGGGACGAACCAATCTGCAGTTTCTGCAACATTGTGGTGCAATGATGCACAGAAATCTGTATATTAAATGGAAATTCATTCCGTTATCATTAGTTTTTGCAAATGACCTTTCTCATCAACCTTTTCCGTTTTCCGCAAAAAATAAATTATTGAAAAATGGAGTCAAACCAAAGGTTGGTTGGAGGGTTTATAGGAATATGCATGAAAAAAGTAAAATAAAAATGAACTTCGACAAATTAAGTTCATACAATATATTGATTTAAATCGTAAAAAAAACCCAACAAAACTTTCCTCTTTTTAATTTTTCAAGTGATTGTGTCAAACAGTAATTGTTAATTTTCCTGAAGCATCACTCACTTGTATTTACTGGCCAAAGCAAACAAAGCGGCCGCAGGAGGAAACTCCTCCCAGGCCTGCTCCACCTGCTGTGCCCTACAGGTGACTTTGGATGTGAAAGCCAATTAATCCTAATTAAGCTGCAGCCACCTGCGATGATCACATGCATTAATCAAGGAGGAGTCGTCGGAGCGTGTCCAGACAATGTGAATGACACAATAATTACACCGGCTGGGAATGTGGGGCGATTTGCTTTCTAATAAACCGGAGCATCAATGAAGAAGCGATTTGGGTACCTTAATGGTCATCAGCGGTGATGTGTGAAAAAAGGCTGTTTTGATTAACAGACAATGTCGAGAAACTCATATCAGAAAGAGACAAGAAACGTATGTGACGCAAAGCAAAACAAATAATTGAAACTACATTTAAAAAAGAAAAAAATTTGTTTGAAATGACACACTCGGGACGTAGAAAGTTAGAGGACAAAATGACTTTAAATCACAAAAAAATGACCATGACGGACATTGATAGTGAGGGGACATAAAGGCAAATGAGTTAACTGAAGGGTGAAAGCAGATGAAGAAAAGTCTGAAGACAGGAATTTTTGATAAACAATATATCTTTCTCTTATATATTGATCATCTGTGAAGTGTTTGCTTTGGTGTGTTGAACGTATATTTTGTGTTGTAGCACGACGGGGCAGAATTCCAACTTCTGAAATGCGACAAATGATTGGTTGAAATGATTTGATAGAGATTTTGGAATTTAGAACTAATAATTCGGTTAGTGTTGTAGTCGTAGCTGAGGTTCACATTGTGAACACACGATCATTGCTTCATGCTGTTCATGGTGGAGCTCTCCTCATCCCGCCGATTGGGGGACTCCTATTTTAAAGCCTTAACAGAGACAATTGTGAGGCACAGTTTGTGTTTGTGAGATACATTCATCATGGATTGATCGGCTAATAATCTCAGGGCGGGGCACCGGTTGACTTTACTGTCCCACTGATGATAAATTGACCAGCCCCACAGATATACACGTACACTACTCATTCAGGATATCTCAGGATGCTATGCAGCATTGCTCTATTTCCTGGGTGACCTCTTATTTAATTGTGTTTGCCTGTCGGCCGTATGACTCAGGACCTGTCACGACTCATCCTCTCTCATTGCCACACAGCAGAAACATCTCAAACTTAGATCCATTAACTTCCCCAAAATTACAATTCGTCCTCCAACGGCCAGCGGTGTGAACAACAGTCAGGACGGAGCGGCCCCGGGTATAGAACGGCAGCCATTTATCTTTTTCTTATTACTGACCTTCGTCCGGCCGTCATCATTCAGCCACCGGCGACGAGCGTCTTTAACAAAGCTGCTTCCCTCTTAAACGTCCACAGAGCCGAGGCTCTATATTAGGACACGCACGGAGGCCTCAGAATATCCGACAGCACATCAGTCAGGAAGAAACTCAACTGTGCAACTGTCTTCTGACCCAAGCGAAGTTAACCTGGGCTTGGAGGGCAAGAGCACAACGTGATATGCTGTATTACAGCTGGGAACACGAGCAGTAGACATCTTGACAAGGCTTTCATTCATTCGGTTTTGTCTCTGTATCGTGTGCTGAAGCAGGTCCAACATGAATAAGTTCACCTGCAGGGGTCAGATTTTTATATGGTGTACATATAGGAACTCAGTCAAGTTTGGAGGTTTTAAAAAAAAACAAATGCTTTTGGTAAGGTGGGGATGAGCGAGACTGTGAAGCAGTTCAGAATTGGCATTTGCATGTGTTTTGGCTGTTTAGCTTGCACTCGGAAAGTGTTGATTAATGCCTGATACTGATACAAACAAACCACAAAGTCTAATGACCCCAAGCAACTGTTTTCTCCAGCTGTATTTGCAAGTAACTCTGGCAGCAAAAAGCAACAAAAAAATGTTGTTGGAGGAGCCTTAGATGGGTTTGACCACTATCACTTTCCCCTCTCATCAGGGCATGTCCAGATGTTTTTGCAGCCAGTAGCAGCTGAAACAACAGCTGGAAATACAAGCGGCTGCATAAATCACCATCATTTGCTTTTGGCTTTCTAACGATCAGTGTTTTCTTTTCCCTTGAACTGAAAAGGACAAACACGGTTTCACAAACGGCTCCTTTGCCATTGCCGAGGTTTTCTAGGAGCCACGATAAGACGTGACATGAAATGTGGACGTCAACATCATGAGCCCACCTTCCACTGACTCATACAGCAGAGCCTTGGTATGAATAAAGTGTGTCTCTGTCCATGTTGTGGTCCACTTTCATTCACTGTCTGGTCAAAGTAATCCATTTTTATTTTGTCCTCCTTTCCTGCTATTCCACATAGCAGTTTTTCCGGCAGCAGGTCATGCTGACTGACACTCTGCCTCTCACTGTATATTGACCCCTGTGATAAGCTGCCATATCAGACCCTGATGCGGGTTGACAGCAGTTTATGGCCTGTCCCCACTGGCAGTGAGGGAGAATGCTGTGATCCCAGAATAGGTTTCTCTGTCACGGATCCACAGCAGCTGTTAGCGGCACATAGAGCTCCGGTTACTATTCTGAAGTCTCGACGATATTGAGGACAGAAGCTTCACTCGACGCTGAGCTGCGAAGACAAGGGTTTGTCTCGGTTTGGACCGCATCATTCTTATATTTGCTTGAAAGTAAAATTTTAAAACACAACTGAAGGCAGGTTTTACTGCAAGTGCCTGATTTTGATGTACAGTTTGTCTTTTATGTCGCTTTTACATAGAGGTGGTGCCGATGGATGAGTACTAAAAGTCATGATTTATGAAAAAGCTGGAGGATAAAAAATCTTTTGAATTTTGACATTTACAGAAGCCACAATAATAATTGAGTCCACCAATGAGATCCGAGTTCTAATTGTGATCTAAGGCTTCATATCAATGATAACTCTTCATGAGATTTACATTTGATCAAATGACACAATGATTAACACAGATAAATAGCAAATAACCTGATATGGGACAAAAAGGAAAGCTCTCTTTTCAGAACATTACACTTAGTCAACCTAATGACATAAACATATTTGAATAAGGCAAAATTTTGAAGGCTCAATCCTCAACAATTTACAACCAAGACCACAATCAAGAGATGCACGTAAACTCTCGTGTTTATTTTTAGTCATCTAGAGCAACACCAAACTCAACGACTCCGTCACTACTTCCTCTGTCAAGGAAGGATGTTCGGATTTTAGGAACGTGAGAAACGATTAAAAAGTAATGTTTGAGTGTGGAAAGAGGACAGAGTGATTACTACAAACACTCGTCTTTACCACCAAGTGCATAAAAGTGTCATCATCTCCCGATGAAAGCTCACGTGGTTTCAGGTTGTAATACCACTTTGAACCACAAGATGGTGTATCGAGTCACTTCAGTGTTGAACGGCTCTAAATGTGCTTTTACCAATATGTATTGTGATTTTAAAAGTAATACTAGTTAAAAGCAACATGAGGGCATTTATTTCTGTACAAGGTTATTTATGATCAGGAAAAATATGCTTCAATCGCTCTAAAAGATATTCAAACAACTAGAAATGAACCAACATATGGCAAGAATCCTGACACACCTCCGACAACCCAAATGTCTACTATTGAAGTTCAGAATTTGACATCACTCTCCTCTTGTCTGACCAAAGTTGAACTCATACAGCCTGGAGCGATAAGTGGAGCGTCTTTGATCAGCGTTAAAAATCCTTCAGCTGAGAAAAGCTCTTTTTTTTTTTTTCATCAGCTGCTTCCACAGAAAATCCTTATTTAATAGTATTATAAAGTCTGTCCATCTTTTCACCAGCAGTCGTGTCCTCAATCACCACAAGTGTATCCAAGTACTCTTAACCTCAAGGAAGGCATCGTGCCTTGGAAAATTCTATGTATTGTTGAGGTTTATTTTTCGACCTTTAATGTGACGAGACGACTGGATTCTATTATGTACTCATGCGGGAGCTGGTATGGCTTAGATTAGATTTGATCTCTCTGAATTTAAGAATTTGTTTGAGTGTTTTGGATTACAGATAAAACTCTGAAGTCAACCACCTTGTTTTCATGCTTTTTAGGTGACCCGATTAACACGCCCATTGAACTCGTGCCCCTTCAACATAATGAGGGTGCTTTTCTATAAATTGCCAGTGTGGCAGAGTCGGAGGCTCTTAAGAGTTTGAACTTCAGCCGCCCTTCATTTCCTCACATCGCTGCTTGCCCTCTCACTACAACCGCTGCTTAATGAACTGAGTCTGAGTTCATTTGGGATAAGATCTCCGCTCAGAGTTTGTTCTCCTTCTTTTCTGATAATTACGCTCCAGTCCTTTGGAAACAGAAACCTTGATGTGCTCAAACTCAGACTATCCAGAAAACTTCACATAAACATGCAATTTTTTCAAGATCCCTGCTTTTTTCACTCTTGCATTTGGCGTACTTTGAAATGGTAGAGACCTTGATCATTGGAGTTATGAATTAAGAAAAGATTTTCTTAAATTCTTCACATTCATTTGAATATAAATGGCAGCAAATTAAGCAATCATTTTACATTCTTTAAGTTTGATCTTTAAAAACAGATGTGAAACACTTTACATTGTAAGCATTGTGAATCCTTCATTGTTTTTTTGTTTCTACCATCGAACTCACCCCTGACCTTTACTGCTGGAAGTCCTTGGATTAATCACTTTCTTTCTTGAAAGAGTCAAATAAGAGTCAAACATTTTATATTGAAAGCTATTGAATGGTATTGTTATTGCCCTGATTAATTCTGCTCAGGTTTTCATTTGATTCAGAAGAAAAGATATAGAGGATTTATTTTTTTTTAGAAGTATGACACATAGATCCTGTGCTCACCTGGTAGATGACAACTCGAAACTTGTTGCGTGTGAGCAGCTCGTCCTGTGTCGTTTCCACCTTTTTGACTCGAACATTTTGCTTCTCCACGCGGGTCCGGACCTCCTTGACGTTGGCGCTGACCTTTCGGGTCTTCTGCAGGAGCTTCTCCACGGTCCCGCTGGTGTCGTTGTGGTCCTTGGCCAGCTTCATGACGTCCCCCTGGATGGTCTTGATGTTGTTCTCCAGCTCCAGCTGACGCTCCTCCATGCGCTGCTGGCAGGATTGGACATTGTCGATGATGCCGGCCACACGCTCCAGCAGGGACAGGATGGTCAGGGCACTGATGGGGTTCCCGGCCTCGTCCTCCACACCGACGATCTCCAGTTTCTCCTGTACACCAGCCGTGCGATACTTGTGCTGATCCATTGCAGTGGTTCGATGAATCAGGTCTTAACTTTTGGTGTGGTTTTGGTAAAAATGGAGAGGACCCGTTGGGGTTACCAGCAAGGAGACCGGAGAGGGGCAACACCCAACCGCAGTGACCCAGACTCAGGTCTGGGGAGAGGAGAGACCCGAAACTCCACCTACTCCTTTTAAAAAAGGCCTCAAAATCCAAATGGGACCTGAAGTCAGCCCCCATCGGGATGAGATCCAGGCGATAAAGTTTGCAGTGCTCACACGAACACCCACCAACCCACAGCTAAAAATAAAAACTTTTTGTAAGGCGACACTCTGACATTTTGGGAAGTAGGGGACGATGAAAATCTGCATCCAGGTGCTGGCCCGCTATGTTAAACCAACGCAGGCTGATTCATAATTTTCCGATCGTAGAGTGTGTTCATGTCAGCAGCTGTGAAACGTGTACATCAACGACAGCTCCAGAGTTGTTTGGAGGCGACTGATGCGGGGAAACCTCAGTTGTCTGCTCTGATTACACGGCGCAGGAATGTTTTCAGGGGATTAATCACTGCAGCGCTGCCTTTTTTAAAAAAAAATTCTTAAACTTTCCCCTGAGTGGTGGAGTGAGATTGAGATCTGAAGCTCTTTATAGAGATGACTGACAGTTTCAGAGCGTGAGGAGGAGTATCAGAGTGACACTATTTTAACACCCGCTCGTCTGAACTCCCACCACACACAGGGCTCTATGGAGTTTGAACGCTGCTCCACGTGCAGCGCGTCTGGTAATTTGTGGTATTTAGTGCTCTTTAACTCACAGTTTGAGAGCGTGAAGCCGAGGTCGTAAAACTCTCGATACAATGTGTTGGAAACCGTTCTACGGTCTCTTTGATGACATCTCATGAAATGATTTTAATCCTCTGGTCTCAGATTATCCTCCTCTGCCTGCAGTGCTGGCTGTCGAGCGGGTTGACTTCCAACCCCAAGGTCCATGGTTTGATCCACCATTTTTTATTTTTTTTTGTCAAGCAGTCCTTGGGCAAGACACACGCAAATTGGCCATGATCATTCGTGTATGATTGGATGCCTTTGAAAAACAGTGAAAAGCACTCCGATTATTTTGTGCTTAAGTGAAGTTCAATTAAAACACTGTAATATGTTTTTCAAAAGAGCAGGTTCTCTGCAATGTTATTTCTTTGAATTAATGAGACAAATGGAAATACATCTGCTTAAAACCAAGTACCTCATTTACTCCAAATTATCACCTCTTCGTTATATGTATTAACCAGATACACAAATTTCTAAATGATTACAAATGCTTGTTGAAGACTGTTAATGAATGTAATAAACATCTTTCGGTTAAAGTTTAATTGTCTAGGAGGCAAACCAGATCTGCATTAATCATAATATGATTGTAGCCAGCTTGCGCAATGCTTGCATTTACATAAATAGGTTTTTTCTGATATATGTATATTTTTACTGATATAGATGCTTTTATTTTCTCTAGAAGAATGAATTAAAGAATTCAACAAACAAAGTGATGCTATGTGATGTGTTAATTTAATCTGTGGAGGATTGCGAGTCTTTTTTATCAGGTGAGATTTCCCCAAGTGCTCACAAAAGGTACAAAGGAGTCAATAAAGATCAAGAACTCCTCAATCACACACTCGAACAAAGGAAATTCTCTGTAAAAAGAGAGTTGATCCAACATCAGTCACATCCTCGGTTTATTCGGTTTAGATGTTTTTGTCCCCTGCTGCGTCTCTGCGGTGTATCTGAAAACAGACGACACCCAAACCATGAGGGGTATTTAATGAATACTGTGAAGAATATGCATTTATAAAGCAACTGAACCAAACTTGATGAATGAGGTTAATGGATGACGCTAAATAGGTGTGCTTGATGGAGTGTGTGACTGCCTCCGTCTCTGTATTTGCCCTCTGATGGACTGGTGACCTGTCGAGGGTGTACCCTGCCTTCACAGGGAGCTCCCTGGGATCGACTCCAGCACCCCGCACCGCCCGAAGTTGGATGAAAGGAGTGTAAAATATGGATGTAAAGATGTTATAAAAGAGCAGTTTGAAGTGATCTGACTGCTGAATCAGTTCGACTGAAGTCAGCAGCTGCTCCTGTCCCTAAATACCCCACTCCCACACAACCACCCACCAACGCCAGCCTTTGCCTCTATATTTAGCCGCGGGAGCGTTCCTGAGGCCCCGCCCCTGACAGAAATGTGTGGTTGGCTTATTTTCATATGACGAAGCCGTGACCCCTGCTCAAGCTTCTGCAGACAAGCAGCTTTTAATGAGACAATTAATGATGTATTCCTTTCTCTGACAGGTGGGTGGGGACAGATAATGATGGCTGAAGGCCATATTCAACCTCAATGGCCCTCATTTTCAAAACACAAGCTCTCAAAGCTTCTGTAATGGGGCCCATATATTCATGTTACTACAAGTTAACACATCTACATAATGCAGCTGGTAGTTAATGGATCAAATAATTATTAAGAACAATTATATATATATATAGTATACGGCAGACGGACCCATTGTGGGATGACCCATTGTGAGTTTGATTGATCATAAGATAAGAAATCAAACAGTGTTTCCAAATTAAAGATACTCCTGATCTGATGTTGGTTATTATAGCACAAACATGGTTAAAATGTAGGACTTCAAGTCTTCTACTGCCATCATGTACAGATTTTGCACTAAAGTTGACGTTACGAATGGAATTAGGACATAGAGTCCCTGTGGAGGGGGAAAACTATTTTTTTTTCCCTCTTGTGACCGATCACAGAGGATGTCTCAGTAATTTGTGTTTCTGCAGTCACATAGCACACATACACACATCTTGTTCAAAATCATCCGTAAATCATCATAGGAACGTGGTATATGCTGTAAAATGAGAGCACCGTGAGAAGAAGAGACACAAGTCAAAGACAAAACAAAAAAGAAAATCACAGAATGCAGAAATTAAAAGCAACATTTTGAATCAAATGACACATCGGCACGAGGGTGTACATTAAAAAAAACTTGTTCTTTTTTTATTTAGTTAGAGACCAAAAATAGCCCCTCAAGAGTCTACATGCAGAATATTAACATGTCAAACACATTCTAGTCACATTTAGAGAAGTCACGGCTGCGATGGTTGACAACAAGTAGAAACACGTTGCTCAGCGGAGGAGTGGGGTGGCGGGGCTGACCTATGACCCCTGTAGACTAAGACGGTACGGGAAAAACTCCCGTGGCAGAAACTTTTAAATCAAAAACACACAGAGAAGACAAACCTCCCTGAACTAGTTTTTTTTTTTTTTCCTTTCTTTTTTTCTTCTCCTTTTTTCTTAAACCTCAAGCAGCCTTGCAATTTCACGTCTACTTCCTCTTTTATAAGATCAAGCTTCATCATCTGGTCATTTCTCCATAACTTATGGAGGTAAAAACAAACAAACAAACAAAAAAAACCTTTCTTACAACGCATGAATACAGAAATTAAACCACATCACTCCCAAGAGGCAGGTTGTTTCTATCTCTCTTTCTTATTAACTACTGTGCTATTTAGCAGCTGACTTAAAAAAAAAAAAAGAAAAAAAAAAGAAGATGCTAGAAACAAATGTTAGAAATAAATAAGATAATCATAGACTAGCCCGACAGTTAAAATTGACATAAAATTCTCTGAAACATCCGGCCTGTTATCCCAGTAGATAGACGAGAATGCAGTCTGCAAATGGGTAACCACACCCACTCCCCATTGGTCCCGCCCACGACAATGTGACCACGCCCACATCCCCTCAGACACACCCATCTCACCAGCAAACATGCCCACTTCTGACAATAATGGGAGTGACTGCAGTGAAGTGGATGTCGACTGTGGCCGATTACAGAGGCTCCATCTTTGTTCTGCGAGGAGCTGGTAAATTGTTTTTGATACCAATACTTGTGTCATTATTGCGACTTGGAAACTAAAATACTTTTCAAAATCCAAACATACACATGTGAGCCTGAACCCCTGCTCACAACATGGCGCCTTTTCCCGCACACCCATATCAAAGTTAACATTAGATCAGCCTGCCTCCTGACTCACAGATGCTGGTCTGGCTTCCTTAATACGCATTGTTTTGACACCGAGTCATTAAAGTTCAGTAACCTCTTCCCTTACATTACACCCTGAAGTGAACATTTTCTAAGCATGAATTGAAGAACGAACATCCCTTGGATGGTTTGAAGAAAATTTAAGTTTGAGTCTAGTTCAACAGCAGTGTGCAGCTCAGTTGATGCAAAGGATCCACTTCATCCTAATTAAAAGCATAACCTCTGTCCTGCACAACTAATGTCTTTTTACACTCCAGTAAAATCTGCTTTGTTGCAAAAGCTACAGAGAGCTTTACACTTGTTGGCGAGATTGTACACCTAATTCTTCCTCTGATTCTCTGTAACGAAGGTGAATAGACCAATCTGAGCGTCACCTCAGACTCACAGTATGCACAATGAAGTACGTGTAGCAGGAAAAGATAAACTGGGAATTTCATTTAACTGAAATATAATTAATTCGAGCCATCAATGCTCACTGCTGCTATGCTGCTGTTACCTTTGTAGTCTGGGCCTTTGGCTGTAAAATCACTAAAACAAGTAAATTTATGAAGGTGAACATCGGTTAAAAAGCAAAGTGGGATTTTAGTGAACGCTTCCTTCCAAACTCTGCAATTTGCTGTTGACGCATGAAGCTGCAATAAATTACACAAATGTACATGCAAAGTCTTACAGATTCAGACTGTGACCTCGTGAAATCAGGCGCACAGAAAAAACAGAGCTCATCATGTCCATACATAAACAATTAAATGTGACTGTTGTTGGACCAATCCGCACGTAACATGTGTCTGTAGTCTGAAAGAAGTGTTTATTTAAAACCTCATCTTGTAATTAACTGCCAAGCAGGATATGAGAATATGAGAACTAACAATTCTGGGAACATTGTCTAAGGTCGGAAGAGATTAAAATCCTCAAGAAAATGACAAGCTATATCATTTTTGACCCAGTATTTTATACAATAAGCTTTAACAAGACTACATTATTTTCTATTCAATGAAGTTTGCCAAGTTGCCCGAATGTGTTGTCCTTGAGTGTTTTGAAAGGTGCTGATAAATAAAATGTATCAATATTATCATTATTAAATGATTCAATGAAGAATTAGATTTACTGACTAATGTGACTGAAGGACACCTCCCCCACCCCCCCCATAAAAAAAAAAAAAAATCATAAAAGTAAGAGGTTGTCCTCTTATATAAAAAGGAATGTGCTTCTGCAGTTATGTGACGTCTGCGTACAACATTTGTAAGCCAATTCTGTACTTATGTAGCTGTGCACCGCTGCAACTCGGGGAAATGAGGCAAAGTGTGGAATTGGTTGGGGTTTAAGAACGAGACATTTAAGAAGATACACGACGAAGCCTAAATGTGAACGTGGAGTCAAGTTTTGAGCATTTCGGTTGTTGATTTTGAAAAGATACTACTTTTATATGTTACGTGTGGGCATAAAAAAAAAACAAGAATCGACCTTAAGACTTCCCAACGTTTATGCTAATACATCCTCTCAGTGTGTGTCGGGAGTGTTTTAGTACACGTGTCATGAACATGTTTGTGAGATCCTTTGTGCTTGGAGTGAATGTCAGAGTTGAAATAAAAGACAAAATCGTTTTGTTCACGTTGAAAATTATAAAAAAAAAAAAAAAAAAAAAAAAGGCCTTGATTACATCCATCTGAGCAAACCAGACTTCCTCCATTAAACATGAAAACACCATTAAAAGTTGACCTCAGCACTGGAGGTGCTGAAACATTCCCGTCTCAAAGCCGTACAATCAGTTGAGTGGCGTCACTCCCAACGCTTCCTAACATTGATAACGTCAACACATTCTTTTTCTACTTTTTCCTCACCAGCCAACTGATTTTCAAGCCTTTACACATTCGTCTTTTCAATGCATTATAAATGAACCCCCCCCCCCCCCCACCCCCACACCCCACACCCTGCCTTGGACGTCGCCTTTCATCAGTCAGAGTTTTTGCATCTCACACCACCATCGGAATAGGACGGGGACGGGGGTGACGTCAAGGCAGACAGCATTTCCTTTGAAAAAGTTAAAACTACACCACGATACACAGTTTTCACGAGTCATGCGAATATACAGGAACTAGGATTTAGGACAAAATGAAACAAATCAAAAGAACAAAATCTTGAGTAAAAAGTAACCCCCAAGAAAAGAAATATCTCAATTGTAATAATAATAAATTAGTAGCTTGTTTAAACAGTGAAGTCTTTACATGGACTTTCATACCAAAAGAATAAGTGTAAACATTTCTATCTCACTGGCTGCCTCCTCCTCCTCCCCCCCCCCCCCCCCCCATACCTCACACTCAAAACATTAAAAAAAAAAAAACTGCATTTGGTGATCAGCTGCACATTATTAGTAAAAAGCGAAACAGAGGGGGACAAACCAATAATATTTTCAATAAATAGCACATTCAAGAGGGGCAGACGTTAGTCTGTTAGCCAGCTTACCATAAAGCATTCAATGAAAAGTGTAAAGACGCCTTTCTAACGTAATCAGGACAGCAGACACGGTGGCGGTGGAAGAGGACTGCGGGTCGCGTTGATTTGGCTCCTCGTACTTGGCGTCGGCCAAATAATGAGCCAAAAAAATCCATCCGAAACAAAAAAAAATAAAATAAAAAAAAAAAATGTGGGAAAATAAGGCCCCTTAAATAAATAATTGTATTCTTTCATTATATGGTCCCCCAAGAGAGAGAGAGAGAGAGAGAGAGAGAGAGAAAAAAAAAAAAAAGATGACCACTTCTACGGTTAAAAAAATGGTATTCCCACGTTGTACGAAAGACTTATCAAAAAGAACCACCAACAAACGCGGCTATACCATTCTGGAGTTAGTGTCTGAAGAAAAGTGTCCCAGGTTTTGTTTTTGCCGCCGCCCTCTGTTGTTCTTTGGACATTTCCTGAGAAGAAGACGGAGAAGAAGATCCATTTATGACATTTACGCAAACTTCACAAATGTGGGTATTAGGTATATATATTCAGCTTCATATTATTTTATAGTGTACCTTATATTTGCGTAAAATCTGTGTACGAAAAACAATTCTCGATATGATGTGGACATAAGTGCATGAACACTCTCTGACCAATTATAAAGAAATGACTGGAGAACTTACAGCTAAAAAAAGAAATAAATGAAAATAATCTCAAAATTGCAAAAAATAAATACATAGAAAAAAAAATCCATATAGGAAAGAAAATCAGACATGAATTAACCCGATGATGTTTAAAACCAGTCACATTGTGTAAATCAAGCAACTGACCACCGCACCTCGTGATGCACATCACCACAGCAACAATGATGGCGATCTGCACGGCGCCAATGATGGCGGCGATGAGCACGTAGTGCAGCTTCTGCCCGCTGGGAACAACGTAGAGGATGTTGAAGTCCTGCGGCTCGTCGCACTGAGGACCTTTGTAGCCTGCGTCGCACCTGAATCACGGAAGAAAACACACTTAAAGCCACCCTCACGATGACGGTGCAGTGAAACCTGCAGGTTAAACAGAACAAAACTGGCCGTGTCGGCGGGTTCTGGAAAGTTGAGGGATTTTTAACGCTTTAAACTGTACAGGATGCGATTTGAAGGATTCGGTGTGGTACACGGGGGATCCCCAAAATGCAGAAATTAGCTTCTGTCCTTTGGCTACAAAATTATGAGTCATATTGAATAATGTAAGTCAGTGAAATCACCACAATGTAATTTTACACATCTTTAAAAATGACTAAATTAACATTAACTGTGGCAGTTTTATGGGGCAGATTATTTTGCTTTCAACACAATAATTTTCTATTGTTTAAGTTCAACATGAAGCTCCATCTTTGTCGTTTTCTTACGTTTTGGTTTGACTCCTGCTCAAATGGAGCAGCAAACAGCCCCGTCCTCGTGTCGCTCCAGTTTGTTTATGAGGAATCAGCCAGTGAATCTAAGTTTTGCAGTTTGACCCTCTATCAGTTTTATTAGTGTAATTCTGCAAACAAACTGACGTGTGACTTCTTTTGGGTCTAAATCAAAGAGATCCACTAGCGAGCAAACGCTCTTAAATCAGCGCCGATGGTTGGAAATGATGATTTTGACGATCTTCCGCCAGGACATAAACTATCCTGATTTTTCTGTTGTTGATCTACGGTGAAAACTCACTTCCTGTTCAATCCGTGTGACAGATCGAAGCAGTGGTTTGGTTGGGAGCAGCAGTGAAAGTGGTGCTTGGCAACCAAAGTGCACATTAATGGATCTTACGCTTAAATTTGATTCACTTTCTTCTACTGAATGCTGCCACTACAACTGGGATGTCAAATTTACGCCCCAGACAATCCGATCAGGCCCTCAAGAGGAAAATTTACCAGCAGTGAGAAATTGACATTGATTGCAATGTTTTCATTTAACCACCAGGGGCGCACACACAACTTATTTTCGTTCCACTTCAGTTTGAATCGTGTGTGATTCGTCAGTTGAAGTGATCAGGATTACTACACAGATGTAGAAAAATATCTTCATTAAAGATACTTTCTTCTTAATATGAACTAGCCTACTATATATTTGAGTTCCATCAAATTGTGACCAAATGTATTAAGCCTTTGAATATATAAATAGTATAATAATCCACTTGTGATCTGCAAGCTATAATAGAGATATAAATGGTGAACTGGCACAAAAATTTGCAATTATTATTACATTTTCAAGTGAGCTCCACGGTGGGAAGGACAGATCTAAATAATATTTAGAGGGAAACACACATTGCCAAAGATACAAAAATAATGTGAAAATAAACTGAAGTTCTCGTTAATGTCTTCATCTACTAATGAATCTGCATTAGAATATTTCTCACACCACGGATTCATTATTTACAGTCAAAGCAGAAATAAAATATTCCACTTTCAAGTAGGAGTATTTTGGGCATTGACAAACCTGCAGGTGGCCATGCTGTATTTGATCTCACATTTCCCGTGAACGCAGAATCCGGCAGCGCTGTCGGTACAGGGGATCGGCATCCCGGCGTAGAAACCGTCTCCGTGATTCAGCCCCGTGGTTTCTGAAAGAGGACGGGTAGAGGACACACACACACACACACACACACACACACACACACACACACACACACACACACACACACACACACACACACACACACACACACACACACACACACACACACACACACACACACACACACACACACACACACACACACACACACACACACACACACACACACACACACACACACACACACACACACACACACACACACAAAGAAAACGACAGGACGATTAGCACTGATGCAGGCACATATGGGTTTTTATTCATGTTTAGTAACTACAAGTTTCCAATTACATTTATTTAATGGATTTTATTAAATTGCCTTTTATGGAGGGATTTTATCTCGTGCATTTTTAGGACTGAATAGGACATGACTTAATATTTCTAGTTTGGAAACCTATATTTTTGTAGGTTGTAACATTTTATAAAGTTTAGAAAGCTAATAATAGTCAAACAATTAAGAAATGTATTATTTGGGAGGATAATGATAAAATATGTTGTTACAAGGAAGATAAAACTATCACTCTACAGCAGTGTGCATGTGGATGGATCATAAAATAAAAATAAGGGGTGGGAGGGGGTCTTCACAGATCTCTCTCTCCTCTGAAATCCACTGCAGTGTTAGAGAAGCAGCCTACAAAGTGATCCGTGCTGCTCATTAAAATGACTGATATGGAATGAACCAAATCCACATTAACATAAAGGGAGCTCTTAATAACAAAACCTAGAGCGCAGGGGCTTAAAAACTTTGCTGCTCCGCACATGTATGGCTGCAGCTGGGATATTTCTGGGATTTACAAGCCTTAAAATGTGTTTGAGTGCTTCTGGATCAAACCTTTGAAAGTGTCAAATCATCAGAAAGAGATTATTATTATTATGACGAAGAATCAAAGACATCAAAGTGTTGGATTATTCAAAGGTTTTGGGGCTTAACATTTTTTGTGATATGCTGAACCCTTTTTTTTTTTTTCTTTTTTTTTTGTTCTATGATAAAAGTATCCCCACAAGTTCATAATCTACTCAATATGCCGGATCGACTAAAAGTTTGCACATTTAAAAACAGACTCCAATGTGATGTATTGTGTGCACCTTCACGGATATGTAACATTGGGTGTGTGTGTTTCCCATTGTGCAAAATCCTGGAGAGGTCTAAACACCTTTAAGTTGTTTATAATTGCACCTGTTTTTAATGTTTGAAAAGACGGTTTAAACCAATTCAGCTTTTCTCCAGCTGGCTCCCCATGATTTTTATTTGGGGATTGCATTTTTTTTCTTTGCGGTATCATTCTTAGGTCTTTCAAACATTTTTCCAAATCTCTTCTTTTTGTTCTTCTTTTCTCAAAGCTTTGACATCGTGACAGATCATTCGCTGTATTGCAGTTTCTTTTTGCCAAATTCAGATTTATCTTCTGTAATACCCTAAATCGTTTGATAACTTCCTCCACCAACATTTACAAACCACAGGATCACATTTCCAGTCAATCCATAGCAAACTTGAGTAAAAGAACAATGAATGAATTACCTGCAAAATGCACCAAGAACAGAAAACTATTCAACCGCGTGAGCATGCAACTGCGGTGAGTACACTTCATGTGGGATTTTAGTCGCCACAGCTGATGGCGACTGGAAAAAAAAGTTGTCATTTTGCGCTTTGGTGTACACTATGTAAAAGATTGGAATCAGTTGACTGTAATGAGTTGACGAGGGCGATTATAACAGATCAGCAGATTTCTGGTGTCAGCTCCGCTTTGTGAAACACGGCCGGCTTTCTGAGCCACAATGAGAGACTCGTTTCACATGAACCATAAATGATCACTATTTCTTGGTTTCAGCAGGATTAAAACAAAGCTTTAAATATTATATTGCATGTTTGTTAACACTGACCCCCTTTAAGCTTCTATATTGGATTTTCTAAATATTTTTCATATGAACCTTTATATTATTTTGTGCCAGTAACAGCAGTAATCAGGAGGTGGTATGTTGTCTTGTTTGGCCATATTTTTCACTCTGACACGAGCATAAACTGATTAAATTACGTCCTTCTCATATCAACTCCTTCATGTTAACTCGTTTGTTTTCTGCTATCTTGCCATCGACAAACCTGAAAAGGTGCCACCCCTGAGTCCGGATCTTTTGGAGGTTTCTTCTTGGTAAAAGGCAGATTTCCTGTCCTAAATTTGTTTTGTGTTTTTAAGTGGTTAGCGTTCTCCTCACAGCAGCATTATCGTTTTGTACGAGTCAGGGTTTGGACGCCTTCCTGTTTGCACGTTGTCTCTGTGCATGTGTGGCTGATGGGGGAGTGGTGAGCTGGAGGCTAGGGAAGCCTGCCGCATCCTGGAAATAGGATTGGAAAATGCAGGAAAAACAAGTTTCCCTAAGGGTATTAATAAAGTATCCTTTTTTCCCCTCTTTCTTTTCTCTGGGTACTCCACTTTTAACAGTTTAAAAGCATGCATTTCACCATTTACTGAGGTTTGATCTAAAAAAAATTAAATAAAATAAAAAATCACCATATATCTAAATTAGATTGACTTTCTGTCTTCGTCTGTTCGCCCTGTGATGGACTGGAAATACGTCCTCATCTATCCTGCCTCGAGATCAGGAACGGTTAAATCCGATGAATTCATGAATGCAATATGGGCCAAGTTGAGGAAATCTCTTGTCCAGGTGTTTTAGTACAAACCCCTTAAAAGTCACTCCAAGATGAAGGGAGGTTAGAGCTGATGCGCCTGGCTTTCCTCTCTGAACCGTGAACGACTGACTGTTGGGAGACACGCAATCACGAGTAAAACAAAGTTACGCCTGGTGCTGTAAAAAGAAAGTCAATGACTTCCATCTTGTTGACGCTAAACTGTGATCTGCTCTCTGTGGCGATCTTCAGGTTTGAAGGTTAAGAAGAAAACCCGCCTCGTTCATTCGTCAAAGGGTTTGACTGATTTGTTTTGTGACGTTTCTTTGATGAAGGGCGTCGGGCACCTGAGGAACCACAACAGAAAAACTTTTGAGCAGAGCCGCTGTGAGATCCGTCTTTCTTCGCTTCGGTTTCACTTTATCACGAGCAGAAATGTGCCGCTGTGTCCTTCACTGTCTGAGATGTTGACAATGCAGCTGTCTAATCCGATCCTTTTATTGTCCGTCTGAGTCCAAGTTAACACTCAAGAGTGACGGCGCTGACGGAGCTGCGGAGGAAAATCCCCCCGACACATTTTTTAGTCCGTGATATCAATGCGGAGACAGTGGTGCAGAGAATGAAATCCTCCAGATTCTTTTTCATCTCCTCTTTGATCTCCAAAACTCAACATTTGCACCATGCGGCTGCATGCGTAATGCTGCAAAACGCCTTCTCCTTCTGCTACGCTAATCTAAATGTTTACTTGTGAGAAATTACAGCGTCACACCGGGATCAGGCTTCTTCTTCTTCTTTTATTTTATTTATTTTTTAAAAACTGTGGAGTAACTTGAATTGAGCCTCGGCTGAGGCTTACAGTTGTGAGCTTTGGCGTTTGGTGCTTTGTTTCCACTCGCCACTTCCACCCGCCCCCACCCGGGCCACCTTCCCGCCTGGAGGACGTTATTGTGTATTGAGAGATTTTCATTAGGTTTTTATCCTGGAGTTATTGCAGGTTCAGATGCAGGTTAACAGGCTTCTAAAGGCCGCTGGAAGTTTCATCGTCAACTGCATTAAACTCTACTGAAAAGCTGATTTACAAAGTGGTTATATAATCTGAGCCCCCCCCTCACCCAAAAAAAAAAAAAACAACAACCAAAAACCACACATTGTCTCAGAGGTCATTAACGTCTGGACTTTGAAGCATGCTCGCAGCTTAGCGCTTTTTCATGTTTGTCTCTATGGTGCAGATTTAAAAACCTCACCAACTGTTCTGTGGATCACCAAGACATGTGGCGCGGATATTCATGGCTGGAATTAATCGTCACGAGTTTTATCTCGCAGCATAAATGCGGTTGATTTGCCTGTGATGTTTTTGGGGAATCGGTGGGTGGGATCGCAGTATTTCATTAAACCTGACAGGAGGGTCCGTCTGCAGACAGCAAGTCCAATGTCAAATATGGGGACACAATGTGCCACTTCAGAATGAACAGCCCAGCGACAACCCCAAAAAAAATGTACTATTTCCCAGAAGAAGTCATTTCATAGAGACACTGACCTTTCGCTTATCCCACTGAACACATTAAATCATTAAAGAAAACAAAAGAAACAAACTGAGCATTTCTCAGCTCATTCAGTTGGATTTCACAGTTGACATTTTGTCGCCTTTTCGTGATCTAAATAAGACCAAAAAGAAACGCAACGATTCGAAAAAAGTTTGATGACTCTTTCCTGACCTGTGTTAACTGGTTTATGTCCTGCTGGTTTTCATTGGAAACTTTATGAGATGATTTTTTTTTTTTTTATATTTCGTAGTTTTGTGCTTTAACAATCTACAATATCAAACAAACAGAAACTTGTGTGTAAATAGAAAAAAAAAAAAAGAAGTTAGTAGAGGAGTCAATTATTTATTTAAGATACACTCTTAAGTGGATTGGGGGAAAAACTACAAGTACAGCTTTAGTGCAAAACCATAAAGTGTTGCATTAGTGGGAATTAAACTGTGAAACTGTGGTTTGTGCTTCCAAAACAGGCATTCTGTGCAACTATCCTTCATCCCACAGCTTCACAATGGAAATGAGATGAGCTGTGCAAAGTAAACACGACGGGGAGATACACAATAGACACACGGGGCAGACAACACACTGAAATAAAGCAGAAGGATCGCTCAGTATGCATCTCAGAACCGAGCCAGGTTGCGGCAAATATTGACACAATCGCTCATGAACCTGAACAGCCTCCTTACCTAAATCGTTCACTTTAAAAGGGCTGCTGTCATCCTTCTTGCCAAGCTTTTCTTTATCAGCTGTGGAGGACACAGAGAGATGAAGTTACTTTATCCACATAAACACAAACAATTTCCACTTTCAAAAACGGAGGAGAAAAAGACAAATAGATTGCAGCTTTCACGTCTCAACCCTTAAGATCATTTGGAATTTTTTTTATTTTCTCGGTTTGGTTTCCTCGACTCCTTGTCCGCTGTTTCTCAAATCTGTGTGTGTTCATCCGTGTTTGACTGTGTGTGCTGTTTACTCTTCGGGACAGGCTGAAGGAAGTAGAAGATGTCTGGGGATGTTTACTCGCAGAGTGAGTCTCGGTCTGTTTGTCAACGTCGAGATGGTGAAGGGTCAATCGGAGCCCTGATTCTGTGCGTGCGTGGTTGTGTGTGTGTGTGTGTGTGTGTGTGTGCCAAGAAACAAAGAATCAGTGGGCTTTGGTTTGTTGTGTTGTCATGCTCATTTTCCTGTTGACAGGCTACATGTCTTCATGCTGTCTACAAAAGGTGCAGCTGAGAATGTTCTCACACACACACACACACACACACACACACACACACACACACACACACACACACACACACACACACACACACACACACACACACACACACACACACACACACACACACACACACACACACACACACACACACACACACACACACACACACACACACACACACACACACACACACACACACACACACACACACACACCCTTTGGCATTTGCCAGCTCGACCTCGACATTCACAACTACAAACATTATGCCAACCTGGACCCCCACCTAACCTAAATCCCATCAGAGTGCCAGCAGTTTGGTCGGATCCCGCTAGTACAGTGTGTCGTCTGGGTTCTGAAAGCACAACCAAGTCGGGAACACGTAGACATGAACACACATGTTTGTGTATCTATATTTGTGGTACTGCACATGAAAAATTGTGTTTCCCAATAATATGGTGCCCACAATGTCTCAGGATTCTCAAAACTCTACAAATACAACCAAGATACATGCACACACACACACACACACATCCTGTACACACACAGACACACACCCATCCATTTTTAATGCCCCTTCATTCCTGAGGAAATCTTGACAGATCCCTTGCTCTGATTCTCTTTCTTGTACCCTCCCCCCTTCATCCTTCCTCTCCCACCAACCCTCCTGCTGTGTCTTCAACAGCATTCTTTTGCTCTTTGAGGACGAAATATAAATAGAAGGAAAAAAGTACTGCCCGACATGTCCACAAAACACTCACTACAGACAAAATACAAACAAAGAACCATGAACTGATGTTGCATGGCGAAGCTGTCTGCACAACTTTGCAGCTTTTGTGGGATCTTGGATTTGAACACAACTAAGGTTTACGGATTTGGAAAACATTGTGGTAGTTTGTAACAATTAAAACTCAAGAGTCAGGAGGCATTTGATTATACTATGAGAACTCACATTCAGTCATGTATTTGTATTCGTTTTATCTTTCAATGTTGCGTCCTCAGCCCTATGTGAATCAGAAATTATTAGATTTACTCATGAAGAGACGGCGTGAGATGAGATCGGGCTATTGTTAAAAAAAAATTAAAATTCCATGTGTAAAGTTTTATGTGATCTATTTTGTCGAGTGCTTCAGCAACCAAATGCATTAACGATACCACTTTTTTTACAATCTTTGGAGTTTGGTTTGTAGATTTCTGGCCTGACGCCCCGAGGAGACAGCAGTGAGAGGGCAGGTGCTCTTCACCTCAGGGTGGTAGAGTTACCCATGAAGCCCACCACCTCACACCCCCACCCGCCACCTCCCTTTAGCCAGGGCTTGGTCGCCAGCCACATTAAAGCCATAACCACGGACAAGAAATCCATAAATCCTTCCGGGTTACGATCTGCCGCCAACGCCCACAGAGAGAGCGTCTCCGGCAGGACAACACATTGTGATTCAAGGTGAGTCCATCAACATAAATCAGAGAGACTCCGAGCTTCACAGAGGCTGGAGGAGCTCTGGGTGTTGGCACAGACTCTGAAAAAACATCAGATGGCAAAGGGTGACTGCAAATGAGGTTTATATCTAACACTCGCACCTCGTGCCTCCTCTGAGAGGAGAAATCATTCAGTGATGGATCATCAGAGCTGCGACTGTTTTTATCTCCCTCATTAAAACTTGTTCTGCATATTCAAGAATGAAACGGAAATAAATTCATATGAACGGCTGAGCCAGCGCTCTCCAAGTGGCGCAACAGTCAAGTGAAGGAAACGAGGAAAGCTGGTGAACTTTTTACTCTTTCTTCAAGTTTAGATTAAACTTCAACTTGGGCTGTTTTGCTTTTCCTCCTCGCTTTAAACTTATAAATGCGTTTCTAACGTCAAAATGTCGCTCCACCTGGGGGCCTGTGGTTGACGGCAGTACAAGTCAACGCCTCTCTGAACAACAGAAGGAAGAAACTTTGATTTATCACAAGTGTTTTGTGAGACTCAGTAATTGTTTACTGTATACAAACAAAGGGTTGATGATTCAAATTCTTACTTATTCATCCATCTACTCGAACTGCTTTATTTACATTTAGCTTCAGGTTGCGGGGGAGCTGCAGTCGATCCCAGGTTAGAGTCACGAATCACTCTAACACACTCCTTTGGATTATGAAAGCCAGAATAATCCACACAGGCACAGGGAGAACTCCAGACAGAGTCCTGCCCAAGCCCCCATAATGGCCCAAATATGCTCCCTTTACACACATAAATTGCTACGTGTGTCTCATATGTTGTCATGCGTCTCTTGTGTGGTTGAATACATACGTCGTTCCCAACTTTATTCTTGAGGGACCCAAACTTTTACCATTGTACAACTTAAGCGACGCACCCCATCACGCCCTGTACAATTCCAAAAGAAAGTTTCAGTTTTTCTATTATATTCTGTATTCTTTTTTGTTTTTGACAGATTAATCAGCCTGACATGGAGCCATTTTTTCTCTCCCGCTGCTTACTTTGCGAGCTCAACTTTATTGATTTATTCATTTGAGCAGCGAAGTAGTGCAAACGTCTTTTTACAGAAGAACAAATCTAAATAATTGCGCTCCAAAAAAAGTCGGAAGAAGTTCAAATAACTTAAATAAACCCACCCCTCATCTCTCATGCATCTAAAACATCACTTGACAAACTTTCAGCATAAACTCACACAAACAACACCTGAGTTCATGCTTGTACATTATTAACAATCGTTTATGGTCGTACAATCAACATTTTGGATTCACCGCAGACACTTTTAAACAGTATTTTTTTTAAAAAAGAGGAACCTTTTAAATAAATTATACACCTTTAATGTAAACACTTGAACTGAGTAGTTTTGTGACACAAGAAAATCAAATGCATAAAATTGCCCCCCTGGTTGGGAACCACTGCAGTGTACGTCGTTGGTCCCGAATAGAAACTGCTAAAATTAATATCCATGTTCCTAATGATATTCAAATGTAATCTGGGGGATAAATCGGTGACTTGTATTTAACTTTGTTAGTGAAGAAGTTTAAAAACTGTTGACACAAGTCATCTGAAGCTCCTTTGTCCTGAGGTACAGATGAGGTTATAGTGTAGATTTGATTATAATTACACACACATTCACACAGGAAGGCATCATTATTCCTGTGGTCAATGTTTCTTTCTCAGGTTGCAGATGAGTTATACTGCACAATACTGCCCCTACAGGTCACTAGTGGCATTATTCTGTTTGTCAGGCATCCAAATCAGAAGTATGTTTGTCTAGGTATTTAGCACAGAGCCTGTTTGAGCCTTCGTAATACTAACCACTATGCCACCACACAGCTTCAGCTTTTCATTTTCCATTAACTTCTTCAAGGAAACAAATGGTTGATGTTTCGTTCTTATGACAACTTCATGTTTCCTGTAGTTACAGTTCAGTCTCTGATAAGAACCCGAAGCTTATTTCTGTAAGTTTTCACTGGTGACGTTAACAGCGAATTTGAAACTTCACAGTGAAAAAGAAAGAAATATTCTCACAGGATGTAACTGAGACTAAAAGCGTTCATCAAATTCAACAAAAGAAAGAAAGAACTGTAATTTACCAATATCACTATTCGGTGCTAAAATGAGCCCCTAAGGTATAAAAGGTACACTTCAACACCAGAGGATTTAATGTTGTACCAGTGCAGGTTAAAGTAAAACATCTGAAATTATTTCCATAAAGCGTATTATACGACATTATTTGACCAAGAGGTGTATAGCTAAAAATGAACAAAGCACAATTTTATTATTTTTTTGAAATCAGGAGTCGGTGGGCGTCAGATTATCACAAGACGTTAACAAGGTGTGGATTCATTTCATGTGGAATCTAAAGCCGAGCTCCTGCACGCTTGGTTTGTGCCTTAATTGAAAACAACTAGTTATTAGGTGCATTAATTTGTCTGACACGGTTTTCAATAATGAGGCTGATTTATGAAACGGTCACAGTCGTGTAGTCGGCAGCGTTCACCGAAGGCAAAAACACCCCAAGTCCTACGTTTGACTGCATCAGCATGTTAATGTGGAATAATGACCTGCGTCTGCAGCAAGTTAAATAACACAGAGATGGATGATTTCTGTGAGAAAATTGTAGGCATGAAACAAGAGGAAAGACACACAAGAATAGCAGATACAATGAAGTCAATTGATAAGAAAAAAGAAAACAAAAAATATGAGGTATCAATGAGATCAAGCAATAAAAAGTAAAAAAAAAAAAAAAAAAAGAAAAGAAGAGAGAAGAAGCGGCTTATGAATAACAAAAAGAAAATGTTATTGGCCTCCAGCCATGTGACAGTTTACATTCACCCCTTTCATGTCTCGTAGGTGTTAGGAAGACTGTGACCTTTGACCCTCAAAGTCTAATCAGCTCACTGTTGAATCTTTCTTACTATTTCTATCAAATTGAAATGAATTATCAATATCACCAAAATGCAATCCAAAAGTTTAACCAGTTTCAGTGTCAAATATGAAGAAATCCCCACAAGGATTTTCAATAAATAACAAATTGTATTCTCGTGAATGTAGAGGAGCAAGAAGCATTTGGATTTAAAAGACAAATAAAACGAACAACAAAAACCCCCCATAGATTATCCTCTTCCACCTGAGCATCTGTGAAGTGCTTTTCATTTACAAGGGCAGTTTTCTCGGGAGAAGCGGGCCTTTGTCATAATTTACACAGGCGATGGCGGGCAGGCTGCAGTTTTCTGAGGCTGAACAATCGAGGCTGATGGGATTTTCCAATATGGATTCAATCAAACGGCAATGGAGGCATCAGCAGGCAGATTTATCTGCGGGAACACAAGCTGACAGCAGTTTCAGACCTTCGTTGGGTGAGGAAAGAGGTCGGCAAAGTGTTTACAGAATATCATGGATGAAGCAGATAATGCCGGGGCGTCTAACTAATCGGACTTGAGGGGTCGCAAAAAGCACAATTTGATCTCGAGAGGAGCCGGAGCAGTAACATGAACAATATATTAACCAATGAATCTCCAAATGTTTGCATTGGAGTTGTAACAGCATAAAAGCCTGCATTTATTAAATTTTTTATTTTTTTTACCAAACATGAACAAGTTGAGGTTTCTTTTTAATTCCCTTCATGCCAAATTGTTTGAGATCCCTACATCTGCTGAAAGGTTTGAAATCCTCACTGTAGTAGATTTCTTCTGGGCTATAGCCTGGCACATCTGAGCCTGTATTTTGGTTCACAGATCAATGTAGTATTGTGCTCACTACTCTGAATAAAACACGGTGAACTACAGTAAATAACATGAAAATAGCAAACACCTTAATTGAGAGAATCAGAGTTATTTTTGTGTGATTTCTATACTTTGAAAGACCAGCTTTCAGACTAAAATAGATCCTCTGGAGGGATGATTACTATTTGTCTGGAACAGAAATTCACTCGCTCCTGTCACGGAATATAAAAATGTTTCTAATCTCACTCATTCACTCTGCTAATGGATTGTGCATCAATAGAAAATTACAAAGCCAGACGGCTCCCCTAATAAAAACAAAAACAAAAAAATTGACTTTGGTCCAAGCTCTTATTAAAGCGAGAATGGATTCAGTGTTTCATTTTTTTAGAACAGTGGGTGTCTTAGTTCTGGGACTCAAATGTACGGCAACACATAAAAACGGCTCATATGAACGCAGGACGTACCCGTGGGTCAGGTTTGATACGGAAAAGCATGATGAGCATGTTTACACTTCAAAAAGCAAAGAAATGAAAGACGACAAACTCGATGGCAAACTGAGTGAGATTAAATTTGTGCTCTCATGCGCCACTGAATGGGGCCATTTATTTACCAACATCCTTACTTTCCCTAACCATCACCTTTCGATTTTACATGCTGGTATCAGATATTGACAACAGTGCCCCCCCTTCCCCGAAGCGGCTGTGTACATCCTCCACCTCCGCCCGATCACTCATGCACGTCAGTAAACAGCGTGATGACAGAGGGCCAGGAGAGCTGAACAGACGGAGATATAAGTCAGACACTGACATTTTACACGCCACGGCTGGAAACGGTTTTGAAAGAAGGCAAACCCTGTGCACGGGCCCAAAATAAAACTTCGGAGGTTGTGTGTCACAGCCTGACATCTTATTCCTTCGGTGTTGTTCAGAAACCATTAAAAACGCATTACGGAGCCACGCGGCCACACTGGCTGACATGTTTCTTCATCACCACGCACACTGTGGTTCATGTGGACTCTTGTCACTTATTTGCCACTCTGGTGCACAAATGCAGCCACGTCTGAAAGAAGTAACTGCCAAAGGCACCATTTATCTGGACAACAGCAACTGTTGTCGTTACTAGATGAGGTGATCTTTTATGAAAAGCTGTGTGAAGATGGGACTTGTGTGAAGTTTGAAAACAGAACAAAACCGAGGTTCTCTTTTCAATCGGGGCTCTTCAGTCTGAATACATGCCACCGCACCCTCACAATATTATACTAACTGAAGCCTGAACTTTTTTAAACAATAAAAACTTCATTGATAAAAAACTCTTAAATGAAGAAATCCTTTATCAGTTGATGGGAAACTGAATCCAAAGTGTTCACACCACTTTTCTTAAACACTGAAATCTGCTATTTGCCGCCAGTATATTAGACCTGTATAATATATACATGATCTGCATGGAAGGCATGGGACAACAAAATGAAAAGCAGATTAAAGTTTCTGTGTTCTCAAATAAGAAAAAAATCTCACGTTTAAAATGTTAAATTGGAATAAACATAAGGTCTTTAATTTGTTGTTGACAGGAGGAAACGCAACATATCCGTGACCAGATTTCTTCAGTAGCACTTAGCAAATAAGCGGATAAGTTGGGGGGGAAAAGTATCGAGAGCCCTCATGAAACTCCTAATTCTTAATCTTCCTCCATCTGGGGCTTTGGTGAAGGTGTGCGGCCATCTGCAAACAACAAGACTCAGAGCAGACGAGACACTCTATGCAATGAGGCACTTCTGGTCTAGTGGTGAGATTAAATTAGTGCAACTGGGCCAAAAAAGCATTTCCTGTCCATGCCAACTATTCATTCGACTTCTATAACAAATGTATCCACACAACGATAGCAGTGGTTTAAAGTTCGACTCTGGGGAGAGGCAGGCCTCACTCTCAGCAGGTAAACAGTGTGCTATGGGACCACGCACACGCGAACTATTTGTTTCATCAATATAGAAACATATATGAAAAGATGCAGAAGGACTGAGTGATATCAGGTCTGGGTGGAAATGTCAGGTTGAGTCTATAACAGGCATTTCTTTGCATAAATGTATGATAAGTTCAGATAAAATCATGACACAAACTTCTTCCTTTGAGGAGAGGGAGGGAAATCCTGAATGATGCCATTTCTAAGATGTTCTATATCCAATTTGAACAGATGCGATGGAAAACACACCGAGTCAAAAACTGTATTTCAAGTCTACATATGTCAAAACCCTCAGAAAATACTGTATATATATATATATATATATATATATATACACATATATAAAACAAGCGTGACTAGCGAAAATAAAGAAAGGCAGATGTTCGATTGAGCAAATGTTACAAACATTCCCACCATCCTTCGTTCAGTGGCATTTTACCACTGTATGGTATTCATATCACATTGCTGCAGGAGCCAAACACGCAGTCGCACCCGGTGTCTACCCGACATGAGAAATATTCCACCGGTGGAAACTTGGCAGTGCGGTGAATCAGAATGCTGCTGATTCACTGTTACACCTCGTCACACTGACGCCGAACAACATGAAGACTCACTCCCGAGCCGCATCGAGTTGACAGGGCCTTAAGCAGGTCTCCTGCAGAGTTTCATCCTTTTTCAAATTGGCAGCGACTCTAAAACGTGACAGACTGAAGTCTACCTTGGTAATACCAAGGGCAGCAAGCTTCAAAATCTGTTTTGTCAAAATCTTGTGCACAGTTGTTTATGGACAGGTCATTCACACTTCTGCATCGTCACAAGATAATTCCGGTGGAGAATTAATGCCAGGAAACGTAACCTGCCTTTTCAACGCATATAAAAGTCGTCAAACTTGCTCTTACCGGGGCATCGGCCCAGGTGTTTGACGTCGATCTGCTCCTGCTTCATGCACGAGGCCTCGCGCACCAGACAGGGGTTGTTGTAGGAGTTTCCGTCAGTGGCACACACCGGGTTCTCATTGTGTCCGCTGCAGTCGATGTTGCATATGCACCTGAGGAGAGACGGCGGGCACCGCTCAGCACACGGCAGAATAAACGAGTCTGCCGCCTGAAAGGCTTTTGTGCAGACGACGTGCGTCGGCCCTGAATCATTAGCTGAAGTGCGTTCAGAGAAATGAAGACACGGCTCATTAGTCTTCCGTCTGCAGATTCAAAGAAATACATTTAATGCTTTGGAAAGAACTTTCCCCCGACATTTCAGATGCAATTTGGGACTTGATGAAAGTTTTATTTTCAATTTTAGCATGGGTTATACTTCAACTCGAATACTGTAAGTCAAGCCAGTTTCATTAAAAGAAGTCATTAATGCGGCATGAAACACAAAAACACCTCGTGTCTGAAGAACAGAGGTTCCTCAAAGACCATTTTAACAAGAGGAAACTGTGATAAAACTCAAGGAGAGCAAGCGAGGTGGGACCGACTCTGATTGTTAGAAGTCAAACACTCACCAGACGTCCTCCGAGTCTTCGTCACACTCGGCTCCGTATTTACAAGTGCTGCACTTGGTGAACTTCTTCCCGGCCTCAGATCCTGAGCCCTCATCATCTGTGAGACACAAAAGAACAAGAACTGATTCAATCTCCGTCACGTCCGTCTTCTATAGAATGCAACGCGGGGTCAGAGGTCAGCTCAACAACGTGACGGCCAAAGCCAGTGGACGGTTTGATTTTGTGAAAGTAGTGTTCGGGTTTACAGTGTTCGTTTTTCCCCTCAAAGGCTGCTTTTGTTTTAAAAGCTATTTTTGCTCAGAGAGGCAATTTTTAGAACAAATCTTCAAGTGGGAAAAAAAAACAAAAAAAAAACAAACCAGACACTCAGAGACAAAGTTAAGATGTATAGTACAGTGAACCGTAGCATCTCTGTTCACCTTGTCTGCAAGCTGCTCAACAGTAATGACTGTTTTATTCTTTGAAAATAGTTTTAATCTACCTGAGCGTCATTTGAGCTCCCACGTCCGCTCTTTGTGGGGGTCTCCATATCATTCATCCTTGCACAACATAATCAGCTTTCATTACGACTGTTTTTGCACTTGTTTCCAGAACACCGATTTGATTTGATTTCCCTAACAACCTCACGGCTCACACCAGAGCTCAGGTTTTGGCGAGTGCCGCGCTGCCGCTAACGCTGATGACGCCGCTCCTGAACTCAACGCGCGACATGGCTCGTGCACTTTTCTATCAGACACGGCCGAGGGTATGAGGAGACTCCAGGAGCTTATCGGCCAAAAATGGAAAACGGAGACAACGCATCATCATCTTATGATATTATTATCATTACGGGGAGATGCGTTTAATACCACCTCGCATGGCGACGCCCGTTTTCCGAGCAGAGAGCAAGTTCAGAGCAGATGAGGCGGTAACAACCACAACATCAAATATCAAAGAGCCGCGGGGATTATTCACGGCTGCCTTTCATCAAGGGAGCCGTTTTCATGATTCATCAAGTGTAATTTTGTCATGTAATAGGGGAAATGCTTGGCGCTATCAAGGAGGCGGAAATTAATCCACAGGAAATGTAACAACCGTCCAGAAAGCTCTGCCTCCAGTCATTAGAATTTCTGTTCAACCTTAAAACCCGACTTGGTTTTCTTTGCGAAAGTAATGAGAAGCCTTGGAAAGGTGAGACGGCACCTGCTGCTGCCAATTCGGACGAGTAATATCCTGTCGAATAGTGACCGTATACCGGGTTTCAGAGGGGAAAGGGAAATGTGGAAAATCCTTACTGCAGGAATGTCAAAAAATACCAGAAGAGAATTTCTGCTAGAAAAGGTTTTGCAGCGTAACAGATAGAAATCTTAAAAATCAACCACTTTGTTGTTGAAGCCTAATTGCATCCGAATAGAAATCGTGTGTCAACTTCCTTGTGAGAGCTTTCTGACTCATATCTGATTTTCAAAATAAAAAAAATGACATCTCAAACAGCTCCAGTGTTTTGGCCCAATACGCACAGACACTTAAACTTTGTGTTAGAAAACCAATAAAGCAATTGTAATTTTCTTTGGTCTCCCATGATCAAGTTACCTTTGCTCTGTAGTACAGATTTGGGGCAGCTGTGTATTCTGCTACTGCAAAATACAACCGACCTCCCTGACATCTTTGCAGAACAACGATCTCAAACGTGGCTGAACAGCTGTTGGACGCTATTTGAGGAAGAGCCTGATGGCATCGCGTGAACGAAACATCTGCCTGCAGTCACAAAGTCAAAAGGAGCAGGAACTCAACTTGTGCATAGAAATACCGATAATTATAATTTAGAGATGGATTCAGCCCATCAGGTGCCGAATAAATCCAATCACAGCCACAGGCTACAATGCATAGCAGTTGGCAAAATGCATTTTCTCAGTGGCTAAATTCACTCTTCATCGCGCGAGGAGTCGGGAGAGGTTTAGGTTGGCCTTCAGAAAATGAATGGAAATTGATGTAACGTCCTCCGAAGTCATGGAAACCCGACAGCGCGCGAGTGTGTGTGTGAGCCTGCTGGCTGACAGATTGGCCTGCTGTGTGTGGATGTATTGAACATGGAGAGCTCAGCTGGGGCTCGGAGGCTGCTGATCGATTGACGAGGATCTGCAGCAGAGAGGCTTCTTTGTTTCCGTTGGACTCTGCTGACAGCAGGACGCTGCTGCTTCACTGCGACTCCACCAGCAGACGCCTCCAATCTGACTTGCGCCGTATCCAACTCACCCATTTCACCTCTGGTTTTGCCACATTTGACTATTTATAGTATTTAGCTATTGGGTGTCCGCTGTCCATACTTGTGTATTTTTGCTATTTTGCTCTTGGTGACAGTCGAGCATATAAAAAGGTAAACCTGTTGGATGTCAGCAATTTCTCATTTCAAGTGCCTGTTTTATTCCAGACTGCTATATTTAACCCAGTCTGTTGTTTCTCGACAAGTTAGGTCCATTTTGCAAGGTTCACTTTAATTTGGAAATCGTAAAATGCAGTTTTCTGCAGATTTTCAAATTGTTAAGACTGCATTGCATAACTTTACACATTAACAGGTCGAGTGATGTCTGTCAAAGTGAAGGATTGTTCCTCATCGGTTCCATACATGAGGAGCATGACCCACCTCTTGGTAAGTTTGAACAAATATCGCCTTTCTAGCATCATCTGTAAACGATCTGCAACCTGCTCAAAACTGTCCATCTTAGTAAAATCGGGACTGAAAACATTGTTCACTGCAGCATTCTCATGATTTCAATACATTACTCCATGTAATCATTCTAATTTCTCACTATTCTAAAAGCATTTTTATTACCTTACATTTTGAACATTCAGTAGTTATTCTCCTGTTTTAATTACTATTTTATTACTATTAAATTTTTTGTGTTTAAATGCAATTTTATTTTCTTAATATCTTTATTTTATTTCTTCGATTTCAATGTAATTTTATATATTTCTTTGCCTTTGTGTATGAGTGGCCTCTGGCACGAATGGTTATGCAAATAAGCTTTCTGTGCTTTTTCCCCCTCAAACGCCCCTTTAAAAGACACTCTGTGGACCCTCTGTCCAATGCCTTAGTAGCAATAACATTACAGTGCAGCACACTCTCTAAATTAAAACATACAAAAGCACAAGAGTTTGAAACCCAGAAAATGGGCAGGTCTACTGTAAAGTCTAGACAGTTAGTACACAATGGCACACATTACGTCAATTCTTTCACATACTGTATGCAGATATAATTTTGAACACCTGAGAGAGGGCAAAGTGTGTGGTGGTCCCAGACCCCAGGTTAAAAACCACTGCTCTTTCTCAACACTGGTACGCACCTACTCCAGCTTTATCGATCCTCTACCCCTCCAGACTCCTGTCTTAACGGCTATTGTCACACAAAGATGCATTACATTTTATATCGTGGCTCCAGAAGGTCCAGTTTGGCTGTACAACCCCATTTGTACAGTATCATTAAAAAAATTCAATTATGATGAAAAAAAAATGAAAAAAGAGAGCGAGAGAACAAAATGGCTTATTTCATTATTATTATCTGAGGGTGGTTAAAAAGTAATTAAAACATTCTTCTTAAACATTCTTGTAAGATGGACTTTTTATGAGCATTAAAGTTGTTTTTGGGTGCGGAGCCACACGGGGAATAAATTAAATTCTGCTGATGGATCTCGTCTTCGCATCGTCGACACCTGTGAGGTATTGAAGCCCGACGCACGCGCGCACGCACGCACGCGCGCACGCTTCACATTATAGAGGTAGAAGGCTAATTAGACGTCAGCTGAAAAGGTTAAAGGATCAAGCTGACAGCTCAGGATGGAAGCTAAGAGCAGCTGAATAAATCCATCGAGGCAGGTCACGGCAGCATCTTGGAGGTCTGCACACACACTTCATCCACACAGGTTTTGATCCTTCTCCTCATGCTGGTTATGTGGATTGTAACAGAGTTTCAAGGTGCAACCATCAGTGATAATAAAGGCAGTCAATTATGAGATTGCAGATGCAAATTCAAAAAAAAAAAAACAAGTCACCAAATGTTATTTATCACCTTTGGAGGTGTAAATATCCTCTATAGGTAAACAATATGAAAATAATTTACTGTTTTAAAACCGTATTGAAAAGCATTCCCGACCCGACTGAATCAGCAAGTCGGTAATTTCTCTCGAAGACATAATTTATTCGATAAATTATTCACAGCTTGTTCAGCGGATTTGTTTGTTGTTGTTGTTGGTGAATGTCAGGCCTCATTTTATCAGTCTCCACCAGATGTACTTGTTACTCCTGTGAAATCGTGTGAAAACAACAGCAGCCTGTTGATTGCAAGACATGAAAAAAAAAAAAATATATATATATTATACTACATTCTCATTATGTCTGTTATTATTATTCTCAACTAATTAACTGGAGGTTTGTAGACATGATATTCTAAAAATAGCTGCTTTTTCAATTTCAAATCACAATATTCACAATAGCGTGTTAACCACAATAATATTAACACAAAGGTGAGATACTCATGATATTACTCATATATTAATGTGAATTCTGCAATATAAAGTTTCATTTATTATGGAACTACAAATGTATACGTTATATTTATTTAATACGTTTCCATTGGAGTCAAAAATCAATCATTTGAAATTATTTATTCAGGGTTGAGGGATGCTGGAGTTAATCCCATCTGCAGTCCATTGCACACGCTCATATTTAGCTTTTTTTTTTCTCCAGACTTAAAACAGCAAACAATGCTAGGAAATAACATATTTTTCAAAGCAGCATATATTTGTGGATTCTTCTGAAGACATCGTGTTTCCACTGACAAGATTTGGCGTGTATATTTTTCATAACTCCTGGAAAATAAAGAAAATGGCAGAGAAATGACGCTTAAGACACACTTGCTAGTCATTACTGTGCCCGATAAGACTTCTGCAATGTGACCATCCATTTACAGTGTAGACTCACCAGCATGTCACACATTTGTAAAATTAATTTCTCAATATTGATTTGAGAGATGAAGTAATCGTAGGGTAAAAAAAAAAAATATAAAAAAAATAGTGGCAGTTTGTGACAACTCCACATTCACAAATCCAGGCTTCCTTGTCATTAAAGCCTTGAAAGAAGCTTGCAGATGTAGCCGTCCAATTCTCCTGAAATAAAAATGTACTAAAAGCTGCATTTTCCAGTGCAGAGGGTGGACAGCCTCAACATGAGTGTCACTCAGATGAGTAATGCCATGAAATAATCACCCGGGGGCCTCGCAGAGTAAAGCTTTTAGAGCCTTAAACTTCTAAAATGTCAAGAGGAAACAGCTGGAAAGGTGATGTGGTGTGAACATGTTTAAAGAATAAAAGATAAACAGGAAAAGGGGGGTCGTTTTAAAGGATTCAGCTGTGAGGTTCGACCAGGCCGCCGGCTGCATGGGGGGGGGGGGGGGGACACCAGCTCGTAGAACCCGCCCACATGCAGATGGTGGAGGTACCGGTACCAATTAAAACCCCTCCAGCAGCCAATTTAAACAACAAACACTGTGGTCGGTGCTCGCAGATGGCTGCAAAATGTCTCTGTTGCCAAAATTGGCAGCAGAGCGCCATTCAGCTCGACTCCCACAGGACAGAAAATATCAATCTGCTCCTCGAGGAGGAGTTACTGCAGCGGCTGGAATCCTCCTCACAACCTTTACGGCACGAGTTAATATTCCACGAGGGGGGTGGGGTGGGGGGCGCGCAGACACACAAAGACACACCGAGGCCGAATAAAAACATCTCCAAACGCTACATTCGCGCTTCCTTTTGACCTCAAAGCTGATTACTTGCTTCATATCAGACAGTATCCGCGATACGAGCAGGTGATGTTAATGCTGGGGCTAATAAAGGCTCGACTATAATTGATTTGTGTTTGTGTTTGTGTCCCGCAGCTTAGATGGGTAGGAAATGAAACCTTTATATAGCTCAATGGAGGAAAGAACATTAGGAAAAAAATAAAAAAATAACACTCACCATCTCCATCTCCTGAACCAGAACCAGGATCTGTGAAGACACAAGAGACACAACAGCTGTCAGGGATTTGTTTGTAAGCGCTCATCCAACAGTTTGGCTCTCGACTCCAAGCTTTTCTCCATTTTCTCCCAGAAAAAACCCAAAAACAAACATTGGTGTTTTTTGCACTTGAGATTTTGAGAATACTTTCAGCTCGACATCCATGACACTTTTAGAGCAGCTGGTAACCTCGAGTGACCACAACAACAATTGAGAGAATCAGATGGTCCCGCACCCAGAGCTGGCAATCCTTATGAGCAAATTATGGTCCACAACAAACCTTTTGGCCTCCAGGTGGATGCATGTTAAACTCATGGGTTAGCATGTGTCAGTGAGTGTGTCATTGAGTGTGGTAAGTTAGTTCTAAACTATCACCCATCATATTCATAAAGGCAAAGATTTCATGTATGGAATTGCATACAGTGTCTGGGTTTTTGGGTGTCTATATGTCTATTTATGGAAAAAAATGAATCCTGAAGACTATTCTGTTTAGGGCCTCGAGATGCACATGGGAATATTGTGATGAGAACTCTCCAGCAGCTTCTCAAATGCTTAAATGCATCAAAACAGGAGCAGGATTCCCTCAATTGTTGACGTCAATCCACTTCTTAAGACCTTTACCTTCTGTAATTAGTCTGTTTGCTGATCTTTGATACATGCTGCGTTCTGACGTCTATCAAATTATACTAGAGGGTGTTTGGAGGTGGATTTACAAGGGATTTCAAAGTGGAGTACTATAGGTGTGCTAGTTTGGTGCACAGCGGGGTTGAGAGGATGCCATTTACAATTTCAAACAACCAAGTGTGAATACCCCTCGAGAGTAATAGGATTTACCACCAGGTGACGGGGGATCTGTGACCCGTGTGAAATCATGGCATCATTGTTATTAGAACTGTAAGCCTGATGTTTTTCAAACCTTAACCAAGTTAGTTTGGTGAGTAAATCTATTCAAAAAGCAGGCCAATATTAACTATGAGGCTGATTGAAGACTAATCATATTTCTATCTGTACTGTATTTCATCTGCATTTAACCTTGATTTGGTGTAGATGTAGACCAGGTTTACAAGAGTGCACAAGATTTCAGCCTTTCAGAAAAGGATGCCCCATACTGACTCAGAAATGAATACTTTTTTAATATTCTTTCTTACAGGTGTGGAGCACATGGAGACACAGCCAGCTTGGAGGCTCATTTAGCCCTGCTGCAGCACACTGCAGTTTGTGGTCTCACTGGCTCCATCAGGGAATACACATACAGGATCAAACTTGGCGTGGTCACCTCAAATTAGGAAATGGATGCTGTGTTTGGAGCTTTTGGCACTGGGCTGCGGCATTAAGAAATGGACACCAGCGTCTTTGTTCAGTGAAATTTCACCTTTGGCTGCTGCACGTCTTCACAAAGTAATGATGGGATGGTTTTTAATGGAAAAAAAAAGAAGAAAGAAATGGTCCAAAAGTAATAGTAATTAGTAATGAGGAATCATTTAAGAGTCACCAATATTTACAAATGTTTGGTTGAGGGGAACGACAAGACAGCTCGACACTTTATATACTGATAAATATCTGAGATACAAGAAGCCTATTGAAATATTATACATGCGTATTGATCTTGCATCTGAAATGTGATGTAGTGTTCCGCACTGTTGCTTCACAACCTTGGGGTCAAATCTGGGCTGGGCCTTTGTGTTTGCATGTTCTCCCTGAGCCTGTTTCAGCTCCCACAATCCTAATCTGTGGAGACAGGAGGTCCAAACTCTCAAAAATTGGAAAATAAATTCCTCCGAAGTGCGTAGATAGAAATCAGTTGGAGAGTGGTGAACAGAACGAGACTCGGTAAATGAAAGGAAGACAATGTCGGTAGTATACAAAGTGATGTACCAGCATAGCAATGAATATTAGTAAATGAAGTAGTACACTGAAGTAAAAAAAAAGGCTAAAGTACCCGTAATAACCATAAAACTAGGTATAGATCAGAAAATAATGTGGAATGCAGTAGTTGAAGGTAGGAAGATAAGTAATATGAATGAAATTAGACATAAATAGAACATTTGTAGTTATAGCAGGTAAGAAAAATATCTGAGTAAATACATTTTCAGAGAATATAAAATAGCTGCTGCTGTTTTAGTACAAGCCTGATGTGGCCAAGCACGCTAAGTGAGTTGTCATGTCAATCAAAACTGAAGTGAGATTAATATCAGTCCTACTACTGAACCTATTGGGAACATGGACGCAACAAATTACAGTTTAAAGCTGATAAAACCTGAATAATCTGGATTTCCAGCAGTTATGAATAAAGGAAAAAAAGGCTGAAAATATCAAAGGTTTCGCAGCTCTATTTTTTAATTTGATCCAGCTGATAAGAGGGGGGAAAAAAGCTTTAACCAAACTGGACTGCAAAGACACCAATTCTTTCTTTTCAATAAGCTTCAAAGAGTTTCTGGATTTAAGAAAAAAAAATAAAAATGCTTCAACTGTGAATATTAAAAAGGCCACCGTCTTTGTTTCACGTGTACCCTGATCAATAAGATATAAATGGCGAAAGAATTATGATGTCAGAAGTATTTGACTGGAGCCTTTTTGTAACAAACTGCTCATTAACAGTGTGGACACATTAACTCCTGCAGATTTAAACTCAGCTAAAGAGTCAGACACTGCAGCAGCAGCAGAGTCAATAAAACCTGCTGAGGAAATTAAACATGGCTGACCCTGTGGTTAATGAAGCGAGCCCAGGCTTTTACTGCAGCGCCCCGCTTCCTCTGCAGCAGCCCACATCTGTAAATCAATCTGTTTCTAAACTCTAAATATGCTGAAATGTGCTTATAAGCTTCAACAGAATGAGTCCTGACAGGACTGATTGCAGCTCAGAGCAGAAATGTGCCTCTTTGCAATATCGACGGTAATAAAAAGAAGACAGGTGTGGCGGTTTATTCTTTTACCAACAACAACAACAACAAAAAGATTCAAAAACACAAGCGGGCGTGTAAACCAGTTATACATCCAGTTATCTGTTCAATGCACAGAAAACCTTGCAGGACTCTTTTATTGAACCAACTTTATGCGTGTTTCACTTCTGAATAAAAAGTGTGGTCTGTCTTGATTTAACAAAGACAATAAACCAAGTCATTTATCTCGTACCCGGTTTATTTTGTCTCTAATGCGTGGCTGCAAGTGGCACGCCAACCAAAAGTCAGAGGAGTGAGAGCGAATCAATGCTTAGAAACCATAAATGAGGGCATCCTGCCTTCACTCATGTTCAGCTGGACTCAGCTCAAAGCACCACGTGATCCTGAACTGGGCAAAGAGTTATAGAGGATGGATGGGTAGTAAATATCCTCTTTTAACATTTGCTATACACTTATATCATTCTATTAACTATTTCATTTTGATGTGAGGGTATGTAGGCGATCGTTGGCTCAGCTGGTAGGGCAAGTTGTCTCTCAATCAGAAGGTTGCAAGTTCGATATCTTGACACTGAACTGGACTGAAAAGTGACATAAAGACTAAGCCACTTTACTTTACACCACTCATAAGCTACTCGGCTGCACTGATATGTTTGACCTCTTGGTTATGTCTACCTCAATTCTTCACTCGTTTACTCCTAAATTATTATATCTTAACTTGTATATTTTTAGGATGCGTAATTTCTACATATATTCTTTTAAATGTTGTGTGAGAGGGAAATGCTATTTCAGTTCTCTCGGTCTCTATATGTGTGACAATGTGTAGCAGAATTGACAAATAAAGCAACTCTGACTTTGATCTCAAAGTGCCTTTGAGCAAGACATTAAGAACTTTATCTTTTATATATGCTCGAACCATAGAGTACGTAGAATCAGCAATACGGATTTGTGGGATTACTATAGTCTGCTTCACTCCATCATATCTTATGTTAGTTCAGCTCAGGTAGGTTGAGTAGTTCACTGCACAATGCCAAGGTTAGCAGTACAATACCCACGGTGTCCACGTGCAAGAAAGTAAGCACCATACTGCTCCTAAGGTAAATTAACTGTGTGTGTGTGTGTGTGTGTGTGTGTGTGTGTGTGTGTGTGTGTGTGTGTGTGTGTGTGTGTGTGTGTGTGTGTGTGTGTGTGTGTGTGTGTGTGTGTGTGTGTGTGTGTTTAAGTAGGCTAAGGTGGTCCAAACAAACTACATAAATGAAGTCCATTCATCTTATCTAAAATTCCCTGTTGAAAATTCATTGATGAGCTCATTCCAGTTGCAGCAGCGCCCAGTTTGTAGCTCACATGAACATGAAAAAAGATCAATACTATTGATGTCTATCCCAGGGCTGCTGCCTTCACTTGCATACTAATCAGCAAGACCCAGTTTAGTTTTAATTTTAAATATATCTATATATCTATATCTATATCTATATATATATATATATAGCAAATCCTAATCTTCATGGTTTGTTTCGTGGAAGTTCAGAATAAGGGAGCCTGCAGGGGCCGGTAATGTCACAACACCTTTTTTTTTTTTTAATCCAGCAGTGTGAAATCCGCTCTCCTGTCCTCTCACCCTCCCTCGCCAAGAATGTCAGAAAGCCAGCGACAAGAGGTTTAAAGAGTAATAAGCCTAGTCTGAGGTTGCGGTGCAGGTTCAGCCCTTCAGCTCTGGAGCTGCGTCCGTCTGCTGATCTGTGATCAGCTCCCAGCGAGGAGCCTCAGACGTTCTTTCTCACCTCACCTTTTCTTACCCCTTTGCTCTCTCTCTGAATGGTCCTGAAATCGCTGCATTTCCTCCACCTCCTGCTCGGGGAAATAAACTCGGCGGAGTATTTGCACCATCTCCCCAGCTCAGAGCCGCCGAACGCTCCAATTACAGGAAGCATAAATCTCAGTGAGAGGAAATTGCAGAAGGACAGGCGGGAGGTGAGGCTCGTGGAGGGCATATAGTGGCACCGGATCCCTGGTGTAACGGGTAATAAGAGCAGAGCGCCAGGCGGTGCCTCATGGGAAATCAGGGCACTGCTCCTGCAGATGGAGTTGACCGCCACCAGCGGCGTCACTGCCACGGTGTTACTATAAGTTTCCACAACTCATTTCTCAAGAGTGGGATGAAAACATAAAGCCTGACCGGCCTGCAGAGACAGCTGAACCCAGAGAGTCCACAGGGTGTTTGATGGGGAAAATGCTAAGCTGCTAGCGATTTAGCATGAGTCTGATTGATGGCTGTGAAGCAAAAAAACCTGCAGCTCTTACAAAATAAAAGCCGCTTCATCCCCCTCACAGTCTAAAGTTTTCAAAGCAGTTATGGAGCCAAAACAAAAATGTGTCTTCACATTATTTTTGTGTGAGACTCCAGCTATTTTCCTATGGTTTGGTAAGTTTCTATAAAAAATGATGTCCCAACAAAGTGTTTTGTGTCGATTCACAAAAGAAAGTGTTTCCCTGCAGGGTGTCACATATGGCTGAAATATTAAGGCGCCAGGAAGCTTTGCCAAAGACTTTTAAAGGTTTCCATCAATCCATCTTCTAGACCACTTTATCCGATTCAGGGTTGTAGGCGGCTGGTGTCGATCCCGTGTGGGAGAAAACTGTGGAAACAATGGACACATCACCAGTCCCACAATAAACAGAGAGAGACAGACACTCACATTCACAGTTATGAGAAGTTCTGTCACCAATTAACCTCAAAAGCATTTTTATTGGATTGTAGGATCAATTAAAGTATAGAAACCCCACGGAGAATTCAAAAACGCCACACACAGAGACCCCCAGCTGTCTCGAAACGGGCGAGATCCTCGCTGTGAAGAAAAAGTGCTTACCACTACATCCCCATGTGGTCCTTAAAAGCTTTTGTCTCTTATTTGCGCCACGTTTTGCAGTGAAAACCACAGAAGAAAAAGCAGCTACTTTAAAAAGGAATAGCACTGTCACTGCTTTCAGTAGTTTTTCTGTACAAGCGGTTCAACAAGAGCAACAAGGGTGGATTGCGATGCACACTCTTTAGAATTTAACAATGCTTCTTCAACAAAATGTACGTTTACTTCTTATTACTACACAATTGTCTCGGATCAGTGGGGAGGCGCTTCTTACATCCGTCAGTGGGCCTTTAAGATGAAGAGGGAAAGGCCTTTAAATATTTACATTGTAGCGTCTGTACGCATGTGGCTGCGTCACAAAAAGACAGACCAAAATCGGGTGGCCTCCAATGTAAAGTACAATATTCTTAACATGTCTGCCTGCACATATAACTATTCTGACGTATAAATGAAAAAAACTGCACTAAAAACTATATTTCCAGAAGATTATTCGAATGTTATCAAGGCCTCATATCATATTAATTCTTCCAGTTCAATAAACTACATCCGTTCAGCAAATGAAGCACTTAAAGACAATTTAAATTTGAATAATCAGGTATCTGCAGTAACTTGATTAGTTGAAGAGAATTGAAAAATGGTCTTAAGCACTACAATAACATGTGTGGATGAGCTGCACTTTGGTGTTTTGCTGTGAGCATATCTATTGAGAGGACTGTTATTCCAGCAATTCTTTCAGATGTATATTTGATCTTGGACTTTTTTTTTATTTTTTCCGGTAAAAGTTCAGTAATGAACGGTGGCCTTGGTCTGTCTGCTTTTGAAAGACTTGCTCATGTAATAGAGGGATGAATAACCCCAGTTGTCAGAAACTTTGGGTCATCATGACCAAATGAATCAGACACAAGCAGCTTACATTAGATGAGCTACTCCATCCACAGGAGCAGTTAATGTGGCTCAGGCACCTGACTAGGATGTTTTCCTGTTCACATCCCATCGGAGGCCTACAAGGCACAGCCAACTGGTCAAATTCAACCCAGGACCTGCTGATTATATCACCCGATTGGCCCCGGAACGGTTCAGGGTTTTTCGAGACAAGCGGAGGAAAGTTTTCCGAGCCTCTTTGCTTTCCTACCACGATTCAATGTGGACTAAGCGGGAAGATGATTGATGGCTCACTGATGGCAGACTACGGGAGTGACGGATTCCAATTCATCACATACACAGTTTTTTTTTCAAACGCAAAAACAAACCAGATTTACAATGATAGAGATGAGATTTGAAAGCTGTGGATTTTAAGGATTTCGCACAGCAGCACAAAGCTGTAAAGCGACTGCAGAGGAGGCAGGCTTATGCTCTCCATATGCACATTTAAGAAAAGTGGACATATTTGGGAATATTGTTCAGTATGTATCAGTAAAATTGGATTTTCTGCTACAATATTGAATCAAACCATGTAGCGTCCTCCTGTAGAGCGAGTCTATCTCTGGCTTCACTGCTCTGCCTAAACTCTAGACGCTGTTAAGGTTGGAGAAAGATGAAACTCCACAATGATCGAGACAAATGGTTTTCATTAAGATTTAACTCCGATCACTTACTTCCCTTAATCTAAACTAACGTTTTTGGGAAGTTTTTTTTTTTTTGCTACCTGACACACAAACAGGAGTCTGGATCATGATGTGTGCCTCCAAGTGTCTCAGTTTAGTATTTCCAGGTTTGCGGGCTGTTAAATATGACGCATGAAAAATTGCGATTGGCGAACACGCTGCACTGCCACTTTTACGCTGGTAGAAACTGAAGCAGCAGGGACCACCAAATGGGGTCTGACAGTTCAGCATCTTCTTGGAGACGCAGAAAACTGAGCACAAGTTCTAGTTAAGTTTTTTTTTTTTTTTTTAAATAGTCCCCCCCATAATAAGCTGTGTAAGGAGAGCCATTTGAAGTCTTCAATCACAATCTTGAATGCTGCTGAAGTGAGGTTATCATTTTGCATCCCAGCTCAATGTATCCCATTAACGTCCTGAAGCCTTTAAATCTCCAGCAAAGTGAAGTTGAAGCAGTTCTTGTGAGGTCATTGTCATAATGAGCCGCGTTATCGCATCAGACTGGGCGGGATAAGAACGTAAGTGATGTCAAACTGGCCTGAGCGTGGCGAGTAGCAGGTGCCGTTTCTTGCAGGTTGATATGAAAATACTTGAGTCGAAGGTGGCTGAGTACGACTCCAGCGGGGAGACACCTTGCATGCTACCTTTTTGTTTTTTTCATTTTCTTGATGAAGGTCCAGCCAAACTGTGCTGGAAAGCTCCCCAACTCCTCACCGTTTTAAAACTGCTGGAGACCGTAGTCGACCAGGAGCTGTAGTCCCAACGAATGGCGGGCAGCTGTATATAACCTTGTATACATCAGTTTACATGACAATGGCGCTCGGAGCCGCTGAAAACTGAATCTTTGGGGGAAAGAAAGCTCCAAACGTGGACCTGTTGCAGAATGCTCTGACTCCATCTTGTGTGCGTGTGGCTTCATTACAAAAAAAACAACCAAGAGCGACAACACGTGATCCAGCACGCCAACTACATAAAGTAAATGCGAATCTTTTCTGAAACGAAAATGATAAAGTGTTGAGTAAACGGGGGCCTAACATTTCTGTTGCTGACTATCTAGTTGCATGCCTCTACGAGTCTGATAACTAGTATCCAGACGCCGGTCTGAGGCCAACAGAGCTTCCTGATGGTAACGATCACCTCAGTGATCCTCGAAACATCCTTGACAAGACTAACTATGACTCCGACTACCTGTTGATAAGTATTCATTAAATTATGGATTGTTCATAAGCCTCTCCTAGATTTGAAGAGAAATCGCTAAGCGGAACCACAGGAATCCTCTTTCGCTTTCGAACCCTCTTGAGGGGCCTCCGAAGGGACCCCCGAACTCTGCAGTTTTCAGAACCGCTCGGCTTTAGGAGGATTTTAATGACTCACATCCACAGCTTCTAATTAAAATTGATCTGCAGCTGATTAACTGGCTTGTTCCCCCGAATCAATCCGACTGATGACGTTCTGCAGAGTTGAGAGGAAAAATCGAGGCTGAGCTCTCAGCGTTTTTGATGTTCAGTCAATTAAAAAATATAATGATGGTGAACTTAAAGGCCATGAAAAGGTTTCAGAGCGAGGCTGACCGTGACCGCGCCATTAAAAATATCAGCACAGCACTCAAACTGAAGGAGAAGACGAAGGAGCACATTTTCCAGACGTTATTCGGAACTTCACCTGCAGTAAATTAAATAAAACCTCAAACAATAACAGGACTCGCATTTTTTGCCTGTACGTGTGCAAGATTTCATCCCACTACACATTATTGTGTCAACAGTATGACGCCATTGTGTTGCAGAAATATAGAAAACAAATAGATGAACACAATGTTAACATTATTTACGAGCATTTCTGCCAGTCTTCTTTACTTTTCAGGGAAAGTTGTGGTTTGAGTCATCTCATCAGGCTTCAGGTAAACTATTGTTTTATTATAGACGAGGAACACACGTGAATCAAGCAGTTTAACCAGTATGTCATCGAATCATGTTGAGATCATGTAATTGCTCGTGTTAGCTGTGTGGTTTCCATGTTGGTCAGTTCACCACGGACGGTTGTTCCCTTCATGAAGGAGCTGTAACGACTTTTCCTTACATCACCAGCAGAGCACTTGTGTGGAGATAAAAATTGGTATGAAAGCAAATGTTTGCAGGAGGATAAATTCCCATTAAGGAACATCTCAACCTTGTTGAGTGTGTTAAAACTAAATTTAGCTTAACGATTAAGCAATTATACCTTCTTCACAAAAGGAAAAAAAAAGAAAAAACCCTGTAAAATATGATCCTCACATTTTACAACCTGTGTATATTCTGATCAACAAAACCCGGTACAACTTTTTAAATTAGAATAAAGCTTGCAGTCGGGGTTGGATTCTCCAACATTCTACCTTGTGTGTGGACTTTGGAGGCCCTCGCAGAGTTTGCATGCTCTTCAGGTGCGTGAATTGGTGTTCTTAGTACGCAAGAGGTGGAGTCTACCCCAACTTAAATTGAACTAAAGGAAAGCTGAACATGGGACAGACCACAGCGCTCAAGCAACTTCAGTTACCAGTACATCTGAAATATAGGAATTTGCCGATGTATATTCATTCCAGGTAATCCGGCTGCCTGTAACAGTCGACAGGAAGAACATGGGAACTTGGGTCCTGATTCAAACTTCAAACAAATGTTCCTCTGTGCTGCTCCGGGTACACAATAATTTCCTTGTGATTCGGTCCCTTTCATTAAACCGCGACCATAACTCATGCCTGATCAAAAGCAAAGACTTATCTTGACAGTTTCACTTCATAATTCTCTCCCGGCCACCTCAAGAGAGTCGTTACAACATGACTGATGGAACAAGATGAAGACGAGGTGCATGAATTATTCCCTCGGACGACACTTTAAACACTGACCTTCACACCCGTTGTCCAATATCTATAAACGGAGCGCTATAATTCACTCTTCTGACGAACACCCACTCCGAGTCAGTCAATTGTACGCAGCTAATTCAGTCTTCCGTTGGCTGTGAAACCTGTGAATCTGCTGGCGCGGACTCACCGGCAGAGCAGGGCCCGTCAGAAACCCGCGAGATGAGTCGCTGCTGCTTGCAGGACGCCTGTCGCCTGTAGCACTCGTTCTGGTAGGTGTCTCCATTCGAGCCGCACACGGGGATGTAGTTTTTGTGGCACTGCAAGGCAAACGCAATCAAAATGTTAATTCAGTTTCAATGTGACCGTTGCTCAAAAGGAGAAAGACTAAAAAGTCTGATTGTTGTGAGCCGAGAGCTGGTTTCACTCTTACAAAAGTTAAGGAAACTGTTGATTTTTAGAAATAGGTTTTAGAGGGGGGGGGAGCCAAAAACATGCAGATGTTCACAATGCAAGATAATAAAAATGTTGTCACATTAGAAAATATAAAATCTTTCAAATAAATTCAATTGATCACTTGGACTACAAGTTAAACATTATATGCTATGATGTTTTGGGATAGAGTACATGAATGTAGGTTAAAAGTTAAAACCAGGCTCTTGCTGTAATTATGACCTAATTTCATGTTTTGTGATCAATTAATTTCTCAATGTTTAATCTTTTGCATATTTCCTCATTAAAATACAGTGATTGCTGTTGGATATTTTACAGTTTTTTCCAATTCAGTTGCATTTATACGCCACCAATTACAGTACAATAGATTCGTCTCATGGCATTTCACTTTACAATAACACTACAATCCCCCACAACTATTTCCCCATGAGCACACATGGCCTCGAAACATGCTTCCCGAAGCAGATGGCATAATGACAAACAAGCTTCTCCTCGTGTTACACCAGTGATCAGTGAACATTAAATATGAAGCAAGTTTTTGACCAATAAACAAAGTTTCATTCAGTCTTCATGAAGGTGAAAAAGATGGCTTAACTCTGCAGTCAGCTGCCAAAGACATATATCAGCATAGAGCAATCCATATTCTATTAACTCGAAGCTATCAATCATTTAGGATAAATCCCCTGCAGGTCTGACCCCTGTGACCTCCAGCACTCTCTGTACCAACTGTTGAGGTTCACATCTGTTGCAGCTGCTTATTTGGAGGAACTTATCAGAGATATAAAAAAAGAACAACCAACAATTCATCAGTGATCAGTTGATGGATCCAGGCGCTCAGAGAAAGTTCTGCAAATGGGAATCAGAGTGAATCTTTCCTTCATAACTCCAGCTGAGAGCAGTTTTTTCTTCTTTTTTTGCCTCATCAGCATTTTTAACAATCAGTTCTCTTCTGCTGATGCAAAAATGTTGTGATCTGTTTTCACGTGGTCAGATCACTCCTTCTCTGTCTGCTTGTCTGCTGCAGCTCATTATCAGCAAGTTTGAATTTCTTTGTTCATTTGTGGAGCCGAAAGCTCTTTTTTTTTTTTTTTAAATGTTTTACAAAAGCAATAGTTTTAATGATCAAGAGAAAGACAGATCCCCGTTGCTTCAATGAGAACAGACACTTTATTTAGCTGTAAATCCAACAAATTAGGTCCTTTTAAATGGAGGAAGTCCAACCATCCATCTATGGTCAATAAAGTTCCCTTATAAGTTTCCATCAATCTTTCTTCTAAACTGCTTTATTCATTGTATGGCCGTGAGAGGCTGGAGCTGCTCCCTGCAGCGTACGCCCTGTACAGATCATCCGTCCAACACACAGAGGCAGACAATCACACGAACTCTTTACACAGAATGTGCATGTCTTTGTACTTGTTATATCCTCAGAGTGAGACCCTTCTCCTGGGGAGGGCAAATAGAGCTTCTATCAGATGGTGATATTACTTTAATGAGACTCTCCCCTCAAAAAGAAAAAGAAAAAACACAAGACAAACAGAGAACAGAGTTTGTAATGTAAAAACTGAGCCTCATTTGCATTTCCTTGCACACGCACAGACACACAGACACACACCTGCAAATCGAAAGCGTAACGTTTTGATAGTTTCAAACTATTTCAGGCACCACGGGAGATAAATCTGCTGAAAACTGCTGACTCGTGCTTGAGAGTCAGATTTATCTGTCTGCATTAAAGGACCACTTCAGCTCTCGGATGCCTTTTACTTTCACGTTGCTGAAAAAAATGCTTTTGAGAAAATCTCTATCATTATCATGAAGTACTTTCCAAATGGGAATAGTATCATTCCAGTCTCTCAGTTTCCTCGTGTGCAGGCTCAAGAAGAATGGTTGACACTCACAGGATGCATCACAGCCGAGAGGAGACGAACTGGAAACCTATCAGAGTTTAACTTCAAGCGTCTGGATCACACTCTTACCTGACCTTGGACCTGTGGTGCTTTCACCACAAGGTGGACAAGCCAAGAAAATAATTTCGGCATTATGATGAAGTCAAAACTAATAAAAAAAAAAGACCCCCACCGACAATCTAGGAGTTGAAGAGGTCTAAGGCTGACGCTTAAAGGCTTTTCAAAGGTTAAAATGATCTAAAACATAATATAATGTGCTCATAAGTGAAGAAGTTGGGAAAAGAGTGTTTTTTCTGAATAGCTGTGCTGTAATCAAAGTAAAAAAAAAATAAAAGTCACATGTACTGCACAAGCAAACAGAAAGCATCAACATTGTGATCTTGTGCAACATGTGCTTTTGTGAGCTCAATAATATGCATGTTCGTGATTTCATTTTGGGGTTCCAACTGTGTCTGTCAGGACCTTCATGAGCTGACTCAATCTTCAATGAGAGCTGTCCTCGGGGGTTTAGAAGCTGCATCTTTACGACTGAAGAAGATGAATCAGGTCAGGAACAAGTGCATTATTATGTTTTGCGTCATGGATTTGTAAGCTTGCACTGGACTATAGTTAATACTGTACTCTATAATGTGCTGTTCTAGTTATCTAACTGTGCCGCTCCATCATGACAACCAGACAACCAATCGTCTGCAGACTGTAACTCCTTATTTTGGTCCTCATGTCCACCGTGTGTCTCAGGAGTCACCGTGCGAGTGCTAAAGTCTCAAGGTTATGCACTGATCATTAATCTGCTTAAATTGCTCGTCTTTTGCTTGCGTTTCCCCTTTTCACTAAATGATCCTATCATCATGGGAGTCGTGCAGTTTTCTCAGATGTGCTTTGTTTCCAGACGTGCTCCGTGTCACTTGGGATTATTCATCAGAATTATAATCCACGCCTGTTGCCGTTTCCGTGGCTCAGGCAGCTGTGAAACCCTTCTGATCGTGTCCAACAGCTCGGCCCTCATTGTGCGTACATGAATGCAGGTTTTGCTTTCAGATCACGGAGCGTGACGGCCGGCTTGAAGCAGCCTCCGTGCGTCATGTTATTGCAGCAGAGCCGCGGCTCTGTGGTGAATTTGTCTTCCAGACGCTGTCCTTCACGCTGCGCCTGCTCTTATTCTGTCACTTTGTTTGACCCAAAATGCAGCGAACACAACGGGCCCGACCGGAGAATAATTATATTTTGTTTTACATCAGAGGAACACACAGCGGGCGGGTTGTGTTTGCTGATGTGTCAGAGGGAGTTTCATGGTGTTTTTTTCCCCCCCTTGTTTTAGCTCATAAATTGAGAAACAGTAAGTGGAAAGAGTTCACATTCAGGTTAGCTGCTCTCTGACTTTGTTCCCGTTGGATGCACTTTGTACTCCACAACGGCAGCGTGACTGTGATACTTCCCCAGAAGTTTTTTGCTTGTTTTTGTGCGAGCTTAGGTTGCAAATTTTGGCAGACACTTTTGGAGGATGTTGAGCAGAAATTTCACAAAAACAGAAACCCCACCTACTAAATTGCACTGAAAAAAAAACCAACCTTAATAGGTGCGCTGTGCTATTTCTAGAAGATGTAAAAGAAGAATTATCTTATTTTTCAAGAAAGACATTAACCTTAAACCCGGACAACCAAACATCGTTCCTCAAAACTGCAGTTTAAAAACATGTCCACACGACTCTTTCTGTACTTTAAAGTCAATTTTAAGTTTCCATTGCCGGCTGTGACTACTGTTCACTCATTCATTTATTACATTTTTCAGTTTCTAATCTGAAATATACATGTAGCAGGGGAGCCTACGACCCCGGGGTCCGGACACAGAGCCTGATTTCCCAATCACCGTCTTTATTGTTAATTAACCACCACACACAAATCACCACACACACCGCTGCCTCTCACAGGCCGACTCCTCCGCCTGTCAAACCGTGATCATGCGGCTCCTCCCCTTATGAGGAGAGAGCCAATCGGCACCTGACCACCGATAGGTGTGCTGGCCTCTGTCCCACATTATGAAAAATGCTCGGCTGTCATTTAAATTGAGCAATTCGTCATAATGTGAGCTGCAATTTTAACATATCATCTCTACAAAGTGGTGAGCGGGTCATTTCAGGGGTGCTCAGAGCCCAGTACACAAGTGTATAAAGTGAATAATAGCTTTACTGCCTTCGAGTTTGTTAAAGACTGAGGCTCGAGTCCCCCAATGAAAGCTGGATTCAATGTTAACATCTTCATTTAAATTCAAAGAACAAGACAAAATCAAGAGGGAGTATCTTGGGGAATATCGTCTGGTATAACATCAATTGACATTTTCTGACACCGCAAAGATAATGACTTTTGACTCAAGAACAAAACGTGCTGGAATCTATTTTAAAGAACTTCTTTCTGGCATTGTTGCACTTTAATTCTAGTGACTTAAAGGCTTCTTGGGAAAACTCTCGTACTTCACAGATCAAAATTAGCAGTGGAAGAAATACTCCAAGAAAACAACCGTAAAACACAGAATCAATGCACTAAAGCATTAAGCCATACTTCTTTTGTGTTGGGGTGGAGCCGAGAGCCACAGCAGACCAGACCAGACAGAATCTTTAAACCCGAGGGAACAAGAAACAAAAAAAGGATTTCATCTACCTGGAACTGGCAGACACATTTGAGCTGAGCTCCATCATCTCTGCACACGCCTCCGAATCGACAGGTGGAGTCATCACAGACCCTCAGGTCGCTCTTCTTCTCCGACAGATCTACAGCAGGCAGACAAACAAAGGCAGAGGGTTAAACACAAAAACAGGCAGCGGGCATGTGGATCGATAAAGTGAATCAGACCTACAGCACCTCCACGAGTGCCGGTGGTAAATCCTGTCGACTTTGCTCTGATCACACACTCACTCTGAATAAAGCCCAGACAGGTTTATGAGTTTATGAACAATAAAAGCAGATGGAGAGCAGACCTGCAATGGGTAAAATGGACACATTTCTCTGCAAGGCTCAACGGAGACAATTGTTTATCAGGCAATAAGGTAATAAGGCCTTGTGTCACAGCAGACACCTGCACTGTAGGAGAACGCGTTCACCTGGGAAATAACAGGTGCACTCACAGAACAGAGAAATCTGGGATCTGACAGTTCTTTGAGGTGAGACTGGTGGGATGCAGCATTCTTAATCAACAAAACAGTTTGACTGAGCACCGCTCACTGCTACAGTCTGAACCAGAGTCTGAGTCTGCTAATAAACACCAGAAAATATCCCAGTTTGTTTTAGGACCAAAAAGCCAGTTGTGAAATAGATTGAACAAGCCTGAACAACTACTTACCAGCCTTAACCTGCCTGGCGCTGTTCAGATCAACATGAGCCAGCACAAACTTTCACAAGTCAGCACAAACCAGACCTGCGCAGTCCCCTCTGAGCGAGGATGAAGCAGATAACGTCACCTTTATCATCCCTGTCCATGCTGTTGAATTCAAAATGACAAATAACAAAATATTGAACACGCATTTGAAGATACAACGAGCGACTAACGGGGCTCAGGGGGCAACAAACACTTCTCCAAATGTCAGAGTTGTCCTTTAAGGTCCTGCTGATGTTATAATCTTTCAACTTGTCATTTATCTTGAATACATATTGCCCTTTAAAGTACAACTGATCAGTTTATAAAATGTCAACATTTGACTTAGTGATGGTCATTTTTGTTATCTGGCAGAGCAAAGTGAAGGATGCAATCTTTAAAACACGACACACACACACACACACGCACACACGCACACACGCACACACGCACACACGCACACAGGAGGCGGCTTTCGAGAGTCGTGTCTTGATGGATAATAACAGGCTTCCACAATTCAGAAATGTGCAGCAAACTTAAATTATCCACATTCTCTAAGAGATGAAAGCCACAGATCCCCGCCTGTGTGTCAGTGTGTGCGTCACAGGCCACAGCTGAGTGGGCTTTGAAGGGCCATGTAATGGCCTGTAATTACTGTTTGCAGACCTCCACGACTCCTAAAAATGGTCACCGCTGGTCACAGTAAGAACCAGCCGCAAAGATTAGACTCTAAAGGCAAAGACAGAGGGACATGAACCTCCAAGTGGGGGCTTAAAACACAACAACCAAGGCTCAGATCTCAATAAGTGGAAAATAATACACTGTAAAACTGGAGGGATGGGAACTGCTCAGTGAAAGAAAAAAAAGAAAAAAAGCATTTTACCTACAATCAAATAATTTTAAAAAATCATCAAAAACTGAAGTTTATTCTTGTTTTAGTGTTAATTTCGAGGTTTTTCTGTTTCCTCACGGTCATTTCTCAGCTGCGCTTCCCGTTCCAACTTTTGAAAAGAAAGCTGCACAGTGTTAGAGGAGCAGAATTCAAAGCACCGACGCTGAATTAAAAAGACCAGATAAATATTTAAGAGAGGCCAGACACGTGCCTACGAACATACTGTGCTGCGATTCATTCAAACAATTACAAGCACATTTTCTATTGCTGCTTGCACCTGGAAATTACTGCCTCTTAAATGTTTTTGATGTGTTTCACAGTTTGTAAGATGAAAAGAAAAAAAAAACAAAAGCCTATCTATCTTTAGGCACCATGTTTATTAGCGTCGTAGTGGGAGTGAGTCCTCTATCCGCGTGAATATGGGCGGCGTTCAGCTACTGAGTTGAGCAGAGGTCAGCTGCTTTTCACAAAAAGTTTGAAATGTTTTTTTCTATTTTTGAAATGAGGTAAACAGTTCTTTTTTCCAAGGTCACTCTCCCAGTTGTGCTTCATGTTCAACATGTTTCAAGCAGCCTCAAAGCAAGAAGCAGCAGAGGTGGAGGCAGCTGCTCGAAATGAAACCGATTTCAGATCCTGTCAACATTTTGAAAGGTGAGGTTCAAAGGCTTCTCCATTTCGATTCCGACAGAACGATGTATGGATTACCGACACACTCTCAAGATGTTTCTGCGAAATGTCTTTTCTTGAGTTGGATACACACGTCTAAGAAACAAGAACGAGGTTGGTTTCGACACCATGAGAAACAAGTGCAGACCTCTTGGGAGGAGATGGACAAGGAGGTAGAACGTAGGGAGGACAACAAGCTGTGAGAACTCTCCAACCAGGGCTTTTCTCAGAGTGAACAGTTTTCTTGGTTCTTCCTAAGGATCTGTGGTGCTTTATTCTGATGCCTCAATCTCACTTTATTCACCAACTTCCTGACCTGAACTAAGCAGCTGGTTTCACACCGAATAAATCAACCGGTGCATCACTGACAATGTCTCAAAATAGTCCAAAAATCATAATAGCATCTATTATTGAGTGCAGTGAGTATTATTGTTATCATAAAAATTATTTTTAGTGACGATGGATGCACATGGCTACTTCCTGTCCCCAAAACAACTCATTACATCCTGTATCGGACTAGTTTTTTTCTCTTTTTTTATGCCAGATGCCCTTCTTGCCACAATCAAAATTATTTAGAAACTCGATCCCCAGCACTTTAACGTCTAGGTTTATTCCAGCGCACACGTGGTTTTAAATCTGATTAAAAGTAAAAAAATACAGAGGAAGTTTATCATGAGAAAAAAGTTTCAACTACAAGAAATATTAAATTAAATGTGTGAGGCAAAACAATAGGAATATAAAATATTATGAAACATAATGAGGGGTAAAAGATTCAGTAAACATTGTGCCTGAACGGCGCCCCGACAGCTCATGTTTCTTCGGTTCTGTCCAATTCTCTGCTCTCACCTCAGGTGTTAACTCATCGAGTGCAGCGACAGACACAAACCATGACACGATGACCGGAGCCGCCTGTTCAGCAGCCCTGTGTCAATCTGCACAATGTTCACGGCTAATTAAGTCCAAACAGCAGCAACATCCATCAGCAACCCCCAGGCCCTGTGTGCGTGCGTGCGTGTGTGTGTGTGTGTGTGTCAGAGAGACAAGTGTGCACCATTTTTCTGTTTGCAGGTTTCCACATATTCAATACCGAGACAATTTGGGATTATGTTGAGCGACAACCAGAAGCCTTTAAACCTCCGCCTGGCGACACAGACGGATGCAAATGAAGGTGTCTCACAAAGCGAATGCTTCCTGTCTGAAGTGTATGTGTGTGTCCACGCCGCGTTATCTGAGGGGCTGCTGCTGCGGCGGCTGATACGTCCCCGCGAGTGTTTGTAGTCGACCCAGGCCTACAGAAACAGGGATTTGAAATGCACATAATTCCCTCCTTTGGATCGGAGCAGAACTAAAGAAGCTGACGGAGCGTGGCAGCAACCGCCGCCCGGAGGCACATCCACCTCCCAAATCCCTCGAGCCGGGCCCCGGTCGTCATGGCCACCAAGTCGCCACTGCTCCCTCGGACTCGTTATCTAACCCTCCTCCTCCATTGCATCTCCGACTCCAAAGCGTCGATACTTCATCTTCTGACGGGTGCTCTGGGGCCTTCAGTACTGCTTTAACCCTGTCAGCACTGTGACAAACCCAGCGTGGAGATCAGGCGTGGGCATTCCTGGTCCTTGAGGGCCGCAGTCCTGCGTGTTCTCGATGTTCATCTGCTCCAACACACCTGACATTAATGAATGTATCATGATGGAGCTCTGCAGAAAGCCTGACAACAAGCATTCTGCAGTGGAGGGAGTCTAAGGTCTCAAAGCCTGAAATTATAGGTTATTGTCACGTATTGAAAAGCACATTGAGAAGATCCGACGCTCAAACTGCATATTGTGAATTTTTGTCAGTCTCACAGATATGGAGCGGTAGGGCTCAAAAGAATGTGCAGCAGCCTAAAGGTAAGAAATGCGACCTCTTGTTGACGGAGTAATCCTAACGGCAGCATTGTATCGAGACACCGGGATAAAGAGGGAGAAAGTCTGTGTTAGCGGGCAAAGTGGGACTAAGGTCAGGGCCCGCAACCCGGAGACCTATGGTCAAGTCCATCCATACCACTTTATTCAAGGGTGCTGGAGCCAATCCCAGGTGACTAATTCAGGTTACAGCCTAGAAAGGTTGCAAACACACAAAGACCCCTCAGATTCAATTCAATTTAGTTTCATTGATACAGCGCCGATTACAAAATAGAAAACTCAAGGCACTTTCACAGAAAAAAAGGCCTACACAACACACACATCCAGGTTAGCAATTAACCTCAGATTCATGTTTTGGAACTGTGGAAGTTAATTACACAACCACAGGAAGAAAATAAAAGACTGCACTGTCTTTCCCTCCTAAAATTATACGTGCAAATAAAGTAGCACAACGTATTACAGCGTAATGCCAAATCGTTTAGCCATTTAAAGGTAAGCAAACAGCGAAAAGGTTACAAGAGTGTTCATGATTATTCATGTCGCAACAGCAAGTGCACTTATATTTTACCTCAAATCATTATAAAACCAACTAAAGAGCAACAGTGCATATGTTTGAGGGACTCACAAGAACAGACGAAGGCCGTTTATTTGGGCTCATACTACTTAAAGCAAGTTTCACATTGAGCACCACTTAGGCTCTCTGTCCTCCTGCACTTAAAGTGTCTCATCTTTAGAAGCCTGCTGTTTCCCAAACCCTTACCAGCTGAAAGAAAATCTTCTAATGTGCAAACAACTTGAAAACTACAAATGCCTTCAATTATGTTTTATTTCAGGTCTGTTAGTTTTTTCCCCCTCCGTCTCATACGTCTGAACCGCGACATGTGGCTGCCAAATAATCAGCTCCCTAATTCTCAGTGAAAACACTCATTTACTGATTTTTCCTCATTTCTTTAGCAGATAACGGATCAATTCCAAGAAACAAGACCTTGGTACTTTGACATCAGCTAAAAAAAAATTAGATTAACACTCTTCATGTGCAAATGCACGCGCACACACGCACACACACACACACACACACACACAGGCACACACACACGTCCAGAGAGAGATTTTCATTTCACAGCGAAGTGAAACCTTCTCAAGGACTACCGTGACGTATTGATTTGGTTTTCTAAAAGCAGAGAAGTTATCCTCAGTGGAGACACGAACCAGGCGAGTGTTTCAGCGTGACATTCATATAAAATAACGCCGTGTGATGCTTGATGGAGCCTCAAATTCACATCACTCTGGCAGACACGAATGTTCCAGCTCTCAGTGCAGTTAGGAGGCGTTCGTGGACCAAATGAATAACAAAAATATAAGTCTTTGTAGTTTTAAAACACTCATGAGTCCCTGATGTGCTGTGACATGGCTGTGAGAACATTCAGCCCTTCAAGATTCTGCTGCTTTAATGAAAGCATAAGGAGACGTTTTAGTACCAAACACCATGCCAGACTACTTCAAAATCAGGGACGTTCAGGGCAAACATGGCGACACAAAAGTTGTTGTGGTCCTGGCAAAATATTTTCCTTTTCGTCCGAGTGCGTGCGCAATTTCTCTACTGGAAAGCATTTGCGTCATTCATTAGTAAGCCTGGCGAACACAGTCGGACGTCACCTGTCAGGATTGTTCACACCTTTAGGAATAAATCAACAGTGTGCAGGTGAAGAGCCTGCAGACCAGGAGAAATGAGCTCCGGTGTTTACAGTGTCGGGGTGAGAACACGAAGAAGCTGACGGCGCTGTCGATGTTTCTCTTTGTAGAGATCCCATGTGATTTCACTTGGACCCTTATCAAAGCAACAAGAGTTTCAAGAATTACTTGGATTTTTTATTTTTTTTTTCGAACGTGTTGTGTTATTTTTTTCTGATATTGCACCATCCAACTCTGTTGTGGAGATTCAGAGGAAAATAAACTGCACATAAATGGAGCATAATGCATAATCCCTCTGCCGCTTTCATGAGAAAGCAATTTTTCCATGAATGGAATTTGTTTTCATTTTGTATTCACAACAAAATAGAAATTAGCCGACCTGAAAGAGCATTTGTTAACCGCAGTGCATTTAAGCTGCTCTTTATAAGCGTTGCCACGGCAGACTGTGTGATCTACACATTTGATTTGGCTGTTTCACTCTGTTTTTCTTTGTTAAATGCCATCCAGCATTCAGACTACATTTCAAAAAAATAGCCAGCGGGGAAACATTCACTAAAAGCATTTGTTACCTGAGATTGTTGTGCGCAAGAAATAAGGGAGAAAGGGATTGTAAATGAACACTACTATTTCTTGGAACAACTCCTTTCTTGTAATTTTTTTGAAAAATAGTAAGTTCGGAATGAGTGGATGGTAAAGTAATATACTATTACCAAAAACTTTTCCTGTTTTTTTTACAAGTAGACTCTATTGCCAGGATGTAGATTTTTCCAATCGTTATTTTCCCTGAGGCTGGACTGACAGGTTCATACCGTCAGCCTGCACTGTGATAGCACTGACAGCTTTACAGCAGGTGGCGCTGTGGCAATGCTCAGTAATTTCAACCGTAATATTGCAGGTTGGCGATTTTCTCGCTAAATCTGACAGCTAAATCCTCTTGGTGACATTGTTCTGTCAAAAGCACCAACCAGCAAATCTAGAAAAAGATTTTGGTGTCCTTGGGAGACTTTTAGGGACACTTGACTTGAAGGCTCTGGTTATCAATTTTGCATTAATTTGCTCAAACCCCAAAGCATTCACAGGAGGCCCACTCCTTACAGCAGCCCGGTGAGAGCGGGAGACGTCCACCAATCTAGATTCCACTACAAATAAAGCAGCCAAGCTTGAGGTCAGATGCAACTCCAGCTTATATTCAGTAGTTCTAAATTCATTTTGTTTGTTTGTTTGTATTAACCCTCACACACTGCCAAACATTTGACTTTATTTAGGCACTTTTAAGACAGCCAATGGCAACTTAGGGATTGGAAACACTTATGCCGAACCTCATAGCAACATTTTGCAGTCATTTCAGTGTATTGAGCTCAGGCAAAACTAATAGAAAATGCAGTAAGTAGGTTAAACGTTCTTGTTTTTGTGCTGGCTCTTATCAGCAGGCTTTGGTAAAATATTGCTGCTTTGTGTAGCTAAGTTTTGTTAGTTCAGTGGTGCAGAAAGCACTGAGGAGCATCGAGGAAATCTGGGGTACAGGAGTCAGCAAGGGAAGCTGCTTCCTCTGTGATGCCTTTGGTGAAACATGTTTTTGTTTTGCTTTGGTCGTGTGGTGGTAAAAGTTAATTGGATGGTCACATTGTGGTTTAATGGCTCAAGGATAATTCACACAGGCTTCAATAAGAACTCGGCACTTAATTTCATGTGGGTGGATGCTTTGATTTTCAGGGGGATCGGTCTAATTGCTGAAGGACAGGCAAAGTGTTTATGAACACATCCATGTGGCTGCATACATTGGCGTAGACAATGTTGTTCGTATTTGTGCAATTTTTTGTGTCATTTACTTTTGTGGCTGTTTAGTGTTCTTAATCAAAGGGTAACTTTCTGAGTTTTGAACACCGCACTTATATTATTGCGAATTGAATGTCTCTCATTCTATCTAACTTTCATATCAGAGGATTAGTCAAATAAGAAAGAGAAATCTGCGGAGTAAATCAAATTAGTCAAGCAACTGTTGATGACATATTGAATACATAGGACACAAATTGATAAGTCAGAGGAGGATATATCGTCAGTCAACTTCAAGATGATGAAAAGCTGAGAATCTCTGTTGCGCTAAAAGTCAATGACAGAAACAAAGGGAAACAACAAAAGCGATTATTGTATTTAACCTCCCCTGAATCTTTCAGCAGACAAATCAATGAAGGCAAACAGTGTTGGAACAACATCATTTTCAAACGCTGTTCACATCTTCAAGGACAGTAAACACATTAATCAGTAGGCGAGACAAACCTGTGTCAATTTCATGAGGTGGCAAATGGCATTCATATCACTCCAGACTTATTTAGCAGCAAAACTGAGCACACAGCAACACTACAGTCTGATGAGGTTATTCTTGAGTCAGAGTCAACGACCGCGCCAAATTCTGAGAAATTGTGTGACAGAATCAATTGGACCAACGTATTACCCTCATGTACTGTATATCATGTTCAGTGTGACTGTATGAAAGAACGTCTGACTTTTGACACAACTTATGAAGTTAAGTTAAAACAGGCTGTCAAGGTTTACATAGTTCCTCCACGAGGAGAAATTACAGCAAAACATTACAGAAATGTCTCAATATAGTATGCATATAATTTAAGATGAACTGATGAAGCTGCAGAGCAATGATGTGGTCAGCACTCTCAAATCCCTTTTCTGAGAGGAGTTTTCTCCAGAAGTCCAAAAACATTAGTATGAGGCTAATTCATGACCCTAAATTTCCTGTGGGTGAGAATGCGAGTGCATGCGAGTGCATGCGACTCTCACCCTGTGATGGACTGGTAAGCTGTCAAGGGTGTGCCCTGCCTTCACATATCATAAGCTGGGATGGGCTCCAGCCCCCTGCAACCCTGTATTGGATGAAGCCGTATAGAAGATTTATCTATGGGTTGGATGGAAGGGTAAACTGATGAGAACTTGGAGGCCAAAGTGTAAAGTGTCTGGTAATTAGATGTTAGCGGCAGATCCTTTAGGTCCTGGAAGTTGCGAGGAGGGACTTACTCCACTGATGTGCCCTGGCCGTCCGTGACCCTATTGTGGGTTCACTGGTTTTCTTTTCTCGAGATAGATACTTATGATAAATACTGGAACTTTCATTTTGTTGAAGCGAACAGTTAGTATCTTATTTTGTTTTGCAAAACTACATATTTTATATGTGTCTGGAGAGAGATGTTGCAACGGAAAAAACAAAGAAAGGATATTCATGTTACATTGTCATTGGCTGAAAAATCCTGCTTTTATGAGGAAAAACATTTTAAAAATAACACACCCATCCCTGCTGAACTTGAAGTCATTTCCAATGTTTATATGGGTGAAAATGCAATTTAGGGAGCTGCTTTTTGTGCGAGCTGGGTTCTGACTAAATACTCAGCTCCTGTTTGTATGTTTGTTCCTGGATCTTTGTGACCGCAGCAGCTGGATGAAGAGCTTTTCTCTGTACTTCCTCCGCTGTTTGAATAAAACATGAAAAACCCTGACTGCCTCCACGTCCTCGCCCTCCTCCTCCTCCTCCTCCATCACCTCGTTGCCAGGGGCAACACGAGGACGCTGAATCGGAATGGTTTTTTTTCTTTTATCGATACACTCACAGGCCACGTTGTTAGGCACACATTTCAAGCGTACAAGTACGGCTATTATTCGTGTTTAATAGATTCGGAAAGATGTTGAAACCTTAATTAGAGCAGATGTGTCAAATTTATTTTAGTAAAAGGGCCCACATAGTTTAATTAGATCTCAATCGGGCCAGACAAATAAAATAATTTAGCATTTATCTTCCTGACAACTCTAAAGTTCCTAAAAAAAGAATAATGTTATCCATCTTATGGAGGAAATCGAAACAACCGTGAACTGTCTTAAGAAAAGATATATAAATCTAAAATCCTGCCTGCCACAGTGTCTTGCTTAAGAGTAATGTGGAAAAAGCTGGTTTCTTCTCAGAACACAAACTAACCCTGATGGTTTGGATTCCATGTCTATAAAAGTGATAATGAACCAGGCATCACTGATCTGATTCATTGTGGACATCAGTTTTGGGTGTCGGTTTTGCTTTATGATTTCTACCTCATTGTGGCATTATTATGAGATTATAATGCTAACCCTCGTGTTTGACATCGCTGCCTTCGCGGCTCCATATCGACATGGTGCCGTTGTATATTTGCAGAAAACGAGAAGGCTGCAAATCCATCATGCAAATCACCAATTCTGCCACATTCCCAAAGGTGCTCTATCGATCTAGTATCTGTGGAGGCCATTTAAGTACATTAACTCATTATTATGTTGAAGAAGGCAGTGTGACACGGTTCGCATTGTGGACATAGCCACCAGGAGGTGTTACAGTGTGATCAGTTGAACCCTACAAACCGTATGAACATTGTTAACTTCAAGCAAATGTATGAAATGACGTTTGGCCAAGAGGCAAGACAACTTTAGAGATTGCTAAGCTTTATGTTATTTCATTTTAGGCCTATTGATATTTTGTCCAGATCTCTCCCTAAACTTCGAGTTCTTTTTTATAAAACCAAACAACAAAACACTGAGACACTAAGCAAACCCATTTCTGAAATCCCACCTCTAATTTGACTGTTTCCACCTTGACACCAGCTTGTGAACATCATTTGGGGAGTGTCTGAGACATGATGTTAAAAATATATGACCTCTGCCAGTGAATTGTGGGTGATGTGGGAGATTTTGCTTGTTGAGGAACATTTTACTTGAGTAAATAAATCTGTGAATGTGTGACAGGTTTTGACATGTTGCACTTAGATAATAATAGGGGATGGAGTCTTTCTACTGGGCTGTGAAATGGTTGGCATCTTTTGCCTCACAACTAATCTCAGGATTGACTTTGAAGTTTCCTAGTTGCCTAAATTGACTGAGGGTTCAGTAAGAATTACCTATGTGTTCCACCAATGCCATTTTGTGACATATGCTGTAAAAGGACCAACAAACCCACTGCAGGAAATCACCAAACAAGTAAATGAGGTTAAGGGGATTTGAACCTACAACCTCGGCAGCGACACGTAGAAGCTGCTGCAGGAGAAAACTAATTGCAGCGCTGCCTTCCTCCTCCTAATTTGTCCAGTTTTGTGTATCTGCCCTCATGAAGGTGAAGGCAGCAACTGACTGCGAGTGGCCTGGAGGGCCGACAGACGCTCGGCTCGTTTGGCTCTATCAGCTGCCGCCACAGACTAATCTTCACCTAGGAAGCAGAGGGTGCAGCGTGAAGATAACAGCTTTGATGTTTTATTCATGTCAAACAGATCCGAAAGACACAAAGACTCCTTCCAGGTTCATTCGGGAGTCTGACGAAAAGGCAGCGCAGGAAGTAATTGACCTCCAGGGGAAATCTCTCTAACAAGTTGGGTCACTGGGGCCGGTTGGCAGCTCGGTTCGTTACTAACAAGACAATCAAGCCTCAGATCGGCTACAAATTGGTAGGAAGTTTACAGTTTTCAGATAAATACAGTCTCAGGCTTGGAACGCATATAATAAAATCTGAAAAGAGCAGCTAATGTGCTAATATGTCACACTATTTATACTGAATCATCAGCTGGTTTAAATCTCGTTATTGTTTTTCTTTCTCCAGAGAAATTACCCAAGCGGGGCATAGTCGAAGGCAGTAAATATTTGAAAACCCTTTGGGTCAGTGAAATGTGTTCATAAATCAGAAAGAAGTTTAAGAAATAATTGTCATTTGTTAGGTGGAGACAATACAGTGAAAGAGGCCTCAGGAATAATTATGGGAATCAAACAACAGATCACAATAAAGCACTGTAGCCTAAACCATAAATAATAATGAATATTTTCAGTTTTTGTTATAACACTGTATATAATTCTATCAATGAGTGGTACAGTGGCGAGCGCCTTTGCCTCACAGAGAGAAGTTTTGGGTTCAAACAATGGCCGGGGTCTTTCTGTGCGGCGTTTGCATGTTCTCCCTGTGCATGTGGGATTCCTCCAGGTGCACTGGTTTGCTCCCACGGTTTAAAAACATGCATCTGAGGTTAATTAGTGACACTAAATAGCCCCTAAATGGGAATGTGAGCGCGTGTGGTTATCCGTCTCTCTCCGTTTGCCCTGGAGACCTGTCCAGGTGTACCCTGCTCTCGCGCATAGTTTGCTGGGATTGGGGAGGGAGCTGCCAGGCAAGAGAAAAAGAGGAAGGCCTGTGATGGAAGCAATGAGGGAGGACATGCGGGTGACTGGTGTGAAGGAGGAGGATACAGGAAACAGGCTATTGGAAGGATACGAGCCACTGTGGCAGGCACTAACGGGAAAATGCTGCGATACCTTCAGGGGAGCAATTATCTGTTCTTCCAAGGTCCAGACCTTCCTGCTCGCTCTGTGATTTCCATTTATGCATTGGAATAACATCTTAATGGGGTAGTTACAGCTTCATGAGTTGCAAAGAGCTGCAGGAATAGAGATATTTAATGCTGGACGAAAATACTGGCTGTCTGCTTTTTTTTTTTTTTTTTTTTTTCATTTTTATTCCTGCATTTCTCAAATGTAATGAATGTTAATGGGTTTAATTGTTCACCGAGGTGTACTGTTTTGATTCTGCCAGCCTGAACTGGCTTCCTCTTGGAAGCACACCGGAAAATAATATATCAGACTGTAAAGTTTCATTGTGAGATTTACTGTGGTGGAACAGCACCAGAGCAGGAGGTTAGGACTGGTGGTCAGTGTGATGTCCACCATGCAATCTGTCTTCTTTACAGGCCTCCGGGGCGAGGAGGAGGTTGGTTCAGTGAACCAGGATTCCTCTCGACGGCGGGCTTCTCTCTCGGGGAGATGAGCTTTTATTTTCTCCCCGATGAAAAACTGAAGGAGCCGAGTGTGAAGCCATTCAGCCACACAGGAGCCATCATTTAATAACGAGATCATCAGAAGTGTGCAGGGTTGTTCGCTGCGTCGTTACTGTAACCTGCAGCAGTGTAAAACAGCGGCGTGACAGGCCTCATGCTGGGGTGTTAAACAAACCTGCCGGACTGACTGATTATTCGGCTCAATGCACTCATAAAATGAAACTCAATGAAATGTGATTTATTTATATTCTGCAGCCCGCATGGCCGCACTCGGCTGGCAGCGTTCACCTGCTGTCTGTTTGCTTAGGAAACAGGTCGACCTCCTGCATCCTGTCACCTTAGTCTGACGAAGCTTTAATTATGTCTCCTCCCAAACCTGGCCTCTTTTGCAAAAGCTTTTTTCCGAGAGCCGACGCTGTTTTATTCATAAAGCTAACGACGCTCGTCATCGTGCTTATTAATACGGAGACAAACTGAGTTTTAATCACAGAACTGACAGTGTCGCGTCTGTCTTTGAGGACACGTATTTCAACAGACTCATACAAAAGCGCTGACAGAATCAGCCAAATTGCTTCTATTCACTTCCGCTTCATTTAAGGCGTTTTCCAAAAGCCATTTAATGCTTTCAGAGCTTCATTTTAAAATGCTGCACTTGGGGGGGGGGGGGGGGGGGGGTTGTAAAAGTGCCCGGGAAATAAAAAGTGACGCCCTTATGGTGCTGATGCTCTTTGCTGATTCACCGCTCTCAATATTTCTGTTGTTGCCGTTAATGGAAAACCTATTTGCAGATGTAAAGCACTTTCAACTATAAATCTGAATGTATTTTATTTGTAGGCAGCGTTCTGTTTTTGCCTGACTTACGCTGCCATTATGCGGGCTCCCATTATGTGCAGTAAAAGCTGCAGGATGGTAACTACTTTTCACCCCATGGAGAGCTGAACAGCAGGACCTGCAGGCAGGAGGCGGATGGTAATAAGGCTCAGATTCGGCTTAAATATGAAAATTTTGACGCTCCTTTTCTGGTGATGGACGGGCCCCTTGAAGTATGTTATGTGCTTCTTTTTCAGTAAAGGTGTCAGTCATGAGTTGGACCACAGCATGAATAATGTAGAGGTGAAAAATGTCCAGGAGCAAAACAAAAATATGATTTGACAGATTCCTATAGCTCAACATCTGTCACTGTGTTGCCATAAAGTGGCTTGACACTAACGCTTTACTTTTAGTGCCCCAACTGGGCATTTCTAGTCGCACACAAGCATTTAAAGTGTTTATAGCACACTAAAACGCAACTATAAGCATTAATAATGCTATCAACAGCTTCTCCTTCGAAAGCAGCTGCAACAAGACAATACCGTAAAAAACAATTTGTAATAAGAAGTTTTAACTGCTTGCGAAGATTATATATTACATTATATGCTTATATTGTCCATAAATTGGCTCACAAATGTAGCACTGTAGCTCAATTAATACATGCTCATAAAAGCATTCCAGATTAAAAACAGACTTCTGGCTTTCTTAGCTGAGGTGATTTTCAATGACTTGCTACTTACTGCGGAAAGAGAATATCATGAGGAGATTTAAAGTGAGTAGTGTTCAATAGAAATATTCACTTATATATATATATATAAAAGACCCAATATAAATTTCAGAGAAAAAAACTACAAGGCCCATGATATAAATGTGATAAAACTACAGAAAAGTGTGCCTTTTACATTCCGGGTGTCACAATTACCACAACAAGCTGCCCAAAACTAATTATTCAGAAATGTATCATTGCAATATTATTTTTTTAAATTATGCACAGTATTTTATGTTTTATGTCATGAACTTTCCAATTTGTTTTTGATTCTTTTATATCAAATTACATTTCATACCTCTTTAAGCTGCTGCTGTCATTATCACTGTGACCACTTGAGGTTAACATGAGTCTCCAGTAGGTGCAAAATGTTGACACACTTTAGTTTACAGGTGTATTGTTTCAAATGTAATGGTGGTAACATTTAGTTTTTTTATGAGTGAAGTGCGCAACATACAGTGTGATGTATGTGTGTTTGTTACTATTTTGGGCTGGAGCATGAATGTAAAGTAGATATCTATATTGTTTTTTGCTGAAGGGATTGTGCTATTATGTAAAGACGTATATAGAACACAGTATTATTCAATGGCGCTGCGTTTGCCCGGAGAAATTTTCCCTGAGGACAATAAAGTGTCTCAAATCATACAGTGACAGGTTGAGCTGGCAGCTCCAAACACCATAGCTAAACCAGCTCATGACGTTAAAATAATGTTCAGGACTCCAGACGTATCAAAATGAAAGCTAAAAAAGTATTTTCTCAGTGAAGCAGCTCCTCGTTGAACCCTTGTCTACTTCAATTAATGCAAAAGTCTGCATATTCTCACATGAACCTAAATTCAGCCATTTAATCGTTCCTGCCTGAGACAAAATAAGGGACTGTCTGAAAAGAGCATCAGGGAAGCAGTGAGGAGGATAGAGAGAAGTGGAGGAGGTGAAGAAGACATGGAGAAGAAAGCCTGACATGATAAAAGATTTTAAGTGCGAAAAGAGTTCAGAGGCTGGCGGTCCTTAAGCCTTTCTGTCTGGAAGAAACACTGCAAATGTGTGCTTGAGAGAGAGAGAGCGATAGAGAGAGAGACAGAGAGAGGGGAAGAATCATGTCTTGACGTTTAACACGTATTATCTAAACTGTAATAAATTTGTCAAGTTGTGCGTGCGTGCGTGCTGAACCAACTAGGACCGGTTACAGACCATCGAACTGAGACAAAATGAAAACATTTAAAGCCTCCCTGGTCAACCTCTTCAAAAATCAAATTTTTGGAATTGCAACTAGGAATAGATTATAGCTGGGACAAGTTCTAGGAGATATATGCTTTGTTAAGGATAGCCATGTAAGGACAGTTCTTAGTTTCATGTCATGAGGACACCATTGCAGAGGCTTTTTGTTGCTCCAATACGATAGATCAATTAAGATCAATCAGTAAAGACATCATTGTCCATTGTTAAACCTGATGTAGAAAAAAAGAAAGTTTTTCAGATATTTCTATGTTAGAACACAACTGCATTTCCTACTTGTGAAAAAAAGATAATCAGACAGTCAATATATCTTTTGAGAATTTTTTGCACTCAAAGTTTTTTGGAGTGTGTATTGCCTGGGTGGACCTCAGGTCATTTTTCTTTATGTTGTCTGGCGAAGCCTCCTGCTCTCTGCGACTGATGCGACCGAGCAGCATCCTGAGACGCGGCCCGCCTCCCTCTCCCTCTCCGCCATGGGAGATGAAGCACTCAGGTCGACAAAACAAAAACGCAAGAAAAGAGGTTGATGCCAAAAGCCACGGACGAACCAGAGGGCCTTTAATTGTGTGGGTTTTCAAGGAGGCTTTTATCCATCTGTATATTTTGTTGGGCTTGAAGGCAGATTCACTAAGGACGCGCACTCAAAACTGCAGCTCCAGACCTCTTGCACTTTTCAATCAGACAAACAGATGCTTAACAAACGGCAGGACCCCAAAGTGACCAACATCCCAAAGACCTGCAAAGTGATACCCATCGGTTCATCAGACTCTGGAGAAGACATCTACCCAGTCGAACCACTGGTTTCAACTCTGCATATAAACCTTTAAAAACATCTCGCGGCTTTCATTTTTAATGACGATTCAGTCATTTTCTAAAACAGTTTTGGACGAGTGCATTAATGGAGGAACTGTACGCCGTCATCTACACGTGGAGCTTTAAGGAGAGCCGTGGACCGCAGGGAGCCTTTCACAGAGTGCAAACGAAATACTTGAATGTCACCAGGTCAACAGGATTAGTAGCAAGCTAATCTGTTTTCATCCAACGTATTTGTGGACAAAAGCTGAAATTAAATACATCAAGCTAATTTGAGTATCAATTTAGAGTTGTGTTTATTTTGTTAGTTGTTTTTTTTTTTAATCAGTTACTTATTTAAAAGCTGAGATGCAAAATCAAACCGGACAAAAGAATTATGCAGCCGGAGTAATTCTGACAAGAGGAACGCAGAAAGTGAGCGACTCTGAGAGTACTGAGTGTATAATACTATCCTCAAACTGAACAGAAAAGCAACTATGTGACCACATTCTTTCTTATTTGTCTAACCATTGAGTGACGATGCCATCAAATGTCCTCCGGCAACAAATGTCCCGTACATCTATTGCCACTCGCTGCTTGGGCTTATGAAACATTCGTATATCACTCAAAAGGGCCTACTGAGCCACCTGGATGCTGCTGAATGAAACCAAAACCAAATAAATCAACAACATTTAATCACTGTGTCTGATATCCTTCCAGCCCCGGTGATGGATCAGAATCTGATGCGCTCTGTGATAATACCTGTGAGTAGATATGGTCAATATTGGCTCCACTGCCCATGAGATTCTTTGACAAGAAGAGGAATGTCCTCAGATTTCCTGTGCATTTTTCAACAGAGAAGACCAGCAGCAGCTCTCCGGTGATTTGTCTCTCCCTCACTGCTTTTCCTCCGGCAGCCCGTCCACCTCCAGATGTTTCCGTCTGGGAGGCACAGCTGCATCCAGAAGCACTTGAAGCAACCTTCTTCATCGCCCGCCGTCGTCTTCTCCACCTCGCTGCTGGCTGTGAATCAGTTCCTGTGTCAGCCTCTTCAACTCCCTTCCACCCACACAAACCGCCGTGTAATTTGCATAATTACAGCCCCATAACTTCATACTGTATAATTTGTCTCAATACGATGATGGCTGGTGAATTAACACCGAAACAAGTGCTGCTTACAGTACGTAGGTGTGAAGTCTTTTTTCTTGCATTATGACTCCTTCTTGCATTGGGGAGACACTCTGCAGCTTAATTTCCTCAGGCAGCCACTTTGGCCTGAAACCACGCTCCTTTCTATCTCAAATCTGACAAAAGATTAATAATTTTCCATCTGCCACCAACTGGGTTTTATATTTTCTGCTATCTGCAGAACGGATGTACCATGAAGTGGCCGGTTTTATTCTTCTGCACTGACATTCACCTGCTGAGCAACGGAGGATCAGAATCCCATCAGAAAGCAAATTTGCTCTCGTTACTAACAGGAGGTGGTTGAACAAAGGAGAGGTACAATTTGACACAGAGATCAAGAAGGACAGGAAAGATGCGACTATAAGATGGAACAATTACAAATCTGTACCAAAGATTGTGACAACTCTGGTATTTAATTAAAATAGTTCATGCGAGTATATACTAAAATGCAATACATAGTAGTAGTTTTAAAGATACTGGAATGATTTAGTTGTAGAATAATTTCTTTCAACTGTGAGATAATCTACAAGGATTTTAGATTTGTGCATTTTTTTTTTTTAAGTCTCACTATTCCAACTGGAGAGCAGTTCTTTCACTACCTGCTCTACAACATCATTACGTTCAAATGCCACTTTCCACCTTCTTTAACAACTTCAACATGTCATTATTCTGTATTGAGGACAACTGAAACACATTCTTGAGGTCTGCGCTTCCCCAATCTCAGATTGTAACACTCAGGCCTTCGTCCCGCCTTTCAATCACTTGTTCCCCGACACAGACTTTATCCTTTCTTCTATTACAGCCATCATAATAGTAAAAGAAGCGAGCGGATGCCATACATACTCAGTTTTGAAGTTTTGGCACTAAATTGAAAATAGATACCAGTTTACTTGGTATATATATATATGACAATGAAATAAATATAATTTTTTGTTGCGTGGAGGGGTAGGACTACCTGATTGGTACATTCATAAAAGAATAAACAACAATACTACTCTGTCTATTTTACTGAACCTTAAAAGTCATAAAGTATATTTGTCTTATATGAAGAAACAAAATAACCCTTGCATTTACTTCTGCACTCATTGCCTGCGCCTATGTTTGGGTAAAAACCTCGACTCTGTGCTGGTGTTTGTTAATTTAAAAGCTTTCCCCGTTTGACTGATTGATGATTCTGACACAGTTGATCGAGCTGCTGAAGCGCTTCTCCGTGAGGTCTTTCACCAGGATTCCATGGGATTGTAGTTTGCATCTCAGCCACTTGCTTATCACACCAAATCAATTTTTTTTGCAGTTTTTTTTTTCCTTTCCCCCAAACACAGTGGAAGAGCTTCTTTCTCAAGCGTCTCACTGCTGATTATCTTTTTTTTTTGTCCTCCAATGCTTCCAGCCCAAGCTCGCACCCCATTGTGTGATGCTGCTTGAGAATCAATACCGAGGAGAGAAATTTTCCATCTCCGTGGCGCCGTTAACATGCCGACTGTGAGATTTATGTGATTGGTTGGGTTGGGAGAGGACGAGGTTAGAGACTGAGAGGCAGGGCAGAAGATAGATCCTGACAGACGGTCAAAGGGGCTAAAAATGATGCATTAAAACAAGCCAAGAGCTGCAATTTGAAAATGTAAATGTTGGCTGATCCAGGAACGCCTACATCAGGTTTCTTGACAGCTGCTTTAAAGCTATCAATTTTATAATCAAGGTTCTCATTCATAGCATTTGTTTGGTGTCTCACATTGGGGAACGCCATTGGGGCTCACTGGCCAGGTTTTGGACGATTCATTGCGGCTCGTGCATCGCTGGGCGGAGCGCGATCCTGGCTTCCCTGGGTGGTGGAGGGGAGATTGGGGCAGGTGGTGACCCCACTGCTGAGGTACACGGCGGCTGCAGCAGCACAAGCATTAACGTGTTGCGACAAGTTTCAACCGTGCTGTGTGCTAACTCAGCATGGCTCTAATCCAGCCACATGGTTGGTTCAGCAGGGAGCAACGCTCATTACATTGGGTGATCGTATTGCCTGTCAAAAAAAGGACGGATGCAATCTATCGAAAAGTCTATTGTTTTATCGCCCAGCAATAGCTGTAGGCATTTCCCAACGTGAGACACTCACTCATGCTTGTCAGAGAACCGGGGTTACGCAAGTAACCTAAACTTCTTAAATGTGTTCTTTCCATCGGGTGACTGAATGAGCCTTTGTTTGGTCTTCATGCTGCTCGGGAGCAGCGAGAAGTTGTGTCACGTTTCCGGGTCGCTTGTGAGTTCGTGGCATCCCAACAGAAGCGTCCACGAGACTCATAAACAGTCCCAACATGCAGAGAGGCTGTAAACAGTCTGTGAGAAATGCCCGGAGGAGGACAAAAGCCCCTCTTAGCCGCTGCCTGGCTCTGTGTGCAGACTCTCTGAAGAGCTTCCCCAAGTAAAAGCAGCACTTCACCGCAAAAACAAAACAGATTTATTGCAGGCAAATCACACAGACAGGTCTGCAGAGAAGCAAGTCCAACATCAACATCAAGTTCAGGTCATGATGAACATGCAACCATACACTGAAGACTCATAATGAATCCTCTCCTTTGAACTGTTCCTCACAGAAACTTTTGTCTGCAGATGTGGACCTTTGATTTTTGAGTTTATTATTGCAAGATTGTGCTGCGAGCTAAAAACTGCCACCAGCGTGCTAAAAAGGTACCGATGATAAAGAGCTGAAGCGAAGCAAGTATTTCCAGATTCTGTCCCAAAAGTAAGAAAATCCCATTTACAAACTAATCGGCTGTGAATGAAAGCAGCATTCAAAGCAGCATGTCCTGTGGCTCGCCTCAGAAGAATACGTTTCATTCAATTATGTTTTTGCAGCTTTTAGTGAATCCTGAGACGCTGCATGCACCCCAAAGTAGTCCAGAGTTCACGGTCACAGTCAGTGTGGGCATGTCTGAAAACACAGGAATGCTGCGACTGGAACAAGAAGATTAATAGCAACCAAACGTTTCTGTAATATTTATGATAGGAGAAATGAAACTGAAGTCAAATATAGTATTGTCTCGAATTTTGGATCTTTGCCACTTCATTGAGACTACCATAGTCTCAGCTCATACTTGGCTTAATGCAGCAAATGCATTAACAGTTATTAAAACCAAATGTGCACTGTATTCCGTAATTTAAGAGTACTGATTCTTTATTTGGACAAGTAACTACTGGATAAAAGGGTTTTTCAACCACCGTTTTGTTGATGCTTATAAACCGCAGCCTTGGAATCAGGGAAAAGAGATCGTTCAACTTTTCAGAAAATGGATTTTGTCAAGAGGAGTACTTTAGAGGAAGCTGTAGGACTGTCACAAGGACACACTTCATCAAGGTACTTTAAGTCAGTCCCTCATCTCGCCCAATGAGAGGATCCAAGTTATGGGGAAAGTTATCGAGTGACACTCCCCGTAACTGTGCAGAACGGCCAAAACTCTCACCACAATCAGAAAACTGCAGCATCACTGTGCAACCCATGTGGTAAAAGATGATCAACTCGCCTTCGGGTCGCCTCACTGGCATCCTGATGCTGGTCAATCAGTAAAATCTGCCAAATGTTACCGTTATTTAATAATCGTGAGCACACCAGGAATAATAAATAAGAGGTCTCATTGAAAACAACCACATCAGTCTAATCAGTTCTCAGCTTTCTTTGCCATTTAGTGCGGTAGTGAATAAATGATATACAAATATTTATTAATCTTTGATGTGAAAACCACAATTTGTGTCTGGGCAGGTAAACCTAATTTTTCAAACATGATTAAAAACTCAGATGTTGATGTGAAAATCCTGAATGATTGAAGAGTTAGACTGAGACGATTCAGAGCACGCGTTTTATTCCAACCACTTATTTGCATTTAACACTTCTGTTACACACATCTGTTAAAGATATTAGATAAAAAAAAAAGAAATATTCGAGCCACTTGTCTCCATTGTGAGCAGATTTGTTTGACTTGTCTGGTCTAAATCCCCCAGACGTCCACTGAACTCACTCCTTCCTAATGAAAATACCCCGTAACGGTAAATAAGCTGTGTCCCACAAATACGTGAACCGTCTTCGCGTTGTGTCAGTCTTGTTATTAGCTGGAGGATAAGGAGCAGCCTCTTGCTGATGGTGATGAATTCTACATGACAGAATAACCCACGGAGGCCCGTTCATACATTTATTTATTCTACTGGAATTGATTGGAACAATATTTCCATGCCAGAGGTGATTCATAATTCAGCGCTGCTGCGTTTTTAATTCTGCAGCCATAATACATCATCCTCACCCTGCGGTGTGTTGGTATGCATGTGTGCAGTTATCTGGCCCTTCCTTCAGTCTCCTCGGCCTTTGTCACCGCAAGCCTCAGGAGCTCATATTCTCTGCAGGGTTTGTTGTGGAGCCATTAGCTGCCGCAGTGCTCGGGGTTTAGCTTCCCTCACCATTGATCGCAAACATACAAAGAGCCTCCAGCTTTAACCGAGCTTCTATAAACTCAGAGCACCGTCTGAAGGCTCCTGTTACCTCGGAGTCAGGCACAGCAGACTCGGGTGGGGGGGTGTGCGTGTGTGTGTTGGGGGGTGTTTCACAGTCCCAAACACACAATCAGTTCAGCGTGTCTTTGTGCACCAATTAAAATGCATCAAGTGCAAATCACCTGCTGGTTTACTGTTTGAGCTCGGGGGACCGGGGTCTGGTGTCCTCGGCTGTGCCCGGAATTGGAATGGGACCTGATTAGTCTCGCATCACCGACTCTTTGGGCAAATCCATTCAGTGCGTCGAGGGGGATGGAGCTGCTGCGTCGCTGGAACACCACCTCACATATAAATCTGTCAGGAGGTTGGCTCAGACTTTTGGGATCCACGTGATGAAGATGATGTGGTCTGATGAAGCTTGCAAGCTGTCCTTTTCTTTTCTTTTTTTTTTTAAGAAAAAACATCATAATGAGAGTGTTTTCTAAGTGTTTGCTCCTTTTAACCACGAATGCTTTGGTACATTTTCAACATGTCAGTCTTTAAAATAAAAAAGCCACAGTTTTACAACTGCTACACTGTCCTGAACAACCTTCAGCTCTATGGATGCGAACAAGGTGGCTACTAACAGTTATTTTCATTATTGACTGGCAGTTGTGGCTCAGTTGGTCGTCTTCCAGTCAAAAATGTTAGTGGTTCGATCCCCCAACTCACCCTCTCCACAGGTCGAAGTGTCCTTGGGTAAGACAATATACCCCGTTTCCCCCAATAGAGAACATTAGTGTGTGAGTGAACAGCTGAATGACACTCGTGTCTGTTGATCAGTGTCTTGCTTTGTCCTGACTAATTAAGAAAAAAATATTAGCTTCATTATCACAGACCACAGAAGGAACCACAGCGTTTGCATACAAACAATTCCTTTTGGAGCCTACGATGACCATTTATTTTCTGCTTAGTCACTCGGGAGGATTTAGAACTACATTATAGAATAGAAATACTTCATTATTTTCCGGGGGAAATTCTTTACAGCGCTCGCTCCGCGTAGAGCAGTAACAGTAGCATACAGGAAAATTAATCAAAAGATATTTTCAAAAAGGTGAATTGAAGAATTCCATGTGGTATAGCTGCAGCAATTAAATCAACAATAATAACCTGGACCTTGAGGGGGACGTTTTCACCATGAGGCGAGAGAACACTGTGTGACTATAATTATTATTATCATCGTTATTATTAGTGGTAGGATAAATAGTTATATATTCAGTGGATCTGAATATTGAGCTTTGATCGACTGCAGTGACCTTTAACACTCAGAAAAATGCCCGGATAATAAATGTACACCGCAACAATTAACTCAGACAAAAGTTAAGTACAGATCCTTCTGCATAACATGTAAGTAAAAAAGTAATGAAATATTTATAATCCATTACTATGTTTTAATGATTTTCTCTGTGGTTTAGTGGCTTTGAGGTATGATAATTCACCAACTAATATTAACTTGAATTTGTTCTTTGAAGTTATGTCGGTATTTTCATGGGTTTTAAGAGGAAAATTAATATAAATTTGGAGGAAATCTAATGTGGGGCGTGTAACACAAGACCTTGTTTAAGGGTTTTTAACGGATTAAAGTCCACCAGAGGAGGTCCATCAAAACAGTTTCAGATTGTTGAAGAAATAAATCTTTAAATTTCATTATAGAACTGAGTTTATTGCTTTAATAATAAATGGGCGAGTTATTGAAATAGGCAAAATACTAAAGTTGAAATAAGATTTGAAATTGGAAATATTTGTTCTTTAGGGGATATAAACAGGTTTTAAGAAAAAGAAATCATGTGAAAAATGAACATTAAAGAAAGTGGCTCCTTTACGTTATAACTCCTTTGTTATTAAACATAAATTGCTAATCAATTTATTAATCATAAGACATTTTTGATGTTGTTATAAAGACTATGCTTCAGGAGGATTCTTAAAAAAAAATCACTTATTAATAGTTATGAATACTTTAGTGGTTGTCATTAGATTTTCATTAGCTTTAATTTGGGGGGTAAATGCAACAATATGGGAGAGAAACATGAGAATCACTGATGAAAGTGAAATTATGAGAAGACCTATTCATTTTTTTTTTGATTTGAACTTTATTGGATTTTCCTTTGAAAACAGCCCCAAAACCGCCATCAATGTTTAATTTCATCACTACATGTAAAGAACCATTGAATGAAACTTGCATAACAAACATGAATTCAGTTGTACTTCGTTAACTATTCAGAAAAAGTGATTTTCTTGTACAAATCTGTTCCCGGGTTCTGGTTTCTGTAAACACTGACATTAGAACAGAGTCTGGGTCTTTGTCTTGAAGCAACAAAAAGCTCTTTCACAGCTTGATCAGGGAGGAGAGGGCTTACAAAGAGCAGGAAATGTTCCAAGCTGCAGTGGAGGCAGCGTGTTAAACATTAACCGAGTGTGGCTAACTGAACATGGAGCTGTGGGTTTGTGAGGCTGAGAAACAAGGAGGACAAGCTCCTCTGATGCAGACTCACGACGACCCACAGCCAGGATAGCATGGTGAGGTTTGATTATAAAAGTGCTGCTCAAAGAGTCGTGCATAAATCTTCTATTTCTATTTTTGTGCCATGGTTTATTTTTCAACAGTTACTGCCTGCGTTACAATTTAAGATAAAATATAGTCTGCTACATAAAAACATACATACAATGTGAATGGATCCACCTTTTTTTTTTTTTGTAAAAATTTTACATAAATGGATATAGTTGAAGGTCTCCGGGAGGTTTCCATGCATGATGGCCCGGCAGCACCAAAGCAAGGGATTAAAGTCCATAGTATGTTTGGACACATGGCGAATGGGCTCATGTCCAATACTCTATTAGCATTTGAGTCCCTTTTAAAACAAGTGAATGCAGTTATTTCAGGTTGGATAATGCAGAGTTAAATAATAAATGATATAAAGCTTATTAAATTATACTATTGTGGACAAAGTCAAATAACTCGGTCGATGAGGACATACAAAGACGAAATCACAAGTTACATGCACATGCTACCTTATTTAAAGCCTACTGCATGTCACTGTACACTGCCCATGTGTGGCGTAGTTACAGCAGAGCCAAATTTCTACAATGATGCACTGCGTTCGCTATTGAAGGTCCCAGGGTGGACCAGTGCCAACCAGCTGTTTGTGATAAATGACATGTCCACTCTCAATGCTGCGATCAGAAATTTTGTATTGAAATTTATGAACAGACTGGAGCAATAAAATGATAAAGGTTTTAATCAGACCAAAGGAAAGTAGTGTCAGGTACACATCTGCACTCTGGAGGCACTGGAGACATTGTTTATATGGGTTTTAATTTTCTATTTTATTGTTGTTGTCTGTCTGCTGTTATATATATATAGTTCACTATTTTTTAATGTTTTTATATGGACCTAAGAGTCTGCAATATTGGTTGGTTGGTTGGTTGGTTGATTGCATAGAGCCACAACTACAATGTTAATACTTTGGCTTAGGTGAGTATCTTCTAAACATGTGGTTTAAAATGTCCACAATAGTAACTATCTCATAAGCTGTTTCTACACTCTACTAACCAACTCCAGGCCCAAACATGCCTTCTTTTTTTACAACATCAACCGGTCACCAGTGGTATTACTCTGTATGCGACGCATCCCTAAGTTCCCTGAAAACACAATAAATTACGTACAGAGCGAACAGAGACATAAGGCTCCATCCGTCAAAGTATCGAAACATGTGAAGGAGTTTCTGCTGTTACCATCTCACTAATATCCACCCTGCTTTTACTTATTTAACCTAATATGTTCTGGTGCCTCTGTGATGATGTCACGAATGTGACAATGACATCACAACTTGCCCACCAGATGAAGATGCAGCCCATCTCTATGATTAATGTGATTTGAACCCGAGTTGGCCGTCAATTTTAAATAAAATTGGTCAAAATGCGGAAATGCTCAAACTGTAATGAAAGCATTCAATACCTTTATCATGGATTTTAATATCCATGCACAATGTGATGAAAACACAAAATAAAAGAGTAAAACTTCCCCCCTGATTTGGGTATGTTGCACAATGTGGCCTTTCAGTGTTGTCCACGACGCTCTGACAACATGCCAATGGCTCGGACTTGGCTGCTCTTCACTCTCATGGAGGGAGAGCTTATGACTTGTGGATTTTAAAGTCGCTGCACTATGAAGCAGAAGCAGCCCCTTTCCAAAGAAAACTCTGCCAGCAACTATGAAGCCACAGGAGGAAAACTGGTATGCAAAAGTCTGTTTTTGTGCTTTAACCACGTCTCATGAGTCGTGAAGATGAGGGAAATTAGCCCAATTAGGGACATTTCAGCACTTCTCAATCTTACATTCACACCTAGTGAGGCTTGAGATCTGCTTGATTTAAACGAACTTAGTGCATAATTTCGCCGTGATGTGCATGCCCGACTGTAAATGTTAATTGGTCAGGTAATGTTGTGGTAGAGACCCATTAAGAACATGGAAGTGTTTAATTACTGATTTCTACCAAACTGAAGTTTTCAGTAGAGGCAGATGGAAGCGCGTGGAGGAGGAAATGTTTTATCATGCGACCAGCTGATGTGCTGCTCTGTTTACTCTCAGAACTCCAAAGTCCCTGGAGGAGGTTTACAGCTCGGAATGTATTTACTGCACACAGCAGCTGTGTTTGTTTTATTCACATTAGGTGCTCCTGTCAGGCATTTTCCAGGTCTTTAATCTGATCACAGCTTCTTCTGCTTCGAAATTTGGAGACCAGCGGTTTTGTCTGTGTGAACCAGCCAGTGATGTCAGATGCAAGCGTCTGATGAGTACAGCGTCATCATGGGTGATTTTAATGACTTTAAATCGGTCTCTGTGCAAGCTTTAACGAGAACGTTGGATCTCTGTTATCGATACATTATAGAAGCCTGCAGATCGCTGAGCAAAGATCCAGTCGACATCTATGATAGTGTGACTGTTTATTTGGTACCGGTCTACAAACTGGCGATAAAGAGAACATAGCCAGAAAGAACATTAGTCCTGATTTGGCCACCGGAGTCCATAAGTGACTTACAGGACTGTTTTAGCTGAATGGATTGGGACATGGTCCAGTATACATGCAAGGACATTAAGGAACTTGCTGAGACTGTCAGCTTCCATCGATTTCTGTGAAAACTTTGTAATTTTCCCCAAAAACCCATTTCCATATATCCAAAGAACAAACCATGGAAACGTCAGCTTTACCCAATGAGACATGACACGACACAGACAGCTGCAAATAAAAGCTAAACGTGAACTTGAACTTGCAAAATGTAGGTATAATGATGAAGTAGAGAGGACGCATTGGCAGCTCACAGCCTGCATGGGACGGGGTAAAATCTATGACAGGGATGCAACCTAGAAAATGTTGTATTATTTTCAGCGGTACAGCAGACCTCCCTCTCTCCAATGATGAAACTTTTTTTTCTTTTTTTAAAAACGTCATAGCGTCAATGATTTGGTTCAATGAATGTAGCCCCTGGGCAGAATAACATCAAAATGGATGGAGGCGAAATCTGGAGTCTTTTCAGGAGTGTGAACATCAGGCAAAAAGACCCGGTCATAATGGTATCACAAGGTGGACTGTGCTCAATGGTTAGCAGACTTTTTTTTTTGTTTGTTGTATTTTTAATGTCTCTTCATCTTGTGAATATGCCCCAAAAAAACTAAATCTCCAATGTCTCTTAATGACTTGAGCCTTGTCGCACTCACCTCCCTCGTCATGAAGTCATTTGAGAAAACCGTGAAGGGAGCGCTTGTGCTTAGATTCGAGGAGAAAGAGCAAACAGAGGTGTAGACGATGCAGTATGCACTCGTCTCCACTTCATCCACATTCGTCTGAAAGGTGCAAAGTCTTTTGTATGGCTGCCATTTATTAACTTCCATCCATCCATCCATCCATTTGCTACCGCTTATCCGTTTCCAGGTCGCGGGGGTGGCGGTCTGAGCACTGTCACCGAGATCACATTGCACCGATTAACAACCTTCCGGTAGGTGGTGAGCCCACGGGAACCATTTATTAACTTTTTCTACATATTAGAGCAGATGTTTTAGCAGGACACTTTTAACATGGACTCTGGCTTAGTTTGCTGGCTGATGAGTTTTTTTTAACCAACAGGTCACAGCGAGTGAAAGTGAACAGTATTTTATCAAATGACTGTTACTCAGCTACCAGTTCCGCTCAACGCTGTGTCCTCTTTGTTCTTTTATTTATTTTACATACCCATACATGTCTGTTTAAAGAACTGTGATATCAATAAATTCGCTGACGACAGAGTTATAATGTCACTTTTAATTGAAGAAGATGATCATAGGTCAGGTCGTAGAGGTGGTACAAAATTATAAACACGTCAAAAGTACCACCAACACCAAGAAGACAAGGCACAAGAACTCTAATTCTCTCCGCCGTTGGTCTGCTCAATAAATGTTAATAGATGTGTCAGTGTGTGTATTGTATGAATGATGGTTTCTTTTATGTATGTTTTTACTGCTGGCGGTAGCACAATTTGTCCCTCGGGGATAATAAAGTTTACCTTGACCTCGACTTTCAGTTATTCTATGCAGTCAGGCAGACTTAAACTCATTATCATTATCAGCGTAGTAGAGTCAGTGGTTAGGCCTGCTTCCTCACGTACAGTGGTCGCCTGGTTCGTAGAGTCTTTCTGGTAAACTTGGATGGGTTTTCTCTGGATCCTCCAACTTCCACCAACAAATCCAAAGACGTGCTTGACAGTTGAGTGTATATCGGCAGTAGGTGTGTCTGTGATTGTCTGTTTGCATGCATTATCCCTATAATAGATGCTTTAGTTGAAAATCCAATATTTAAATCCATCCAACAGCCACCGTTCAGCTTAAAACATTACTTATATGCACAATATAAAAATACTCGCAACTACATTCAGTAGAGATAAAGGCCTTTTCATTTACTAGTTTACTGGGACTTGCAAAAACTTACAAAGACAACATTTTTCCTGGTCATTGGGCTTCTCACTCATAGAAGGGTTGTGATTCTGCACATTAGGTTGAAGTCAAGTTGGTGATTTGATGCAGTTGTGCTATTTTACAGTGCAGAGTATATGACTTTTGTCCATTAGGAAAAATGACAGATGGTCAGGACATGATCACGACATTAAAGCCAAAGCTAAAACATCCCTTATAATCCCTTCTCTGATTAGGTTTCTCTTTCTTTTAGCCAGCTTGAGAAACAGCCCACTGGAAAGGAAGCAGAGGAAGCAGCAGTATGCGGACCAAGCTGCTCGAAGTCTGACAAATGAGGCCTCTGCAATTCCACTGGCTTCATAAACCTGCCATTCAGGCTTAATCTGCAGAGCCATCGACGCATGCAGTATTACCTTGCATAATTGACGGCCCACGCATTAAGCCAATGTCAAAGAAATCATTTTAATTTTCTCAGCGAGCAAAAAATAAGGTGCCGCCAGACCTTAATTGTTCCTTTGGTTTGATGCCCAGACCATGGGAAAGATTAGAAAGCATTGGTTGTGTAAGTGAGCCTGAAAGCAAAGTGGGAAGAGAGGCCATGTTTGTGTTGTTGTCGCCATGTTTGCTCCACCTCATAACATTCCTCACCAAGTCTACAAGAAAGATATCCAATCTCAGGCCCTGTTTACACAACGTTTCAAGTGAAAACAATGTTTTTTAGGTTTTTTTTATCATTTTTGTTAGAGAAAAGTTTCACATTTAACATGCAGAAATGTTAAAGACATCCACTAGTGGGTGCTGTTGTTTACTTTTATAATGAAACCGCGCACATGCATGCAGAGAATAAAACGCCCGTGTGGACATACGACGAAGTTGGATTGCTAATACTTGTGACTCAACTATAAAACTACCAAGTCTCAGGAGAATAGGGAGTCATGACACCCTGGAGGCCGTCATTGTCGTTATTGTCCATCTACTTGCACGTGTGCAGAGTAACTATTTACCACGGGCATGGTGCACAGTGGCAGGAGCAGCGTTGCCGCTGTCAACGAGGAGACGGGCCCCAGAGCACTTTCAAAAACGTCCACCTTGAGAGCCGTTTCCAAATAGTTGCATTTTCAGTGGCGCTAAGCACCACTGTCCTTTAAACAGACACCAAAAAACGCAACCAAAGATCTGCCTCTTCACATGTAAATTCACCAAGAATCAAAATCGGGCTTCATCTATAGGACGAAGAGCAGAGTCTTGCCTTACAACTAACCTGCCACATACAATGAAAAACTGGAGAGCAGGAGAAGTACAAGGAACTGTAGCCGAGTATTAAATTAAATTCAAGACCAGTTTCTTAAATAGATCAATATTTTTTTCTTCTCCAAATGCCCTTATTTAGTTTGGCTTCATTTTATTTTCCATGTATAAAATCTTGTTTGTCTTTTTTTTCTCCATTATATCAAAACAACTGAAGTTGCATTGTACAAAAACGAACATAAAAGAGATCATGATAGATTTTATCTCCATCGTAAAGACACAAGCCCATCCAATCACTCCTATTACAAGAGTCCTGTTCAACTCAAACCGTAGATGTCATTGTGACACCGACTTCTCGTATTAACCTCCTGTATTAAATTGCGAAATTCTTTACAAATCCATCAGTACGCATCCATCATGACGTAAACGACAGTCAACATTTCAGCCTTATACTATTGCAAGATGTGTCTTCCAGCAGCAAGATGCCTATCTGCCACAGACACTGACCTCTGATCCCTGACCTGATGGATGAGAGAGTCGGCTGAAGAAAAAAGAAAAGATAAAAAGACCAACAGGAAGAGCTGCATCCTGTTTTTTGCAGCACCATCAACCTGAAAATAATCCGAGCTAACGAGAGCGGGATCAAAGCAGCGGATCAATCGGACACTCGCTGCCCCAGACGTCCACACCTGCGGTCAGACTACGGTAAGATTTACATTTTAGGAGCCAACTTGATCTAAGGCTCGGGCTGAATAAGATTAGCCTCTTTTGAAGTGCAGACATCAGTGCTTGGTGCTGCAGGGCGACGACGGGCGGCGTTACACAGTGACAAGGTGTCAGCTCCGGGTGCAGAGCTGCTGGATCACCTTACTGCGAGCGTCCGTCGCTGCTCTTCTGACTCACACAGGGGCTGATGGACGTCCCGGGTTTCCATAAACACGGGATCTCAATATGAGCTCAGTGGGGTTTTTTTTCGTTTTCACACCCAAAACATTTCGGACACAACAGAACCATTTCAAAATCACCACAGAAACAATGTCAACAGGATAAATAAAAAAAGGTCTGGTAATTGCTGCAATGGCTGTTAACATGAGAGATGTGAATATTATTTTACTATGTGCTGCAGGAAAATCTGAACGTAGTTACACCGATGAAATGGATTTTTATTCTAACTGTGAGGACGATGCACACTGTAATGAAACCACTTGATGGACCAATATAATTTCTTTGAATGTATACTTTCTCCCCTGAGGAGGACTCGAACTGCGTAAGATGATTTACCAGCTTTTCCTTCATCACCACTCTGAGGTTCACATTTGGAATTGAGTGGATAGATGAATTGAAAGAACTGAAGATAATAATTGGTTGGTTGGTGTTCATTTAAATGTTTGACTCGTGCGATCATGATTTCCTACTGCTGCTGTTTGATGGCACAATGAGCACAACCTTTTTTTTTTTTTTTATATTTACAAGCTTGAATGATAATATACAGATCACTTCAGCATGTCACGAATCATTTAATTGTTTGGGGTGAGGTGGAGAACCAACAGGCGGCGGAAGCATAATTCTTATTTAAAATGAAATTTAAAAAAATCAAATGTGTGTTTGCTATACAAATAAAATGGTGATTCATATCGGATTCATTGACTGGCTCTCATGACAATGACTCTCTAAATGGAGGTTTATATTAGGTCACATCCTGATGGGCGTATCTTTATTCATTTTAACTTTGTGGAAAATAACTATTAGAATCAGCATTATCAGACAAGCCAAGCAAAGAAATGTAAGAACCGGACTGATAAACAGCAGGAGCAGTAGATTAACAAAACCATGTAACACAATGTTTTCCAATAGGAGACATTTCCATATGGAGCACACTTGGCTGGGCTATCCACAGTAGTGTTTTTTTGTTTTTATTCATACCCCTAGAGACTGCAGCTGTTTGTGGCAATTCGACTTTTTAAACTCCATATAAACACAGAGGGAAAAATTGAATTAATATTAGTTTGACTTCTGACAAAGTCATGAACAAACACAAGCAGTGATGAAGGGTTTCAAGTTAATGTGAGAAACTTTTGAAGGGTCACTGGCTGAGAAAGTTGGAGTTTTCTGTCTATACAAAGAACACAAAGAAAAATACAGGTATCTCAAGGCATGGACTTTTTCATTCACAAAAATCACCTGTCAATCAGACGTAGTGGCTCTCTTCTACTAGAGCATGTAAACAATGTTTTTGTCTCTTAAAAAGCTGATTAATTTGGGTAATTGTCATGGTTGTCTACTGTATTTGAGCCTTTATTTACTGGCACTGAAATAACATATGATTCCAGTGTATAGTTATCGTGTTTAGGAAAAAAAAACTTGAAAATAACAGGCTATAATATTTAGTGAGCCCTAAGAAGCTACAGACACTCTCCTGACAGACAGCCGCGCTTTCACCCAAAGAGCACCTTGACTTTAGAGCACATTTTATCCTCCAGGCTTAATTAAACTCCTGGAGCCACAACAGCTTTAAAAAGTCCACATCCAGGCAGTTGACAAACACCTTTTATTACCTCGTGAAAGACAATTAAAAGCGTCTGTCACCCTGTAGCGCTGCAGATAATTGGTTTGCCCCGAAACTCAGCCGGCAAAACTGATTGCTGGATAATTCCTCCTCAGCAGGAGAGGAGCGACGCCGCGAGAGAGACAGCCGACATCGATGAAAGACCGAGGGTGAGTCGATCTGTCCTTCAGAAATATAATCTGTCACGCGCACTCTGCCCTGGCATTTCATTTTGGGGTTTGACGGAGTAAAGAAATGAGCAGGCAGGTCGCCAAAACTTTCAAGAACACCATGTGTTCAGACGGTGCCTTGCTGGTATGAATCAATTAAACATATGAACCAATAGCAGCGCAACATAAATCTGTGTGTGTGTGTGTGTGTGTGTGTGTGTGTGTGTGTGTGTGTGTGTGTGTGTGTGTGTGTGTGTGTGTGTGTGTGTGTGTGTGTGTGTATGTGTGTGTGTGTGCAACACTTATAACTCTATATTGTTTTGCTAAGAACTTCATGAATAAATTATAATCAAAAGACATTTTTATCTTGGTCCCCCAATTTATGATGTAGCTTCTTTTCTTTTTTTTTTTTTTTACTTCTCTACATTTATGTCCAAGTAAGTCACTTACCTTGCATCGCTCAACTTTTAAGGGCGGTTGATTCACAAATGATCTTTAGTTGCTTTAGTTAGAACCGTGTTCATTTGTAAAGTAGATCTGTATATGATCATGTTGTTGTTTGTTCTTATTTTTCATGATGACGCTCCACATTCTAAAACAAAATAAAGTGGCGTCGATACCTTCTTGAAAACCTGCACAATTTCGCCCTAATGACACGGTAAGAAACAAATGAGTCTTGTATATGATATGGGTATATGTACTTTATTTGAGTATCTTGTTCTCTAACAAGTTAAGTTGGCGCGTGTGCACGTGATGCCCTCCTCGCCACCACCACAGGCATTACGTATCAAGTCAAATACTAAATAACGTTTATTTTCGTCCTCAGTTACTTTTCAGAACCTATGCTTTTGTACTAAAGTAAAAAAGTTTCATCTGTTTAATGACTTTGACCAGCCTCTGCCAGAAGTGCATTACATGCATAACAAATGTGGAAAAACCAACACAATGTAAGATAAATAACGAGATGCAGTAAACAAGACTTTCCAACAGGGGAAAAGGTTGTTGTTGGATGTGGCGCCTGTCTCAAATGCAAGGTGGTTTACTTCAAGGGTTTTCCCAACAAACAGTGTAACCTCTTTGAGAAAACTCCTTTGAACTCATGCCACTTGTTTAGTCGAAGTTGCTCTGTGTTCATAGTTGCGTTTCTCAGCCATTTGTGTCGATCCTTACCTTTAAAAGTCAGGCTGCAACTCTGAGAGAGTTTCAAGTTAAAGCAGAATCTAACTTTTCACTTCTTCTGCTGTGATTAGAACACGGGGTCAAATAAGGTTTGATCAATTCTCTAGAAAATGAAGAAAATAGAAGCTATTTGAGATCTAAACTGACTTGATGTGCATCTCTAACCTGAGCAACATGAGCATTATTAAGAAATTTTAGATTACTCTTTTTCACACAGGCATTTTTTTTAAATGGGAAAAAAATTGAGTGCAGTTCAGAAGCTTCTCTGTTTTTTTTATTAGAAAATAGAATTTTTCAGAAAATTCTGAGGGGAATTGTAATATATGTAATTTTAGTTTTTCCCCTAAAAGAACGTGCTATACATAGCTATAGCTATAAAATATCTACAAATCAAAAACAGGAGGGCAGAAGTGTATTTTTGTGGAAGCTTCCACTGCAAAATCTGCCGTATGTGTTCGTAGAGAGATGACGGCAAAAATAATGAACAACTGAGTCACAGTTTCTCCGACTTCAAAAACATTTAAGTGTAATAATGTGGAACAACTCCCACCACAGCCTGTCTTTGTGGTGATGAAAGAAGAGAAATGTCATCAATCAGCTGGATCTGCATGGAAATCTCAGAGACCGCTTGATATGTAAAATCCTGGAGGTGGTATTGAATCGGTGCCAAAAAACATGATGGATGTTGTTGTTTCTGCTGCTGTCTGCTGTGCTGTGAATAAATTGATATCTGGGCTGATTCTTGTTTGTTTTCTTTTTTTGTTTTCCAGGGACAGACAGAAAGCAGAAGGAACATCTTGTCATTGATCGTCTGTTTGTTTTTAGTTCATTACAAGAAATAAAACGCTCGTTAAACAGCCAGAACACAGAGACTCAGCAAAAAGCCGGGTTCATAAAGTCTTTTCCGGGGTGTTTTTGACCAAATTCGGCCTGCTGATTTTTCCTTAAGTTTCAATGATGATGTAAAAAAAAATTATAATCATCTGAAATGGTGTACAAGTTCTGCACTCAAGGCAAAACTTTATTTGTTTTATGTGATGGTGTGTTTCCAGAGTATAATACCAGGGATTTATCTCTACATTGGAAATATTTTTGGTAATAAATGACTGTTGTTGGAGAGGATTCCCAACCAGTATCTTCTTTTTCAATTGACACTATGATCAAAATATGACCTACTGGTCTTACTGGGTTTCATGTGCTGATGTTAAAGCGTCACTTTTCTCTTCATTTGACTAACTGGGAAGAGAAGATGCTATACTGCGATATTGTAAGAAACAACTAAAAACAGCTATATCACCTTCCCCCATCTAAACAATTACCGTGTTTCTTCCTATATTTTAGTGCTTGTTTCAGTTCACTGCTTTTCATTTCAAAGAGAAATAGATGCACAATTTACCAAACATGGTCGGTCACCTGCCCAGTGAGGGGTTAAGGTTTTCATTATTCAGCTCCCCGCGCTCTCTGTTGGCAGTGAGCAGACACTCATCCAAACAATGATTCAAGATGTCAGAGTTTAGCTCAAGAGGAGAGGATAAAGCTCCATCCCCACCTCCTTGTTTTCTCTAACCTCTCAGAGTCTTGTTGGAGGCTGCCAGCGGACTGGACTGTGTCCTGATCATCATCTGCTATGGATGAGAGCTCCAGCTAAACAGCCGGGGTGTAAATTGTAAACGGCATAGATGGGCCATCAATATTCATCTGCAGCTTTGTTAATGTCGGAGTCGCTGCTGAATTTTTAATGGCGCCTGTTACACTTTCCCCAAGTATATGTGTCGTGTTGGAGATTTTCTGGCACACTCGTCTGAGCATGCTCCATCAGGCGAGAGGCCCGGGACTCTGAAAGGCTCTCCCATGAGGCCAGCGTTTAAAAGCCGCGCAGCGGGCCAAATTATACAGTATGATTTCATTTATGTTGGCGGAGGCAAGCGAACTCTGTCCTGACCGACTGTCCCACAGTAAAACCTGACACTGCTGCAGCTGAGGCAACTTCATTCTCCTCTAAATGAAAAAGTTTCTTCTTGTCCCGTCGGGAAACAGCCGCCAGCTATTAACTACAAACTATCTGTACTCCTGTGCTTCAACGACTACTTCGCATTTACACTGGTGATGTGTTTTCAGGTGACATTACAGGAAAAAAAAATCACTTTTTTCACTTCATAACACCACACTGTATGTGCTCGCCCAGGCAGCCAGCCAAGACATGCCGTTTCACGAGATTTATCGCAAAACACTGCAGCTGTGTAACTAAACAGTGAAACAGCAGAGCCTGAAAAATCCTCTGAAATTATCCTGCTTTGTCATCTCATTTATTCTTCTGTCGGAGAAACAAACTGCAGGTGAGTCATTGGTTTTAAACTCTTCTGTTAAGAAGAAACTAATGTGTGTGTGTGTGTGTGTGTGTGTGTGTGTGTGTGTGTGTGTGTGTGTGTGTGTGTGTGTGTGTGTGTGTGTGTGTGTGTGTGTGTGTGTGTGTGTGTGTGTGTCCACATTTCTGTGCTGTATGTATATGTGTTTATTCTTGTACATTTGTTATTCCTGTCTCTCGAGAAGAAGAAGAAGAAGAAAACACCAAGCAGTGAACAACATCCAGCATCCCAGGCAGGCCACAATGCAAGTTCAGCTAAATGTTCACAGGCTGAATTGGTAAAAATGTTCGAATTCGAGCTGAATTTGGAGCAAATCTTAAAAGATAAAGATTGATGTCGGTTTAAATTCCCAACTTTCATCGACTTTGAATTCAATCAGTCAGCTCGGACTGCCACTGTCATTTCTTACCATTCTCATAAATATGGAGCAGAATGGGACAACCTCCACTTAACCTTGGTCGTCATGATAGAAGTCAGAACCAAATTTATGGCATAGACACTCTTCAGGGACAAAAAGCTAATTAGGTTTATAAAAAAAAATAAAAAATTGTACTTTTGGCTTCAAAATCTATATATGTGTTCAATTACACTACAATACGTCATGTTATAATATATGCGACTTAACATCATGTTATGTTATGCTGCTTTGCGTGATGTTGCATTATTACATGTCATATCTAGTCATACGTCCTGATACATCATATCACATAACACCGATTGAAATCAAGCTCCACGCTTGTTAATTTTTGATGCTGTGCATGTCCCAAACCATCCATCCTCTGGGTCAAGGTCCTGGCTTTGCTTCTCTCCTCTATCCAAACTTGTTATTTAATATTGCCTTTTCCCTCTTTTGTCTCCTGCCAACATTATTACTATGGTCGCCATGAATCCCAGCTTCAGTCTCTACCCCAGAGGGATCAGAGTAAGAAAGGAATTCCCGCCTTTACCACATGTACATAGTTGAAAAATGAGATTTTTCGTCTGTATTTAACCCATACCAGAGGAGCAATAACTGCAGCAGTTTGCTCAAACAACCCACAGTGGTTGCAATTAGGATGAGGACAACTTTCCTCGCTGAAGTCTCACACTGGTCCTTTTTTGAATTATTTTTTTTTAACCAGTGACTGTCCAGTTACAAGCTCGCTTCATTGATGGTATTGATTTAAACATGAACATCTTAAATATTTCCCAACAACATACAAAGCAATATTATGAATAATGTTCCTCATTACAGTAAAAGGGAAGCCCTGGTATGTAAGAAAACATCTCAGAGAATTCAGTATTTAGAAGAAGTACAGTGTTTCCAGGAGATTGATAGGATGTCTCAACTCGTTCAAGTAACTTTTGAAGCAGGGAAATACCGTCAAGAATATCCTCCGATTTTAGACTCAGTTTGCTTTACAGGAGTTGGACTAAGAAATCAAATACGAGAAAAGACTGAGATGCTCAGATCTCAACATCCAGCATTCAGCAGCTAATTTACACTTGAAACTCTTGGACAAGGATTTTACAGAAGAGGATGTGGAGGCGTTTCTTTAGCTTCAAAACCAGAGTGGGCCCACCAGCAGATCTGAACCACATGTGCAGATACAGCAGAGTCTGCTGAACATATGTGCCACCTCAAAAACAAAATGAAATGGTCCAAAATATAAAGCCGGGCATGTCGGGCATTCACAGTCAAATATGTCGCCGCACTCGTTTGTCTCATTTGTTCTCACTGCGTTTCCTTGAGGATCAGCGCGAGTGCAGGACAGGACGTCGATATCACCTCTTTCCTGTTGACGACTTCAGTCTGAGCATCTCGGACATTTCACCGATAGCACATGAAGCAGAAGTCAGTGTGTGGCCGTGTCTGCTGACGTTTGTTAAACGCATCAGTAATAATTCATGCTCTGTGACCCCCAAGACACTTATTCTGATTGTTAAAAAAAAATTTAAAAAAAAGGACTCTCAGTGGGTCGACACCTGAGGTCTGAAAACCTCTTAAGGGGGCTCAGTCTGCTCTGAACTCACCCAAAATTATTTTGCACATAGTCAAAGAAATCCAGAATATATCAATTACTACAATTATAAGCATTGTCTGCCAGCATTCAGCTTTATTATAATTTTATTTGGCGAATCAGAACTCAAGCAGGAGGTCCATAATGTTTCTTACAGTCAAACTGGGTTGAGTTTCAGGTTGAAAGAAATTGCATACTTATTTATATCTATAATTGCAGTCTTTTTAGAAAGAAAACTGCATGAACTGTGTTCCAGCAATGTTTTTTTTCTAATGGCCATGATAATGAGGGTTGTGTGTGAAGGATGATTGTAGCTAGAAATCACATTGAAGCATATTTTCAGTAGCCAGACCACCAAATGATGATTAATCCATCACAAGTCCTAACAAATACATTTTGTATTTTATGCAGGATGTTTTCAAGGTCTTCTTAAGTTGGAACCAAAGGGGTTTTTTTTCTCCTCCTGTTTTGAATGGCAGTAAAAACAAGGTCAGGCTTATCAACAGTCCGGTAGTCAACAGTACCCCACAACAAACTGATAAAATCGACTCATTGCCGGTTTAGTAACATGATGCTCTATTTACCAGGTTTTTACAAAATATTTTCCATCATGGGATTTATAATTAGTATGACAATATGCAACACAGTCAGCTCCATCCCTCACTCCGCATCCCTCTGCCACATTCCCAACACAAATCAAAATGTTTTCAGCTTAAGTTATTGGAAAAGATCCCGGGCTGAGCTTCCCATGGCCCCCCCGAGGAACAAGCCGACGTTGGGATGGCTCCGTCTCTTCTTTCCCACACACCGTGTTGTACGTTGCAGTCATAACACCAGCGAAGAGCGCCTCGCTGCAAATGCCTGATGTTTCTCCAGGGCTGTATTTTCCCCCCTTCAAACCTCCCTGAACACAGCAGCCGGCTGCTTCTGACAAAATGCCAAAAGCCATTTTATTTTGTTTCTCCTGCAACGATGAAAGCCTTCTTTCCTCCTTTTCTCTGACAAGCAGCAGTTTTGAAAGCAGAGCAGTCAGTTATTATCTAATATCGGGTTTCGGCACCGTGTGACACAGGTTATTGCCATGCATGAAGCAAATTAGACTTCCTGTGCTGAAGAATAATTTAAAAAAAAAAGAAAGTTGCAATCAAGGTGCTTTGTCTGTTCAGTGACTTGGAACATTTTTCTTTCACTTCTGCAGTACATGGTATTGTGCACTGAAGAGGAAAATGCTCAGTTTCTCAATGTAAACACCGTAAGTGGCGTAAGTGAGGGCAATTCAGCAGCTCTTTAATAAAACATGACTGAGGTGGGTTATTCAAAACGCTCTGGAGTGACGGCTGACACTCATTTACACGACTGCTGTTCTTTTCCTTTTAATATTTAATAATAGAGGAGGAACAGTAGAACAGCATAATGAGTTTATGAATATTACATATTGATGCAGCAGAACGCAACCATGATTGCGAATAGCACTGTCTGCGATCCCCGTCAGAGCAGGTTACAGTAAGTGAAACTCACACGCTGATGGATGCTTATGATATACTCGCTACAGATACAGGTGTCAGCGATATGTTTGGAGGAACGCGGAGGGATTTTTTAAAGCAAAGACACAAATGTTTTTGACGCTTATTCTTAGAAAATGACATGAATTATTATAAAATTCAATTATATCTGACATTAAAATCTGATTATAAATAAATGAATAAAGAAATAATCGCAACAGTTAAACACACAGACAGCCATTATTATAGTTGGCAAAACTTCCATATTTACATTTTATAAAATGTCTTCAGGCTGTTTAAGGTCTGGATGTTCACTGTCATACCTGTGCAACGTCACCTGCGGAGGCCCAGCCTGTCATTTTCCTTGCCTTGTACACACTGATGCTCTGTTATAAAAACAATCATCTCATTAGAAAAGGTTCAAATGTGAATGCCAACAGACAATCAATAACCTAAATTAGAGATCATCAACCTTTTTGAACCTGATTGCTACTTCAGGTACCATGTGCCTCTTGTTGCAAACTGCCTGATTAATTTGTTTAAACTCGTGTTGTTCGCACGGTTCTCTAAGAGTTTGCACTATGGGTTGCTCACCAGCTCGATGCTGGCTACCAGTGGCCAGCTACCCTTGATCTAAGTATTTATTGACTTTCACAGGAGTGCATTACCAGTGATGACTTAAAGAAGACACTCAATTTCAAAAATTGTGAGCATAAACATGGAGATCATTCTCATTTAAAGACAGATTTACCGCACGGTAAACACAGACGTGGCAGGCCACCACCTCACATCAGTCAGTCTGGCTTGTTTTTTTTGTAAATGTTGGTGCAATTTGGCGTTCACAGACGGTTAGATGCATTCAGCAGTAAATATACATGTGGTTGGTGGTTTTTGTGTAAAACGAACGATCGCCTAACCAGACCGACTGCGTCCCTGTGGAGGTTACAGGAGCTTGAACTGCAGCATTGATGAAACGCCTGAGCAGAATCACTGAGGTAAAGATGATATTGGATTGTACTTTTCAAAAAAAGCTATTCCAGGTTGTTCTTGATATTTCTTAATAAAGAGTCCATTTTTACAATGTATTTGTACATCTTTACACTAAAACAAAAGGGAGCCGTCTTTACAGGTTTCATTTTATAGCTCCATTCCAATGGAGTTCAGACAGAACTGCACAAGGCCCCTGAACCAGAATGAGTTTGATACGTCTGTGCTCGACAATCAAGACAATGAGCTCCATCTGGACTTGCCTCCTGACCACTGAGAGAAATATGTGCATGCGCTGCACATGGAGTTTTACTTGCAGAACGGGAGACTTCTCTATCGTGTCTATTTTTGTATGCGTTTATCCCCGTGTCTTTATAGTTACAGATCGATGGGGACATCAAAACATTTGATTACAGACATGATGGAAGTGACAAATACTGACAGAATCTTTTGATTTTGTCAGTCACCACCAAACACAATGATTACATTTAGTTTACTTCTCCTGATTAATTCCATTCAGTTAATTCACCATTGAAGATTCGTCATCCTATAGTCTGCATCATTTGACAAAGGAAATGTAATCATTGTGTTTGGTGGTGACGTGGCTGGGACTTGTCCTTCACAGAGAGAACATCCCTGGTTTGAGTCCAGGTTTCTGTGTGGAGTTTGCATGTTCACCATGTGCATGCACGGCTTTTCTACAGGTACTCTATATGTCTGCAACAGTCTGAACTTGGCCTTAAAAGATTGCTCTAAGTTGTCTGTAGATGCAAGTATGTGTAATTTGCTATGGCCCACAGTCAGCTGAGATCAACTAGAGCCCCAGCAACCTGAAGTTTTACCAACAAAAAGTATCAGAGATGGAGAGAGTGACTATTATTGTGAATGACAGGCATAATATTTTATTGTTTTCAGTCCAGGCATTGTCTTTTATATCAATGTGGTTTTTATGTTTAAAGTCTGCTGTGTTTTGTTTTTTAACATTTCTGCAGCTCTAAACACTGTAACAATAATAATAATAACATTTTTGTTTGAGTCCATAAAAGCTTCTGCTTTTGAAGAAATTGAAATGTTTGACTCCGTTACACACTAAACAAGATAAATATCATGTTTAAACATAATTGAATTGAAGATACTATTTGATTTAATGCTACAGGTATCTTTTTTTCATTTTACAAATGCATTGTGTCACCTTAAACAGCAAGAGCAGAGAATAGTATGACATTTGTGTTTCTCCCACAGTTACTGGATCTATTTGCATATTAGATGAATGAGAAAAATCTTCATATTCATATAATGGAATAAGATGCACATTCCCCAGAAAGACTAGTCTGTGAAAACAACAAGTATTAATAGCTTAAGTCCAATTTGAGTTTAAAGTGAATGTGAGCGATCATACAGCCAAAGAATCTAATGAGCAGATCATAAATTCTACTTCAACCATCTGTATGAGCATATCAATACAACAGCAGATCAACCACAGCCCAGTTCCAGCACACATTTAATTGCCATAATATTGATCCATATTATGCATATGTGATGTTTTATCTTTCAGTCGGCGAGAAAACCAATAATGGATCACCGAAAGACTCATTTGGATGTGAACACCTGATGACAAATTAAAGCAACTGGAATTAGCCACCTCTGACACCTCGTCAAACGCAAAACTCAACACTGAGCGCAGAGAACGGACTAAAAGTCAGCACGTAGGGGGATATAAGAGGAGACAGAGGATATAATTAGAAGACCCCGGGGGGGGGGGGATCTCCTTGATTTCTTCTACAGCACTGAGAGAGCTGGGAGCTGTTCCACCAAGCTTAAATACCAACAATTTGTCCGTTTGTTGCTCTTTTTATCAGTGTGCATGGCGCGCACACCCACGGCAGACGCAATGAGAGACGCACCAGCAGTAGCAGCAGCAGTAGTACGAGCACCAGTACCGGCAGCATGTCTTACCTGTGCAGTCTTTCCCTTTGCCTTTACACTCGCCGCTCTGTGGGTAATAAGACGACCGAGCCTCCGGCAGGTAGAGGAGCAGGGAGAAGAGACATGCGGACACCAGGCACCGGACCAACCCGCCTGGGCGCCCGTGACACTTCCCAGGCCCTGACAGCATGGTGATGGGAATGACGATGGGGATGGTGATTTTGGTGACGATCCGACCTTCCAGACGAATCAGGCGGATCTCGGTTCAGGTGAGAAGCGATGCGCACAAAGTCTGCGGTCGCGCAGGGTAGAGAGATGGAAGGGAAAACACCCGGCTCCCTCACACTGTGTCCCGCTGAGGGGAGAGCTCTGGCTGGGGGGAGAAGATCCGAGCAGGGGTGGGGGGTAGTCTGTGGAGGAGGAGAGACGTGCAGGGAGAGCCCCACGCCGGATTCCTCGTTCAGAAAGCGTCGGAGGCGGGCCGGTTTCTCCAGGGTGAAAGCAGCGGCAGCATACTCGCAATCCGTCCTTCCTCCGCACCGTAACTGCGCTCCAATCCAATGGACAGTTTGATTTCAGCTCATGCGAGCAGGCGGTCGCACACGCACAGATCCCCCACGGTCCCGGATCCTTGGAGGAGCGGCGGCTTCGGGCGCTCCGGCGCGGCTCGCGGGGACGACGCGGTGCGTAAAGAGAGCAGCAGCTGCAACCACAACAAAGAGATCGAGACTGAGGAGAGAGGAGAGGAGAGGACAGACAAGCCCGGTCACGTGAGAGGATGCAACACTCCCCTCCACCACCACGCCCCTAACGCACGCGCGTGTACACGCACGCACACCTAAGACACAAAAGCAACCTGCAGAAGACAGCAAGGATGCAGTTTTGAAAGCAGAAGAGAGAGGGAAGCTGTTAAAAATCAGTGTGAAGAATTCCAATAGATCCACACCATGTGACAATGAATGTTATTTTCCGAATCTTTGTTTGCTTCAAATGATTGACAATGGTAGAGAAAACAATAAGCCGATTAAGAATCAAGGGCCTTGAGGGCAAACTTGTGCTACAAACAGTATAGATATAAGAGACCATGACTAAAAGAAACAGAAAACTACTACTACCAAAAGTGATGTGTTTTAAGTTGTGATTTTCTCAAAATATCTGCAGGGGAAGAGTTAGTCTCTGTTTACAATGCTTCTACATTAATTTCCATGTTCATTTCGGATCTCTCTTCAGCAGATTAGATATTTTCTTGGTATTTTTGTGTGCTCTGGCGGCAGTCTTCTTCCTTGGTGCTGTCTCTCTCTGCGTTAACTCTGTGATGGACTGACTTTTTTAGAGTGCACCTTACCTTTTGCCTGATGGTAGTCCATCCGCTTACATGCCGAGACTGCTTTCACATCAAAACTGACTCCAACCCCTTTCTTTCGCAGAGAGAAAGGATCCATGCCTTCTTAAAGATGAGAACCATGCACCACCGGGCACAAGTGTCTCGCCGTTGTCAATCGCCACTTCAGGGTAACAAAAGAGGAAGAAGTAGTTCAGGGTTTTTTTGCATTGGTATGAAAATTGTTTGGCTTCACATTCTATTTGTGTGTCTTTGTGGTTATTTGATGTCTTTGTATACCCCACATCTCTTTTTGTGACCTTTTAACAAGCTTGTCTATCCAATTGAGCATTCTTTCCTTGTTTCCATGATTATTTGTGCCTTTGTTCATTTGTATTTATGTCTATTTCTGAGATGTGCTTGCAGTACGAGTCATAGTCCCCCTGACTTCTGAAGAACTCATTCTGTGATTTTTATGAGATTAAAACTATATAATGTAAGATTTTAATGAGGAAAACAGTATTGGTATTTATGAACCAAATCCTATTTAAAGTTTCACTGAAATCTTTTGTAATAATTTGAAGCTCATTAAAGCTTTCTCCTGTAGAAAATCTTACAAAGGAAATTATTTAAAGCTGAGTTTTATCAGGACTGTGTCACTGTGTGGACGATATCTGATTTGGTTATATAAACAAGACCTAACACGACTCATTAAACTCTCTACGTTGACTAGATTAATATTTGCACAGCTCAGATTGGCTCACGGCTCGATTTTAGCTGCTGTTGGCACCTCACCAAGACGGACTAGTAGACCCATTTGGCATGCTGCCTTTCATCCAGCTGTTGTTAGTTTGTCGTCTCTCCATCATGCTCACATTTATTTATTTATTTATTTATTCATTTTGATATGGCGGAAGCTGCAGCACCACCAGCGTGCCCTCAGCGGTGCTGTTGGACATGGTTGGTTTCACGCCGGCGGCTGCAACAGCTCTCCCGGGCGCTATCACCGTCTGCCAGACAGCAGCGTGGCACAAGCCTGTTCTAAATCACTCACAACTCTGCTGATTAGCTTCTTGGATGAGGTTAAAGACCTTGCAGCAGGTGTGGAAGGAGAGACCAGAGCGGAGATAAAGAAGTGTTGCCTGATTTACGTCATGTCAACCTGTTGTAGAGCCAAAGCTTCGAGGACAAAAAAACCTGAAAGGTTAAAATCAGCATCATCAACACATTATAATGAGTTTAACAGTCACGAGCAAAGAAGACGAGCCTCAGCTGCTCAGCAGGTGAATGCCGGGTTGAGAATGGGGGTGTATTCTCTGGGCAACTAAACTGATGTCTCACCCTCGGAGAAGAATAAAGAGACATGAGGTTTTGCTTGTTCCTCGGTTGCTGTTTTCAGAGCAGTGACACAACAGTGGAGAAAGACAACAAATAGAGATCTCAAAAGTGAGTCTGACGCCTCACAACAACGACAACAGCAAATACGGTTCAGATTCTGAGCACATTTACGTACAACACAGAGAAATCTGTTTGTGACACCCCTGTGATGGTTACAGACTACATTTATGTCCAACTGGTTCATCTGCTTCTATCCATCCATCCTCTATACTCATTTTTCTAAGGGGCTGAAGACGATCACAGCTGATCGGAGCTGAAGGCAGGATACACCATGAAGAGGCCTCCAGAAGACCACAGGGCATTACAGAGTGGCAGCCAATCACACAGAATCACATCTAATCTTATGGACATTAACCTTAAACACACATCTTTATACGGGAGGAGGAAATTTGAGTGTTTGTACAAAAAACCATAATGACGCATGAAGAACATGCAAACTCATGTACTCATCCCCCCGATCCATGTACGGTAAAACAAATGCACCGGGTTTGAGTCCCTCAACCGCAACATGCCCCTAACATGGACGTTCCCCATGTGTAAACTAAATCTTCAGCCATCCTTCACTGCTGCTGTCATATGGCAATAACAGAAAACACAACACCATAACACCCACATAAACCCGACTATTTCACTCAAGTACATGCGGTTTGATCATACTAGTACACATTCATGAGACAAGTACAAACAAAGAGTCACATTTCATTTTTGCCCGATAGTACTGTAATCTGCTCTGTGCATATCATCTCACATGATGATTGTTTTTTTCTCTGCTGCTCTTTGAAATAAAACGACAACTGGATAATGTGATATTTGAACATGCTGAAAGCCCGACTACATGACAGCCTTGAATCATTCACCCAAAAACACAAAGTATTGTTATAAACACAGCAGCACATGATAGCTCCAGAAATACTTTTAAAGGAAATATAAAATGCTCAGAAGACAGTGAGCTTGTCTCTTGTTTTTTCTTGTTTGGTTTTTTTTTTCTAAATAAGGCCCTTTCTTATTCTCTTTTCAGTTCATTTGTTTTTTGCAAAACTCTCCACAATCTGACCATCTTTGAAAAACAGGTAGCGGAAATATGTATGATGAATGAATCAAGACGATCTGCTTCATTTCCTGTAAAAAAAACCTTGTGGCAATCCATGTTCTTTTGTGAAGAGTTTTGTCTTAATTTCTTACTCAGCTTCATCAGCTTTGGTCGCCTGTTTGGGGTTTAAAACTGAAGCTCGGCGGTCGTCAGATTATTCCTCTCGCCATATGTTTCATTCCACCGTCGAGAGTTGCAGCTTACCTGTTGCAGACAGGGCCCGTTGTTACAAAATCAGCTTATTATTTGATGGTTTTTAGTACTAACTAGAAAGTAATGTAAGATGGGTGGGAAAGATAAAAAAATATATATAAAAATAGGTTTCTTACTTAAAGTAATTATTCAAAAGGTCAGATTTTATGATAAACTGATTTTACAGAAAAACTGTGATATGATAGGTCATATAACCTGTGATAGGTCAACTAATATAGGTACAGAAGTCATGGCCATTTAACAAAGATTTGAATCAAATTATAATTCAAATTGGTCATGTTTCAAGATGAATCATTTCTGTGATTCTTTATTTAATATCACCATGGCAGTCTATATACGCAAAATGTATATATGCAAGGGTATTTATCATAAAACAAAGTATAATCCATGATATTTGTACAATAAGTATTGACATTGTTTTGGTAAAACATTAAGAGCCTTCACATTGAGTTTTTTATTTTAAATCTTTAATAATCCATGCAAAGCGTTGCAACTGATCTTTACTGGTCCTTCTTCGTCATGTTTGTCACCAAGAATATTCCTGGTTCAAGCCAGGCTTTGGAGCATTGTTGTGCAGAGTTTGCATGTTCTCCCCCTGCATATTTAGGTTTCTCGACTGGTGATCTGTCCAGGGTGTAGCCTGCATTTGATCCCTGCAGACTGCAGTGCTCCAGCACTCCACGGTCCTAACTTGATGAAAGCTGTACATAAGAAGGATAGATGGATACAATAAATCCTACATCCTGGGCACAGTGGCACTTATTTCTCCACATCTATGGCACTGATTAATGACAACAGCAGCCTTTGAGTTGCACTGAGAGCATTGAAATAGCTGGTCTGATTTTTTCACTGGGATTTGTGGTCTTAATCTTTTCTTTACATCCACTAAACATTAGATAATAATGAATAATCTGTGTCCATTTTATTTATTTTCTGGATATAATCTGCTGTGCCTGTGTGTGTCTTGGACAGAAAGGCCTTTTTGGGAGGCTGCCTGCCTGTAGTAATGCAGTGTAAATGGGAGGGATGGGCGGGAGGGTTATGTGGCTTCTGGGGCCTAAATGGAAAAAGAAGGATGGCAAATCAGCAATGGTAATTCGATTAAGTTCCATGATAGTTATCTCAAATTGGCTTACTGCGTTTGCTGTGGATTGGCAGACGCTGGGATTCTGTTGTCTCACAGCGGCATCGCTGCGAGGACGTCTCGTTGTTGTAAGATAATGTAAGAGCAGGAAACGGTGTCATACCCTGGGAAAATTACTAATGCAACAGGTTCTGTAATTAAAATTTCCCCACCATAGCGACACAGCGAAGCTGTGGATGAGTGACTTGGAAAAAAAGTAAAATGAGCAGTTACAAAGAGCTGAATCCCCCAACCTCCCTCACCACCCCACCCAGGATGATTAGAAACCTCCACCTGAAGAGAACCCGGCTGTTTTGGGGGTCTTAGCTGTGATCCTGATCATAGCGTGCAGACTCTAATTTCCTCCACCATCTGTAGCGTCAGCTCTTGTACTGGGGAGGGCAGCCACCCCTCTACTGCTGATAGCAGGGGGGGGGGGGGGGGGGGGGGTAATCCAAACCATCCTGCAGGGCCCATGAGAGGAGGGGAGAGGATGGGGGAGGTTGAGTTTAACCCTTCGCTAATCGCCACACATCCCTTCCAGTAATGGGGAAAGGGTCTTAACGAGCCATTTAATCTGAGTGATCAGACTGAGATTCTGCTGGAAGTGAATGATGCAGCTGAAGCTTTGTGGACACGGGGGTCATGTCCTCCATCTTTGTCTTACTTCGGCACCAGCAGGGTGGGGTGTAATTTGTTTAGTGGGACAATGGGATTTCCAATCAGGAGAGAGGAAATATCTTTGTGTTTTTATGGTTCCATGAAACTCTGCAAAACCTTTCAGACTCTCTGCTGCACAGTCAATGGTAATAATATTCAAAATAGATGTTTTGTTTAAAAGCTTCTCAGCAAAGTTAAAATCTGACTTTCATACAACAAAATGCCTTTTAAAATTTGAAATACACTTTCAATTAAACATGCCATTTATCTTCATATCAAGCACAAGCATTCTCAGAGTCTCACGGTTTCCTTTTTTCCATATGACCTTGTTTATAATTGTGAATCTATTTTTTTATGATTTAGAATTTGTTTGTTATGTCTTTTACTTGTGGGCAGAAAAATGAATGAAGCACTACAACAATGACGCATGAGATATCGAATATGTTCCGAAAGTGAAATATTGAATATAATATGTGCTTTAATAGATAATTAACAGAAACTCTGTTATGCTAGAGAATATTTATACTTTTTCAGTTTTGAAGGCCTTTCAAAAATTTCTTAAATGGCGATACATTTGGTTAAAGTCTTAATTGGTGTAATAATATCCATTATTATGTTGTTCTTTTCTGCATCATCCATTTTGTGAAACATTAATCAGAGGACGAAAACACCCTGCAAATCAATAGTTTCCCCTTCGGTCACTCCTTTATTCTGAAAAATCAGGGCTGTCTTTTTGTCCATCAAACATATCAACAAAATATAAATATATTCCGAAGTTTTGACCGAGAAAAATGCAAACAAAACTATCTTTCGTGCCCTACAGTGAATCTAGGGCCACTCTCACTTTTATTCTATTTGCACTGTTCCTGAACGTAGCACAAAAATGTAAGTGTATATTTGGTGTATTGTTCCATTGTTGTAATAACGCTTCATGGTAATAGAAAATGTAGAAAAGCATGTTTATTTCCTTTTCAAATAGCACCACATTATTTGTAAGGAGCGGAGTTGAGTATATATATTTGTTGTGAAATCTGCAGGGTTTTTTTTTACAGATGAGGACAAGGCAATTGAAATAAACATTTCTATTTTAATCCTTTATGAAAACACTACACCTGCCCCCAAAACCTATGTTCATACTTTAAATGCTCCTTTATCCATAGAAGTAATAGAATAAATAATCATTAGTAACATGAACCTCCAGCCTCAATTTGTCTGGAATAGATTCCCTGATTTTAAGTATGAAATCACAGCTGTCTGAAACTGTGATGTAGAGTTTCATAAGCATTATACCGCATCAATCACACAGTGTATATTGTTCATGAATGGAATTTCACCATCAAACAGTGTGTAAACATAGTAAAAACTACACATCCATTGAAGGAGGTCTTTAGAATATCTGAGCAGAAACAACAAACAGTCTGATGCTGTGTGCAGCCCCTGAGTATTGTAATGGGATCCTTCTGTCTGCAGTGCCGCCCTCCATTCATTGAGCTACAGTCAAGAAAGGTAACAATAGAGTCATCTTCCTGTGCAGTGGGGCCTGATTTTACATAATTAATGAGTGCCATAATATTTTAATAAGCTGACCCTGTCCTCTCCTGAAACACTCTGTGCAAAGGCTAGAAACTGTCTATAAAATGTCTTTATCATAAACCTGAAACCTTATAAATCAGTTTTTATGTGTCAGATAGACATCAGAAAATGAATTGTCTGTGTTTTGTTTTCTCTATTGTTTTCAGAAATAAGGCTTGGTTTAAAAGAAATCAAACCTCATTACTTGTAATTAAACATTTTTTTTTATATTTTCACCAACATCAGTGATTCATGGAAACTGTCGACACTAACATTTGCAATGACCACAATAATCGTTTCTAGTTGTGTTGTTGGTGTCTGTCACTGGAAACCCCATAATGTGCAAGTGGATGTACGCAGTTTTGAGAGGCGCTCTGGAATTTTAAAAAACTAAAACAAAGCTTTCAGGTTCCTGGCCAGGTTAGCTCAGGGGAGTGTATATACAACAGGTTATAGCTGTGATGGCTGCAGAAGAAAACTTAAGAAAAAAATAAAAAATAAAATAAACAAGATCAAAACAAGCCCAGTTTTGTCCATTATTCTTGCCTAATTGCTTTAAGTTCCTGTTGTATCAGTCAGAACATTTGATCATACAGGAAGATTTGTTCAAACATAATTTTTGTACAAAAAGATAGAAATGTCGTAAAATTATGTCAAATATAAGCATGAATTATCCTATCTGCACGATGGTCATCTCTGAACCTGCGACTATAACCTGACATGAGTTATCCTGCCAGAGGAATGCCAGGCCAAAGCGAGCACGCCTCAGGATTTTATTACTGATAATTCAACTTCAGGTTATTCATTTGCCCCGTGCCTCGTTCTTCCTTCGCTCACATCAGCGCTTGAAAAGAAAATTGATTTCTTTTTCTCCATCTGTCACTGTGCTGCTGTGCTAATTGAAAGTTGAAAGCATGAACCTATTCAAAAGAAAACCACATTTCAATTTTGACAAAACCTGTCCGGTCACAATAGCCGATTGAACTCATTCTGAAAAGTTGAATCAAGATAAGTCACCGAGGACGTTCAGAGCGAGAAACACGTCCTTTGATTTCATGCTGATATCAATAATTAAAGGATGCGATGACATCCAAATTAAACTTCTCTGTAACATTCAGACTTTAATGACAAAGATTACTGTCAGCGATTGATGAATTTCAGAAAACTGAATAAAACTCATAACAATGAGCGTTGCATTCAGGCTGAACTACGATACAACCACCTGCAGACGTGTGAAACTAAATCTGAAGCTGAAAAGACAAGGAGGACGACATTTGATTCTTCAGTTCAGTAATTATTTCCATGACAGGTATTTCACTTGATTATGAAAATGGAGTCTGTCTATTCATTTTAAATGAATGGTTTTTATTTAATTATAACGTAATGATGTCTTGATCATAGTTGAATAAAAGTTTTACAAAATTCTGTTGCACACCAATAAAAGGAATAATATGCAGCGTATATACTGTATATCTCCTTATATTAAGCCTGTTCAATATTTCATTATTATTGTTGCACATTTTCTTGTTTTCCTTTTTGTACCTTCATGTTTACAGACAGTGTTTTAACCCTTAGCCTGTCACACCTGAATTTTATGCACGACTCAGGGCGGATTTATTCATTCAGCTCAGCTCACGTCAGTTGTCAGAAGAGAGATGTTCTTTAAAGATACAGGATATGTTTTATTAAAAAGATAGACTAACATTTTCTTCAAGGTTACTCATAAATTACTGGTACTGTGGATTGAAACTAATGTTAATAATACCGTACAGTCAGCTATATTTCATGTTGCTGTGTTAGTTCAGTATTAACAAAAGCACTCCTCCTCCTCAAGTATGCTAAACCAGGGTTTCTTCATCTTCTTCGGGTCGCGCTAAAACTCCCAGTGGAATTGGCGAGCAGTAAGATCAGAGACAACAGCTCTGTAGCTCCTGAAATGTTATCTCATAACAACAAGAGTGGCATGTCGTGAAACCATTCAGTATGATCATCAAGTTTGCTAATGCAAGAAATCGTAGTGTTAAAATAATTGATCAGTTTCTTTCATTTTTCATTTGTTGGGATGATTTTGGTGCTTTGGGCTTCGAGATCTAACACATGTGATCTGTGGGAAAGCTTTCATTTTAATGTGAGGACATGTGTAATTCTACCAGAAACAGCAGCTGCACTGCAAACAAAAACCCTGTGTGTCAGTCCAAGAGCACCTTGAAGGATTTTCTTAAAATACGACAGACGAATGATCATTTTAATTAAAAGGTGGTCAAATGTTAAATAAAAAGGTAGCCGCGACCTCATGTATATCCTGTTTTCAAGAAAGCATTTGCCCTAACGATCTTTGCTACATGAGACACCATTGCAAGGTGGATGTTCCAGTTTAACTTATTGGTGAAGCAAAGTCATACATGTTTATTTGTTTTATTCCACACATAACATCAAGTATGTAAAGGAAATTCCTCCTGAGAAAGAACAAACTGAAGTGAAATTTTCTTCTCATTAGGTTCCTCTAGGCAAGTGCTTGTGTCAATGCTCCTCTTCAGTCTGTGACGTTGATAGCCGATGAATGATTTTGCTGTCCATCTCTAAAGCCTTTTTTTCCCATCAGCCACTGCTCCCCCTCACTGTGGGAGTATACTCCTCGTCCCTTTGCTTCATTGATCATCATCGGGGCTTTGAGCTCGATCTGTTAATGAAGTGGACCTGTTGGAGCCCTGCACCTTTAATCCTTCAATACAGCTGGAAGCTCATCAATAGAGCTCTGGCCACAGCAGAAGCATGCAAGTTTTTTGAAGGGTCATCATATCACCTCCAACTTCACCCCTCCTCCCACCGGCTCCCTCGGAGCCCTCCTCCTGGTGACAATCGATTGAGCTGCGCCATGGATCAAAGCGTAAGATTACCAAAGCAACCCGTATTGATTCGACCCACCAAGCAACATGTTATGAAGTCAATTCAATCTTGACCTATAAGAAACAAAACGCCCACACTGTAATCATGGATCAGAGAAATAGATAAAGAAAGGTAATAACATGGTTGGAGGGCTGCGTCAGGAGCTTAGAAAACTCAGAGTGCTGCAACTTGGTGATAAGGACACCTGAACATATACAGCAACTCTTTCTGAGTGGGACTCCCATTGACCTTCAGGTTAAGCAAACCTGGTCACAGTGAGATGGGAAAAAAAAGCCTCCACAGAGCCACACAATTTCTCACTTTTGCTGAAGAATAAAATTCAGTCTACACTTTATCAGGTTTAAATCTGAAAGAAAGAGAACTGAATTACATTTCTATTGACAAATTCAATAAAAAAAAAACCCCAGCTTCTATTTGACACTGACTAGCCTTTCATAATCTGAAGATCTGAAGATCTGCAGCCATTTTGTGGAGCTGAGCAGTCACAATGTGCCTCATTTAACAAAACCAGAAGAAAGATACAGTTTTGAGGCACAATGCACAGCAATAGAGAAAATAAATTCTTACATTTATTGGCTCCACTAAGCTCTGATTATGAGCACATAGTGACTGCCAAAAGACTAGCAGATGGAACCAGTTGTTTTTCAATTAGACCGGTCAAATGGCTGTCATCAGTTCATCTATAGAATTAGCATAACATGTCAGGAAGGTCAGACAGTCCTTATGAAGAGGTCTTCTGGGACAATAGGTGGTGATTTGACCAAACCGACACTCATCTTATGTGATATAAATCAATTACATGTAAAATGCAAAATGCCTATTAGTGTAAATATGTTTTTGATTTGGTTTAACTTCCCAGAAGAGCCTCTAAATTCCTCCAGGAAATTATAATCTGGCTGTAAGGAAGGCACAACTGGTACTGATGAATTCATGCCACTTTACATTGTTGCCTGTTGTGGCAAAAGAGAAAGGATAAGGATAGATAAAGATGAGACTTTGGAAGTGTCTTATTAAAGCACTCACTGGGTCTGATTAAATGAATGTGCACACACGCACACACAGAACCACAGTCCGTACTCATCATGTTGTCAGTCCTATCTAAACCTCCAAAGCTGACCAGGGAGGCTGATGGGAATCTGTTCACTTCAGTCATCATCAGACTAAATGATAATGACAGCTGCTGTGTCACCGCTCATCAGCTGCTCAAGGACTTCACTGTGACTGCCGACTCTGTGTTTCATTATTGCCGCAGTGTAGCGGGGAGAAAACAGAGCACAGCCTGGTTCAGGTGAGAGCTGGATTTAACAACCGCTCTTGATTTTTTGATTAAATAATTAGCACTTTCATTCAGATCAACGCAAGAAGACACCGGTTCAGTTTGAGGCCTTTCTATGTTTGTCCAGAACGTGCCCCATCTTTCATCCACGGTCAGGAAGAATCAGCTCCTGCTCTATTTGACCCAAGGATAGAGCTGGAAGAAACGGATTGACAAATGGTACTGGTTCATTAAAATAGGAACATTAAGTATAAACCCTCAGGATTAAAAGAAACCAGAGGTTTTTTCTGAGGCGTTAGAACCTAAGTTGTTCCCATCACAGTCACTCAGTCACTTTAGACCGTCATAAGTCTGTATGGCTCTTGTTGGTATAGTTCGCAATAATCAATCCATATTTACTAGACTGAAAAGAAATGCTAGCAGCTATTCAGTTATAGGGACAACATTCACATGTACTCCAAATTGGTGATGTGTTCAGTGCTGCGGCTGCTCTTAGCAAAACAAAACAACAAGACGCAGAAGGTGTCCACCGTCGGTATCAGGACACTTTTTTCTAATGACTACAAATACAAATCCATGTTCCTTTTTTTATTGTTTTGCTTACAGAGAGGCTGTATGTAACATATCGTGTTCATCACAAAACTGCAACAGACCTTTTCGTCGTTTGTTTCAATGTTTTGGAAGAAAACTACCCACATTACCAAAAAAAAAGAGAGAGACAGACATGAACAAGCTTGAATGTGACACTGAATGCCACGACATTTCACTGCACACGTCTGAATCACTGAGTTGAATAATTGTTTGAGTGTCAGACTCGTTTACATATTGAGTGCATTTCTCAGGAACACGAAGAGGGACAAAATATCAAAAACAACACGCGTGGGCGGACAATTTCAGCTAAAAGCCATTGTGCCGTCTCTCACATGCATAATGAGCACGGTTCCTCTCAAAGTCTGAACAAATACAGTCAATATAAGCTCACACAGCTGGCGCAGGAAACACAGCTGAATATCTGAATAATAATGAGTGACTGATACGGCAGCAGCTCTGTGATGGGGCCGTCACAGAAGCAACTCACCTGAATGTCAGAAGAATAAGTGAAATAAATAAAAGTCGGTGAGTTAAACTGAAACAGCAGCGCTGTGTTGCTACCTGGACGTCTTTGTCTGTGCCGGTGGGACAATGAACCAAGAGTTTGGTCAGTTGCAGCTCAGCCAGTCGTAAAAATGTGTTGCTGAAAGCAAACAGTTTCTGTCAGAGTGGGTTGGTTTGTCAAAGCAGCGCACAGGGGTAAGAGAGGATCATGTCGACTCAAATGTTACCCTACCGAGTGACTGAAATGTGGAAATCTAAACTGATAGCATCAGTTACCAAACCCCTGTGCAGTTTCCTTGTCATCCATCCAAAAACTGAGACATCTCCAAGAGTTTGCTGCCACGCAGAAACAATAGAGGACTGAAGCTTCCCCATTAGTTGTGCTGAATCGAGGTAGTACTGGTGTATAGTAAACAGCTCTATTGTACTGGTGCAGCGATACATCTAACAGGCAATGTGGAGAGAAACAACAGTCTATTGTGGATTCGTATTCATAAGAATGTCATCCTGGACAATTTGAAAAGAATTGGCTCGAGAAGCCATCATAGTCTACCTCGAGATGAGCAGGAAAAGGTTCATCAGCAACCAGATCAGTCTCCATGCCATCATTTACCAGAATTCAACATTTCTTAAATCGGCGAAGAAGAAGAAATGTGTCAATAGGAATTATCTTTAGATCTGAGCCGTCTAACCTGCTGATGCCAGTCATGCAATGTCTTGCAGGAGATCCTTTGAAAAGATGGGGGAATGCTTTCTGCACGCTGTTTGGATTTGTTCTTGATTTTAAACCAGCAACATCCTGGAGCATCTTTGCAAATGCTCAGTGAAGATATGTGAACATTTCCAAGATAAGAACCCTAACCATAAGCACATTATACTGAAATACAAAAAGATATTGTTCATGAGTATACATTGGATTTACCTGTGGAGGCGGTGGCACCACAAAAGCCATTCAACAGCCAAACAATCTTTTGATTTGAACCATCAGACCACAATACTTTCTTTTATATACTTGCCACGAGCCTTTCCTGGTTTGAATATGAATAAATAGACAGCACAAGTAAAAACTCAAATGCTACTGGCAGTGAAGTGTCCAACACTCTGTGGAGGATGATTAAACTCCCACTGCAAACATTGTGCAGAACAGACCATGCAGAGAAAATGTTCAGTTGGGTTCTCTTGAAAAAGAAAAACCTGCTCCAGGTTGTTGAAAGAGCTAACGGCCGACCTCCTGAGGGATGGCAAAGAAAGAGGGGAATAAAGATCTGCCGCTTATCTTAAGAGCTGAACCCCACTGAGACAGCGGCAGTGGAAATAAATAACAGAAGGTGGAGTTTTTCTGAATCTCCTTAAGAAAATCTCTGCTGTATAAGGCATTAGTTTTCACTGTCCCCATACTGCAAAGAGTATATTCCAGTCAGGCAAGGAAAATGCCCTACGTGGTCCTCGTTATTGAAATAATTTGACTGCACACTCAGCAGCTTCGTAGCACATGGCACATACCCTGTCTTTGATAGCCTTGCTGATTATATCGATCTGCAGACTTCAGTTCCATTTTCCCAAAGACAATTTTGTCATTTGATTGGAGCATTTTTGATGCATTGACTCACTCGTGTCTTCTTTGAGTTGGTTTGTGACAAAACCTATAAAGCTCCCGGTCGAAGCCGACTATCTGAGCCAATGTTGTTCCCTCAAGTAAACAAAAGAAATAAAAGCACAAAATGTAACATCAGAATTTCAACTTGTACATAAACAGATTTACTTTGAGTTTTTGAAAGCCATTCCCTTTGAAAAAACTAATTTGTCCATGCTATATTAATAACGCAAAAACCTGTTTGCACATGTACACAAGACTAAATACAACAACAAACAACAACCAGGGATCTCTCAATAATAATGGCTGTTACATTGTCTTTTGAGTTGTTTTGAACTGGGGTGTCAAACACAATTAAATTCAGAGCCCTCATACACAACCAGTAACAACAGCGTTTTCCCAACAAAATGCCAGTACATTCGGAAAATGCTAAGAATTTAATGCAAAATTCTGATAATCATCAGGTTGAAACTTCTTTTTTGAAAGTGCATTCTGAAAACTTACCATTGTGTTTCTTCTCTGTGGACTAATGCATGTTGCTTTTCAAAACACAAGATTTCAGTTACTACATTCCTTGATGAATGAATTCACGAGCTGAATATACTGTGAATATTGACATTAGACATTTGCCTTTGGTTGGATTGTTCTTCAATGCAGTTTTTAAGTAATTCAAACAGAATCCTAAGCAACATAAAAACAACAACAAAGTTTATCCAGCTTTTATTTTCAATGGTGTGTGATTGCTTGCCAATAAATAAATGGCCACTAAACAAACCGACACCGGGAACAAGCACCAGTTCATCCGTTTCTCCAGTCAGAAGCAGAATTACGTACCAGCAGCTGCAGCCTCACAGGCAGCCCACTGGCAACATTTAGAGAAGCTTTTGGTTTATTCAGGTAGGGAAATGCTTCTGAAGTGCCTGGTGGCATGCAGGTGTGGGCCATCTGAGAGCCGATGTGGCTGACCTGAATGGAGAAGGTGAAAGAAGAGACAAAGACATCTGTCTGTCTCAAGGGCACCAGGCGTCAGCCGGAATGGAGTTATCTTATCTGCTTGTTTTGTTCCGTTCAAGTTTTCCTCCCTGTGGAAATATGCTCACACTTTGGAAAGCACTGCTGTGAAATGATGGGGAAAGTCCCGGTTTGAACTTAAGGACAGAATACAGGAGTGGATCCATTGATGATTCTATTCTGCACACCTTACGTTAACTTCACCAATGAGAGAGGAGAGGCTTTGTGGATTTTTTTCTCTCTCCACTCACTGGTTTATACCTTTGTGAGTCAAACAGGAAAACTCTCTGACTGTGATGATCTTCCCTCAGCAATCACTTGATGTCAATCCCACTAAACATCGTGAGAAATTGAAACATGCTTGGAGATTTTGGGATACTTGTTTTGTATCACTGTGGTGCCGGTGGCGCTTCTTTAACAAGCAGAATCTAACTACTAATTGATCGGTGATCAACATGAGCAAGAAGCCTCTGAGTTGACGCCACTGACTGATTGAACCAGGCATTGTCCATAAATAGTATATAATGGTCATCGTCAGATCTGCTGTGGGTTAGAAAAATCCTTCGTTTTCGTCTGTTTGATCGCCGACAAAAAGTAATGAGGAGTATCGTTTGAAGTCCTGTTGAGATGTACACTTTTCAGACGAGCCAGTGACGAGTCTGACAAGATTTGGAAAACACAAAGGAGCACACCGCACACTCAGCTGTCACATTAAGCACCACGAAGGAGACGAGGCGCTGAGTGTTTGACACTGCTCCTTCAGACAGAGAAAAGGCATTAAAATAGACATCTGGAGCATAAAATAGTTTCATCATTTCCTGTCATACGAATTTCATCACGTCCATCACATTAAAGGCTTCAAAAAGGAAGTTGATGAAACTCTCAGACATACTGTAAAACCTTTTCTGCTGTGATAACAGTGTCCCTGCAATCCTCTGCATTTCACCCTTAACTGGGTCACTCTGCATCGAAATTAATCAAAGTAAAAGGTTTTCTAAATCAAAGTTAAAGGACAGAGTCACATTTCTCTGGGTATTTCTTTTCATATACATAATCTAATTAGCTTCATTTCCAGTCGACCTTTATTACTCCTGACAGAAGCTAAGATGCAGCCGAAATAGAACTCCAGCATTTCATTAGAAAAGAAATCAGACTTTTTTTTCCTTTTTTTTTTTTTCTATTGTGATTTCAGACAGATATGCTTCTACAAGAGTGTAAAGAAACTGGTGTGGTTCAGCACCTCCAAGCCAGAGTCGCTGGTCCTTAACCAAAAAGGGTTGGATGCAGTGTAGAAGTAGGGGAAGAACCAAGCCCACATGGAGTGGATAAATCCATTAAATTTGTGCTGACTGACAGGTTTTGTTAAAATTGTTAGTATTCCTACTTTCACATAAATTCACATAGATTCCATCATTCGATGCTTCGAGTTTTATTTTACACTCACATCTCTGCTTCAAATGCGGGCTTGGAGGCCTTTCTGTGGGTTTTCTTCCTGCACATTAAGGGATTTTACCAGTTTGCCCTTCACAGTCCAAAATCATGCAACGGCAATAAATTGGTTGCTCTAAATTGCAATAACGTGTGTGTGTGTGTGTGTGTGTGTGTGTGTGTGTGCGCGTGATAAATGGGATGTTTGCCTCTTTGCTTATCGCAATAGTTCTAATTAACTTCAGGTTTGCTGTTTTTTTTTGTTTTTTTTTAAAGAAAAAAGAAAAAGAAAATCTCAGAAAAAAATAATTTCAACTATAAACGTTCAAACAAGCCGAATTAAAACCATGACTTGACAACAAACCTAAATAAGAATCAAACGTGGAAACAAAAACGTGCCGGGAATTTGTGACACTGTGAAAGTTAGTGCAGAAACGAGGGAACTAAAAGTTGTCTTGTACAAGGACTCCCTCTAGTGGACATGTGGAGAATGGAATCAGAAACTCACTCAGGGCTTTCAATTGTTTTCTGAAGTATTGTGGTTAATATCAGATGAGGGGGTTAAAGAAACAAACAAAACACGAAGCTAAAATACAAATGTATATTATTTGCAAGACATTTAGATTTAGATTGATAATCAACTGAGCCTATTGTTTTTGTGTTTGTGTGACCACACTGCACTTTAGTCACATCGTCAAGGTTTAGAGTCACACCATGGTGTTGCCATTTGTTATGATGTCATGAAAGCTTCCTAATACTTAATGTTTTAAATTGTAAGTGTGTGATGGAATTTTAAAAAAAAAGAAAAGAAAAAAGGATCATCTGAATCCAATCTATTTCAATGGTGAAGAGGTTTTTGTTAAATGTGTCAACTGTGTTTGACTCCAAGTTTTGATGAAATCACTGAACCCTCTTTTTTTTTCTTTTTTTTTTTTTACCAGTCGTTTATTGAAAGTATTTTCTACCTTTTCCTTGGAGGTTTTTACAAACAGGCTTGTGTTCCCAGTGGAAAAGGCAGGTCCAAAAAGCTCAGATATTTGTTTAACAATGGGAACACACCCTTTCGTCTGGATTTATCTTAATGCCTGGGACCACTGTTTGTTTTTTAACGCCCAAAACTACACCCTGCTTTATAATCTAATAGTAGCCCACATGCAAGCCACCTTAACTCGACTTGAAGCACCTTGAAATGCCTCATGTCTGAATGCCGCTATATGAATAATCTGGCTCCTGCTTGCAGACTAAAGTAAGTTAAGTCAGATGATGACGAAGAAATTTGTCCAGCTTTGAGGAAAAAAACCCAAAAGACTTTGGAAGCTGAGTTTGGGGAGGTTTCTGCTTTGACAAATGCAACATATCAGACCAGTTTGGTGCGCCAAGACAATTTGGCCCAAGGAATTCCTTCCAAAAACATTCCCAGTCAGCATGTAGTCACAATGGAGGCTAAAGCCAATATTGTTCTTCTGGGCAGGGTGAGAGATTCTTCTCAACTTATTGAAGGCAGATGAGAAGCTTTGCACGTTAACCTGAATGTCTTTGTCCAGGAGTTTGCTGACGTATCATGTTGCAATTGTATAGTCACCAATTATCCAGGCGAATTGTAACTGAGCATGAATCCGTGTGATCTGAACTACCATTGGAAATAGTTTACCTGAAAAGTCGATTCAAACAAGCGATGTGAAAGGCAATTATGTTTTCTTCTACTTTTCATTTGGTTAAAGACATAAACACTCTTGCAGGCCTTTTTAGTGCCGTTTGGATGGCTACATTTACTCTAAAACTAGTTTTGTCAAAAACCAAATTACTTTGTATTTTCCCAATATTTGCAATTCTGAAAAATGTACTATCATCTTACCCTACTCAATTTAGTTTAAAGTAAATTTTTGTTTTACCGTATTAAAGATATTGTTGTTGTGCGATGTTTGAAACAGAACCAATGCTCAAATTTATGTGAAAAACTATCACTCTTTCAGTGTGTGGAATCTATTATAGAAATACATTATTGGAGTCCCAGAAAATATTTTTTTTCACAGCAATGAAATTGAATTTTTGCATTTGTGAGTGACATCAATAACAATTCTGCTTCAATACCCTGTTTCAAGTTATCTTAACCGATGCATCACATATTTACTCTCATACTATCCAATCTTAGAAAGTATTATGCAATATATATAGATATAGACATATAGACTCAAAAAGTGATCTCCATTGAATTAAAATAACAAAAAATGACTGCAGAAAATTCTAGCTAAATATAAATGATCAAACAAAATTGTCCTATAACATTTAAATGGACAACCAAGAACATTTGATTTTCAACCACAAGAGAGACAAAAGTAATGCAAAGGAAGATAGAAAAACTCAAAGGATCTAGAAGACACTAAAAGAAGAAGAGAATTGTGAAATGTGAAATGAATGCAACTTTATGCAAAAGAAATTCAGAAAATATGCATACAAACCAGCTGAAATAGAACAAAAATAGATTAGTATGACTGCACTAGAGACTGTATAAAGATGCAAAACAACCAGAAAAGGCTACAAACTAATTAGAAAGAGACATATAAGAGCTACAAAGGAGCTACTGCAAGGTATGTAACACAGATGAATGGTTAGAAGACATAATAATCAGTTTTTGCAGTTCTTGGGAGGGTTTCTCAGTCCTGTCACCTCATTGTTCCTCAGATGTCACCATGAGAGCTTTATTTAGTGCACTGAAAATAGAATTAGTTAATTAATCTCTCCCGTGGCATGGATTAGTCCAACTGTAATGTGAATCCACAAAGGACCAGTCTGATAGAGTTAGCCGTTAAGAGTTGATCTCTCTCTCAGAAAAAAAAAATGGAGGGTGACAGGTATTTTTCCCTCTCTGATCCTCATCCTCACCCTATTAGGAGCAGACATGGACAAACTGTCACATGTTACCAAAGCCCAGTCACATGCTTTGCAGTCTGCACTGTCCTTCTTCTCAGCATGCTTCACTTTCCTCCTCTCATACTTTCAGGCGCTTCTGGTTAGAATCTACCTTCGATCTATTTTGAGGATTTGGGAGATCTCAAATTTTTGGGGGGGGTCCAAGCATGACAACTGTACATTAATTCATCACAATTTACAATCACACCATCCCCCCCCCCCCCCCCTTTCCTAAAAATAAACAAATTAATTAATAAAAATTAATAAACTAAAACATCAGATTTTTCCTGGTGAATATCACATAGCAAATGTTTCTCAATCATGTTCCTCTTTTGTTGTTGCCTCTTTGTTAATTCATGTTCCTGCTTCACGTTACTTCCAAGATAGAGCTGCTTAGGCTGGTTAATCTAAGAAATCATCTTACTGTCTAGATAGAGCTGCTCAGGCTGGTTAATCTAAGAAATCATCTTACTGTCTAGATAGAGCTGCTCAGGCTGGTTAATCTAAGAAATCATCTTACTGTCTAGATAGAGCTGCTCAGGCTGGTTAATCTAAGAAATCATCTTACTGTCTAGATAGAGCTGCTCAGGCTGGTTAATCTAAGAAATCATCTTACTGTCTAGATAGGGCTGCTCAGGCTGGTTAATCTAAGAAATCATCTTACTGTCTAGATAGAGCTGCTCAGGCTGGTTAATCTAAGAAATCATCTTACTGTCTAGATAGGGCTGCTTAGGCTGGTTTAATCCAATAACAGTTGTAAAGTATTTGGATCAGTGTGATAACTGCAAATAATATATGTATCCCCTTCACCCGCAGGGCCCCCGGGCTGAGCGGGCCGAGATCCCCCCCAATCCCGGCAGCGAAGCCCGCCGCAACCCCGGTGGCCGGAACCCACCCCCCTCAACCCGGCAAGGCAGAGATGGCCCCAGCCACTGCGCCCCCGGACCCCCCCAGACCGGGAAAAGCAAAGGCCTGACCAGGCCCGGTTGGAGGACAGTCAACTCTCCACCCCCAGGAGCCTCATATCCCACCACCCCCCCCCCCCACCCCCCATCTTGATAGATACACCCACCTCCACCCCACACAGAACCCACCCCCACACAGACACAGACACAGACACAGACACAGACACACACTCACACACTTGGGGGGAGGGAGGTGATTCCTCTCGCTCCCCAGGCCGCCAGCCGGGTCCCCACCTGGCCACCGCGAGATCCCATCCTCCACTAATCCAACAGCGAATGGGGAAGGAGCACCGCACCCCAGCCCCCCCACGAGCGCCACGCCTGAGGGAGCACGCTCCCCGCATTCCAGCCGCACTCAACCCGGGCCGGGGTGAGACCCCAGTGGGAGGTGCTGGGGGGAGCCCTACCGTCCCACACTCCCCCAGATCCGGGAGCGAGGCAGACCCGGAGCGTGGCAGCAGGGGGCAGCTCGCCCCACCGGAGGAGGGAGGCAGAGGGAGGGCTCACCCCCGGTGCCGCAGCGGGCACCCCCACCAGAAAGGGGAGGCACCCCACCCCCAGGGCCCCGACACCCCCACCCCCCCGGCCCCCCCCCCCCCCCAGCCCGACGGCCCGGCCGTGGCCCGAAGCCCAGCACCCTCACCCCACAAAAAAAAAAAAGATAATAATTGAAAATAAAATAAAACATATCTTTGAGCTGAGTAAATCAGAGACAAACCAATATGAATAACCTTCTCAACTTACAATGAGACAGTTGATCTGATATTACTAAACCTCTTCTAAATCCGACGCCACACAAGTAAGACAACAAATGTTACATCTATTTTTATCAATGCTATCATGCACCTCCTCTTCCTAAATGAGACCACTGTTCTAAAAACAACAGCAGGTGGGATTATAGTAAACGACCAAATAAAGACATCCAGTAAAGTGTTTATGAACCCCACTTCATAAAATAAACATTAAAGGAAACACAGACTAAACTTCTGTCAATATATTATCAAACTATTAGTTACCTAAAACAGGTTCATCATAAATTAACATCATATATATGTCAGAAGGTAAAGCAAGCAAAATTTCTAAACACATCAACTCAGACCATCTGTGAACTCTTCTTCCAATCAGACAAGGATTAAAAAAAAAATATATATATATATATTATTTTTGCTGTAATGTTTCATGCTGATTTTGCAAAAACAAAGTTGCAAATTACTTTAGATTTTCTTTAAAAAAAAATACAATATAGCAACTTCAGTTACAGCAAAGGGAAAACAACATGAAAAGCCTAAAGATTTTATTTTACATTTTCATTGATTTTAAACTGTTTGTTATTACAAGTAATAGACAGTAAGTAATCTAATTTTGAATTTATGCATTCATCTAATACATTTTAGCTCAAAGCATCTTTTTATATTGTTAATCTTGTCCAAGATCATTTGTTTGTGATGCAGACTCTTCTCTTTCTCCTTTCCTCAAGTAGGCGGCTGAGATTTCCCGCTGTCCCTGAAGGCGTCACAGACCACATCCTCGTGAGCAGGCAGTAGAAGACCACACAGCAGCGTGAATCTCTCTTATTATCCACCGAGGAGGATCAAGCGCAGCACCTCTGGTCTCTGTAAGTCATTTTCCACGCCATGATGTCTTGTTTAGTCATCTTCTGTGTCCGCTCGGGCTCGTACCCGTGTCCTCTCTGGCCCTCTCCGGTCGGCTCCGCACGGCGGCGGCAGCGGCCCGGTGCAGTTTCCGGGTTTGCAGGTCTTTGTGCACCCGGCACCGAGCTGGTGCGGAGCGCAGAATTCCAACGTGTTACTGTTTACCTCCATTTCTGCTCAGACACGGACAGCGTGTCTGTGGCTGCACACCGCGCAAGGATCTAACGTATTCTGGTGGTGTGTTTTTATTACCGGCGGACTTAAGGCTGAGCTCAGGCGGCACCACGCGAGCCTGGGCCGCGGCGACCTGGCATAACCCTATCTGTCATCACCCCGAAGCAACTTAACCGATACCTGCAGCTAGCACGCCGGCTAACTGGGCTAATTCACCCCCACAAAACACAAACCCGCAGGTCAGCGACCGTGTCAATGTCATCGTTGATTTTTTTTTTTTTTCTAAACAGGAACCGCCATACATTAAGCCCTCGTTTCTGTTTTTCCACGGTGCGTTTCCAGTCGGGGACGTCCGCGCCCAAGTCCATTCAGAAAGCCTCCAATTTTAACATTTCCTCTCCTGTGTGGTGAACACTAGTGTGAATTCCAGACAGAACAATTTAACATGAGATGCTTATTAATCCGGCTGTACACAAAACAAAGTGCATGTCCGTTTATGTCCCGTGATCTCACCATTCATGTGTGTCCATCTGTCTGGTTGTGAACGCTTCTATGTCTACTGTAGGAAGTGTTCATTCATTGGTATAATCATCCGGATTATCTTGATGAATCCTTGTTAATCATTATTACTGTTTAATGGCAATAAGCCGTTTTAATTAACTACACCTGTACTGCTAAATGTGTAAAGTGGCATTTGTGATCGTCATTTGCAAATTGAAAAAAACACCTAGTTCCAATGACCACAACAGATGTGCCAAAATGTATTGGCTCCTTTTACCTTGCGTTTATTTTAAATAGCATAAAACATTTTTCCTTTGACTTCATGCCAAAAGGTATTTACATCTCATGCACATCTGTATGACTACAACTAGGAAGAAAAAAAAATATGAATAAACAAAATAAACAACCTGACAGTTTTGTTTTACTGTTGTAAATTGAATCATCTCTATAATGCTGAGTTGATTTATCTCTATTCAATCACAAGGAGATGAAAAAACAAACTTGTTTTAAAGCAGTTTATCAACACACACGTCATGGTAAGATTTATTGCTGCTTCACTGGAACTGCATTTCATTTCTCAACTTTTGTGGTTAGACAGTCATCACAACGTTGCCATACTGTGGAAACTTAAATGAGTCCGTGTTGATTATTGCAGAGTCATGATTCGTCAGTGTAGTGTCACGGAAATCAACGTCTGACGTTTTTAATCTTAGAAGAATTTTCACTTAAAGTATGAACAGAAATAACTTGAGTCTTGAGGTCTAGTTTGAGTTTTACTTGTACTAAGGAGTTGACACGTGCAGCCAAGCCAGTTAATAGAATACTGAAGAAACATCACGGTGAGTTTTTTTTTTTTTTAAAAGACAGGTTACATATTTCAGTTCACATGAGTTCGTATCACGACGACGAGGTGGGAAGAGGCCTTCTGGGAGGCAGGGAGTCCTGGCACGAAGTCTGTTATCGGCTCCGTGCCAGGACATTTCCATGGTCAGCACACATTTATGGCAGAAAGAGTGAACAATGTAATCGGGACAGTTATACAACAGAGAAGAGTTTAATTGAAAAATATTTCATCAACTTATGAAGAATATGTTGCTTTGTATGATTTCTGCATTTACTGGAAAATTCTGAGATTTTAAAATCTTGTTAAATTGACTTCTTAAGTGTGCAATCATGTTGTTGGTTTGCCAGAAACGTAAGTGTTAAATGTGTGCAGTAATTTTGGCTTATCAGCCACATGTACCTACATGCAGCTCTCTTTTGGCCTGCAGCGATGGCAAAAGAGGAGATGAGCGTGGCCCTCCTGGCGCTGATGTTCCTCTTCACTGTGAGTGACTGCTCCACGGGTTCAGACTGCACCCCGCCCACGACGGAGGCCAGCAGCGCGGTGCGTCTACTGTCCGCCGTGGTCGACGCACAGAGAGCTGAGCAGAGCCAGAGGCAGCACCTCGAGGCTCTTTTCAACAGGTGAGTCACTTTGAAACAGTGGGATTGAGGTTTCTATGTTTGCACTCATTTAGTTCCTTTTCAAGGATTTTTCTCTTTATGTTTTTGCAGCAGCTAATCTAACAGGTTGAAAACTGAGTATTTTGGCCACCTTAATGCATATTTTCCAACTACCCTATTACCAGGCAGATTGTTTTCCTCTGGCAAAATGGGCTGAAAATCAGAAATTCGACTGACTCTGAAAAGTAAAAAAAATGTAAAGAAATATTTCAGAAGGCTGCGGCACACAAAAAGTCATCAGGGTCAAAAGGAACGTGTTGAGAAAAGGAGATGCAAATTAACTTCCAAAAATGTATGAAAAATCAAACCTGAAGCCAGTTGCTCGCATGTTCGAGAACTGCAACCTGCCGAGAGAAATAGAAGCACAAGGTGTTCAGCGCTCAGAGGCAAAGTAAGCAAGGAGGAACTCCCACCACCACAAAACTCCACATTTAACTGGAAACATCAAGCTTGGGGCAAAACATACTTGACAAGATTTTTCAGAGGTTTAATTGAGCTGACGAAATGAGAGTGACTCTTGACAGAGCAGATGGATGATGGGCCCATGGCTCATGAATGGGTTGAAGATGGACTTAAAATCAACTCTCAGAACTACTGTCAGCTTTTGGAAGACGTTTTTGTTACGAGCAGTGGTACAGAAACAAAACTGCATCTTTCAAGAAGACCATGAATGTGATGCAGGACAGTGCATCACATGCATCAAAAAAGGCATTGGCCGCCTCGCCTGCCTCACCTAACTTAGTGAGAACTTGTGAGCTCTTCCTAAACAGGCGATTTAATATGGAAGGAAAACAGTCTGCTTCTCTGAACAATGTCTGGAGGTTTTAGTTGCTGCTGAAAAAAAAGTTAAGTTGTTTGTTCATAATTTTACCTTAGACAGATGAAAATGAACAATTTCATGGGAAAATATTAGTTATTCATTTAGTTGCATAATAATTCTGCACACCAAATATTTGTCGAATAATTGATCACACTGATATTCTCTCAAGAAAGACAAAACCTGACTTTTACTTTCTTTGATAGTCAGGTTTGAGCTTTTATTAACATTTTGGATTGTACATGAGCGCTGTAGTTGTTAATTAATACAACTATTGATCCAAAATGCAACTTACCTAATAATTCTGCACTCTGTGTTTTTAAAAGGTGTTAAATGCATCGAGTGAATTTTGGGATTTGTTAATCTCAACGTGTATCGGGGAGGAGCATGTCAACTTTGCGTTCTCCTCCTTTGTTAAAGTGATGTAGGAATCTCACACCGGCTCGGCCCAGGTCAACACAAACCTCCTTTGAGCTTTGAAGCAAAAGTGTAACTAAAAGGTTCTAAGAACACAGAAGTCAGGGTTTGTACTCCAAAAAGAAGTCATTTTCAATCGCACTCTCCTTGCTGGATGATGTTTGTCACTTGAAATCCCATCACAGTTGTGGGTGCCACTCTTAACTAACAGTTGTTTTAGCTTCAATCAGAGCGACCTTTAAAAATTCGCCACGCTATGATTTAATCTCATTTTGGTATAAAATCTTGACAGATATGGAGAAAATGGCACCATCTCTCTGGCCGGGTTAAAGCGTCTCTTGGAGAACGTGGGGCTGGATCGCATCAGGAATGTTATGGTGCAGCATCACGAGCAAGCCGGCCACCACGATCACGATCACAATCACCATCATCCCCATCACCACCATGTCCACGACGACAACGACTCGCATCACCAGAAACACGGTCACTCGTCGCCATTGCACAAGTTTCCAAAGAACTCTGAGAATGACGGGAAGAAAGGCAAGAACTCTGAGGGTCACCTCAACCTCTACGACAAGAAGACCACGGCTGCGGTGGGGGCGGCACAGACTGTCGACACCACAGCGGTTTACAGTGCCCAGCTACTGGTGAAGCCCAGTCCTGCCGGAGAGGAAATTACCAGAACAACTGCGATCAGTTTATTCAATGAAAGCCAGACGCAGGAGGTTGCAGTCAGCGGAGGAGGTGATCACAACCATCCTCATGACCACGAAAACCGCAGCCTGGACACCACCGAGGTACGACACTGAATTTTTGCCTTTTAACGTTTAGATTTGCTTGCCTGATGAAGTACAGTCATTCAATGTTTCGGCCTTTTCTTCACAGTGTTTGAATGCCTCCACCATCCTCTCCTCACATGGCATGTCTCAAGAAGTAGGCGTCACCATCAGAGACTTCAGCTTCCTGTGCACCGCCCTTCTCAACCAGCTCGACAGAGGAGCGTGTCTCCTCCATGAAGAGAGAGGTCAGAAACGATGGAGACCGAAGGGATGAGCTTAGTGGGAATTTTAATTGACAGAATGACAACTGATTTTATAAGGAAAACTAAGCATGCCCGTGTTTCAAAACAAAAGTATACAAAATCTGCTTAAGTACATCTTGTTGTTCGTTCTTGACAGCAGCCTGATCATTTGATTCGTCCCGTCTTAGGTTTACCTACACATTTCAAACTGAAGCCAAATGATTAAAAATTTATCCTGAACGTGAAGATTTCTCACATCCCTCCTCGACCGAGCCATGAGGTTAACACAAAAAGACAAACTTTTAAACACGTCAGCTATTGATGAGCGTCTGAACTCTACAATGATCTGTGTCTGCCATCATCAAAAGTGGGAAAAATGAGCAATCCCGGTTTCTCCAAGTGAGCAGACGGTCAACAGGAAATGTCATTCAAAACATTTTACTGCGCCGAAGCTTTACTTCATCCTGTAAACATCGGCCACTCGGTCGTCTTTTTTTCCTTTCAGGACATAATCATCACAAACATGCTCACGGTCACCATGGAGACCACAACCACTCCGACCACGACCACGACCACGACCACACTGAGCGCAATGCCGGGGATAATGAAAAAAATATCTCAACAGGTAATGGAAAGGATAGAATCTGTTGGTGAGATGAGTTTTCCACACATTTGACAAATGTTTTACAGGAAGAGGATATTCTAATTTGTTTTGTTGTTTTTTGTTTTCAAATAGTCCCAACAGTTTAGGAGATTCATAATTACCTAAACCATGGAAACAAGTAAAAAAAAAAAAAATAAATGGTCAAATGTATTTTTCATATGTTTTAAAAGGATAATCAAAAACAACTTCACCCTCCCCACGTTTTTACACCAGTTTGCTTTTATTATGAACAAATAAGAATCGAGTTTTGCAACGTTGCCTAGAAACTCTATTCCGAGGTGAAAAGTAATGTTTCTCAAACAGTGTTGGTCATCCTCAGCGCCTTGTATATTCTGTCCTTCAGCGTGGGTCGGAGGTTTTGTCTCCATCACCATCATCAGCCTGCTGTCTCTGCTTGGCGTCGTCCTCATCCCACTCATGAACAGAGTTTTCTTCAAGTTCCTGCTCAGCTTCCTGGTGGCGCTGGCCGTGGGCACACTCAGCGGCGATGCCTTCCTGCACCTCATCCCTCACGTGAGTCAACGACTACCAAAGCGCTTCTATAGTGTGTTGCTTATTGTATCGCTACTCTTTTTGCTTCCTTGAAGTTCGATGTGTGATGTCGATATTCAGGTCCTGCCATTGCAGACCAAGTTTAAATGAAGTCATGTAAATCAGTAGCTGAAGGTATTTTCCCACTCCCTTGCAGAAAGGGGGAAAACACGTGCAGATGCATTTGAAGTTTGGAAGTTTTATTTTGTTTTTGTTTTTTTCTTCAAGACTATCATTGTGATTAACTTCATGTTTACCCGCCTCACCAGTCCCAGGGAGGCCACCATCACCACCACGAGGACCTTGGGATGAACCCTGACGGACATCACCCCCACGACGAACACGAGGAAAACCTGGATGCCGTGTGGAAGGGTCTGACGGCTCTGAGTGGCGTCTACATCATGTTTCTGATCGAACACTTCCTCACGCTCGGGAAAATGTACAAAGACAAGAAGCAAAAGGTCAGGGATCAATCAGCTTCTTCTCGAAGAGTGTGTTTACTCAATGGCGATAACCCCTCTCCACATAAAATACGCAAAAGTTAAGACGCATTTCAAGCTGCAGGTGTATATAAGCTGATTAACCGTATAAATGTGTTCAAGTTTAGTGTGTCGGGAAATATTTGTGAGGAAGATTGAAATGTCATTTCATGAGCAAATTCCAATAATTTTGTAACTGAATGAATTCATCATTGGGTTGTATTATTTTCCATTCACTTACCTTCTAGACTTCCTTTTGACGTTCAGAGTAATTTAAGGTCCCCAATTAACCCTCACATGCATGTTGGGAGCAATCTGGTGTACCCAGACAAAACCCACGCGCAGCAAAAACATTCAAATTCTGCATTGAAAGACCTGATCCAGATTAAAACCCACAAGGAGAGGGCATAGTTTAATGTTTCATCATTTGCGAAATTAAAAACACAATTGATGATTAATGTTGTCTAAAGCTCTGAGCGGAGGTCCTCAAGCCTCCTTTGAATGCTGCACGGTTTTAAACAGGGGTTTTCACAAGTGGTGGTGTTGAGGCTCTTTGAGATAAAAGGCAGTTCATGTGTCCACAGATCCAAAAGAAGTGGGAGCAGAACGACAAAATGGACCCAGAGAAGCAGCCTGCCCTGGGGGAAAATGACCTGAAGCCGAGCGAAGGTGAGAGGTTACACTATTTATAAGACATAAGATGTGCATGCTCTACGTTAGCATTCGGGTGAGACTGAAAACCTACGAAGCGACTGGAAGTTGAACTCAACACCGAGGGGGACTGTCATCACACAGAAACTGGCCCCATAGAATGAATGAAAGACCCCTTGGAAAATCTGCTGAGGGGACTGGTCCCGGTTCAAATCACAAGAGATGTGCTCCATTAGGTCGTTACAATGAAGACGTCAGTACAGAAGCATCAACAAAGTGAAGTGAACGAAGGTGAAAACGTGTTTCTCGTAACATCATGTTCATCTCTCCACAGATGAGCAGAAGTTCCCTCCACTTCTTGCACTTTTGCTAAGCTTTCAATCTGTTCACTGGCTACTCGTGGCCGTTGCCCTTATTTACGACATTTTGACGTTCACCCTGCCTGCTGCAAACAACAATTAGAATCTGACCTAATCAGATCTTGCAGGCCTGTTGACGATGCTTTCTATGCCAGGTAATCATGTTGACGCCAGACCCACTAAGTTGTTGAGAATAGCGTGTTGCTGAAATGTCGGAGTGTAAAAATGACATCAGTATGACTTTACAAATGGCTGCTAAAGATCTCAGAACAGCAGAATGAAGATATACAGCGCAACATCTTTATGATTGTATTCTTGTGTTGTTTCAGTGTATATTTTCTGTCCCCAGAAGTGGAGACTAACGGAGCCAGTACCTTTGGCGACCACTCGAGCAATCTGCACGGCGGCAGCGTGACGGAGGAGGAGCAGGTGATGCTGGCGCCGCAGGTGTCGGTCGTCTCCCCGCAAGGCTACAGGCGAGCGTCCGGCGGCGCCGCCGCTTACACCGACGAAGACTGCGAGAACAAATGCCACTCCCACTTCCACGACACCGTGGGCCAGGCTGACAGCATGCACCACCATCACCATGACTACCACCACATCCTGCACCACCACCATTCCCAGAACCACCACCCACACAGCCACTCCCACTCCTACTCGGAGCAGCACTTCCAGCAGGCCGGAGTGGCCACGCTGGCCTGGATGGTCATCATGGGGGACGGACTGCACAACTTCAGCGACGGCCTCGCAATCGGTGAGTGAGAGAGGAATTCAGAAGTGGAATAAACTTCGGGTGATCCCGCGAGGCCTTGTGCCAAAAGGATGTAATGACATTTGTGAGGTTGCAAAGGCAACTGGACTGGATTTGCATGTTACACCACAACTTTTTAGTTAGCCCTGAACAGATTAATCCTTTTATGTTTGTGGAGATCAGGCACGCGTTTTTTTAAATTTTTTTATTTTTTTTTCAAGATACTTATAAATATATACTGTAACAGGAAATCATCACAAACTTTGCGACACCTCAATACAAGAATGAATCTACAATTCAGCGGATTCTTGCTGGTCGCACCTCAACTGGCAGTTCAAAGTCGAGTCATTGCCTCCCTGAAAATACAGCTTCAGTAAATCGGAGCGATAAAGCTCAAATCAAGCGGGGGGCCTACTTTTCAAGAGGGGTTGCTACATGAAAAAAATAAAATCAGGAAAAATGTGAAGGAATAAGCCACATTTTATAATAGTGTGTCTGTCAGCAGCATGTCACATGGAAAGTTCTCATGACTCCTTGTCGTTATCTGGATGTCGAGGTTTAGATGTTGATGTCGGGCTGACAACTGCTCTGCTGTCCGTCTGTAGGAGCTGCTTTCACTGAGGGTCTGTCCAGTGGTCTCAGCACCTCTGTGGCTGTTTTCTGCCACGAGTTGCCACATGAACTTGGTAAGATTCTTCTTTAAATCTCCTCTGCGGTACAATGATCTCCCAGTGTCTGCATCACTCATTGACATTATGGATATTAAAGCATTTATCTGTTGTTGATCACGACGATTTGCAGCTGTGTGTAAAACCCAGACAACTATAACAGTGATGCTCTTAACTACACAATGCTCCTGCTTTCTGCTCAGTGGCTGCCCACAACCCCTGAAGGTTCGGTTAAATGAACTCAAGTTAACTTTTTTTCTGTGGGAGGAAAAACCTCAAATTGCTCTGGACTCTGAGCTTCAGCTGCAGAAGAGAACATCACTGCTGCAGATTTTCTCAATTCTAAACGACAGACTCCGTTTTAAACCTTTTTGCCTTCTTTGTTGCCCCATTTGTCACTCGTAAAAACGACTTTGGAAAGTTTATGGTCGTCGTTCAATCTGGTAAAACAAAATTGCCAATTGATCATCTTCAATGAGGAAGATAGCGACTTAGTGTGTGGTAGGTTTCAATAAAACTAGATTAGGAATAAATGTTTACTTATTGACATTGACAAAAGCTGCATTGTTTGTTCATACGGGTCATTGCTGTTTCTCTCTCTCTGGGTTTAGGTGGAACGTGTGCACACCTTCACTGGGTTGTTTTCCTGACAACTAATGATTGTCGTGTGTACGCGACCGTGTGTAATAATTACTAAAAGTCTGTCTGCTGTGTTCATCAGGTGATTTCGCGGTGCTCTTGAAGGCGGGCATGACGGTGCGTCAGGCCATTCTTTATAACGTGTTGTCGGCCATGATGGCGTACTTTGGCATGGTGACCGGCATTTTGATCGGACATTTCGCCGAAAACATCTCCATGTGGATATTTGCCCTCACAGCTGGGCTCTTTATGTATGTTGCCCTGGTGGACATGGTGAGTCATTGTTACCCCCCCCCCCCCCCCCCCCCCCAAAAAATAAAAAATCACGGCCCATCAGAAATGAACGGCTCGACCCGTTAAAACCTGCTGCCTATCTTATCCATGATCTTTTCATACTGGATGGGTTCACATGGTCTCCATGTAATTAGTCATTCGTGCTTGGAAGATTTTTAGTGTGACAGAAGTCAAGAGAGGAACATTGTTTGAAAGGTGATTTGACCATAGAGGAAGGAAATCTACTGAGTGTGATACGTGTCATGTGGAGAACTGAAAGACTTGGCGCAGCATCACCATACATGGAGAAATGCCAAATGTTGATTTTTAAAAAAAAAAGAAAAGTGTATTCTTTTTATTTTAACATAAAAGTGTATTGTGGGATTGTTTGCAACCAGCGAGCTTGTTTTTTCTTCTTTTATATTTTGAGAAGACATGTTGATTAAAAAGGAAATAAGTGAGGGTTAAAAGGAATTGATACAAAAGAAAAAGAAAAAAAAACAAATAAGATAACTTTAGTCCAAAAGTGTAAAAGTAACATGTCATATAAACACATAATTTATGGTTCAAAATTAGAGCCTTCAAGTAACACACACACATAAGGAAAAAAGTGTTTTCTGTTTCATTCAGTCTGCTGGAACAGACTCTTTTATCATTGTGATGCGGTTAGAGATTTTATCACCTCACTGTGATTCAGCCGAGGCGGGGATACGTGCTACCAGCCAAATCGCATCTGCGTGTAGGTTGAAGTGTCAACCTTTATCCCTCGCAGAGAAAATGATCAGATTCCAGTGTCATATCTCCACACTGCGATGAGAAACCAGTGAGACAGCAGAACTGAAAGTCTTTCAGCAACATCTGTTGAGGTTTGACCTCAAGTCCAACTCACACCGGTGCTCAAGCCCGGCCTGTCAGAGAGCCGTGGCCCTCAGAACCAGATGGCCTCTTCTCACACACCTTGTCTCTTAGTTTGACAAGTCTATTAAAGACACGCAGGAGAGGTGATCTGTCGTGGACAGCCGCTTCACAGGAAACGGTGGAAAACCTCTCCTGACCTCCTGTGGCTGCTGCCCTGTACTGCCGCCTGGAATGAAACGAAAATACTCCTTTGCCTCTAAGCATATGTGTGTTTTATCCTTTTGCCTTCAGGTGCCCGAAATGCTGCACAATGACGCCGGGGACCACGGCTTCAGCCACTGTGGCTTCTTCCTGCTCCAGAACGCCGGCATCCTGCTGGGCTTCTGCATAATGCTGCTAATTGCTATTTTTGAGCACAAAATTCAGCTGGACCTCGGATACTGAGGAGAGAGAGAGAGAGAGAGAGAGAGAGAAGTGTTGAGCCCTTTCTACATTCCATTATCTCCATCTTAATGTCTACAGTTTATATTTGTTGTGAAGTGGACACTAGTCACTGAGTTTGTTTGCATTTTCACGTGTTGCAAGAGGAACCAGATAAAGCAAGAATCGGGACGGGACCTTTTCCCCCACGTGGTAAAAGTTTGAGTCAAGCTGAAGTTAAATGTGAAGATTAAATCAGAGTAGTTTGTTTTGGGCTTTTTTCTGTGGATAAACCAGCAGTCGTTTCCTCCTGCAGCAATATGTCGAGAGTCCACCCAGTAGAGTTCCAGCTTATTCTGACGATGAATCCAAAACGCGCCTTTTTCGTCCGCTTCTCGGGCGAAGAATAGTTTTTGTTTATGTTTGGAAGATTGTCTGAGGGTTGTGTCAGGAATAGTTCAAACTGCCTCAAAACAATTAAGTATTTTACATATTATATTGCATAATATGAAGTATTAAAGTAATACTGGCAGGCACAGTTTGCCAAAAACTGAGTTGTACCACTCAAATTGAACTATTAGAATCATAACCATAACTCTAAATAACTGGCACCTAAAAAAAAAAAGGAAGTTCTTTTTTTTTCTTCTTTTTTTTTGAAGAACTAAATGAGCAAACTCATCTTTTTGACTTGGATACACTAAGGCTTTAAGGCCGGCTGTACATTGTGTTTGTTACAGTGTTTATCGATGCGATTTGAAAAGGGTTTTATTTTGTTCCCATGTTCAAACCATTTTAAGCCTTAATCGGGCAACACTGTGTTCTAGACAAGAGAAGTAGCGTGTGTGTGTGTGTGGGTCGGGGGGTTAGGGTTAGTTAATTAGTTAGTTAGGTCAATGTGACATTCTGCAGAAAACTGAAGGTTTCTGAGTTTTGTTGCCCTGAAGTGACAGTAAGAAAAAGAAAAAGCTTTCCCCTGGTGCCATTAAAGGTTCCTGTTTGACCTCATTAGATTTAAACGGTTTCAGTGTTGTGGGATTACATCACAGTGATGAGGTGAAGCCACGTTAGGACTGTAAGAAGACCAAATGTCCACCCATTAAACAATGCCAAATTCAGCCAGATGAAGAAAATCTATTTTGAAGATATTTCACTGATATTGTTGTAGGGGTTGGCGCCTCAGTGAGACAGACCCGATCGTCTCTCTTTTTGTCCTGTGATGGACCGGCAGTGTCCTTATTGCGCTCCAACGCACAATAAGTGGTCGAAAGCGATACAGAGGATTGATTAACAGTTGTCACCAGTTTATCCCCTAAAGATTGTTTTTTTATAAAGTGGATTCAAACTAACAGGCTTTTGAGAAGGCCCACAGCAGAATGCAGGCCACATAAGTACCTTTACTCAATCTTTACACCAAAGTAGTTGCAGACGGAGGCGCGAAAAACTTAAAAGTTAAAGACTGAAAAACTTTAGAAAAGGAGAAACCTTGTCATGCTGTTAAAAGAAAATCTGCACAAATGCTGTGATACTTTTACTTTGCTTTCTCTTATGAACCTGCTGTTTCCTGTCTCGTGGCTCTGAAAGCAGGAAATCTGCAAAGGTGTTTTGTGTTCAGGTCATATTTTCTTTAATGTGTTTAAACAGTAGGCTGCTCATGCTTTGTTACGACTGCATTCCCATGGCTGTAGCTTGAATGGAAGCGACACTATTATGTGTGTAATTTGTTTATGATAATGAAATGATGGTCCCTTATTGACCAGAGTTACCTTATTTCCTATTTTGTTGACTTGCTGCACTTATTCAGCGTTTAATTTGTTCCCTCAATTTTCTGCTCACTCACACGTTGAAGTCACTATTGTGTTTTTCGAGCTTTAATCATGATTTTGGTTGGTATTTTTTTCTTTGGCAGCTTTTCTTTAGACATAAAATGATAATAATAATAATGATACTAATAATAACAATAATACATGCTTATAATGGGAAATGCTTGACATAGCCTAGAATTCATTTTCAGCTAAACCAGCTGAGTGTTTGTGTTGCACTGTAATACTTGATGCTGCTTTTTTTTTTGTTTGGTTTTTTTTTATGTATTTAAATTACAAATGTGTGGTGCTTTTCATCAACTGTTTGATAATATGTGTTACTGGTCACAGACACAAACAACCTTCCATTGTTGCGTTTCGTTAACTTTTACATATTCGCCACTAGTTGCTTTTGGGACCATTGAACTACTTGCTAATATTTTCCATGGCAGTCTAACAGACAACTGTTGTCAGCGTTATGAAGCTAAAGGTGTATTGTTGCGGTAGAATAAGTAAGAACCTAGCTCTGTGTTTTATTTGTATGTTTTTGGAACTTTTTGTTGTTTTTTTTTTTGTTACACTCAAACTGTTGATGTGGCAGCTGGAGAGAGATGTCAGAAGTTGAATCATCTTGTTACAGTATTCCTGCTGTTGAGGTCGAAGTAGTCCAGTGTGAAATAACGAAAGACATGAACCTCTTTGTGTATATCACATGTATTTCATACGGCTTATATATACGTGCTTCACGTACTATACTGTTTGTAGTAATGTATGTCAAAGACCCCCCCCCCCCCCCCCCCCCCCCCCCCCCCCCCCCCCCCCAAAAAAAAAAGGAAAACATTTCAAGAGAAATGTTTAAAAAATTGTGTTTTGTTTGAAATGCATCCAAGGACAAAACGTCACTAAAGCTTGTGTGAATTCATAAAGAAACCTCGATAGTATTTTCGACCAGCTCTGCATCAAAGCTCGTATTTTAACTGAAGTTTAGCTGAGTGGCTGTTTGGGGTTGTTGAGTCTGGTAACATGAAAATATCAGTCCTCTGCTGGGAATTATCTCATGAGACAAAAGATGAGAGAAAAGACGGCATCTGTGTCACGGAGGAGGCGGGGTCCAAAGAGAAAACTATCACTTTGGTTCAAATTAGAAGAAACCACAAACATGTTAGATAAGGGGCATTTCTAGATGCTTTTACAGTTGAGCCACATCTGGAGCTTCAAACGGAATGAATAATGTGTCGTAGTGAGATTTTACTGATCTCATTCAAGCAGGCATGGTTTTTTTTTTTTAAGTTGATGGCATGTTTAAGTGTTGGCAAAAAGTCGTTTTTATTTAAAGTCTCTTGTTTTCACAGTTTGTGAAGCAGGTCCTTTTTTTTCTACAATTTTTGATCATAGCATATTTATATATATTATTTCTTTTTAATGCTCTATCCATGAGCATAAACACTTGTGACCAAACCCCTCAAAACCATATGTTCAGAGACATTGTGCTGCAGAGCTGTTTAAATGTTTTTTTTTTATTATTGATCCACGTCTGTAGAGAGTGACTGTTGGTTCTGACTTTGAGGCAGTTTAGATTTTGACTCGCTGTGCTTTCTGTCGCTCTAAAAATTAATAAAGACCTCCTGCGATCCCTCATCTTGCTTTTTTTTTTTTTAATAGTAAAACGATTAATTTACATGAATTTATGTTGCTGCAGCTTTAACTCAGTGTTTCACAATTTAAATGGTCCTTAAAATGCTTTCAAACCAAGGTGGAACCTTTTTTCTTTAAGCTTTTGTTGCAAATCACAAATGAGACACAGTTGCACTGAATAGTAAATGTTTAATTTACATTTTGTAACCTCTTAGAGAAACATACCCCTTTAAGACACGAGTTATAAGTCAATAAATATAAATAACTTTGAGCAATTGTACACACTTCCTGCAGATTTGTTAAATGCTACATTATGGTGTTATTATTTTCACTTTCTGACAATTTATCCCCCTTAAAAAAAAAACCTCACAGGGTTGAAATTTTAGACTTAAGACTTCTGTACGTTTAATGTATGTTAGATTTATTCTCAATTTGTTTATTGAGTTGTGATTAATATGAAATTTAATGGCAGGGCAACATCTTAAATGTTAAGACTGTTTGAGGTAAATAACTGTACTCAATAGAAAAAGTACCAGTGGAATTAATAAATTTACCAACAATGGAAGATTATAGTTTTGATATTTATTATATTCATAACTAAGGATGGTGTGCATTATAAATGCATTAACTGATTTATATGTCGAGAATGTAAAAGAAAACCACTTAAAAAAGAAAAAACATCAGAACTTATTGATTATATTTATTACATATAGTTCAGCACAACAGAGTAAAATTTCCACACACGAACACATCAGACAGAGACTGCTTAACTATACTTAACACGATATATCTCAGCTTTAACCTTCAAATTAGCATCAACCATACAAATTAACAGTGAGAAATGATCAGTAGCCTAACTGATTATATGTTCCAGCAGAATCTCACTAATTATCTAAAGTTTGTTTGTCATTTCAAAACAAAAACAAAACAACTGATGATTTGAATAATCTGAGTGGCTTTGATTCACATAACGAGACTCCACATGATAAACAACAATAGATGTTGAAGAAAACACATTAAGATCGCACTGCTCTTGACATAATATCCATATATGGTCATTGGATTATGTATAAACATGCTTAGTTATTTGACAAACAAATGAGGTTTCTGACAGAAAAAAAGTAAGTTTGATGTTAATAAAAATGCAACAGAATAGAAAATAGATATTTTGTTAATCTCAGACAGAATTCCTTTTGTTAGAACGTTGGTATGATTCCTGTTACGTTAACTGATTTGACTGATATCACGTCGGAGTGCTGCAATCATCTATGCAGGCCGGCACAGCTTGATCTGACTCTTCAGTCAAAACCAAAGAAATTCACAAATTTCTTCAACATGCCTTTCTTTTCTTTCTTTTTCTGCCTTTCCTGCAGCAATTCATCATCTGATTTCGAAAGTTTGTCTCGTTGAGACACTTTGGCGATGAGTTTTGCCCTCTCCCTCATTCCTTCTAGGGAATGAATCCGAGCCTTGTAGCCGGGTTTGGCCTCTGCTTTTTCTCCATCGATCATCATGTCGATATACTCTGGAGTGGAGAGAGGGTTGGGCCTCAGGGCGATCTCCTGCAGGCGGCTTATACAGCAGGCTGACTGGTCCATCATGCTCACAATCAGGTCCTGGAGTTGAAGAATCTCCTCCTCCTGCCTTTCAATCACTTGCTGAACGGTCATCTTCTCCTCCGTAGCCCTTTCGTATTTGCTCTTCAGTTCTTGCAGAGTCTGCTTCTCTTTCATTGGGACGTACTCCCACTTGTACGTCTGGTTGAAATGCACATTCCAGACGCATTTTCCAGGGCACACAGTGCACATCCCATTGTTATCCATTGATGCGCAGCCACGTTTTTCATGATCATTTTTGATTCCACACGGATAGTGGCACGTTATTGAACACCTCTGGCAGTTGGTGATATACACCCCTGGGTCTGTCAGCTGCTTCTTGACCGGCTTAATGATATCGACTTCAATCTGAAAGTTTTCATTTGAGGTCATGACCGTTTCGTGCTCTTTGATCTTCTCTTTTGTCGACTTGATTTTTTCAAGCTGCGCCAGTCCAGCTTTAACTTGTGGCTGCAGACCTTCAATGACCGTTTCCAGCTGCTTCCTTTCTTTCAAGACCTCCTTAGTCATGAGCAAGCTTTTGGTGTTCATTTTATCCAAAGCAGTGAAGAACTTCTCCATACTTTTGGCCCCCATTTTCCAGAACATCTCATCAAAGGTGTTTTCTTCATCTTCTGAATCGTCGTCATTGTCTGTGTGGCAGTTGCTTGCGAACAGAGCTGAGTTGTTGAACTTGAAGTGAACTGGCAGTCCGAGCTCATTCTTAGGACATGGAACACCAGAGACATTTATTGCCTCAAGCACTGGTGGCTGCTTGCCATCAGCGAAAGTCACCAGCATCTCAATGTTTTCTGCCACGTCTTTGCCAAAAATGGAGAGCACCGAGTCGAACACGTACTTCTGCGTGGCGGTTAACCGTGCGAGAGCGGCCTGGGTCACAAAACACAATGCATCAATCTCACTGACTCCATTAACAGATGTGAAAAGCTTTCGGATCTGTTCTGTGATCTCCTTGTCTCTTGCCACACCTCTCGTGTCTCCAAACCCTGGAGTGTCCACAATGGTCAGGGAGAAGGGGACTTTAAATCCATCTTGGTGGTTGATCTTGTACACAGTGACCTCAGAGGTCTGGCTGTGAGCTTGTGATTTGGACTGATCTTCTGTAACTATCTCAAATCTGAAAGTGTCCTTCCACTCCACTCCAACAATGAAGTTTATCATTCCATTGATGAGAGTTGACTTCCCTGATCCGGTCGCCCCAAGAAGCATGATTGTCCGATTCTGCCTCATGCTCTCTCTGCCGAAGTTAAACCACCTGCAGCCATCTATATCCAAATCCTCTTCTTCCAGAGGGCACTTCATCACCAACTGTCAGCAGTGCCATGTCACCTGCCATTACCCATGTGGCATACCTGATGACGGGGCTAAACATGGCTGCGCGGCAATGGGATCAAATGGATACTGCGAACAGTGTCCAGGCAAGTGCTACTGGAATTTACACTTCAACCAAAAGTACAGATGGTCATACGTGGAGGTTCAAGAAAAACGAACCATTGATGAGCTGCAAAAGAAGTACCAGAAAGCTGAAGGAGAGAAGTTAAACGTTCAGGGAATCATTGATCGTCTCAAGGCGAGCTACAAAGAGACGCAGGCTGAGGTGGTGAATTTGATGTCCAAGTCTGCCGAGTGTCTGAACAGGCTGAAAGAGATCGCACTGAAGCCCAACCCTCTGTCCACTCCAGAGTACATTGACATGCTGATTGAGGGAGAGAAAAGTGAAGCCAAACCTGGATGGAAAAAACGAATTGAGGCTCTAAAGTCCATGAAGGAAAAAGCAGAGTTCATGACCAAAATTGCAAAAGGGGAGAAGTTCCTGCAGCATCAGCAGTCTGTTGACGTGGCGTCACATTAAACCTGAACCTCACAGTGAGATGATGAGGGAAGGTGAAGTCACGGTTCTGGCAGATTGTTTGTGTTTTGAAATGAAACCAACATACCTGGTGTAATTTTCACTTCTAGTGTAGTATATTAGTGTGTAACTTTCTGTTCTGTAAGTAACTTGGAAACTAATTAACAAGAGATGTAATGAAAATATGTGTCTCAATCTATGCTTATGTCATTTTTTCATGTGTAAACTAACTCGAAAAACGTAAACAAATATGATAATAATGATAATAATCATGCCTTATTCATTGTTTAAATATTCATTTCTTTGCTAACACTGAGTTTAAAATGTTTTAACAGTTCCGAACTACTTTCTTTCTCTTTTTTCTACATATGATATGGAAGCTATGTGTTCATTTATATTCTGTCTGTTCATGACATAAAAATGCTCTTGACTAAACTCATTAATAAAGCCCAAATTGTTGCTTGACTCTCTTCTTTGTGAGACAGTTCAAACTTTAGCCACTAAATGGCGCCACAGCATCGACTGTAGTGACGGTTTTCATCAACCAGGAGTTTAAAAAACAAATTCAGATTATAAACACTTCACTGTTTCGAAGTTGATTTTGGATTTGTAGGGAGTACTACACATCCTTGCTTCACCTTTTAGTTGTCGGGGAAACAAGCATTTATAAAAAAAATGTGTGCATGGTGTCTGTAGGGGAGGGTTAAGATTTTAAGTAAGTGGAATAATTTCGTAAATATTGTTAACATGTTAACAGATGTCGACTAATATACAGCAAACATCATTAATATCAACCTATCTCAAACTGTTGGCGTAAAAAGAATGATGACTTTATTAACAGACATCCAGCATCGTAACATCTTTCATAAAAAAATATTGTTTGCTTATCTTAGGGAGCGTGAGCAATACTAGAAATTAAGGGGGTTGAAGTGGAGGCATACAAGGTACTGATTCTGTCTTTTAGGCCGTCCACTGTGTAGTTTGTCTGCGCTCCTCATGTGGCTCTTTACCCGGTACTTATGGTTTCCTGCCTCAGGCTAAAGACGTGTGTTAGGCTCGAGACCTTCAGTGATCACTCTTGCTTCCTACAACCCAAACTGACATAAAGCGGTTATATTAGACGCACAACGGGAAAGTTGATAAGCTGTTTTTCATTTTCTTACACTAGAAAATGTTAAAGCTTGCTTATGTACTTGCACTGTGCACTGCACATGGCAGCACGCACCGCAACCAGCACTGTCAGTAAGCACGAGTCAACCACAGCTTTTTTTGTTGGCATTAAATGATTTAATCCAAAAAGCAAGACAACTGTACACACAACGCATCAACGTGCTCAGAATATTTCAGTAAAATGATGGACAGATTAAGGTCATTGTGAACTACTTCATATCTTACAGAGCTGTGTCCGACCATAAAGGCAGCATTCAAAATAAAGAAGACACCTTTGTCTAATTGTACAAACATTCTTCTTCTTCTTCTTCTTCTTCTTCTTCTTCTTCTTCTTCTTCTTCTTCTTCTTCGTCACCACCATCATCATCATCATCATCATCATCATTATCATCATCATAATCATCATCATCATCAAACATTGTAGCACTTCTAAACACCTCTCCTCACTCTGCTACAGAAACATTTATAACAGCACACATTGTCAGCACAAAAGAGGAAGTAAACATCATTTGAAGCTTCTGTGGATTTTTATGGGTTTGTAATAATGGCAACCAACTTCCTCTTTAGCTCTTGACAAACGGAAGCCATGAACTCTCATGAATTCTTGATTCCAATCCAGCTTGCTGTCACCTGGATACAAAAATGCTGATCCATGTTTTCTTTAAGTCTGTTTTTAAGTAGCATCTAAACAAAGCTCATCAGAGAGCCGCTTGTCCTGCTTCTTCTGGCTCAAAAACTCTCAGTCAGATTGTGCAAAGTGATCCTGGAAATACTTCCTGTGACCTCTTCTGACCTGCTCCCACAAGATCTAAAGGTATCACAAAGTCCAAATTGACTTTGGAGCACAGACAGTTAGTGCACAAAATCAGAGGTAATGTGATATTCAGGCTGACAGTCTTCCAGAAGTGCAGTTAATACAGTTGGAGGCAATGTTTTCGGCTTCTGGACGATGTTCAGCACCTCCATACGCGCCTCCTCTTCCTGAGGCCACACTGGAATTTTTCTGTCCCAGTCAATTTTCTGCAGAAAAGCATACAAAACAGATGAATACAACAGTTATTATTGTTGCTATTTTTAATTGATACACAGTGTTTACGCCTGCTGTGATTATTGTACATCCATTTACAGCAATGTTTCTACTTTTGAAGCTGTGAGTTAAACTTGAAATAAAATTATCTGTCTGACACATGATACATGTAATTTCTATGCATTATGCAAGGCAAAAAAACAAACAAAAAAAACAAAAAAAAACAAAGAAGATTAAATGGTAACGTCGAAATGTTGAAAATTGTTCTGTCAACTGTATCTCATGTATTTCTTTTAAGACACTGACCAGTGACTGTGGCAGTGGCTCTTTCTGGAAAAACCCTTGACAGGCATCTGCACCGCAATGAGCGGTGGACCAGAACAAAGCAAACAGGACACCAGCTGTGATGAAGACAGTCAGAGTCACAGCGGTGGGCTTCTTCCAGGCAGGAGTCTCTGGACCTGCAGGTGAACAATGAAACATTCATCTGTTATTGCGCATGGCTGTTGTTTTAGCTACTCGCAGATTTTAAAAGTATGTTAACAGTTTTTTTTAAACAAGGGAGTGTGGGGTAAGTGGAATATTTGTTGTTGACACTGACATCAAAATACCTTTAGGTGTGGCAGTGAACTTTTTTTTCTGTCTTTGTGTTAGACCTGTGTTGGCACTGAGATTACCTGGTGACCTGTACTGGTTTTACATTCTAACTACTTGGTAGAGACACCAGCTCCCTGTGACCTTAATTTGGATAATGTAGGAATAAAGGATGAAATGATTTCACCGCCTCCTAATCTGGTTCCATATTAAATCACATTGATAACCTTTTAATCCTTTATAAGCAACTTTGTTGTCAGTTCACCTGACCTAAAACACTCTGGAGCTGCTACCTGCTCACTGGTTAGTTGGATCAGATATCAGGGACGACTCGAGGCCAAAACCGCCATCAGCAGTCTGTTGACGTGGCGTCACATTAAACCTGAACCTCACAGTGAGATGATGAGGGAAGGTGAAGTCACGGTTCTGGCAGATTGTTTGTGTTTTGAAATGAAACCAACATACCTGGTGTAATTTTCACTTCTAGTGTAGTATATTAGTGTGTAACTTTCTGTTCTGTAAGTAACTTGGAAACTAATTAACAAGAGATGTAATGAAAATATGTGTCTCAATCTATGCTTATGTCATTTTTTCATGTGTAAACTAACTCGAAAAACGTAAACAAATATGATAATAATGATAATAATCATGCCTTATTCATTGTTTAAATATTCATTTCTTTGCTAACACTGAGTTTAAAATGTTTTAACAGTTCCGAACTACTTTCTTTCTCTTTTTTCTACTTATGATATGGAAGCTATGTGTTCATTTATATTCTGTCTGTTCATGACATAAACATGCTCTTGACTAAACTCATTAATAAAGCCCAAATTGTTGCTTGACTCTCTTCTTTGTGAGACAGTTCAAACTTTAGCCACTAAATGGCGCCACAGCATCGACTGTAGTGACGGTTTTCATCAACCAGGAGTTTAAAAAACAAATTCAGATTATAAACACTTCACTGTTTCGAAGTTGATTTTGGATTTGTAGGGAGTACTACACATCCTTGCTTCACCTTTTAGTTGTCGGGGAAACAAGCATTTATAAAGAAATGTGTGCATGGTGTCTGTAGGGGAGGGTTAAGATTTTAAGTAAGTGGAATAATTTCGTAAATATTGTTAACATGTTAACAGATGTCGACTAATATACAGCAAACATCATTAATATCAACCTATCTCAAACTGTTGGCGTAAAAAGAATGATGACTTTATTAACAGACATCCAGCATCGTAACATCTTTCATAAAAAAATATTGTTTGCTTATCTTAGGGAGCGTGAGCAATACTAGAAATTAAGGGGGTTGAAGTGGAGGCATACAAGGTACTGATTCTGTCTTTTAGGCTGTCCACTGTGTAGTTTGTCTGCGCTCCTCATGTGGCTCTTTACCCGGTACTTATGGTTTCCTGCCTCAGGCTAAAGACGTGTGTTAGGCTCGAGACCTTCAGTGATCACTCTTGCTTCCTACAACCCAAACTGACATAAAGCGGTTATATTAGACGCACAACGGGAAAGTTGATAAGCTGTTTTTCATTTTCTTACACTAGAAAATGTTAAAGCTTGCTTATGTACTTGCACTGTGCACTGCACATGGCAGCACGCACCGCAACCAGCACTGTCAGTAAGCACGAGTCAACCACAGCTTTTTTTGTTGGGATTAAATGATTTAATCCAAAAAGCAAGACAACTGTACACACAACGCATCAACGTGCTCAGAATATTTCAGTAAAATGATGGACAGATTAAGGTCATTGTGAACTACTTCATATCTTACAGAGCTGTGTCCGACCATAAAGGCAGCATTCAAAATAAAGAAGACACCTTTGTCTAATTGTACAAACATTCTTCTTCTTCTTCTTCTTCTTCTTCTTCTTCTTCTTCTTCTTCTTCTTCTTCTTCGTCACCACCATCATCATCATCATCATCATCATCATCATTATCATCATCATAATCATCATCATCATCAAACATTGTAGCACTTCTAAACACCTCTCCTCACTCTGCTACAGAAACATTTATAACAGCACACATTGTCAGCACAAAAGAGGAAGTAAACATCATTTGAAGCTTCTGTGGATTTTTATGGGTTTGTAATAATGGCAACCAACTTCCTCTTTAGCTCTTGACAAACGGAAGCCATGAACTCTCATGAATTCTTGATTCCAATCCAGCTTGCTGTCACCTGGATACAAAAATGCTGATCCATGTTTTCTTTAAGTCTGTTTTTAAGTAGCATCTAAACAAAGCTCATCAGAGAGCCGCTTGTCCTGCTTCTTCTGGCTCAAAAACTCTCAGTCAGATTGTGCAAAGTGATCCTGGAAATACTTCCTGTGACCTCTTCTGACCTGCTCCCACAAGATCTAAAGGTATCACAAAGTCCAAATTGACTTTGGAGCACAGACAGTTAGTGCACAAAATCAGAGGTAATGTGATATTCAGGCTGACAGTCTTCCAGAAGTGCAGTTAATACAGTTGGAGGCAATGTTTTCGGCTTCTGGACGATGTTCAGCACCTCCATACGCGCCTCCTCTTCCTGAGGCCACACTGGAATTTTTCTGTCCCAGTCAATTTTCTGCAGAAAAGCATACAAAACAGATGAATACAACAGTTATTATTGTTGCTATTTTTAATTGATACACAGTGTTTACGCCTGCTGTGATTATTGTACATCCATTTACAGCAATGTTTCTACTTTTGAAGCTGTGAGTTAAACTTGAAATAAAATTATCTGTCTGACACATGATACATGTAATTTCTATGCATTATGCAAGGCAAAAAAACAAACAAAAAAAACAAAAAAAAACAAAGAAGATTAAATGGTAACGTCGAAATGTTGAAAATTGTTCTGTCAACTGTATCTCATGTATTTCTTTTAAGACACTGACCAGTGACTGTGGCAGTGGCTCTTTCTGGAAAAACCCTTGACAGGCATCTGCACCGCAATGAGCGGTGGACCAGAACAAAGCAAACAGGACACCAGCTGTGATGAAGACAGTCAGAGTCACAGCGGTGGGCTTCTTCCAGGCAGGAGTCTCTGGACCTGCAGGTGAACAATGAAACATTCATCTGTTATTGCGCATGGCTGTTGTTTTAGCTACTCGCAGATTTTAAAAGTATGTTAACAGTTTTTTTTAAACAAGGGAGTGTGGGGTAAGTGGAATATTTGTTGTTGACACTGACATCAAAATACCTTTAGGTGTGGCAGTGAACTTTTTTTTCTGTCTTTGTGTTAGACCTGTGTTGGCACTGAGATTACCTGGTGACCTGTACTGGTTTTACATTCTAACTACTTGGTAGAGACACCAGCTCCCTGTGACCTTAATTTGGATAATGTAGGAATAAAGGATGAAATGATTTCACCGCCTCCTAATCTGGTTCCATATTAAATCACATTGATAACCTTTTAATCCTTTATAAGCAACTTTGTTGTCAGTTCACCTGACCTAAAACACTCTGGAGCTGCTACCTGCTCACTGGTTAGTTGGATCAGATATCAGGGACGACTCGAGGCCAAAACCGCCATCAGCAGTCTGTTGACGTGGCGTCACATTAAACCTGAACCTCACAGTGAGATGATGAGGGAAGGTGAAGTCACGGTTCTGGCAGATTGTTTGTGTTTTGAAATGAAACCAACATACCTGGTGTAATTTTCACTTCTAGTGTAGTATATTAGTGTGTAACTTTCTGTTCTGTAAGTAACTTGGAAACTAATTAACAAGAGATGTAATGAAAATATGTGTCTCAATCTATGCTTATGTCATTTTTTCATGTGTAAACTAACTCGAAAAACGTAAACAAATATGATAATAATGATAATAATCATGCCTTATTCATTGTTTAAATATTCATTTCTTTGCTAACACTGAGTTTAAAATGTTTTAACAGTTCCGAACTACTTTCTTTCTCTTTTTTCTACTTATGATATGGAAGCTATGTGTTCATTTATATTCTGTCTGTTCATGACATAAACATGCTCTTGACTAAACTCATTAATAAAGCCCAAATTGTTGCTTGACTCTCTTCTTTGTGAGACAGTTCAAACTTTAGCCACTAAATGGCGCCACAGCATCGACTGTAGTGACGGTTTTCATCAACCAGGAGTTTAAAAAACAAATTCAGATTATAAACACTTCACTGTTTCGAAGTTGATTTTGGATTTGTAGGGAGTACTACACATCCTTGCTTCACCTTTTAGTTGTCGGGGAAACAAGCATTTATAAAGAAATGTGTGCATGGTGTCTGTAGGGGAGGGTTAAGATTTTAAGTAAGTGGAATAATTTCGTAAATATTGTTAACATGTTAACAGATGTCGACTAATATACAGCAAACATCATTAATATCAACCTATCTCAAACTGTTGGCGTAAAAAGAATGATGACTTTATTAACAGACATCCAGCATCGTAACATCTTTCATAAAAAAATATTGTTTGCTTATCTTAGGGAGCGTGAGCAATACTAGAAATTAAGGGGGTTGAAGTGGAGGCATACAAGGTACTGATTCTGTCTTTTAGGCTGTCCACTGTGTAGTTTGTCTGCGCTCCTCATGTGGCTCTTTACCCGGTACTTATGGTTTCCTGCCTCAGGCTAAAGACGTGTGTTAGGCTCGAGACCTTCAGTGATCACTCTTGCTTCCTACAACCCAAACTGACATAAAGCGGTTATATTAGACGCACAACGGGAAAGTTGATAAGCTGTTTTTCATTTTCTTACACTAGAAAATGTTAAAGCTTGCTTATGTACTTGCACTGTGCACTGCACATGGCAGCACGCACCGCAACCAGCACTGTCAGTAAGCACGAGTCAACCACAGCTTTTTTTGTTGGCATTAAATGATTTAATCCAAAAAGCAAGACAACTGTACACACAACGCATCAACGTGCTCAGAATATTTCAGTAAAATGATGGACAGATTAAGGTCATTGTGAACTACTTCATATCTTACAGAGCTGTGTCCGACCATAAAGGCAGCATTCAAAATAAAGAAGACACCTTTGTCTAATTGTACAAACATTCTTCTTCTTCTTCTTCTTCTTCTTCTTCTTCTTCTTCTTCTTCTTCGTCACCACCATCATCATCATCATCATCATCATCATCATTATCATCATCATAATCATCATCATCATCAAACATTGTAGCACTTCTAAACACCTCTCCTCACTCTGCTACAGAAACATTTATAACAGCACACATTGTCAGCACAAAAGAGGAAGTAAACATCATTTGAAGCTTCTGTGGATTTTTATGGGTTTGTAATAATGGCAACCAACTTCCTCTTTAGCTCTTGACAAATGGAAGCCATGAACTCTCATGAATTCTTGATTCCAATCTAGCTTGCTGTCACCTGGATACAAAAATGCTGATCCATGTTTTCTTTAAGTCTGTTTTTAAGTAGCATCTAAACAAAGCTCATCAGAGAGCCGCTTGTCCTGCTTCTTCTGGCTCAAAAACTCTCAGTCAGATTGTGCAAAGTGATCCTGGAAATACTTCCTGTGACCTCTTCTGACCTGCTCCCACAAGATCTAAAGGTATCACAAAGTCCAAATTGACTTTGGAGCACAGACAGTTAGTGCACAAAATCAGAGGTAATGTGATATTCAGGCTGACAGTCTTCCAGAAGTGCAGTTAATACAGTTGGAGGCAATGTTTTCGGCTTCTGGACGATGTTCAGCACCTCCATACGCGCCTCCTCTTCCTGAGGCCACACTGGAATTTTTCTGTCCCAGTCAATTTTCTGCAGAAAAGCATACAAAACAGATGAATACAACAGTTATTATTGTTGCTATTTTTAATTGATACACAGTGTTTACGCCTGCTGTGATTATTGTACATCCATTTACAGCAATGTTTCTACTTTTGAAGCTGTGAGTTAAACTTGAAATAAAATTATCTGTCTGACACATGATACATGTAATTTCTATGCATTATGCAAGGCAAAAAAACAAACAAAAAAAACAAAAAAAAACAAAGAAGATTAAATGGTAACGTCGAAATGTTGAAAATTGTTCTGTCAACTGTATCTCATGTATTTCTTTTAAGACACTGACCAGTGACTGTGGCAGTGGCTCTTTCTGGAAAAACCCTTGACAGGCATCTGCACCGCAATGAGCGGTGGACCAGAACAAAGCAAACAGGACACCAGCTGTGATGAAGACAGTCAGAGTCACAGCGGTGGGCTTCTTCCAGGCAGGAGTCTCTGGACCTGCAGGTGAACAATGAAACATTCATCTGTTATTGCGCATGGCTGTTGTTTTAGCTACTCGCAGATTTTAAAAGTATGTTAACAGTTTTTTTTAAACAAGGGAGTGTGGGGTAAGTGGAATATTTGTTGTTGACACTGACATCAAAATACCTTTAGGTGTGGCAGTGAACTTTTTTTTCTGTCTTTGTGTTAGACCTGTGTTGGCACTGAGATTACCTGGTGACCTGTACTGGTTTTACATTCTAACTACTTGGTAGAGACACCAGCTCCCTGTGACCTTAATTTGGATAATGTAGGAATAAAGGATGAAATGATTTCACCGCCTCCTAATCTGGTTCCATATTAAATCACATTGATAACCTTTTAATCCTTTATAAGCAACTTTGTTGTCAGTTCACCTGACCTAAAACACTCTGGAGCTGCTACCTGCTCACTGGTTAGTTGGATCAGATATCAGGGACGACTCAAGGCCAAAACCGCCAGACCTCAGTGCATTGTGAAGGTGCACTGGGAAGAGAAATGCTAAGTTGTTTATCTGTAGTGTGTCATGACTGAGGAAGACACAAGTGTACATGAACCTGTGATTGGTACTGAAGGAAAAACAGTATTTTTTCTTTGGCAGCTTTTCTTTAGACATAAAATGATAATAATAATGATAATAATAATAATAATAATAATACATGCTTATAATGGGAAATGCTTGACATATCCTAGAATTCATTTTCAGCTAAACCAGCTGAGTGTTTGTGTTGCACTGTAATACTTGATGCTTCTTTTTTTTTTTTTTTTTTTTTATGTATTTAAATTGCAAATGTGTGGTGGCTTTTCATCAACTGTTTGATAATATGTGTTACTGGTCACAGACACAAACAACCTTCCATTGTTGCGTTTCGTTAACTTTTACATATTCGCCACTAGTTGCTTTTGGGACCATTGAACTACTTGCTAATATTTTCCATGGCAGTCTAACAGACAACTGTTGTCAGCGTTATGAAGCTAAAGGTATATTGTTGCGGTCGAAAAAGTAAGAACCTCAGCTCTGTGTTTTATTTGTATGTTTTTGGAACTTTTTCTTGTTGTTGTTTTTTTTTGTTACACTCAAACTGTTGATGTGGCAGCTGGAGAGAGATGTCAGAAGTTGAATCATCTTGTTACAGTATTCCTGCTGTTGAGGTTGAAGTAGTCCAGTGTAAAACAATGAAAGACATGAACCTCTTTGTGTATATCACATGTATTTCATACGGCTTATATATACGTGCTTCACGTACGATACTGTTTGTTGTAATGCATGTCAAAGACCCCCCCCCCCCCCCCAAAGAAAAAGGAAAACATTTCAAGAGAAGTGTTTTAAAAATTGTGTTTTGTTTGAAATGCATCCAAGGAAAAAACGTCACTAAAGCTTGTGTGAATTCATAAAGAAACCTTGATAGTATTTTCGACCAGCTCTGCATCAAAGCTCGTATTTTAACTGAAGTTTAGCTGAGTGGCTGTTTGGGGTTGTTGAGTCTGGTAACATGAAAATATCAGTCCTCTGCTGGGAATTATCTCATGAGACAAAAGATGAGAGAAAAGAGAGCATCTGTGTCACGGAGGAGGCGGGGTCCAAAGAGAAAACTATCACTTTGGTTCAAATTAGAAGAAACCACAAACATGTTAGATAAGGGGCATTTCTAGATGCTTTTACAGTTGAGCCACATCTGGAGCTTCAAACGGAATGAATAATGTGTCGTAGTGAGATTTTACTGATCTCATTCAAGCAGGCATGGTTTTTTTTTTTAAGTTGATGGCATGTTTAAGTGTTGGAAAAAAGTAGTTTTTATTTAAAGTCTCTTGTTTTCACAGTTTGTGAAGCAGGTCCTTTTTTTTTCTACAATTTTTGATCATAGCATATTTATATATATTATTTCTTTTTAATGCTCTATCCATGAGCATAAACACTTGTGACCAAACCCCTCAAAACCATTTGTTCAGAGACATTGTGCTGCAGAGCTGTTTAAATGTTTTTTTTATTATTGATCCACGTCTGTAGAGAGTGACTGTTGGTTCTGACCTTGAGGCAGTTTAGATTTTGACTCGCTGTGCTTTCTGTCGCTCTAAAAATTAATAAAGACCTCCTGCGATCCCTCATCTTGCTTTTTTTTTTTTTAATAGTAAAACGATTAATTTACATGAATTTATGTTGCTGCAGCTTTAATTCAGTGTTTCACAATTTAAATGGTCCTTAAAATGTTTTCAATACAAGGTGGAACCTTTTTTCTTTAAGCTTTTGTTGCAAATAACAAATGAGACACAGTTGCACTGAATAGTAAATGTTTAATTTACATTTTGTAACCTCTTAGAGAAACATACCCCTTTAAGACACGAGTTATAAGTCAATAAATATAAATAACTTTGAGCAATTGTACACACTTCCTGCAGATTTGTTAAATGCTACATTATGGTGTTATTATTTTCACTTTCTGACAATTTATCCCCCTTAAAAAAAAAACCTCACAGGGTTGAAATTTTAGACTTAAGACTTCTGTACGTTTAATGTATGTTAGATTTATTCTCAATTTGTTTATTGAGTTGTGATTAATATGAAATTTAATGGCAGGGCAACATCTTAAATGTTAAGACTGTTTGAGGTAAATAACTGTACTCAATAGAAAAAGTACCAGTGGAATTAATAAATTTACCAACAATGGAAGATTATAGTTTTGATCTTTATTATATTCATAACTAAGGATGGTGTGCATTATAAATGCATTAACTGTTTTATATGTCGAGAATGTAAAAGTAAACCACTTAAAACAGAATAAAAACATCAGAACTTATTGATTATATTTATTACATATAGTTCAGCACAACAGAGTAAAATTTCCACACACGAACACATCAGACAGAGACTGCTTAACTATACTTAACACGATATATCTCAGCTTTAACCTTCATATTAGCATCAACCATACAAATTAACAGTGAGAAATGATCAGTAGCCTAACTGATTATATGTTCCAGCAGAATCTCACTAATTATCTAAAGTTTGTTTGTCATATCAAAACAAAAACAAAACAACTGATGATTTGAATAATCTGAGTGGCTTTGATTCACATAACGAGACTCCACATGATAAACAACAATAGATGTTGAAGAAAACACATTAAGATCGCACTGCTCTTGACATAATATCCATATATGGTCATTGGATTATGTATAAACATGCTTAGTTATTTGACAAACAAATGAGGTTTCTGACAGAAAAAAAGTAAGTTTGATGTTAATAAAAATGCAACAGAATAGAAAATAGATATTTTGTTAATCTCAGACAGAATTCCTTTTGTTAGAACGTTGGTATGATTCCTGTTACGTTAACTGATTTGACTGATATCACGTCGGAGTGCTGCAATCATCTATGCAGGCCGGCACAGCTTGATCTGACTCTTCAGTCAAAACCAAAGAAATTCACAAATTTCTTCAACATGCCTTTCTTTTCTTTCTTTTTCTGCCTTTCCTGCAGCAATTCATCATCTGATTTCGAAAGTTTGTCTCGTTGAGACACTTTGGCGATGAGTTTTGCCCTCTCCCTCATTCCTTCTAGGGAATGAATCCGAGCCTTGTAGCCGGGTTTGGCCTCTGCTTTTTCTCCATCGATCATCATGTCGATATACTCTGGAGTGGAGAGAGGGTTGGGCCTCAGGGCGATCTCCTGCAGGCGGCTTATACAGCAGGCTGACTGGTCCATCATGCTCACAATCAGGTCCTGGAGTTGAAGAATCTCCTCCTCCTGCCTTTCAATCACTTGCTGAACGGTCATCTTCTCCTCCGTAGCCCTTTCGTATTTGCTCTTCAGTTCTTGCAGAGTCTGCTTCTCTTTCATTGGGACGTACTCCCACTTGTACGTCTGGTTGAAATGCACATTCCAGACGCATTTTCCAGGGCACACAGTGCACATCCCATTGTTATCCATTGATGCGCAGCCACGTTTTTCATGATCATTTTTGATTCCACACGGATAGTGGCACGTTATTGAACACCTCTGGCAGTTGGTGATATACACCCCTGGGTCTGTCAGCTGCTTCTTGACCGGCTTAATGATATCGACTTCAATCTGAAAGTTTTCATTTGAGGTCATGACCGTTTCGTGCTCTTTGATCTTCTCTTTTGTCGACTTGATTTTTTCAAGCTGCGCCAGTCCAGCTTTAACTTGTGGCTGCAGACCTTCAATGACCGTTTCCAGCTGCTTCCTTTCTTTCAAGACCTCCTTAGTCATGAGCAAGCTTTTGGTGTTCATTTTATCCAAAGCAGTGAAGAACTTCTCCATACTTTTGGCCCCCATTTTCCAGAACATCTCATCAAAGGTGTTTTCTTCATCTTCTGAATCGTCGTCATTGTCTGTGTGGCAGTTGCTTGCGAACAGAGCTGAGTTATTGAACTTGAAGTGAACTGGGAGTCCGAGCTCATTCTTAGGACATGGGACACCAGAGACATTTATTGCCTCAAGCACTGGTGGCTGCTTGCCATCAGCGAAAGTCACCAGCATCTCAATGTTTTCTGCCACGTCTTTGCCAAAAATGGAGAGCACCGAGTCGAACACGTACTTCTGCGTGGCGGTTAACCGTGCGAGAGCGGCCTGGGTCACAAAACACAATGCATCAATCTCACTGACTCCATTAACAGATGTGAAAAGCTTTCGGATCTGTTCTGTGATCTCCTTGTCTCTTGCCACACCTCTCGTGTCTCCAAACCCTGGAGTGTCCACAATGGTCAGGGAGAAGGGGACTTTAAATCCATCTTGGTGGTTGATCTTGTACACAGTGACCTCAGAGGTCTGGCTGTGAGCTTGTGATTTGGACTGATCTTCTGTAACTATCTCAAATCTGAAAGTGTCCTTCCACTCCACTCCAACAATGAAGTTTATCATTCCATTGATGAGAGTTGACTTCCCTGATCCGGTCGCCCCAAGAAGCATGATTGTCCGATTCTGCCTCATGCTCTCTCTGCCGAAGTTAAACCACCTGCAGCCATCTATATCCAAATCCTCTTCTTCCAGAGGTAGTTTGTAAACTGGAGGCGAGCTTGACTTTGTCATCTTGCCAATATGTTTCAGGTATTCAGCAAGACGTGCAAACTCGCGCTTCGTTGTGCAAACGTTAACAGTGGCGCTTTCTCTGCTTCTCCCATCAACACCGCAGTCACATGTGACCTTGACTGCGTATTCCGTCTCCGTCTGAAGCTCTGAAATCACTGCCTTTTCACCTGTCGCCATCATCTGTTTCCACTGGAGATCTTTCACTTCTTCGCCTTTGGATTTCTTTGCGTACTCCACGATGTAGCTCAGTATCACAACGTCTTGTCCAAGCTCCGCTGGTTTCTCCCACTTGGCAGATATCTCACGTGAGTTGGATTCCACTTGAAGTTCTCCAGGAGGACTGCAAGGTAACGTTTTAACGGATTCACTGACCATGTTGGCGGGTCCAACACCCACTGAGGTCGCCGCTCTGCACCTGAACGCATACTCCGTGTTCGGTCTCAGATCTCTCACTGTGACTTCGTCAGCTTTTGACTCGGTCTTTTGTTCCCACTCTTCCTCTCCGCTGACGCAGTATTCAACAGCGTAGGACGTGACGTTTTCTGCTCCGAATCTGGGAGGAGAGATCTTCAGTGTCACGCTGTTGTGGCTTATGTCAGCTGCTGTCACAGCTTCAGGCTTTGAAGGAGGCTCAAAGTCTTCACTAGCAGGGAAGCCGCCTTTATAAAGGTAAATGCTGGAACCCTTGTGCGTGTCATTTGATATGCCCACTGTCAGGAACTTTATGTTCTCGTTCTCTCTGTTGGCGTCAGCAAAGTCACTGAAGAGCTTTGCTTTCGTCCTCATTTGATCAGCCACTTTGTTTGAAAGGTACCACTGGTCCCTCTCTATGTCATGAGTGTGTGGATTTTGATCCTCAGGTTTGCTTGCTCCTTTCAGATAGTTTGACAGAGCTGAGAGGTACGGCTCGGCACCTCCCAGAGAGGTGAAAACAAAGCATAGCGCATGTTCCACGCTGAAGACTTCTTCATGCAAACCACTTTGAGATGGGATCACCTTGGTGTTTTTCATCATATTGGTGAAAGATTTCAAGATGCGTATCTCTTTCTCTTTGCAATCCATCCACTCCGTCAGGTTTTTGCTGTTGAATGGAGACGAATGTCTCTTCTTCAGGATTGCCGCAAGATCAGACTCCTCTTCTCCTCCTCCTCTGATTAATGGAAGCTTCTTTGCTAAGGTTCGTTGAAAATCAAGTTTGAACTCTGAGCACATCTCTTTGAAACTTTTCAGGTTTTTGCAGATCTGAGGGAACTGCTGTGCAGTGGCAGTTTTCATTGCGTCATTGCACCTCATTTCGAGCTCACCGAAGTCCTCCAGGACACTCTGCGCTTCCTGAACCAACCTTATGCTTATCTGACGCACAAGTTTAGCGGCGGTGGAATCTAAACTCGTCAGGGGCAAGAGCCAGACCTTCACTGGAACAGCATTTTCTCCATTGGCTCCCAGTAATTTTGGCAGGCTTCGGTAGACTTCAATCGCATCCTGAAAGGACGTTGGAGTGTGCTGAAGACAAAAGTCTCCGTGGAATTTGCAGGAAAATTTGTCAGTGTTCACTTTGTCCTTGTCTTCCATTTTCAGGGACCCTTCACCCTCAATAGCAAGGAGGGGGATTTTCTTGATCACCACCTTCAGGTTTCCCTGAATATCTTGATGATTTTCATTTTGAGAGATCTCACGGTCAAACAGAAAGAAGGCTTGAGCCCCATAGAGTATACCTGTGACTACATGTGTTGCTATGCCTTTGTCAAAAACATATGGATGCTTCACATTGCCTCTTCCAAGGTGATTCATTGACAGCTCCTGGAACTTTGTTGTTGTTTTGTACTTCAGTGTTACTCTGGCCTGGCTGCTGGATGTCCGTTGATCATTTAGATATTTGGCTGATCCCTCGACCTGTATCAGTCCAGACAAGAAACTCGCCTTAAGAGATGCTTCAACATTCAGGGCTGATGATTTATCTTCGATTGATTCAGATGCAACTATCTCAAAGTCACTGTTAGGTTTCGGTCTATCTCTTGTATCTTTCTCAAGGTCATCGCGGTCCCATAGGGTCATTCCTGTCAAAATAAGAGGAGATGGTGCAACTTTTATTGATAGATAGTACAACTGGGAATTATTCAATTATCATACATTCTATCCAATACTAGAAACTGTGAAAAATGTAATAAATGAAATTTCATAATCTATGCCACACGTGTCGAACTCCAGGCCTCGAGGGCCGCAGCCCTGCACGTTTTGCATGTCTCCCAGCTTCAACACAGCTGATTGCAATGAGCAGCTCGTTATCTGGCTTTGTGCTGAATGTGGTGATGAACCATCAGGACATTCAGGGGAGGGAGACATTGAAAACGTGCAGGGCTGTGGCCCACGAGGATCTGAGTTTGACACCCCTGATCTATGCAAACGATCCATTCATCGATTTTCCATATGCACATTAATTATCCAAACTGTGGTTGCAGGGGACTGAAGTCAATACAACCCAATCTACAGCAAGATACAATTACGGTATTAAAATGTTAGTTGTAATGGGAATCGAGGAGTTATTTTATAACAGTTTTCTGGCCAGAGTTACTGTTCACACCTTCATCCAGTTAAAAGCCACCAATCAACCCAAAATATAAATAAGCTTATATGACAGGTTAGTTTTACCTTACTGATTCTTTTAATTGTGTATTTGTCACAGCTTCAGTCTGCACTTGGTTGTAGTCTCAGCTTGTGAATGTTGAGAAGAGTGAAACACCCTTTTTTGTGTTTCTCAGTATGATTCAAATGACTAATTTCAAACTCATTTTAAAAAATTGGCTCTTTGTAAGCACATGATAAATAACTGGGAAATGTGTGGAAAGGATTCCAAGTGGGTAAGAAATCTTTTTTATATTCTGTGTCATTCTGTTATAAATCTTTGTTTTTGCTTGATCATGAGCCATTTATTCACAAGAGAATTGCAGAGATTCTCAGCTCCTATTGCAAGGGTTCCAATTTGTGCAATAAGAACAAGAATAAGAATAAGAATGATAACAATAATAAAGGGGGTAACCAGAGGGATTCCCCACATATGGTCCTTGCTGCAGTGTCTCAAGTAAAAGACTTCATCAACATTTTAATGAAATATATATGTTTATATTTCACAATGTGTTGCTTACAGAAAGTCTTTAAATAGAAAATTCTCACTGGATGTCTTCAAAAAGCTTTCCTCTGTCAGCCTGATCACAGCGTGGGATCATTGAACGGCAAAAAAAAAAAAAAAAAAGTTTGATCATAATGGTGACGTGTTCTGTCATTGTTATCAACTGTTAACAGTTTTTAAATAAATCAGAAAAAGTGACCATGTATGGTAACTTGACATGTGAAGAGCAGCTCATCCGGGAAGGAGGAGCAAATGTAATGTGTGGAGATATTTTTTTAATTTACAGAATGACAAAAATGTTGCCGACTTTTATTTGCTAGATCTGTATCAATTCGGAACCAAGATCATTGATGGGTTGAACATTTTTTGTTTTTTCCCTGTGCAATGCTGAGAATACAAAGTGGATGCTGGAGTCAAGTTCACGTGTATGTCCACCAGAGGGAGCCAGAGGCAGAAAAGCACAATGTGGCACTGTAGTTATGTAGTTATGTGTGGCAACATAATGCTTGAGAAAAACACAGTGAATACAAAGCAATTGTACTGACATCAAATGAAAAGTAAGTCAAATTGTAATTGATGGATGAAGACATGTTGTTCATCATTGTCACGTTCAGTTTACAGTTCATGAACTCAATATTCCAGAGTCAAAGCTGTAGTTTGTTTCAAACACTTCAGTTCTGCATATTCGTGTGACATTCTTACCTGGGACCAGTAAGTCTTGGCGGCAGTCGTACAGCATACCAAGGCCAAAAGGCCGGCCGAGGGCTGCCATCTCTATCGTTCTGCTGGCTTCAGGATCCATCTGTCGATCCCTGAAATACAAACAGTACTGTGTGTTAATTCATATCTGTGAACATACTTTAGATGTCTGATTTATGTGACATCAAACATTGTTGGAACATTGTTCTTTTCACTCATAAATTACTGGTAATCAGGATGAAAAACTTTTATTGGGCAAAGACATTGTACAAACAGTGTTACCAGTTCCTCAGGATCCCGCCAATGTGTCTTTTTACTCAAGTTCTGTTGGTTCATGTTCTTTTGTGTTACTTGAGCACACTGTTAGAGAGAGTTTTTAGACATACTCACTCACATATACACTTTTTCCATGTTATAAATAGATAACTATAACTTATACACAACCCCTTTCACTGAGACACAGACAGACACATGTTTGAAAGCAGCAGTGGACTGTGGGCCGACACACTATGGTTAGTTACAAAAACTGTATTATACTCACAGCACAAAATCATGAAGACGTGTTATTGATGTGGACATGTGTGTAAGAGATAGTGGGAGAAACAACTTCAAATGATCAATTTGTTTATTATTTATACATTTATTGATTTGTCATGCCATTGAGTGAAGCTCCTCACCTTGTGCTGCTGCTGCTGCTTCTGCTGCTGCTGCTGCTTCTGCTGCTGCTGCACTGTCAAACAGACCGAGTCAAACTGAGTCAGGCTCTTTATCTGTGTGTGTGTGTGTGTGTGTGTGTGTGTGTGTGTGTGTGTGTGTGTGTGTGTGTGTGTGTGTGTGTGTGTGTGTGTGTGTGTGTGTGTGTGTGTGTGTGTTAAAGGCCTGGTTAAAGGCGCCCCGTTCTGCGGGACGCTGCAGTTGTAATGCACAGTGACTTGAAGAAGTAACTTTAATCTTACTGAAAAAAGTGGTCATATTAACGTAACGCGATACTTAGTAACGCGATACTTAGTAACGTGTTACCGACATCAGTGCTGGAAAATGCATGGATGTTGATTGATTAAACTTAATGGACGGGCATATTTGTTTGTTTTCATTTGAGTGAACTAGTAGCCTAATTCTTATCAAGGTTTTCAATAGAGCTGCTCGGTTATACGAGGGCATGCATTTCTTTATACATTTACCTATTTAATTGAATATACATCAAGACTGAAATACATATGATCATTAAACACCAGGGAATCATTAATTTAGAGTCACTTTTGCAATCTTTTGAAGAGACAGAACACCTGTGATAAACTTATCCTTACAACAATAATACTAATATTTCCCCTAAACAGCCTCATTTAAAATACTTCATATTTACCTTCCCTCCCAATTTAACATTAGTACACCCAAAGGTGAAATCTAGGATGCTGGGTTACTCACAAAAGCTTTGCTGTCATAATATGTGGTTGTTAAATGGTTAAATGAGCAGAAGCAGCAGCATAGAAATACAGCCAAGCTTGTAACATCAAGAACAAATCATTTAGTACTTACTCTAGAAACGTCTGCGACCCTCTGGTGGGTGTTGCAGTTTTCAGACGTTATAAACTCTGTGAGAAGGTCCAACCCCCTCATGGTTATTCATGGCAGAAGGCTGGGCGGAGAGAGAAAATGGCTGATTTCTTGGAAATGGAGTCGTTGTAGGGAGGAAAAGAGCACTTTGGGTCTGTCTACGTGATCAGGGGAGGTGGCGCACAAGTTTACTTTCCTTTTCCTTTAGACAGGAATTTCTCGGAAATGGCCTGACTTCATGTAAACGCGTATGGATGCGCCATAACATTACGACCACCCGCAGACTGTTGACTGTATGTCCCCCTTTGAGCACCACAGGACCCCTGACCATGTGTTGTGCTATCATCAGTTGAAAAATAGGTTATTGAAAATGCGTGACTTTTGACAATAACACATCAGTAACTTAATATTGTGGATTTTTTAAAAAAGTGTTACATTTGGACACGTTCTGTCCTGAAGCAGAGAGGCTGCAGCAGGTCAACACATCTCAACTATGTATGGAAAATACGAGATTAGAGTTAGGCATATTGTTTATTTGTTGTAAAACTGCTTCTTTGTGAAGCCCGATTCTTGCACATTTTTCATGACCAAGACTCACCTACTGAACTCTGCTGCTCATTTCACAAATGCATGTTCCTTCCAAATGTGGCAGCCTTTAAAGTGGAAATAAACTTAAATTTTTTTGTAAGTGGTTAATACAAATGAAAAATATTACAAGAATGTCCGTTGTACTCTGACTGCTGCTCTGTGCATGTGTCAGAACAGTAGCCTACATGCATAATGTGATAACTCATTTCCAATAGAATATGAATAAAATAGAATGAAACGCCTTGGTGTACAGATAGAACGTTCTGAACAATGACCCTGTTGAACTCAGCACGCAGGGGAGTGGCTGGTGGTCGTGATGTGGGGGACAAAGACACTCCTACTGGTAACGCCTATTTGTGTCAGTCCATTATAAAAAGGGAAGCACAGAAACGACTGCAGCACGGCTCTCTCTTCCATGCTGATCTGAGGCAGACTGAGAGGTAAGTTACTGGACTATTTCCCCTCGTTTAAAAAAAGAAATAAATGTTTTCATCTTCATTGTTCTCCATGTGTGATTTTAGATTTTGAGCTTTTGATGCTCTTTCAGACTATTTGTGAAAAGTGTTATAAGATTTTAAAAAGAATATAAGAAAATAAATTACGTTGCAGGAACTTTGTTCATTGGTTTCATGTCAGTTATGCTGTACTGCAATTGAAAACATACTTTTACACATTGCAACTTTGTAAAACTTGTTTTTATTACAATATCATCATACATCATTCTTGATTTATATTGAAAGCTGCAATCTCTCTCTCTCTCTCTCTCTCTCTCTCTCGCTCAAATTAAGTCAGGTTAAGACTTTTTTATTCATCTTATATTTTTAAATAGTGATTCTGATGGTAAAATACAACTGAGAAAACTCAATAAAAATACAGTGATAAGAAATGTTGGTAGAACACAAAACAAAATGTTGAATAAAGAGTTGGAAAGTGTTGCATTTAAACATGCAACAGTTTTGTTTATTAAATAAAAAGTTTCCAAATTAAACACATAGGGGGAAAAAATAAAAGACAATGCATTAAATAGAGACCCGTAAAAAGAAATAAACAATTTATTTACAATTGTTATCATTTCTAATCTTATTTTAAATGTATTCATTTAACGACTTCACGGAGCTATAACACTTTGTCCTCTTTGCATTTTGAAGGTATTGATATGAGTCGCGAGCAGCATTGAAGTCTCCACACTTTCTGAATCTGAACCAGACAACTGTCATCAGAGGTTTGTTGTATTTCAACTCCATTTCTGTCGCGTCCATTTGCCATTAAAACCACTAGATGGCAGCAACACCACACTATAGAAATAAAGACCGCTTCTGCCCCCCCCCCCCCCAGCCCCCCCCCGCATCCCTTGTATCTTGTGTACTTAACATACCCCTGAGAATAGAAAATAGCAAACTGCTGTTTTGTGACATCATATGAAAACAGTTATAACCGTAACATTATAATTGCTTCATCTCCGGAAAGTAAAACTGCATTTTTACTTCTTTTGCAGGACTTTCGGCTTTCTTCAGTATCTGGAGCAGTTCCTGTCTCCGCTTGGCATTCCAGGAAAGGTAAGGCAGTCCCAGTCTTTAGTGAATAAATAGATGATTTTTCTTTCTCTGTGACTGTATTATTGCAGTTGTAGTGATCTCTGGGCAGTCAGGTTCTCTCCCTCCGTCTCAGAACAGACATAAGAGGCTATACTATCAAACATTGAACACATCAGACAGAGGCGATGTCTCCACAATTTTGAAAACAAAGTCACAGGAGACAGAAAATGTAAAACCAGAATTACATTCTCAAGGTATCTGATCTCACTCCGTTAGTTTTATCATTAAAACCTGTGATCTGTATTAGTTTTCTCCAGAGCTGAGTGTATTTGTGGCAGTAATTTTTCTCATTTTTCTTTCTCAGCTTTTTCCAGCGGTGGAAGCAAACTTCTGTAATCTTTACTTAGTTTTTCTGACTGTTTTAAAGAAAGAATGAAGGCAGTAAAGAGTTTCTTTTCGGGAGACCAAAGCCCTAAGCGGCTTTGTGATGCGGTCAAAGACAAAAGTAGGCTGCTGAAATCAAACTCTGGGCCTCTCCCTGTTTACGTGATTCCTCTGAATAAGAACGAAGTTGATGTAGATGGTTGCCAGCATTTCAGTTATGGAAAACCTTCGCGCAAACACAATCGCACTGTCATGGTCCTCGGAGCAACTGGTGCTGGAAAGTCAACTCTCATCAATGGGATGATCAATTACATTCTTGGTGTTCAATTTGAGGACGCATTTCGATTCAAGTTAGTTGACGAAGACGCCTTGAAATCACAAGCTCACAGCCAGACCTCTGAGGTCACTGTGTACAAAATCAACCACGAGGAGGACTTTACAATCCCCTTCTCCCTGACCATTGTGGACACTCCAGGGTTTGGGGATACCCGAGGCATAGAGAGAGACAGGGAGATTGTCGAGCAGCTGCGTAATCTCTTCTCCTCTGATTTTGGTGTCACCGAAATTGATGCTGTGTGTTTTGTAGCTCAGGCCTCCTTGGCACGACTGACAGCGACACAGAAATATGTGTTTGATTCAGTGCTGTCAATCTTTGGCAAAGATGTGGCAGAAAACATCAGGATCCTGGTGACATTCGCAGATGGTCAGCGTCCACCAGTTCTGGAAGCAATCAATGCTTCAGGTGTCCCGTGTCCCAAAACAAAAAAAGACGGACTGCCAATTCACTTCAAATTCAACAATTCAGCTCTGTATGCACACAACAAGTCCTCAGTGGCCAACAACACAGGTGACGATGATGAGGACGATGACGGTGGTGACGATGGCGGTTTTGACCAGATGTTCTGGGACATGGGGGCGAAAAGCATGAAGAGATTCTTTAATGCTCTGAATGTCATAAACACCAAAAGCTTGAAACTGACCAAGGAGGTGCTCAGAGAACGGCAGCAGCTTGAAGTTTCAATCGAAACTCTGCAGACTCAGGTTAAACTGGGGCTAGCAAAGCTGGAGGAGATCGGAGAGACACGGGCAATACTCAAAGAGCACGAGGCAGAAATCAGTAGAAACAAGGACTTTGAGTTCTATGTTACTGTGAAGAAGCCCCAACAGGAGGATATCTCCTCCACTGGGCACTTCATCACCAACTGTCAGCAGTGCCATGTCACCTGCCATTACCCATGTGGCATACCTGATGACGGGGCTAAACATGGCTGCTGGGCAATGGGATCAAATGGATACTGCGAACAGTGTCCAGGCAAGTGCTACTGGAATGTACACTTCAACCAAAAGTACAGATGGTCATATGTGGAGGTTCAAGAAAAACGAACCATTGATGAGCTGCAAAAGAAGTACCAGAAAGCTGAAGGAGAGAAGTTAAACGTTCAGGGAATCATTGATCGTCTCAAGGCGAGCTACAAAGAGACGCAGGCTGAGGTGGTGAATTTGATGTCCAAGTCTGCCGAGTGTCTGAACAGGCTGAAAGAGATCGCACTGAAGCCCAACCCTCTGTCCACTCCAGAGTACATTGACATGCTGATTGAGGGAGAGAAAAGTGAAGGCAAACCTGGATGGAAAAAACGAATTGAGGCTCTAAAGTCCATGAAGGAAAAAGCAGAGTTCATGACCAAAATTGCAAAAGGGGAGAAGTTCCTGCAGCATCAGCAGTCTGTTGACGTGGCGTCACATTAAACCTGAACCTCACAGTGAGATGATGAGGGAAGGTGAAGTCACGGTTCTGGCAGATTGTTTGTGTTTTGAAATGAAACCAACATACCTGGTGTAATTTTCACTTCTAGTGTAGTATATTAGTGTGTAACTTTCTGTTCTGTAAGTAACTTGGAAACTAATTAACAAGAGATGTAATGAAAATATGTGTCTCAATCTATGCTTATGTCATTTTTTCATGTGTAAACTAACTCGAAAAACGTAAACAAATATGATAATAATGATAATAATCATGCCTTATTCATTGTTTAAATATTCATTTCTTTGCTAACACTGACTTTAAAATGTTTTAACAGTTCCGAACTACTTTCTTTCTCTTTTTTCTACTTATGATATGGAAGCTATGTGTTCATTTATATTCTGTCTGTTCATGACATAAAAATGCTCTTGACTAAACTCATTAATAAAGCCCAAATTGTTGCTTGACTCTCTTCTTTGTGAGACAGTTCAAACTTTAGCCACTAAATGGCGCCACAGCATCGACTGTAGTGACGGTTTTCATCAACCAGGAGTTTAAAAAACAAATTCAGATTATAAACACTTCACTGTTTCGAAGTTGATTTTGGATTTGTAGGGAGTACTACACATCCTTGCTTCACCTTTTAGTTGTCGGGGAAACAAGCATTTATAAAAAAAAATGTGGGCATGGTGCCTGTAGGGGAGGGTTAAGATTTTAAGTAAGTGGAATAATTTCGTAAATATTGTTAACATGTTAACAGATGTCGACTAATATACAGCAAACATCATTAATATCAACTTATCTCAAACTGTTGGCGTAAAAAGAATGATGACTTTATTAACAGACATCCAGCATCGTAACATCTTTCATAAAAAAATATTGTTTGCTTATCTTAGGGAGCGTGAGCAATACTAGAAATTAAGGGGGTTGAAGTGGAGGCATACAAGGTACTGATTCTGTCTTTTAGGCTGTCCACTGTGTAGTTTGTCTGCGCTCCTCATGTGGCTCTTTACCCGGTACTTATGGTTTCCTGCCTCAGGCTAAAGACGTGTGTTAGGCTCGAGACCTTCAGTGATCACTCTTGCTTCCTACAACCCAAACTGACATAAAGCGGTTATATTAGACGCACAACGGGAAAGTTGATAAGCTGTTTTTCATTTTCTTACACTAGAAAATGTTAAAGCTTGCTTATGTACTTGCACTGTGCACTGCACATGGCAGCACGCACCGCAACCAGCACTGTCAGTAAGCACGAGTCAACCACAGCTTTTCTTGTCGGCATTAAATGATTTAATCCAAAAAGCAAGACAACTGTACACACAACGCATCAACGTGCTCAGAATATTTCAGTAAAATGATGGACAGATTAAGGTCATTGTGAACTACTTCATATCTTACAGAGCTGTGTCCGACCATAAAGGCAGCATTCAAAATAAAGAAGACACCTTTGTCTAATTGTACAAACATTCTTCTTCTTCTTCTTCTTCTTCTTCTTCTTCTTCTTCTTCTTCTTCTTCTTCTTCTTCTTCTTCTTCTTCTTCTTCTTCTTCTTCTTCTTCTTCTTCTTCGTCACCACCATCATCATCATCATCATCATTATCATCATCATAATCATCATCATCATCAAACATTGTAGCACTTGTAAACACCTCTCCTCACTCTGCTACAGAAACATTTATAACAGCACACATTGTCAGCACAAAAGAGGAAGTAAACATCATTTGAAGCTTCTGTGGATTTTTATGGGTTTGTAATAATGGCAACCAACTTCCTCTTTAGCTCTTGACAAACGGAAGCCATGAACTCTCATGAATTCTTGATTCCAATCCAGCTTGCTGTCACCTGGATACAAAAATGCTGATCCATGTTTTCTTTAAGTCTGTTTTTAAGTAGCATCTAAACAAAGCTCATCAGAGAGCCGCTTGTCCTGCTTCTTCTGGCTCAAAAACTCTCAGTCAGATTGTGCAAAGTGATCCTGGAAATACTTCCTGTGACCTCTTCTGACCTGCTCCCACAAGATCTAAAGGTATCACAAAGTCCAAATTGACTTTGGAGCACAGACAGTTAGTGCACAAAATCAGAGGTAATGTGATATTCAGGCTGACAGTCTTCCAGAAGTGCAGTTAATACAGTTGGAGGCAATGTTTTCGGCTTCTGGACGATGTTCAGCACCTCCATACGCGCCTCCTCTTCCTGAGGCCACACTGGAATTTTTCTGTCCCAGTCAATTTTCTGCAGAAAAGCATACAAAACAGATGAATACAACAGTTATTATTGTTGCTATTTTTAATTGATACACAGTGTTTACGCCTGCTGTGATTATTGTACATCCATTTACAGCAATGTTTCTACTTTTGAAGCTGTGAGTTAAACTTGAAATAAAATTATCTGTCTGACACATGATACATGTAATTTCTATGCATTATGCAAGGCAAAAAAACAAACAAAAAAAACAAAAAAAAACAAAGAAGATTAAATGGTAACGTCGAAATGTTGAAAATTGTTCTGTCAACTGTATCTCATGTATTTCTTTTAAGACACTGACCAGTGACTGTGGCAGTGGCTCTTTCTGGAAAAACCCTTGACAGGCATCTGCACCGCAATGAGCGGTGGACCAGAACAAAGCAAACAGGACACCAGCTGTGATGAAGACAGTCAGAGTCACAGCGGTGGGCTTCTTCCAGGCAGGAGTCTCTGGACCTGCAGGTGAACAATGAAACATTCATCTGTTATTGCGCATGGCTGTTGTTTTAGCTACTCGCAGATTTTAAAAGTATGTTAACAGTTTTTTTTAAACAAGGGAGTGTGGGGTAAGTGGAATATTTGTTGTTGACACTGACATCAAAATACCTTTAGGTGTGGCAGTGAACTTTTTTTTCTGTCTTTGTGTTAGACCTGTGTTGGCACTGAGATTACCTGGTGACCTGTACTGGTTTTACATTCTAACTACTTGGTAGAGACACCAGCTCCCTGTGACCTTAATTTGGATAATGTAGGAATAAAGGATGAAATGATTTCACCGCCTCCTAATCTGGTTCCATATTAAATCACATTGATAACCTTTTAATCCTTTATAAGCAACTTTGTTGTCAGTTCACCTGACCTAAAACACTCTGGAGCTGCTACCTGCTCACTGGTTAGTTGGATCAGATATCAGGGACGACTCGAGGCCAAAACCGCCATCAGCAGTCTGTTGACGTGGCGTCACATTAAACCTGAACCTCACAGTGAGATGATGAGGGAAGGTGAAGTCACGGTTCTGGCAGATTGTTTGTGTTTTGAAATGAAACCAACATACCTGGTGTAATTTTCACTTCTAGTGTAGTATATTAGTGTGTAACTTTCTGTTCTGTAAGTAACTTGGAAACTAATTAACAAGAGATGTAATGAAAATATGTGTCTCAATCTATGCTTATGTCATTTTTTCATGTGTAAACTAACTCGAAAAACGTAAACAAATATGATAATAATGATAATAATCATGCCTTATTCATTGTTTAAATATTCATTTCTTTGCTAACACTGAGTTTAAAATGTTTTAACAGTTCCGAACTACTTTCTTTCTCTTTTTTCTACTTATGATATGGAAGCTATGTGTTCATTTATATTCTGTCTGTTCATGACATAAACATGCTCTTGACTAAACTCATTAATAAAGCCCAAATTGTTGCTTGACTCTCTTCTTTGTGAGACAGTTCAAACTTTAGCCACTAAATGGCGCCACAGCATCGACTGTAGTGACGGTTTTCATCAACCAGGAGTTTAAAAAACAAATTCAGATTATAAACACTTCACTGTTTCGAAGTTGATTTTGGATTTGTAGGGAGTACTACACATCCTTGCTTCACCTTTTAGTTGTCGGGGAAACAAGCATTTATAAAGAAATGTGTGCATGGTGTCTGTAGGGGAGGGTTAAGATTTTAAGTAAGTGGAATAATTTCGTAAATATTGTTAACATGTTAACAGATGTCGACTAATATACAGCAAACATCATTAATATCAACCTATCTCAAACTGTTGGCGTAAAAAGAATGATGACTTTATTAACAGACATCCAGCATCGTAACATCTTTCATAAAAAAATATTGTTTGCTTATCTTAGGGAGCGTGAGCAATACTAGAAATTAAGGGGGTTGAAGTGGAGGCATACAAGGTACTGATTCTGTCTTTTAGGCTGTCCACTGTGTAGTTTGTCTGCGCTCCTCATGTGGCTCTTTACCCGGTACTTATGGTTTCCTGCCTCAGGCTAAAGACGTGTGTTAGGCTCGAGACCTTCAGTGATCACTCTTGCTTCCTACAACCCAAACTGACATAAAGCGGTTATATTAGACGCACAACGGGAAAGTTGATAAGCTGTTTTTCATTTTCTTACACTAGAAAATGTTAAAGCTTGCTTATGTACTTGCACTGTGCACTGCACATGGCAGCACGCACCGCAACCAGCACTGTCAGTAAGCACGAGTCAACCACAGCTTTTTTTGTTGGCATTAAATGATTTAATCCAAAAAGCAAGACAACTGTACACACAACGCATCAACGTGCTCAGAATATTTCAGTAAAATGATGGACAGATTAAGGTCATTGTGAACTACTTCATATCTTACAGAGCTGTGTCCGACCATAAAGGCAGCATTCAAAATAAAGAAGACACCTTTGTCTAATTGTACAAACATTCTTCTTCTTCTTCTTCTTCTTCTTCTTCTTCTTCTTCTTCTTCTTCTTCTTCTTCTTCTTCTTCTTCTTCTTCGTCACCACCATCATCATCATCATCATCATCATTATCATCATCATAATCATCATCATCATCAAACATTGTAGCACTTCTAAACACCTCTCCTCACTCTGCTACAGAAACATTTATAACAGCACACATTGTCAGCACAAAAGAGGAAGTAAACATCATTTGAAGCTTCTGTGGATTTTTATGGGTTTGTAATAATGGCAACCAACTTCCTCTTTAGCTCTTGACAAACGGAAGCCATGAACTCTCATGAATTCTTGATTCCAATCCAGCTTGCTGTCACCTGGATACAAAAATGCTGATCCATGTTTTCTTTAAGTCTGTTTTTAAGTAGCATCTAAACAAAGCTCATCAGAGAGCCGCTTGTCCTGCTTCTTCTGGCTCAAAAACTCTCAGTCAGATTGTGCAAAGTGATCCTGGAAATACTTCCTGTGACCTCTTCTGACCTGCTCCCACAAGATCTAAAGGTATCACAAAGTCCAAATTGACTTTGGAGCACAGACAGTTAGTGCACAAAATCAGAGGTAATGTGATATTCAGGCTGACAGTCTTCCAGAAGTGCAGTTAATACAGTTGGAGGCAATGTTTTCGGCTTCTGGACGATGTTCAGCACCTCCATACGCGCCTCCTCTTCCTGAGGCCACACTGGAATTTTTCTGTCCCAGTCAATTTTCTGCAGAAAAGCATACAAAACAGATGAATACAACAGTTATTATTGTTGCTATTTTTAATTGATACACAGTGTTTACGCCTGCTGTGATTATTGTACATCCATTTACAGCAATGTTTCTACTTTTGAAGCTGTGAGTTAAACTTGAAATAAAATTATCTGTCTGACACATGATACATGTAATTTCTATGCATTATGCAAGGCAAAAAAACAAACAAAAAAAACAAAAAAAAACAAAGAAGATTAAATGGTAACGTCGAAATGTTGAAAATTGTTCTGTCAACTGTATCTCATGTATTTCTTTTAAGACACTGACCAGTGACTGTGGCAGTGGCTCTTTCTGGAAAAACCCTTGACAGGCATCTGCACCGCAATGAGCGGTGGACCAGAACAAAGCAAACAGGACACCAGCTGTGATGAAGACAGTCAGAGTCACAGCGGTGGGCTTCTTCCAGGCAGGAGTCTCTGGACCTGCAGGTGAACAATGAAACATTCATCTGTTATTGCGCATGGCTGTTGTTTTAGCTACTCGCAGATTTTAAAAGTATGTTAACAGTTTTTTTTAAACAAGGGAGTGTGGGGTAAGTGGAATATTTGTTGTTGACACTGACATCAAAATACCTTTAGGTGTGGCAGTGAACTTTTTTTTCTGTCTTTGTGTTAGACCTGTGTTGGCACTGAGATTACCTGGTGACCTGTACTGGTTTTACATTCTAACTACTTGGTAGAGACACCAGCTCCCTGTGACCTTAATTTGGATAATGTAGGAATAAAGGATGAAATGATTTCACCGCCTCCTAATCTGGTTCCATATTAAATCACATTGATAACCTTTTAATCCTTTATAAGCAACTTTGTTGTCAGTTCACCTGACCTAAAACACTCTGGAGCTGCTACCTGCTCACTGGTTAGTTGGATCAGATATCAGGGACGACTCGAGGCCAAAACCGCCATCAGCAGTCTGTTGACGTGGCGTCACATTAAACCTGAACCTCACAGTGAGATGATGAGGGAAGGTGAAGTCACGGTTCTGGCAGATTGTTTGTGTTTTGAAATGAAACCAACATACCTGGTGTAATTTTCACTTCTAGTGTAGTATATTAGTGTGTAACTTTCTGTTCTGTAAGTAACTTGGAAACTAATTAACAAGAGATGTAATGAAAATATGTGTCTCAATCTATGCTTATGTCATTTTTTCATGTGTAAACTAACTCGAAAAACGTAAACAAATATGATAATAATGATAATAATCATGCCTTATTCATTGTTTAAATATTCATTTCTTTGCTAACACTGAGTTTAAAATGTTTTAACAGTTCCGAACTACTTTCTTTCTCTTTTTTCTACTTATGATATGGAAGCTATGTGTTCATTTATATTCTGTCTGTTCATGACATAAACATGCTCTTGACTAAACTCATTAATAAAGCCCAAATTGTTGCTTGACTCTCTTCTTTGTGAGACAGTTCAAACTTTAGCCACTAAATGGCGCCACAGCATCGACTGTAGTGACGGTTTTCATCAACCAGGAGTTTAAAAAACAAATTCAGATTATAAACACTTCACTGTTTCGAAGTTGATTTTGGATTTGTAGGGAGTACTACACATCCTTGCTTCACCTTTTAGTTGTCGGGGAAACAAGCATTTATAAAGAAATGTGTGCATGGTGTCTGTAGGGGAGGGTTAAGATTTTAAGTAAGTGGAATAATTTCGTAAATATTGTTAACATGTTAACAGATGTCGACTAATATACAGCAAACATCATTAATATCAACCTATCTCAAACTGTTGGCGTAAAAAGAATGATGACTTTATTAACAGACATCCAGCATCGTAACATCTTTCATAAAAAAATATTGTTTGCTTATCTTAGGGAGCGTGAGCAATACTAGAAATTAAGGGGGTTGAAGTGGAGGCATACAAGGTACTGATTCTGTCTTTTAGGCTGTCCACTGTGTAGTTTGTCTGCGCTCCTCATGTGGCTCTTTACCCGGTACTTATGGTTTCCTGCCTCAGGCTAAAGACGTGTGTTAGGCTCGAGACCTTCAGTGATCACTCTTGCTTCCTACAACCCAAACTGACATAAAGCGGTTATATTAGACGCACAACGGGAAAGTTGATAAGCTGTTTTTCATTTTCTTACACTAGAAAATGTTAAAGCTTGCTTATGTACTTGCACTGTGCACTGCACATGGCAGCACGCACCGCAACCAGCACTGTCAGTAAGCACGAGTCAACCACAGCTTTTTTTGTTGGCATTAAATGATTTAATCCAAAAAGCAAGACAACTGTACACACAACGCATCAACGTGCTCAGAATATTTCAGTAAAATGATGGACAGATTAAGGTCATTGTGAACTACTTCATATCTTACAGAGCTGTGTCCGACCATAAAGGCAGCATTCAAAATAAAGAAGACACCTTTGTCTAATTGTACAAACATTCTTCTTCTTCTTCTTCTTCTTCTTCTTCTTCTTCTTCTTCTTCTTCTTCTTCTTCTTCTTCTTCTTCTTCTTCGTCACCACCATCATCATCATCATCATCATCATTATCATCATCATAATCATCATCATCATCAAACATTGTAGCACTTCTAAACACCTCTCCTCACTCTGCTACAGAAACATTTATAACAGCACACATTGTCAGCACAAAAGAGGAAGTAAACATCATTTGAAGCTTCTGTGGATTTTTATGGGTTTGTAATAATGGCAACCAACTTCCTCTTTAGCTCTTGACAAACGGAAGCCATGAACTCTCATGAATTCTTGATTCCAATCCAGCTTGCTGTCACCTGGATACAAAAATGCTGATCCATGTTTTCTTTAAGTCTGTTTTTAAGTAGCATCTAAACAAAGCTCATCAGAGAGCCGCTTGTCCTGCTTCTTCTGGCTCAAAAACTCTCAGTCAGATTGTGCAAAGTGATCCTGGAAATACTTCCTGTGACCTCTTCTGACCTGCTCCCACAAGATCTAAAGGTATCACAAAGTCCAAATTGACTTTGGAGCACAGACAGTTAGTGCACAAAATCAGAGGTAATGTGATATTCAGGCTGACAGTCTTCCAGAAGTGCAGTTAATACAGTTGGAGGCAATGTTTTCGGCTTCTGGACGATGTTCAGCACCTCCATACGCGCCTCCTCTTCCTGAGGCCACACTGGAATTTTTCTGTCCCAGTCAATTTTCTGCAGAAAAGCATACAAAACAGATGAATACAACAGTTATTATTGTTGCTATTTTTAATTGATACACAGTGTTTACGCCTGCTGTGATTATTGTACATCCATTTACAGCAATGTTTCTACTTTTGAAGCTGTGAGTTAAACTTGAAATAAAATTATCTGTCTGACACATGATACATGTAATTTCTATGCATTATGCAAGGCAAAAAAACAAACAAAAAAAACAAAAAAAAACAAAGAAGATTAAATGGTAACGTCGAAATGTTGAAAATTGTTCTGTCAACTGTATCTCATGTATTTCTTTTAAGACACTGACCAGTGACTGTGGCAGTGGCTCTTTCTGGAAAAACCCTTGACAGGCATCTGCACCGCAATGAGCGGTGGACCAGAACAAAGCAAACAGGACACCAGCTGTGATGAAGACAGTCAGAGTCACAGCGGTGGGCTTCTTCCAGGCAGGAGTCTCTGGACCTGCAGGTGAACAATGAAACATTCATCTGTTATTGCGCATGGCTGTTGTTTTAGCTACTCGCAGATTTTAAAAGTATGTTAACAGTTTTTTTTAAACAAGGGAGTGTGGGGTAAGTGGAATATTTGTTGTTGACACTGACATCAAAATACCTTTAGGTGTGGCAGTGAACTTTTTTTTCTGTCTTTGTGTTAGACCTGTGTTGGCACTGAGATTACCTGGTGACCTGTACTGGTTTTACATTCTAACTACTTGGTAGAGACACCAGCTCCCTGTGACCTTAATTTGGATAATGTAGGAATAAAGGATGAAATGATTTCACCGCCTCCTAATCTGGTTCCATATTAAATCACATTGATAACCTTTTAATCCTTTATAAGCAACTTTGTTGTCAGTTCACCTGACCTAAAACACTCTGGAGCTGCTACCTGCTCACTGGTTAGTTGGATCAGATATCAGGGACGACTCGAGGCCAAAACCGCCATCAGCAGTCTGTTGACGTGGCGTCACATTAAACCTGAACCTCACAGTGAGATGATGAGGGAAGGTGAAGTCACGGTTCTGGCAGATTGTTTGTGTTTTGAAATGAAACCAACATACCTGGTGTAATTTTCACTTCTAGTGTAGTATATTAGTGTGTAACTTTCTGTTCTGTAAGTAACTTGGAAACTAATTAACAAGAGATGTAATGAAAATATGTGTCTCAATCTATGCTTATGTCATTTTTTCATGTGTAAACTAACTCGAAAAACGTAAACAAATATGATAATAATGATAATAATCATGCCTTATTCATTGTTTAAATATTCATTTCTTTGCTAACACTGAGTTTAAAATGTTTTAACAGTTCCGAACTACTTTCTTTCTCTTTTTTCTACTTATGATATGGAAGCTATGTGTTCATTTATATTCTGTCTGTTCATGACATAAACATGCTCTTGACTAAACTCATTAATAAAGCCCAAATTGTTGCTTGACTCTCTTCTTTGTGAGACAGTTCAAACTTTAGCCACTAAATGGCGCCACAGCATCGACTGTAGTGACGGTTTTCATCAACCAGGAGTTTAAAAAACAAATTCAGATTATAAACACTTCACTGTTTCGAAGTTGATTTTGGATTTGTAGGGAGTACTACACATCCTTGCTTCACCTTTTAGTTGTCGGGGAAACAAGCATTTATAAAGAAATGTGTGCATGGTGTCTGTAGGGGAGGGTTAAGATTTTAAGTAAGTGGAATAATTTCGTAAATATTGTTAACATGTTAACAGATGTCGACTAATATACAGCAAACATCATTAATATCAACCTATCTCAAACTGTTGGCGTAAAAAGAATGATGACTTTATTAACAGACATCCAGCATCGTAACATCTTTCATAAAAAAATATTGTTTGCTTATCTTAGGGAGCGTGAGCAATACTAGAAATTAAGGGGGTTGAAGTGGAGGCATACAAGGTACTGATTCTGTCTTTTAGGCTGTCCACTGTGTAGTTTGTCTGCGCTCCTCATGTGGCTCTTTACCCGGTACTTATGGTTTCCTGCCTCAGGCTAAAGACGTGTGTTAGGCTCGAGACCTTCAGTGATCACTCTTGCTTCCTACAACCCAAACTGACATAAAGCGGTTATATTAGACGCACAACGGGAAAGTTGATAAGCTGTTTTTCATTTTCTTACACTAGAAAATGTTAAAGCTTGCTTATGTACTTGCACTGTGCACTGCACATGGCAGCACGCACCGCAACCAGCACTGTCAGTAAGCACGAGTCAACCACAGCTTTTTTTGTTGGCATTAAATGATTTAATCCAAAAAGCAAGACAACTGTACACACAACGCATCAACGTGCTCAGAATATTTCAGTAAAATGATGGACAGATTAAGGTCATTGTGAACTACTTCATATCTTACAGAGCTGTGTCCGACCATAAAGGCAGCATTCAAAATAAAGAAGACACCTTTGTCTAATTGTACAAACATTCTTCTTCTTCTTCTTCTTCTTCTTCTTCTTCTTCTTCTTCTTCTTCTTCTTCTTCTTCGTCACCACCATCATCATCATCATCATCATCATCATCATCATTATCATCATCATAATCATCATCATCATCAAACATTGTAGCACTTCTAAACACCTCTCCTCACTCTGCTACAGAAACATTTATAACAGCACACATTGTCAGCACAAAAGAGGAAGTAAACATCATTTGAAGCTTCTGTGGATTTTTATGGGTTTGTAATAATGGCAACCAACTTCCTCTTTAGCTCTTGACAAACGGAAGCCATGAACTCTCATGAATTCTTGATTCCAATCCAGCTTGCTGTCACCTGGATACAAAAATGCTGATCCATGTTTTCTTTAAGTCTGTTTTTAAGTAGCATCTAAACAAAGCTCATCAGAGAGCCGCTTGTCCTGCTTCTTCTGGCTCAAAAACTCTCAGTCAGATTGTGCAAAGTGATCCTGGAAATACTTCCTGTGACCTCTTCTGACCTGCTCCCACAAGATCTAAAGGTATCACAAAGTCCAAATTGACTTTGGAGCACAGACAGTTAGTGCACAAAATCAGAGGTAATGTGATATTCAGGCTGACAGTCTTCCAGAAGTGCAGTTAATACAGTTGGAGGCAATGTTTTCGGCTTCTGGACGATGTTCAGCACCTCCATACGCGCCTCCTCTTCCTGAGGCCACACTGGAATTTTTCTGTCCCAGTCAATTTTCTGCAGAAAAGCATACAAAACAGATGAATACAACAGTTATTATTGTTGCTATTTTTAATTGATACACAGTGTTTACGCCTGCTGTGATTATTGTACATCCATTTACAGCAATGTTTCTACTTTTGAAGCTGTGAGTTAAACTTGAAATAAAATTATCTGTCTGACACATGATACATGTAATTTCTATGCATTATGCAAGGCAAAAAAACAAACAAAAAAAACAAAAAAAAACAAAGAAGATTAAATGGTAACGTCGAAATGTTGAAAATTGTTCTGTCAACTGTATCTCATGTATTTCTTTTAAGACACTGACCAGTGACTGTGGCAGTGGCTCTTTCTGGAAAAACCCTTGACAGGCATCTGCACCGCAATGAGCGGTGGACCAGAACAAAGCAAACAGGACACCAGCTGTGATGAAGACAGTCAGAGTCACAGCGGTGGGCTTCTTCCAGGCAGGAGTCTCTGGACCTGCAGGTGAACAATGAAACATTCATCTGTTATTGCGCATGGCTGTTGTTTTAGCTACTCGCAGATTTTAAAAGTATGTTAACAGTTTTTTTTAAACAAGGGAGTGTGGGGTAAGTGGAATATTTGTTGTTGACACTGACATCAAAATACCTTTAGGTGTGGCAGTGAACTTTTTTTTCTGTCTTTGTGTTAGACCTGTGTTGGCACTGAGATTACCTGGTGACCTGTACTGGTTTTACATTCTAACTACTTGGTAGAGACACCAGCTCCCTGTGACCTTAATTTGGATAATGTAGGAATAAAGGATGAAATGATTTCACCGCCTCCTAATCTGGTTCCATATTAAATCACATTGATAACCTTTTAATCCTTTATAAGCAACTTTGTTGTCAGTTCACCTGACCTAAAACACTCTGGAGCTGCTACCTGCTCACTGGTTAGTTGGATCAGATATCAGGGACGACTCGAGGCCAAAACCGCCATCAGCAGTCTGTTGACGTGGCGTCACATTAAACCTGAACCTCACAGTGAGATGATGAGGGAAGGTGAAGTCACGGTTCTGGCAGATTGTTTGTGTTTTGAAATGAAACCAACATACCTGGTGTAATTTTCACTTCTAGTGTAGTATATTAGTGTGTAACTTTCTGTTCTGTAAGTAACTTGGAAACTAATTAACAAGAGATGTAATGAAAATATGTGTCTCAATCTATGCTTATGTCATTTTTTCATGTGTAAACTAACTCGAAAAACGTAAACAAATATGATAATAATGATAATAATCATGCCTTATTCATTGTTTAAATATTCATTTCTTTGCTAACACTGAGTTTAAAATGTTTTAACAGTTCCGAACTACTTTCTTTCTCTTTTTTCTACTTATGATATGGAAGCTATGTGTTCATTTATATTCTGTCTGTTCATGACATAAACATGCTCTTGACTAAACTCATTAATAAAGCCCAAATTGTTGCTTGACTCTCTTCTTTGTGAGACAGTTCAAACTTTAGCCACTAAATGGCGCCACAGCATCGACTGTAGTGACGGTTTTCATCAACCAGGAGTTTAAAAAACAAATTCAGATTATAAACACTTCACTGTTTCGAAGTTGATTTTGGATTTGTAGGGAGTACTACACATCCTTGCTTCACCTTTTAGTTGTCGGGGAAACAAGCATTTATAAAGAAATGTGTGCATGGTGTCTGTAGGGGAGGGTTAAGATTTTAAGTAAGTGGAATAATTTCGTAAATATTGTTAACATGTTAACAGATGTCGACTAATATACAGCAAACATCATTAATATCAACCTATCTCAAACTGTTGGCGTAAAAAGAATGATGACTTTATTAACAGACATCCAGCATCGTAACATCTTTCATAAAAAAATATTGTTTGCTTATCTTAGGGAGCGTGAGCAATACTAGAAATTAAGGGGGTTGAAGTGGAGGCATACAAGGTACTGATTCTGTCTTTTAGGCTGTCCACTGTGTAGTTTGTCTGCGCTCCTCATGTGGCTCTTTACCCGGTACTTATGGTTTCCTGCCTCAGGCTAAAGACGTGTGTTAGGCTCGAGACCTTCAGTGATCACTCTTGCTTCCTACAACCCAAACTGACATAAAGCGGTTATATTAGACGCACAACGGGAAAGTTGATAAGCTGTTTTTCATTTTCTTACACTAGAAAATGTTAAAGCTTGCTTATGTACTTGCACTGTGCACTGCACATGGCAGCACGCACCGCAACCAGCACTGTCAGTAAGCACGAGTCAACCACAGCTTTTTTTGTTGGCATTAAATGATTTAATCCAAAAAGCAAGACAACTGTACACACAACGCATCAACGTGCTCAGAATATTTCAGTAAAATGATGGACAGATTAAGGTCATTGTGAACTACTTCATATCTTACAGAGCTGTGTCCGACCATAAAGGCAGCATTCAAAATAAAGAAGACACCTTTGTCTAATTGTACAAACATTCTTCTTCTTCTTCTTCTTCTTCTTCTTCTTCTTCTTCTTCTTCTTCTTCTTCTTCTTCTTCTTCGTCACCACCATCATCATCATCATCATCATCATCATCATCATTATCATCATCATAATCATCATCATCATCAAACATTGTAGCACTTCTAAACACCTCTCCTCACTCTGCTACAGAAACATTTATAACAGCACACATTGTCAGCACAAAAGAGGAAGTAAACATCATTTGAAGCTTCTGTGGATTTTTATGGGTTTGTAATAATGGCAACCAACTTCCTCTTTAGCTCTTGACAAACGGAAGCCATGAACTCTCATGAATTCTTGATTCCAATCCAGCTTGCTGTCACCTGGATACAAAAATGCTGATCCATGTTTTCTTTAAGTCTGTTTTTAAGTAGCATCTAAACAAAGCTCATCAGAGAGCCGCTTGTCCTGCTTCTTCTGGCTCAAAAACTCTCAGTCAGATTGTGCAAAGTGATCCTGGAAATACTTCCTGTGACCTCTTCTGACCTGCTCCCACAAGATCTAAAGGTATCACAAAGTCCAAATTGACTTTGGAGCACAGACAGTTAGTGCACAAAATCAGAGGTAATGTGATATTCAGGCTGACAGTCTTCCAGAAGTGCAGTTAATACAGTTGGAGGCAATGTTTTCGGCTTCTGGACGATGTTCAGCACCTCCATACGCGCCTCCTCTTCCTGAGGCCACACTGGAATTTTTCTGTCCCAGTCAATTTTCTGCAGAAAAGCATACAAAACAGATGAATACAACAGTTATTATTGTTGCTATTTTTAATTGATACACAGTGTTTACGCCTGCTGTGATTATTGTACATCCATTTACAGCAATGTTTCTACTTTTGAAGCTGTGAGTTAAACTTGAAATAAAATTATCTGTCTGACACATGATACATGTAATTTCTATGCATTATGCAAGGCAAAAAAACAAACAAAAAAAACAAAAAAAAACAAAGAAGATTAAATGGTAACGTCGAAATGTTGAAAATTGTTCTGTCAACTGTATCTCATGTATTTCTTTTAAGACACTGACCAGTGACTGTGGCAGTGGCTCTTTCTGGAAAAACCCTTGACAGGCATCTGCACCGCAATGAGCGGTGGACCAGAACAAAGCAAACAGGACACCAGCTGTGATGAAGACAGTCAGAGTCACAGCGGTGGGCTTCTTCCAGGCAGGAGTCTCTGGACCTGCAGGTGAACAATGAAACATTCATCTGTTATTGCGCATGGCTGTTGTTTTAGCTACTCGCAGATTTTAAAAGTATGTTAACAGTTTTTTTTAAACAAGGGAGTGTGGGGTAAGTGGAATATTTGTTGTTGACACTGACATCAAAATACCTTTAGGTGTGGCAGTGAACTTTTTTTTCTGTCTTTGTGTTAGACCTGTGTTGGCACTGAGATTACCTGGTGACCTGTACTGGTTTTACATTCTAACTACTTGGTAGAGACACCAGCTCCCTGTGACCTTAATTTGGATAATGTAGGAATAAAGGATGAAATGATTTCACCGCCTCCTAATCTGGTTCCATATTAAATCACATTGATAACCTTTTAATCCTTTATAAGCAACTTTGTTGTCAGTTCACCTGACCTAAAACACTCTGGAGCTGCTACCTGCTCACTGGTTAGTTGGATCAGATATCAGGGACGACTCGAGGCCAAAACCGCCATCAGCAGTCTGTTGACGTGGCGTCACATTAAACCTGAACCTCACAGTGAGATGATGAGGGAAGGTGAAGTCACGGTTCTGGCAGATTGTTTGTGTTTTGAAATGAAACCAACATACCTGGTGTAATTTTCACTTCTAGTGTAGTATATTAGTGTGTAACTTTCTGTTCTGTAAGTAACTTGGAAACTAATTAACAAGAGATGTAATGAAAATATGTGTCTCAATCTATGCTTATGTCATTTTTTCATGTGTAAACTAACTCGAAAAACGTAAACAAATATGATAATAATGATAATAATCATGCCTTATTCATTGTTTAAATATTCATTTCTTTGCTAACACTGAGTTTAAAATGTTTTAACAGTTCCGAACTACTTTCTTTCTCTTTTTTCTACTTATGATATGGAAGCTATGTGTTCATTTATATTCTGTCTGTTCATGACATAAACATGCTCTTGACTAAACTCATTAATAAAGCCCAAATTGTTGCTTGACTCTCTTCTTTGTGAGACAGTTCAAACTTTAGCCACTAAATGGCGCCACAGCATCGACTGTAGTGACGGTTTTCATCAACCAGGAGTTTAAAAAACAAATTCAGATTATAAACACTTCACTGTTTCGAAGTTGATTTTGGATTTGTAGGGAGTACTACACATCCTTGCTTCACCTTTTAGTTGTCGGGGAAACAAGCATTTATAAAGAAATGTGTGCATGGTGTCTGTAGGGGAGGGTTAAGATTTTAAGTAAGTGGAATAATTTCGTAAATATTGTTAACATGTTAACAGATGTCGACTAATATACAGCAAACATCATTAATATCAACCTATCTCAAACTGTTGGCGTAAAAAGAATGATGACTTTATTAACAGACATCCAGCATCGTAACATCTTTCATAAAAAAATATTGTTTGCTTATTTTAGGGAGCGTGAGCAATACTAGAAATTAAGGGGGTTGAAGTGGAGGCATACAAGGTACTGATTCTGTCTTTTAGGCTGTCCACTGTGTAGTTTGTCTGCGCTCCTCATGTGGCTCTTTACCCGGTACTTATGGTTTCCTGCCTCAGGCTAAAGACGTGTGTTAGGCTCGAGACCTTCAGTGATCACTCTTGCTTCCTACAACCCAAACTGACATAAAGCGGTTATATTAGACGCACAACGGGAAAGTTGATAAGCTGTTTTTCATTTTCTTACACTAGAAAATGTTAAAGCTTGCTTATGTACTTGCACTGTGCACTGCACATGGCAGCACGCACCGCAACCAGCACTGTCAGTAAGCACGAGTCAACCACAGCTTTTTTTGTTGGCATTAAATGATTTAATCCAAAAAGCAAGACAACTGTACACACAACGCATCAACGTGCTCAGAATATTTCAGTAAAATGATGGACAGATTAAGGTCATTGTGAACTACTTCATATCTTACAGAGCTGTGTCCGACCATAAAGGCAGCATTCAAAATAAAGAAGACACCTTTGTCTAATTGTACAAACATTCTTCTTCTTCTTCTTCTTCTTCTTCTTCTTCTTCTTCTTCTTCTTCTTCTTCTTCTTCTTCTTCTTCTTCTTCGTCACCACCATCATCATCATCATCATCATCATTATCATCATCATAATCATCATCATCATCAAACATTGTAGCACTTCTAAACACCTCTCCTCACTCTGCTACAGAAACATTTATAACAGCACACATTGTCAGCACAAAAGAGGAAGTAAACATCATTTGAAGCTTCTGTGGATTTTTATGGGTTTGTAATAATGGCAACCAACTTCCTCTTTAGCTCTTGACAAACGGAAGCCATGAACTCTCATGAATTCTTGATTCCAATCCAGCTTGCTGTCACCTGGATACAAAAATGCTGATCCATGTTTTCTTTAAGTCTGTTTTTAAGTAGCATCTAAACAAAGCTCATCAGAGAGCCGCTTGTCCTGCTTCTTCTGGCTCAAAAACTCTCAGTCAGATTGTGCAAAGTGATCCTGGAAATACTTCCTGTGACCTCTTCTGACCTGCTCCCACAAGATCTAAAGGTATCACAAAGTCCAAATTGACTTTGGAGCACAGACAGTTAGTGCACAAAATCAGAGGTAATGTGATATTCAGGCTGACAGTCTTCCAGAAGTGCAGTTAATACAGTTGGAGGCAATGTTTTCGGCTTCTGGACGATGTTCAGCACCTCCATACGCGCCTCCTCTTCCTGAGGCCACACTGGAATTTTTCTGTCCCAGTCAATTTTCTGCAGAAAAGCATACAAAACAGATGAATACAACAGTTATTATTGTTGCTATTTTTAATTGATACACAGTGTTTACGCCTGCTGTGATTATTGTACATCCATTTACAGCAATGTTTCTACTTTTGAAGCTGTGAGTTAAACTTGAAATAAAATTATCTGTCTGACACATGATACATGTAATTTCTATGCATTATGCAAGGCAAAAAAACAAACAAAAAAAACAAAAAAAAACAAAGAAGATTAAATGGTAACGTCGAAATGTTGAAAATTGTTCTGTCAACTGTATCTCATGTATTTCTTTTAAGACACTGACCAGTGACTGTGGCAGTGGCTCTTTCTGGAAAAACCCTTGACAGGCATCTGCACCGCAATGAGCGGTGGACCAGAACAAAGCAAACAGGACACCAGCTGTGATGAAGACAGTCAGAGTCACAGCGGTGGGCTTCTTCCAGGCAGGAGTCTCTGGACCTGCAGGTGAACAATGAAACATTCATCTGTTATTGCGCATGGCTGTTGTTTTAGCTACTCGCAGATTTTAAAAGTATGTTAACAGTTTTTTTTAAACAAGGGAGTGTGGGGTAAGTGGAATATTTGTTGTTGACACTGACATCAAAATACCTTTAGGTGTGGCAGTGAACTTTTTTTTCTGTCTTTGTGTTAGACCTGTGTTGGCACTGAGATTACCTGGTGACCTGTACTGGTTTTACATTCTAACTACTTGGTAGAGACACCAGCTCCCTGTGACCTTAATTTGGATAATGTAGGAATAAAGGATGAAATGATTTCACCGCCTCCTAATCTGGTTCCATATTAAATCACATTGATAACCTTTTAATCCTTTATAAGCAACTTTGTTGTCAGTTCACCTGACCTAAAACACTCTGGAGCTGCTACCTGCTCACTGGTTAGTTGGATCAGATATCAGGGACGACTCGAGGCCAAAACCGCCATCAGCAGTCTGTTGACGTGGCGTCACATTAAACCTGAACCTCACAGTGAGATGATGAGGGAAGGTGAAGTCACGGTTCTGGCAGATTGTTTGTGTTTTGAAATGAAACCAACATACCTGGTGTAATTTTCACTTCTAGTGTAGTATATTAGTGTGTAACTTTCTGTTCTGTAAGTAACTTGGAAACTAATTAACAAGAGATGTAATGAAAATATGTGTCTCAATCTATGCTTATGTCATTTTTTCATGTGTAAACTAACTCGAAAAACGTAAACAAATATGATAATAATGATAATAATCATGCCTTATTCATTGTTTAAATATTCATTTCTTTGCTAACACTGAGTTTAAAATGTTTTAACAGTTCCGAACTACTTTCTTTCTCTTTTTTCTACTTATGATATGGAAGCTATGTGTTCATTTATATTCTGTCTGTTCATGACATAAACATGCTCTTGACTAAACTCATTAATAAAGCCCAAATTGTTGCTTGACTCTCTTCTTTGTGAGACAGTTCAAACTTTAGCCACTAAATGGCGCCACAGCATCGACTGTAGTGACGGTTTTCATCAACCAGGAGTTTAAAAAACAAATTCAGATTATAAACACTTCACTGTTTCGAAGTTGATTTTGGATTTGTAGGGAGTACTACACATCCTTGCTTCACCTTTTAGTTGTCGGGGAAACAAGCATTTATAAAGAAATGTGTGCATGGTGTCTGTAGGGGAGGGTTAAGATTTTAAGTAAGTGGAATAATTTCGTAAATATTGTTAACATGTTAACAGATGTCGACTAATATACAGCAAACATCATTAATATCAACCTATCTCAGACTGTTGGCGTAAAAAGAATGATGACTTTATTAACAGACATCCAGCATCGTAACATCTTTCATAAAAAAATATTGTTTGCTTATCTTAGGGAGCGTGAGCAATACTAGAAATTAAGGGGGTTGAAGTGGAGGCATACAAGGTACTGATTCTGTCTTTTAGGCTGTCCACTGTGTAGTTTGTCTGCGCTCCTCATGTGGCTCTTTACCCGGTACTTATGGTTTCCTGCCTCAGGCTAAAGACGTGTGTTAGGCTCGAGACCTTCAGTGATCACTCTTGCTTCCTACAACCCAAACTGACATAAAGCGGTTATATTAGACGCACAACGGGAAAGTTGATAAGCTGTTTTTCATTTTCTTACACTAGAAAATGTTAAAGCTTGCTTATGTACTTGCACTGTGCACTGCACATGGCAGCACGCACCGCAACCAGCACTGTCAGTAAGCACGAGTCAACCACAGCTTTTTTTGTTGGCATTAAATGATTTAATCCAAAAAGCAAGACAACTGTACACACAACGCATCAACGTGCTCAGAATATTTCAGTAAAATGATGGACAGATTAAGGTCATTGTGAACTACTTCATATCTTACAGAGCTGTGTCCGACCATAAAGGCAGCATTCAAAATAAAGAAGACACCTTTGTCTAATTGTACAAACATTCTTCTTCTTCTTCTTCTTCTTCTTCTTCTTCTTCTTCTTCTTCTTCTTCTTCTTCTTCTTCTTCGTCACCACCATCATCATCATCATCATCATCATCATCATCATTATCATCATCATAATCATCATCATCATCAAACATTGTAGCACTTCTAAACACCTCTCCTCACTCTGCTACAGAAACATTTATAACAGCACACATTGTCAGCACAAAAGAGGAAGTAAACATCATTTGAAGCTTCTGTGGATTTTTATGGGTTTGTAATAATGGCAACCAACTTCCTCTTTAGCTCTTGACAAACGGAAGCCATGAACTCTCATGAATTCTTGATTCCAATCCAGCTTGCTGTCACCTGGATACAAAAATGCTGATCCATGTTTTCTTTAAGTCTGTTTTTAAGTAGCATCTAAACAAAGCTCATCAGAGAGCCGCTTGTCCTGCTTCTTCTGGCTCAAAAACTCTCAGTCAGATTGTGCAAAGTGATCCTGGAAATACTTCCTGTGACCTCTTCTGACCTGCTCCCACAAGATCTAAAGGTATCACAAAGTCCAAATTGACTTTGGAGCACAGACAGTTAGTGCACAAAATCAGAGGTAATGTGATATTCAGGCTGACAGTCTTCCAGAAGTGCAGTTAATACAGTTGGAGGCAATGTTTTCGGCTTCTGGGCGATGTTCAGCACCTCCATACGCGCCTCCTCTTCCTGAGGCCACACTGGAATTTTTCTGTCCCAGTCAATTTTCTGCAGAAAAGCATACAAAACAGATGAATACAACAGTTATTATTGTTGCTATTTTTAATTGATACACAGTGTTTACGCCTGCTGTGATTATTGTACATCCATTTACAGCAATGTTTCTACTTTTGAAGCTGTGAGTTAAACTTGAAATAAAATTATCTGTCTGACACATGATACATGTAATTTCTATGCATTATGCAAGGCAAAAAAACAAACAAAAAAAACAAAAAAAAACAAAGAAGATTAAATGGTAACGTCGAAATGTTGAAAATTGTTCTGTCAACTGTATCTCATGTATTTCTTTTAAGACACTGACCAGTGACTGTGGCAGTGGCTCTTTCTGGAAAAACCCTTGACAGGCATCTGCACCGCAATGAGCGGTGGACCAGAACAAAGCAAACAGGACACCAGCTGTGATGAAGACAGTCAGAGTCACAGCGGTGGGCTTCTTCCAGGCAGGAGTCTCTGGACCTGCAGGTGAACAATGAAACATTCATCTGTTATTGCGCATGGCTGTTGTTTTAGCTACTCGCAGATTTTAAAAGTATGTTAACAGTTTTTTTTAAACAAGGGAGTGTGGGGTAAGTGGAATATTTGTTGTTGACACTGACATCAAAATACCTTTAGGTGTGGCAGTGAACTTTTTTTTCTGTCTTTGTGTTAGACCTGTGTTGGCACTGAGATTACCTGGTGACCTGTACTGGTTTTACATTCTAACTACTTGGTAGAGACACCAGCTCCCTGTGACCTTAATTTGGATAATGTAGGAATAAAGGATGAAATGATTTCACCGCCTCCTAATCTGGTTCCATATTAAATCACATTGATAACCTTTTAATCCTTTATAAGCAACTTTGTTGTCAGTTCACCTGACCTAAAACACTCTGGAGCTGCTACCTGCTCACTGGTTAGTTGGATCAGATATCAGGGACGACTCGAGGCCAAAACCGCCAGACCTCAGTGCATTGTGAAGGTGCACTGGGAAGAGAAATGCTAAGTTGTTTATCTGTAGTGTGTCATGACTGAGGAAGACACAAGTGTACATGAACCTGTGATTGGTACTGAAGGAAAAACAGTATTTTTTCTTTGGCAGCTTTTCTTTAGACATAAAATGATAATAATAATGATAATAATAATAATAATAATAATAATACATGCTTATAATGGGAAATGCTTGACATAGCCTAGAATTCATTTTCAGCTAAACCAGCTGAGTGTTTGTGTTGCACTGTAATACTTGATGCTTCTTTTTTTTTTTTTTTTTTTTTTTTATGTATTTAAATTGCAAATGTGTGGTGGCTTTTCATCAACTGTTTGATAATATGTGTTACTGGTCACAGACACAAACAACCTTCCATTGTTGCGTTTCGTTAACTTTTACATATTCGCCACTAGTTGCTTTTGGGACCATTGAACTACTTGCTAATATTTTCCATGGCAGTCTAACAGACAACTGTTGTCAGCGTTATGAAGCTAAAGGTATATTGTTGCGGTCGAAAAAGTAAGAACCTCAGCTCTGTGTTTTATTTGTATGTTTTTGGAACTTTTTCTTGTTGTTGTTTTTTTTTGGTGACACTCAAACTGTTGATGTGGCAGCTGGAGAGAGATGTCAGAAGTTGAATCATCTTGTTACAGTATTCCTGCTGTTGAGGTTGAAGTAGTCCAGTGTAAAACAATGAAAGACATGAACCTCTTTGTGTATATCACATGTATTTCATACGGCTTATATATACGTGCTTCACGTACGATACTGTTTGTTGTAATGCATGTCAAAGACCCCCCCCCCCCCCCAAAGAAAAAGGAAAACATTTCAAGAGAAGTGTTTTAAAAATTGTGTTTTGTTTGAAATGCATCCAAGGAAAAAACGTCACTAAAGCTTGTGTGAATTCATAAAGAAACCTTGATAGTATTTTCGACCAGCTCTGCATCAAAGCTCGTATTTTAACTGAAGTTTAGCTGAGTGGCTGTTTGGGGTTGTTGAGTCTGGTAACATGAAAACATCAGTCCTCTGCTGGGAATTATCTCATGAGACAAAAGATGAGAGAAAAGAGAGCATCTGTGTCACGGAGGAGGCGGGGTCCAAAGAGAAAACTATCACTTTGGTTCAAATTAGAAGAAACCACAAACATGTTAGATAAGGGGCATTTCTAGATGCTTTTACAGTTGAGCCACATCTGGAGCTTCAAACGGAATGAATAATGTGTCGTAGTGAGATTTTACTGATCTCATTCAAGCAGGCATGGTTTTTTTTTTTAAGTTGATGGCATGTTTAAGTGTTGGAAAAAAGTAGTTTTTATTTAAAGTCTCTTGTTTTCACAGTTTGTGAAGCAGGTCCTTTTTTTTCTACAATTTTTGATCATAGCATATTTATATATATTATTTCTTTTTAATGCTCTATCCATGAGCATAAACACTTGTGACCAAACCCCTCAAAACCATTTGTTCAGAGACATTGTGCTGCAGAGCTGTTTAAATGTTTTTTTTATTATTGATCCACGTCTGTAGAGAGTGACTGTTGGTTCTGACCTTGAGGCAGTTTAGATTTTGACTCGCTGTGCTTTCTGTCGCTCTAAAAATTAATAAAGACCTCCTGCGATCCCTCATCTTGCTTTTTTTTTTTTTAATAGTAAAACGATTAATTTACATGAATTTATGTTGCTGCAGCTTTAATTCAGTGTTTCACAATTTAAATGGTCCTTAAAATGTTTTCAATACAAGGTGGAACCTTTTTTCTTTAAGCTTTTGTTGCAAATAACAAATGAGACACAGTTGCACTGAATAGTAAATGTTTAATTTACATTTTGTAACCTCTTAGAGAAACATACCCCTTTAAGACACGAGTTATAAGTCAATAAATATAAATAACTTTGAGCAATTGTACACACTTCCTGCAGATTTGTTAAATGCTACATTATGGTGTTATTATTTTCACTTTCTGACAATTTATCCCCCTTAAAAAAAAAACCTCACAGGGTTGAAATTTTAGACTTAAGACTTCTGTACGTTTAATGTATGTTAGATTTATTCTCAATTTGTTTATTGAGTTGTGATTAATATGAAATTTGATGGCAGGGCAACATCTTAAATGTTAAGACTGTTTGAGGTAAATAACTGTACTCAATAGAAAAAGTACCAGTGGAATTAATAAATTTACCAACAATGGAAGATTATAGTTTTGATCTTTATTATATTCATAACTAAGGATGGTGTGCATTATAAATGCATTAACTGTTTTATATGTCGAGAATGTAAAAGTAAACCACTTAAAACAGAATAAAAACATCAGAACTTATTGATTATATTTATTACATATAGTTCAGCACAACAGAGTAAAATTTCCACACACGAACACATCAGACAGAGACTGCTTAACTATACTTAACACGATATATCTCAGCTTTAACCTTCATATTAGCATCAACCATACAAATTAACAGTGAGAAATGATCAGTAGCCTAACTGATTATATGTTCCAGCAGAATCTCACTAATTATCTAAAGTTTGTTTGTCATATCAAAACAAAAACAAAACAACTGATGATTTGAATAATCTGAGTGGCTTTGATTCACATAACGAGACTCCACATGATAAACAACAATAGATGTTGAAGAAAACGCATTAAGATCGCACTGCTCTTGACATAATATCCATATATGGTCATTGGATTATGTATAAACATGCTTAGTTATTTGACAAACAAATGAGGTTTCTGACAGAAAAAAAGTAAGTTTGATGTTAATAAAAATGCAACAGAATAGAAAATAGATATTTTGTTAATCTCAGACAGAATTCCTTTTGTTAGAACGTTGGTATGATTCCTGTTACGTTAACTGATTTGACTGATATCACGTCGGAGTGCTGCAATCATCTATGCAGGCCGGCACAGCTTGATCTGACTCTTCAGTCAAAACCAAAGAAATTCACAAATTTCTTCAACATGCCTTTCTTTTCTTTCTTTTTCTGCCTTTCCTGCAGCAATTCATCATCTGATTTCGAAAGTTTGTCTCGTTGAGACACTTTGGCGATGAGTTTTGCCCTCTCCCTCATTCCTTCTAGGGAATGAATCCGAGCCTTGTAGCCGGGTTTGGCCTCTGCTTTTTCTCCATCGATCATCATGTCGATATACTCTGGAGTGGAGAGAGGGTTGGGCCTCAGGGCGATCTCCTGCAGGCGGCTTATACAGCAGGCTGACTGGTCCATCATGCTCACAATCAGGTCCTGGAGTTGAAGAATCTCCTCCTCCTGCCTTTCAATCACTTGCTGAACGGTTATCTTCTCCTCCGTAGCCCTTTCGTATTTGCTCTTCAGTTCTTGCAGAGTCTGCTTCTCTTTCATTGGGACGTACTCCCACTTGTACGTCTGGTTGAAATGCACATTCCAGACGCATTTTCCAGGGCACACAGTGCACATCCCATTGTTATCCATTGATGCGCAGCCACGTTTTTCATGATCATTTTTGATTCCACACGGATAGTGGCACGTTATTGAACACCTCTGGCAGTTGGTGATATACACCCCTGGGTCTGTCAGCTGCTTCTTGACCGGCTTAATGATATCGACTTCAATCTGAAAGTTTTCATTTGAGGTCATGACCGTTTCGTGCTCTTTGATCTTCTCTTTTGTCGACTTGATTTTTTCAAGCTGCGCCAGTCCAGCTTTAACTTGTGGCTGCAGACCTTCAATGACCGTTTCCAGCTGCTTCCTTTCTTTCAAGACCTCCTTAGTCATGAGCAAGCTTTTGGTGTTCATTTTATCCAAAGCAGTGAAGAACTTCTCCATACTTTTGGCCCCCATTTTCCAGAACATCTCATCAAAGGTGTTTTCTTCATCTTCTGAATCGTCGTCATTGTCTGTGTGGCAGTTGCTTGCGAACAGAGCTGAGTTATTGAACTTGAAGTGAACTGGGAGTCCGAGCTCATTCTTAGGACATGGGACACCAGAGACATTTATTGCCTCAAGCACTGGTGGCTGCTTGCCATCAGCGAAAGTCACCAGCATCTCAATGTTTTCTGCCACGTCTTTGCCAAAAATGGAGAGCACCGAGTCGAACACGTACTTCTGCGTGGCGGTTAACCGTGCGAGAGCGGCCTGGGTCACAAAACACAATGCATCAATCTCACTGACTCCATTAACAGATGTGAAAAGCTTTCGGATCTGTTCTGTGATCTCCTTGTCTCTTGCCACACCTCTCGTGTCTCCAAACCCTGGAGTGTCCACAATGGTCAGGGAGAAGGGGACTTTAAATCCATCTTGGTGGTTGATCTTGTACACAGTGACCTCAGAGGTCTGGCTGTGAGCTTGTGATTTGGACTGATCTTCTGTAACTATCTCAAATCTGAAAGTGTCCTTCCACTCCACTCCAACAATGAAGTTTATCATTCCATTGATGAGAGTTGACTTCCCTGATCCGGTCGCCCCAAGAAGCATGATTGTCCGATTCTGCCTCATGCTCTCTCTGCCGAAGTTAAACCACCTGCAGCCATCTATATCCAAATCCTCTTCTTCCAGAGGTAGTTTGTAAACTGGAGGCGAGCTTGACTTTGTCATCTTGCCAATATGTTTCAGGTATTCAGCAAGACGTGCAAACTCGCGCTTCGTTGTGCAAACGTTAACAGTGGCGCTTTCTCTGCTTCTCCCATCAACACCGCAGTCACATGTGACCTTGACTGCGTATTCCGTCTCCGTCTGAAGCTCTGAAATCACTGCCTTTTCACCTGTCGCCATCATCTGTTTCCACTGGAGATCTTTCACTTCTTCGCCTTTGGATTTCTTTGCGTACTCCACGATGTAGCTCAGTATCACAACGTCTTGTCCAAGCTCCGCTGGTTTCTCCCACTTGGCAGATATCTCACGTGAGTTGGATTCCACTTGAAGTTCTCCAGGAGGACTGCAAGGTAACGTTTTAACGGATTCACTGACCATGTTGGCGGGTCCAACACCCACTGAGGTCGCCGCTCTGCACCTGAACGCATACTCCGTGTTCGGTCTCAGATCTCTCACTGTGACTTCGTCAGCTTTTGACTCGGTCTTTTGTTCCCACTCTTCCTCTCCGCTGACGCAGTATTCAACAGCGTAGGACGTGACGTTTTCTGCTCCGAATCTGGGAGGAGAGATCTTCAGTGTCACGCTGTTGTGGCTTATGTCAGCTGCTGTCACAGCTTCAGGCTTTGAAGGAGGCTCAAAGTCTTCACTAGCAGGGAAGCCGCCTTTATAAAGGTAAATGCTGGAACCCTTGTGCGTGTCATTTGATATGCCCACTGTCAGGAACTTTATGTTCTCGTTCTCTCTGTTGGCGTCAGCAAAGTCACTGAAGAGCTTTGCTTTCGTCCTCATTTGATCAGCCACTTTGTTTGAAAGGTACCACTGGTCCCTCTCTATGTCATGAGTGTGTGGATTTTGATCCTCAGGTTTGCTTGCTCCTTTCAGATAGTTTGACAGAGCTGAGAGGTACGGCTCAGCACCTCCCAGAGAGGTGAAAACAAAGCATAGCGCATGTTCCACGCTGAAGACTTCTTCATGCAAACCACTTTGAGATGGGATCACCTTGGTGTTTTTCATCATATTGGTGAAAGATTTCAAGATGCGTATCTCTTTCTCTTTGCAATCCATCCACTCCGTCAGGTTTTTGCTGTTGAATGGAGACGAATGTCTCTTCTTCAGGATTGCCGCAAGATCAGACTCCTCTTCTCCTCCTCCTCTGATTAATGGAAGCTTCTTTGCTAAGGTTCGTTGAAAATCAAGTTTGAACTCTGAGCACATCTCTTTGAAACTTTTCAGGTTTTTGCAGATCTGAGGGAACTGCTGTGCAGGGGCAGTTTTCATTGCGTCGTTGCACCTCATTTCGAGCTCACCGAAGTCCTCCAGGACACTCTGCGCTTCCTGAACCAACCTTATGCTTATCTGACGCACAAGTTTAGCGGCGGTGGAATCTAAACTCGTCAGGGGCAAGAGCCAGACCTTCACTGGAACAGCATTTTCTCCATTGGCTCCCAGTAATTTTGGCAGGCTTCGGTAGACTTCAATCGCATCCTGAAAGGACGTTGGAGTGTGCTGAAGACAAAAGTCTCCGTGGAATTTGCAGGAAAATTTGTCAGTGTTCACTTTGTCCTTGTCTTCCATTTTCAGGGACCCTTCACCCTCAATAGCAAGGAGGGGGATTTTCTTGATCACCACCTTCAGGTTTCCCTGAATATCTTGATGATTTTCATTTTGAGAGATCTCACGGTCAAACAGAAAGAAGGCTTGAGCCCCATAGAGTATACCTGTGACTACATGTGTTGCTATGCCTTTGTCAAAAACATATGGATGCTTCACATTGCCTCTTCCAAGGTGATTCATTGACAGCTCCTGGAACTTTGTTGTTGTTTTGTACTTCAGTGTTACTCTGGCCTGGCTGCTGGATGTCCGTTGATCATTTAGATATTTGGCTGATCCCTCGACCTGTATCAGTCCAGACAAGAAACTCGCCTTAAGAGATGCTTCAACATTCAGGGCTGATGATTTATCTTCGATTGATTCAGATGCAACTATCTCAAAGTCACTGTTAGGTTTCGGTCTATCTCTTGTATCTTTCTCAAGGTCATCGCGGTCCCATAGGGTCATTCCTGTCAAAATAAGAGGAGATGGTGCAACTTTTATTGATAGATAGTACAACTGGGAATTATTCAATTATCATACATTCTATCCAATACTAGAAACTGTGAAAAATGTAATAAATGAAATTTCATAATCTATGCCACACGTGTCGAACTCCAGGCCTCGAGGGCCGCAGCCCTGCACGTTTTGCATGTCTCCCAGCTTCAACACAGCTGATTGCAATGAGCAGCTCGTTATCTGGCTTTGTGCTGAATGTGGTGATGAACCATCAGGACATTCAGGGGAGGGAGACATTGAAAACGTGCAGGGCTGTGGCCCACGAGGATCTGAGTTTGACACCCCTGATCTATGCAAACGATCCATTCATCGATTTTCCATATGCACATTAATTATCCAAACTGTGGTTGCAGGGGACTGAAGTCAATACAACCCAATCTACAGCAAGATACAATTACGGTATTAAAATGTTAGTTGTAATGGGAATCGAGGAGTTATTTTATAACAGTTTTCTGGCCAGAGTTACTGTTCACACCTTCATCCAGTTAAAAGCCACCAATCAACCCAAAATATAAATAAGCTTATATGACAGGTTAGTTTTACCTTACTGATTCTTTTAATTGTGTATTTGTCACAGCTTCAGTCTGCACTTGGTTGTAGTCTCAGCTTGTGAATGTTGAGAAGAGTGAAACCCCCTTTTTTGTGTTTCTCAGTATGATTCAAATTACTAATTTCAAACTCATTTTAAAAAATTGGCTCTTTGTAAGCACATGATAAATAACTGGGAAATGTGTGGAAAGGATTCCAAGTGGGTAAGAAATCTTTTTTATATTCTGTGTCATTCTGTTATAAATCTTTGTTTTTGCTTGATCATGAGCCATTTATTCACAAGAGAATTGCAGAGATTCTCAGCTCCTATTGCAAGGGTTCCAATTTGTGCAATAAGAACAAGAATAAGAATAAGAATGATAACAATAATAAAGGGGGTAACCAGAGGGATTCCCCACATATGGTCATTGCTGCAGTGTCTCAAGTAAAAGACTTCATCAACATTTTAATGAAATATATATGTTTATATTTCACAATGTGTTGCTTACAGAAAGTCTTTAAATAGAAAATTCTCACTGGATGTCTTCAAAAAGCTTTCCTCTGTCAGCCTGATCACAGCGTGGGATCATTGAACGGCAAAAAAAAATAAATAAAAGTTTGATCATAATGGTGACGTGTTCTGTCATTGTTATCAACTGTTAACAGTTTTTAAATAAATCAGAAAAAGTGACCATGTATGGTAACTTGACATGTGAAGAGCAGCTCATCCGGGAAGGAGGAGCAAATGTAATGTGTGGAGATATTTTTTTAATTTACAGAATGACAAAAATGTTGCCGACTTTTATTTGCTAGATCTGTATCAATTCGGAACCAAGATCATTGATGGGTTGAACATTTTTTGTTTTTTCCCTGTGCAATGCTGAGAATACAAAGTGGATGCTGGAGTCAAGTTCACGTGTATGTCCACCAGAGGGAGCCAGAGGCATAAAAGCACAATGTGGCACTGTAGTTATGTAGTTATGTGTGGCAACATAATGCTTGAGAAAAACACAGTGAATACAAAGCAATTGTACTGACATCAAATGAAAAGTAAGTCAAATTGTAATTGATGGATGAAGACATGTTGTTCATCATTGTCACGTTCAGTTTACAGTTCATGAATTCAATATTCCAGAGTCAAAGCTGTAGTTTGTTTCAAACACTTCAGTTCTGCATATTCGTGTGACACTCTTACCTGGGACCAGTAAGTCTTGGCGGCAGTCGTACAGCATACCAAGGCTAAAAGGCCGGCCGAGGGCTGCCATCTCTATCGTTCTGCTGGCTTCAGGATCCATCTGTCGATCCCTGAAATACAAACAGTACTGTGTGTTAATTCATATCTGTGAACATACTTTAGATGTCTGATTTATGTGACATCAAACATTGTTGGAACATTGTTCTTTTCACTCATAAATTACTGGTAATCAGGATGAAAAACTTTTATTGGGCAAAGACATTGTACAAACAGTGTTACCAGTTCCTCAGGATCCCGCCAATGTGTCTTTTTACTCAAGTTCTGTTGGTTCATGTTCTTTTGTGTTACTTGAGCACACTGTTAGAGAGTTTTTAGACATACTCACTCACATATACACTTTTTCCATGTTATAAATAGATAACTATAACTTATACACAACCCCTTTCACTGAGACACAGACAGACACATGTTTGAAAGCAGCAGTGGACTGTGGGCCGACACACTATGGTTAGTTACAAAAACTGTATTATACTCACAGCACAAAATCATGAAGACGTGTTATTGATGTGGACATGTGTGTAAGAGATAGTGGGAGAAACAACTTCAAATGATCAATCTGTTTATTATTTATACATTTATTGATTTGTCATGCCATTGAGTGAAGCTCCTCACCTTGTGCTGCTGCTGCTGCTGCTTCTGCTGCTGCTGCTGCTTCTGCTGCTGCTGCTGCTGCTGCTGCTGCTGCTTCTGCTGCTTCTGCTGCTTCTGCTGCTGCTGTCAAACAGACCGAGTCAAACTGAGTCAGGCTCTTTATCAGTGTGTGTGTGTGTGTGTGTGTGTGTGTGTGTGTGTGTGTGTGTGTGTGTGTGTGTGTGTGTGTGTGTGTGTGTGTGTGTGTGTGTGCGCGCGCGCACGTGGTTAAAGGCGCCCCGTTCTGCGGGACGCTGCAGTTGTAATGCACAGTGACTTGAAGAAGTAACTTTAATCTTACTGAAAAAAGTGGTCATATTAACGTAACGCGATACTTAGTAACGCGATACTTAGTAACGTGTTACCGACATCAGTGCTGGAAAATGCATGGATGTTGATTGATTAAACGTAATGGACGGGCATGTTTGTTTGTTTTCATTTGAGTGAACTAGTAGCCTAATTCTTATCAAGGTTTTCAATAGAGCTGCTCGGTTATACGAGGGCATGCATTTCTTTATACATTTACCTATTTAATTGAATATACATCAAGACTGAAATACATATGATCATTAAACACCAGGGAATCATTTATTTAGAGTCACTTTTGCAATCTTTTGAAGAGACAGAACACCTGTGATAAACTTATCCTTACAACAATAATACTAATATTTCCCCTAAACAGCCTCATTTAAAATACTTCATATTTAACTTCCCTCCCAATTTAACATTAGTACATCCAAAGGTGAAATCTAGGATGCTGGGTTACTCACAAAAGCTTTGCTGTCATAATATGTGGTTGTTAAATGGTTAAATGAGCAGAAGCAGCAGCATAGAAATACAGCCAAGTTTGTAACATCAAGAACAAATCATTTAGTACTTACTCTAGAAACGTCTGCGACCCTCTGGTGGGTGTTGCAGTTTTCAGACGTTATAAACCCTGTGAGAAGGTCCAACCCCCTCATGGTTATTCATGGCAGAAGGCTGGGCGGAGAGAGAAAACGGCTGATTTCTTGGAAATGGAGTCGTTGTAGGGAGGAAAAGAGCACTTTGGGTCTGTCTACGTGATCAGGGGAGGTGGCGCACAAGTTTACTTTCCTTTTCCTTTAGACAGGAATTTCTCGGAAATGGCCTGACTTCATGTAAACGCGTATGGATGCGCCATAACATTACGACCACCCGCAGACTGTTGACTGTATGTCCCCCTTTGAGCACCACAGGACCCCTGACCATGTGTTGTGCTATCATCAGTTGAAAAATAGGTTATTGAAAATGCGTGACTTTTGACAATAACACATCAGTAACTTAATATTGTGGATTTTTTAAAAAAGTGTTACATTTGGACACGTTCTGTCCTGAAGCAGAGAGGCTGCAGCAGGTCAACACATCTCAACTAGTATGGAAAATACGAGATTAGAGTTAGGCATATTGTTTATTTGTTGTAAAACTGCTTCTTTGTGAAGCCCGATTCTTGCACATTTTTCATGACCAAGACTCACCTACTGAACCCTGCTGCTCATTTCACAAATGCATGTTCCTTCCAAATGTGGCAGCCTTTAAAGTGGAAATAAACTTAAATTTTTTTGTAAGTGGTTAATACAAATGAAAAATATTACAAGAATGTCCGTTGTACTCAGACTGCTGCTCTGTGCATGTGCCAGAACAGTAGCCTACATGCATAATGTGATAACTCATTTCCAATAGAATATGAATAAAATAGAATGAAACGCCTTGGTGTACAGATAGAACGTTCTGAACAATGACCCTGTTGAACTCAGCACGCAGGGGAGTGGCTGGTGGTCGTGATGTGGGGGACAAAGACACTCCTACTGGTAACGCCTATTTGTGTCAGTCCATTATAAAAAGGGAAGCACAGAAACGACTGCAGCACGGCTCTCTCTTCCATCCTGATCTGAGACAGACTGAGAGGTAAGTTACTGGACTATTTCCCCTCGTTTAAAAAAAGAAATAAATGTTATCATCTTCATTGTTCTCCATGTGTGATTTTAGATTTTGAGCTTTTGATGCTCTTTCAGACTATTTGTGAAAAGTGTTATAAGATTTTAAAAATAATTTAAGAAAATAAATTACGTTGCAGGAACTTTGGTCATTGGTTTCATGTCAGTTATGCTGTACTGCAATTGAAAACGTACTTTTACACATTGCAACTTTGTAAAACTTGTTTTTATTACAATATCATCATACATCATTCTTGATTTATATTGAAAGCTGCAATCTCTCTCTCTCTCTCTCTCTCTCTCTCGCTCAAATTAAAGGAGACATATCATGCTTTTAAATCCTTCCTTTTTACATATAAATCATACAGTTGTGGTCTATACAACGCGGAACTGCAATGCTTGGGTCTGAATTCCTCATTATTATAGCTCCACAGGCCCCTTTTCTACCCCTTTTCTGATGTGCTTCTGAGAGCAACTCGTTTTGGGGCGGTCTCTTCAAATGCAAATGAGACACTTCATACCCCGCCTCCTCTCCAGGTTGCAGAGGTGACACTGGGTTCAACGCCACCCTGTTCGGCCATCTTTGTAGTTTGATAGAACAGATACAATTATCTAGCGGCGCAGAAACTTTATATTCACACATTATTTACAAAATGTCAACAACGGAAGATTTGTCCATCCAGCCATACATGTTGGAGCCAGAGTCGGACCCGGCGGAGTGAGATGAAAATGACGATGATGCACCTACAGAACAACGTCTTCATATGGATGTAACGCAATGGTGTGTTACTATATTTACACTAACTTCTCCATCCATGCCCACTACTACAATACTGCCTGTATTACAACGACTATTTAACACAGAAGTTACATTATAATCTAAAACGAGCACACAGCGCTAACATATGAAGACGGTGCAACTGCTAATGCTAACAAAACAATGACAGGGACGTCTTATCATCACACTTTTTAGCGTTATATACAGCTTACCGAAGTGCTCTGTTCGTCGTCTCCATAGATAGAAGGATCTGACCGCTCAATCAGACGAAGTCTTTCGGCAAATCCTTCTTTATACTGGCGGAGGTTGTTGAAGCAGTCGTCCTTAAAGTGATTCGCGCACACAAAAATGACCTTACCCACAGATGTGGGTACATTTCTGTGAAAAATAAAACTCAACCAGGCACTTCGAAAGGGTTCTGATGCTGGGAGACGGTGTAACGAAGCTTGTGGGTTACTACATCCAACAACCGAACATTTCGACTTATCCTCTCGTAACTTCGGTTGGACTACAAAATCGCAGCGAGAAACAAAAATGGCGGATTGCTCGAAATGTCGATGTCCTAATTTGGCAGTTCCGCTGAGAATACTGTGACGTCATTGTTCAAAAAACGTAATAGAGAATAGAAAAATCGAAACCGATCGCAAAATATGACCAAAACAGAATATAAAGATATCAACGGAGCACCTGAAGAGACTACTTTGAACTTTTCTGTACTTCTAAACACTCTAAATATACAACAAAATGCATTTAAGGGCTAAAAAAGTGGATTTAGCATGATATGTCCCCTTTAAGTCAGGTTAAGACTTTTTTATTCATCTTATATTTTTAAATAGTGATTCTGATGGTAAAATACAACTGAGAAAACTCAATAAAAATACAGTGATAAGAAATGTTGGTAGAACACAAAACAAAATGTTGAATAAAGAGTTGGAAAGTGTTGCATTTAAACATGCAACAGTTTTGTTTATTAAATAAAAAGTTTCCAAATTAAACACATAGGGGGAAAAAATAAAAGACAATGCATTAAATAGAGACCCGTAAAAAGAAATAAACAATTTATTTACAATTGTTATCATTCCTAATCTTATTTTAAATGTATTCATTTAACGACTTCACGGAGCTATAACACTTTGTCCTCTTTGCATTTTGAAGGTATTGATATGAGTCGCGAGCAGCATTGAAGTCTCCACACTTTCTGAATCTGAACCAGACAACTGTCATCAGAGGTTTGTTGTATTTCAACTCCATTTCTGTCGCGTCCATTTGCCATTAAAACCACTAGATGGCAGCAACACCACACTATAGAAATAAAGACCGCTTCTGCCCCCCCCCCCCCCCCCCCCCCCCCGCATCCCTTGTATCTTGTGTACTTAACATACCCCTGAGAATAGAAAATAGCAAACTGCTGTTTTGTGACATCATATGAAAACAGTTATAACCGTAACATTATAATTGCTTCATCTCCGGAAAGTAAAACTGCATTTTTACTTCTTTTGCAGGACTTTCGGCTTTCTTCAGTATCTGGAGCAGTTCCTGTCTCCGCTTGGCATTCCAGGAAAGGTAAGGCAGTCCCAGTCTTTAGTGAATAAATAGATGATTTTTCTTTCTCTGTGACTGTATTATTGCAGTTGTAGTGATCTCTGGGCAGTCAGGTTCTCTCCCTCCGTCTCAGAACAGACATAAGAGGCTATACTATCAAACATTGAACACATCAGACAGAGGCGATGTCTCCACAATTTTGAAAACAAAGTCACAGGAGACAGAAAATGTAAAACCAGAATTACATTCTCAAGGTATCTGATCTCACTCCGTTAGTTTTATCATTAAAACCTGTGATCTGTATTAGTTTTCTCCAGAGCTGAGTGTATTTGTGGCAGTAATTTTTCTCATTTTTTTCTTTTTCCAGATTTAGACTCAGAAACACATCTTTACTTCGGCGGTGGAAGCAAACTTCTGTAATCTTTACTTAGTTTTTCTGACTGTTTTAAAGAAAGAATGAAGGCAGTAAAGAGTTTCTTTTCGGGAGACCAAAGCCCTAAGCGGCTTTGTGATGCGGTCAAAGACAAAAGTAGGCTGCTGAAATCAAACTCTGGGCCTCTCCCTGTTTACGTGATTCCTCTGAATAAGAACGAAGTTGATGTAGATGGTTGCCAGCATTTCAGTTATGGAAAACCTTCGCGCAAACACAATCGCACTGTCATGGTCCTCGGAGCAACTGGTGCTGGAAAGTCAACTCTCATCAATGGGATGATCAATTACATTCTTGGTGTTCAATTTGAGGACGCATTTCGATTCAAGTTAGTTGACGAAGACGCCTTGAAATCACAAGCTCACAGCCAGACCTCTGAGGTCACTGTGTACAAAATCAACCACGAGGAGGACTTTACAATCCCCTTCTCCCTGACCATTGTGGACACTCCAGGGTTTGGGGATACCCGAGGCATAGAGAGAGACAGGGAGATTGTCGAGCAGCTGCGTAATCTCTTCTCCTCTGATTTTGGTGTCACCGAAATTGATGCTGTGTGTTTTGTAGCTCAGGCCTCCTTGGCACGACTGACAGCGACACAGAAATATGTGTTTGATTCAGTGCTGTCAATCTTTGGCAAAGATGTGGCAGAAAACATCAGGATCCTGGTGACATTCGCAGATGGTCAGCGTCCACCAGTTCTGGAAGCAATCAATGCTTCAGGTGTCCCGTGTCCCAAAACAAAAAAAGACGGACTGCCAATTCACTTCAAATTCAACAATTCAGCTCTCTATGCACACAACAAGTCCTCAGTGGCCAACAACACAGGTGACGATGATGAGGACGATGACGGTGGTGACGATGGCGGTTTTGACCAGATGTTCTGGGACATGGGGGCGAAAAGCATGAAGAGATTCTTTAATGCTCTGAATGTCATAAACACCAAAAGCTTGAAACTGACCAAGGAGGTGCTCAGAGAACGGCAGCAGCTTGAAGTTTCAATCGAAACTCTGCAGACTCAGGTTAAACTGGGGCTAGCAAAGCTGGAGGAGATCGGAGAGACACGGGCAATACTCAAAGAGCACGAGGCAGAAATCAGTAGAAACAAGGACTTTGAGTTCTATGTTACTGTGAAGAAGCCCCAACAGGAGGATATCTCCTCCACTGGGCACTTCATCACCAACTGTCAGCAGTGCCATGTCACCTGCCATTACCCATGTGGCATACCTGATGACGGGGCTAAACATGGCTGCTGGGCAATGGGATCAAATGGATACTGCGAACAGTGTCCAGGCAAGTGCTACTGGAATGTACACTTCAACCAAAAGTACAGATGGTCATACGTGGAGGTTCAAGAAAAACGAACCATTGATGAGCTGCAAAAGAAGTACCAGAAAGCTGAAGGAGAGAAGTTAAACGTTCAGGGAATCATTGATCGTCTCAAGGCGAGCTACAAAGAGACGCAGGCTGAGGTGGTGAATTTGATGTCCAAGTCTGCCGAGTGTCTGAACAGGCTGAAAGAGATCGCACTGAAGCCCAACCCTCTGTCCACTCCAGAGTACATTGACATGCTGATTGAGGGAGAGAAAAGTGAAGGCAAACCTGGATGGAAAAAACGAATTGAGGCTCTAAAGTCCATGAAGGAAAAAGCAGAGTTCATGACCAAAATTGCAAAAGGGGAGAAGTTCCTGCAGCATCAGCAGTCTGTTGACGTGGCGTCACATTAAACCTGAACCTCACAGTGAGATGATGAGGGAAGGTGAAGTCACGGTTCTGGCAGATTGTTTGTGTTTTGAAATGAAACCAACATACCTGGTGTAATTTTCACTTCTAGTGTAGTATATTAGTGTGTAACTTTCTGTTCTGTAAGTAACTTGGAAACTAATTAACAAGAGATGTAATGAAAATATGTGTCTCAATCTATGCTTATGTCATTTTTTCATGTGTAAACTAACTCGAAAAACGTAAACAAATATGATAATAATGATAATAATCATGCCTTATTCATTGTTTAAATATTCATTTCTTTGCTAACACTGACTTTAAAATGTTTTAACAGTTCCGAACTACTTTCTTTCTCTTTTTTCTACTTATGATATGGAAGCTATGTGTTCCTTTATATTCTGTCTGTTCATGACATAAAAATGCTCTTGACTAAACTCATTAATAAAGCCCAAATTGTTGCTTGACTCTCTTCTTTGTGAGACAGTTCAAACTTTAGCCACTAAATGGCGCCACAGCATCGACTGTAGTGACGGTTTTCATCAACCAGGAGTTTAAAAAACAAATTCAGATTATAAACACTTCACTGTTTCGAAGTTGATTTTGGATTTGTAGGGAGTACTACACATCCTTGCTTCACCTTTTAGTTGTCGGGGAAACAAGCATTTATAAAAAAAATGTGGGCATGGTGCCTGTAGGGGAGGGTTAAGATTTTAAGTAAGTGGAATAATTTCGTAAATATTGTTAACATGTTAACAGATGTCGACTAATATACAGCAAACATCATTAATATCAACTTATCTCAAACTGTTGGCGTAAAAAGAATGATGACTTTATTAACAGACATCCAGCATCGTAACATCTTTCATAAAAAAATATTGTTTGCTTATCTTAGGGAGCGTGAGCAATACTAGAAATTAAGGGGGTTGAAGTGGAGGCATACAAGGTACTGATTCTGTCTTTTAGGCTGTCCACTGTGTAGTTTGTCTGCGCTCCTCATGTGGCTCTTTACCCGGTACTTATGGTTTCCTGCCTCAGGCTAAAGACGTGTGTTAGGCTCGAGACCTTCAGTGATCACTCTTGCTTCCTACAACCCAAACTGACATAAAGCGGTTATATTAGACGCACAACGGGAAAGTTGATAAGCTGTTTTTCATTTTCTTACACTAGAAAATGTTAAAGCTTGCTTATGTACTTGCACTGTGCACTGCACATGGCAGCACGCACCGCAACCAGCACTGTCAGTAAGCACGAGTCAACCACAGCTTTTCTTGTCGGCATTAAATGATTTAATCCAAAAAGCAAGACAACTGTACACACAACGCATCAACGTGCTCAGAATATTTCAGTAAAATGATGGACAGATTAAGGTCATTGTGAACTACTTCATATCTTACAGAGCTGTGTCCGACCATAAAGACAGCATTCAAAATAAAGAAGACACCTTTGTCTAATTGTACAAACATTCTTCTTCTTCTTCTTCTTCTTCTTCTTCTTCTTCTTCTTCTTCTTCTTCTTCTTCTTCTTCTTCTTCTTCTTCTTCTTCTTCTTCTTCTTCTTCTTCTTCTTCTTCTTCTTCTTCGTCACCACCATCATCATCATCATCATCATTATCATCATCATAATCATCATCATCATCAAACATTGTAGCACTTGTAAACACCTCTCCTCACTCTGCTACAGAAACATTTATAACAGCACACATTGTCAGCACAAAAGAGGAAGTAAACATCATTTGAAGCTTCTGTGGATTTTTATGGGTTTGTAATAATGGCAACCAACTTCCTCTTTAGCTCTTGACAAATGGAAGCCATGAACTCTCATGAATTCTTGATTCCAATCCAGCTTGCTGTCACCTGGATACAAAAATGCTGATCCATGTTTTCTTTAAGTCTGTTTTTAAGTAGCATCTAAACAAAGCTCATCAGAGAGCCGCTTGTCCTGCTTCTTCTGGCTCAAAAACTCTCAGTCAGATTGTGCAAAGTGATCCTGGAAATACTTCCTGTGACCTCTTCTGACCTGCTCCCACAAGATCTAAAGGTATCACAAAGTCCAAATTGACTTTGGAGCACAGACAGTTAGTGCACAAAATCTGAGGTAATGTGATATTCAGGCTGACAGTCTTCCAGAAGTGCAGTTAATACAGTTGGAGGCAATGTTTTCGGCTTCTGGACGATGTTCAGCACCTCCATACGCGCCTCCTCTTCCTGAGGCCACACTGGAATTTTTCTGTCCCAGTCAATTTTCTGCAGAAAAGCATACAAAACAGATGATTACAACAGTTATTATTGTTACTATTTTTAATTGATACACAGTGTTTACGCCTGCTGTGATTATTGTACATCCATTTACAGCAATGTTTCTACTTTTGAAGCTGTGAGTTAAACTTGAAATAAAATTGTTGTTTTATTGTTGATAATTGTTCTGTCAACTGTATCTCATGTATTTCTTTTAAGACACTGACCAGTGACTGTGGCAGTGGCTCTTTCTGGAAAAACCCTTGACAGGCATCTGCACTGCAATGAGCGGTGGACCAGAACAAAGCAAACAGGACACCAGCTGTGATGAAGACAGTCAGAGTCACAGCGGTGGGCTTCTTCCAGGCAGGAGTCTCTGGACCTGCAGGTGAACAATGAAACATTCATCTGTTATTGCGCATGGCTGTTGTTTTAGCTACTCGTAGATTTTAACAGTATGAGCATGAAGACTTGGAAATGTTTTTTTTTGTTTTTTTAAACTAGGGAGTGTGGGGTAAGTGGAATGTTTGTTGTTGACACTGACATCAAATTGCCTTTAGGTGTGGCAGTGAACTTTTTTTTCTGTCTTTAGCCCTGTGTTGGCACTGAGATTACCTGGTGACCTGTACTGGTTTTACATTCTAACTACTTGGTAGAGACACCAGCTCCCTGTGACCTTAATTTGGATAATGTAGGAATAAAGGATGAAATGATTTCACCGCCTCCTAATCTGGTTCCATATTAAATCACATTGAAAACCTTTTAATCTTTTATAAGCAACTTTGTTGTCAGTTCACCTGACCTAAAACACTCTGGAGCTGCTACCTGCTCACTGGTTAGTTGGATCAGATATCAGGGACGACTCGAGGCCAAAACCACCAGACCTCAGTGCATTGTGAAGGTGCACTGGGAAGAGAAATGCTAAGTTGTTTATCTGTAGTGTGTCATGACTGAGGAAGACACAAGTGTACATGAACCTGTGATGGGTACGCATTGGAGCTCGGTGCTGTTGCTGTAGAGCTCTGAGTCCAGGACAAGCTGAGATCTGACGCAGTAGATCGCTCCCTCCTGCAGGTCGGGGACAGGTAGCACCTTCTGCTCTGCTGGCATCGAATATACAGCAGACTGAACACAGAGAAGTCAGAGACCATCAGGCGGAAGGTCCAACAAGTCGGTTTTCTTAAACTAAGAAAACTAGAAAAAAAATAATTATGAAGAATCCATTAATCAATACTCACTTCATAAGAAGTAAATTTATAAAAAGGACGAAAAAAGAAAGGGCGAATCAGACAGATGCAGGTGAGGTGAAACGCTGTGGATATCATGAAATAAAGAGTGGAGTCGAAAGAAAAGTAAATAGAGACATAAGCATGTGGGCGGACCTGCAACTCGGCACCTTTCTTCCACACGATCACATTGACAGTGGCGATGAGAGGAAGCTCTTGGAACACCACCTGCAGGTTGCTTCCTTCTGTTGTCACCGTCATCGCTGGCACTGTCAAGACCGCTATGCACAAGAGTCACACATTATAAATCTCTTTAATCCAAATTTTCGTAATGATAAAAAAAAATCAGCACGTCAATACTTTTGGAATCTATTTATCTGGTAATCAGTCACCAGCTTCTATTCACAGTCTTTATTAGATATCCATAAATCTCTTGATGATTCCCAATTCAAAAGGTCTTACTATCTCTCCTGTTGAATGGCTGGCTCAGCTGGGTCCAGGCCGAGAGCTGCTTGTCACACTGCGCTCTGACCTGAAGGTTGTAGTCGGAGTCAGAGCCCAGGTCCAAGGTCAGGTCACAGTGAGTGTGAGGGATCTGCTGGCAGTCTGCAGCATCCACCCAGCTGCCGTTTCCCACCAACAGCTCAAACTCTCTAATGATAGAAAGGAATGATTTGTTGAATCTGTAAAACTTTGAAATCATACAGCTGTAATTTTAATCTTATAAGTTCAAACGGGTGCACAAACCACTCTCAGAATATTTGTTTTTGCTTTGTTAAAAAAATTTAAATGATTGCACGCTCGTGGTTTTGCAGTATGACACCGAAGACAACTTGCACATTGCTCCGACCACATCCGCTGTACTCAAGCACACGCTACACCATTGACTGTAATGTAATGTAATGTAATGTAATGTAATTGTAATTCTATATTTCATTCTCTTTAAAGAATTTGCCTCTAGGATTAATGACGTATTTTCTATTCTCTTTTTTTTCACATTTCAGTTAACATTAGTTTGACAACATTGTTTATTATTGAACCTTTCTAAACTGTGTGTTTTCAAACAGGTTAAATTATCTTAATGATTATAAGGTTGTTGTTTATTTGTTAAATGCAAGCTCTGCTAAGTGGGATGTTTAAAGTCCCAGTTTTATTATGGGCTTTAAATCCTGTTCGAGCATCGTAGCGAAGACACAGAGACTCAATATATTTGGAGGGTTTCTGATCTCTACAATCCAACATTGATTACTTTGTTAAAATGTCAGTGAGTCATCAGCTTGGATGGCGTTGTTGGTTGAAATGGCAATAAATGAATAGTAAACTATCAAGGCTGAAATACTGAAGGCTGAAAAAGTATTTTCAGTTGTGCACATGCAAATATTTAGCCGTCTCTGGCTGCTTTGAGAATGTACCTGGGAAATACGTAAAGCTGTCATTAGAACTGTGTCAACCGGTTGTATGAGCGTGACGTCATGACTGTACTGAGCCCAGGCACACCTGTTGATCACAATGCAATGGGTGTGTTGCTTGTTTCTCTGAATCATAAGTCCTGTGAATTAAATTGTTCAGGTAAACCTCACTTCACTACATATTTAACATATTTCACTCTGTCAAATTGCAATGAAATTTTCACAGTTTCATGGTCTTTTTCAAACACAATTTTCATCCTTGAAACTAACGAGAAAAGTCATGCACAAATTTGTTTTACCACATACTTTTGTGTCATTTTCTTGCAATAATCTTTGATTTCTGCTGAATCCAGGCTGAATCTTGTGGACAGTAGGGGAATCATGACATTTAATTGCGAGTGGGTGTTTGAGGCATTATATATGTTTTTGTGGAAATAGACAGAAAGGTGTTGATAAATACAAAAAATATAATAAAAAAAAGTTCAGCATTGCTGTACTGTAATGTTCATTTTTCCCGACTCTGTCACTCACCCCTGATACTGGACGGAGTACAGGACTGTGGTGTTGCATGGGGCCTGCAGTGGGCTCCACCTCAGTGTGTGTCTCATGTTGACAGAGTCCATGGATGTTCTGAGTGGCGCTGGAAGCCCCCAACTATCTGTTGAAACCAGAAATCTTAAAGTTGCTTCATTAAATATTGTAGTTACTACTAGTTACTTGACATAAAAAAATATATCTTACATCAATTTACATTGTTTGTCTTTATGTTGTGCACATAGCTGTGTTCAGGGTATGACCTTTCAAAGAAACGGCAGTAAAGTTGGACTTTTCCCAGCCAGTCCTTTTTAAAAACCAAAATCTCAAGCAAATATTATGACAAATTAAAAGTTATGAGATAACCTATCATGTACCATAATGGGTGTAAGAGGCCAGTCAACTATAGACTTTACATAAACACTTGTCCTACATCTTTCAAAATGAAAAGCCTCGAATTAACGCAGACTATTTTATGGATTTTGACACGAGCTCAAGATGACATATTATGATGTAAAGAACAGCCCAATGTCCGAGCTTCTCTTAATTATGCCTACTTGATGTGAGATGAATCCTGTGCATCGTTAGTGTGATTCACACAATACTCCAGATTATTACAGATCCCTCAGGGACAAACTGCCCACCTCCAGAGAGCAGCCGACATGTCTCATCAAAGTTAGGTTTATTTACGGCTCGTGAGGACAGGCGTAAGTTGACGTTACTTGCATTCATTTCGACATATTTCATGTTGCCATCAGGATGAAGGATGAATGAGGCACTTCTCCTACAGTAAATAGGAGTTTAATGAAGCGTGACTATCATAACAACTGGCAAAAGCTGAAACTACCAATCATCTCTAGGTGGACACAGACGGATAGCTTCCTGCTGTTTTCACATAAAACAAAAGTAACGAGTGAGGAACTCAGAAACCTCAGTCACTGTGTCACTGACTTCATATTAGTAATCAATTACATGCATGTTATTGTCAAAAGTGGTGGTGTCACAGGTAACACATTCCTGATAAAACCATAAATTCTAACGCTGATCATGATTAAGTGTGTATCAGGCCTTTATGTTGGACATTTATTCTGTTATGTTTTTTTGTCTTTTAAAAAGAATAACAATAGCGAGTTGATGTGATGTCTTGAAACATTGGACCACCAGTTTCTGGTCCCTGCAACCGACAAACCGGACCTGCCAAAGGAGGGGTGGAATGAGCAAACGGAAAAATAGCTCTGCCTGTGTCTGTTTTTTTTTTTTGTTTCCCATCCACATCATAGTCATATTGAATGATGACAAATCCTGGAATATTTCATTTCATTCATTAATCCATACCTTTAACTGCTGCTCTATAGCCATTTGTTCACTTTAAAAAAGCACAACGTGATGTTATTATTGTTGTGTGTGTGTTATTAAACACACAAACACACACACACACACACACACACACACACACACACACACACACACACACACACACACACACACACACACACACACACACACACACACACACACACACACACACACACACACACACACACACACCCACACACACACACACACACACACACAGATACGTACAGTGAAAGTTTCCTCACCGTTTAACAGTCCCAGCAGGATTATCACCAGTTTGCTCTTCGTCCATCTCAGTGTCATTTCCCCAGAGTTTAAGTCCAGAACAGAGGGAGGAGAAAACAAATCCATTCATGTTCAGATAGTTTCCTTCATGTACACTATTCTAAAGTGTAACATTAAACCAGGAGTCCCGCCTCAGTGTCAGAAACCAAAGGCAATTTTGCTGTGCGCATTTCTGGATCACTCAGCATGCCCTTGAGGAAAATAAAATCCTGGAAGCCAATGTTGATGATGACGATACAGTCCATTTGCTGTTGTCCGTTTGAAAATCCCCTCAAAAATAATGAAAATAAATGTATTCCTTGCGTGTAGCCCTGTGCAACTTGAGGGATGACTCTTGGATCTGCAGAGAAAAGCTCGTCGTCCGGAGGTGGAGGCTGAAATCTGTGCAGCAGAGCCGGTCCGACTTGTTACTTTGCTGGAGGGGTTCAGTAGCAGTTTGCATGTCAAAATCATTACACAACTGTTCGGCTCCATATCGCCTGAGGCCTACAGTTGGAAATGTTCTGCCTCCATGCCACTGAAAAACAAACACCTTCCTATTGTTCTCTTTCAAGTTTAAATCTGAAGAGTTTATCATCAGTCAGTCAACTGTGCAGTTCTTCGCAGCATGTGTTACTCAATCACATGAACCTGGTTCTAATGTTGGTTTCTGGGTTCACCATCTGATCATAACAGCATTTGAAACTACTGATTCTGGATTTAATTGTTCCACATGCCACTTTTCATATCTTTACATTGTTACCGCCACAAATATTGGGTTATGTAACATTCACTTTCATTGCACATCATAACTTATTTTAGTTTAAGGTCACTTGTTTTGAATTAGCCACCACATAAAAATGTCCATTGTAGAGTTTCATCTGTTTTTTGAATACCTCTCTCTCAACCCTGGTTACTCTCTCCTCTGACATAAGTGAACAATATACAGTATATCATTGCTTGACACTTCTTGCAAAACGACTTGCAGACTACCCTCTGACTGCTAAAAAAAAACAACCTAAGGCTTAGAAGTACACCCACGTGTGTGTGTGTGTGCGTGCGTGCGCGTGCGTGCGTGCGTGCGTGCGTGCGTGTGTGCGTGTGTGTGTGTGTGGTTGTTTGTCGCTCTATTTTCCCTGTGTTAATGTGCCCAAGTTGTATTCTATTACCCATTCTTACCTTGAATTGGCTATTGGATATGTATATATATATATGCAATATACAATATATATATATATATATATATATATATATATATATAGCTATGTCACATTTTATTCCTTTTACATTGAGGCAACCCCCCCCCCCCCCCCCCCCCCTCCACCCCAGCCCGCCACACACACACACACACACACACACACACACACACACACACACACACACTGTACACTCTGCTTTTTTGATCCCATTTACTTCACCGGAAACAGAAAGGGAAAAAAAGGAGAAGCATGAAGTCGTTTCAGACTTTGGACTTTCATGACGTTCAAACATTTACTGTCACCAGCCATAAAGCTATAAAACCCAGAACAGCTCAGACGTTCAGCCATCTGATTTCTCTTTACGTGAAACCTCCACCTGTGATGCAAAAACACTGCAGCCACGACATATTTAATACAGTTCTGGTTACATGATGTCAAACATCAACAAAACATCCAATGAACAGGAAGCTTTAACCGAATTGTATTTTTTCTGGGGGGTGGTGTTCCTCTAAAATGATCTACATATGAAGTTACTGTGAAGGTCAGACCAAAGACATCATGCTAGATGTCTATATACGGACATGCCTTCTCTGAATTCATAAACAACTGTTTCACTTCTGAAAACATAGAAAGGTCATGAACTTCTGCTTGTGGTTAAGCAGCCAGATGGGTTTCCGTTTCCTCTCCCAGTATAAATGATTTTGAGTTGCCGTAGGGAGAAGCTGTGGTTATGGTCATGGTTTTAATGTGAAAACTGCTGCTGGAACCCTAGATTTTAGCTTCTCGTGTATCTCACGCCCATCCTCTTATTTGATCAAATCTAATTGAACAAACCACTTATGTAATGATGTTGTATATACTGAAACAAACTGAAAAAGACTGCGACAAGCTCACTAAGTGGTCAATTTCTGACAACTGAACAGGAGAGGAAATGACAGACAGGGAAGCTTGAGAAGACTTGATGAAAAACCAAATCAACTACAACCAATATAAAATAAAGAAATCTGGGCGTACTTAGTGTTGAATTTGAGAGTGCAAAGGCTTTGAAACTTGGCTCACAAACAGACTGGGATACAGATTCCCACCTTTTAAAACGAGTTGGTCCTGTTCCAGTCACATAATGTTGAATCTGGGAGTTTACTGTCACGTGAGAGGAAATTTCAGAATGTGGGCTTATCTTTTTGCCACAGACAATCTTACAGCTCCATCTTACAGCCATTTGCTGGTTTTCGTTTGTTTACACTAGTTCTTCCTGCACACAGTCATCAGTGATTTTGTGCTTCCTGTGTGAGACTCAGCTGTGAAGAGAGTATCCGCAAAAACCCACTGATCCCCTTTGTCAGTCGAAACGGAGGCCCGGGATGATTGTAGTATTAGACTCGGAGTGGCAGTGGGCTCCCTGTCCTCATTAACACGGTGATCAATACTTGGTGGGTGGTGAGCGAGGAAGGGAGTGGCCCTGAAGTTTATGGCCCCTCAGAGAGAGTAAAGTCCTTGGGTTAGAGCCACATAGGTGTCATTACCGAAGGACAGACTACAGCCTCCAGGTACCTTACAGAGCTTCACCTCAAGAGCACCAGATCTGGTGACCCAGTTATTTTCCCCATCAAAAAAAAATAACTTCCTGTGAAGGCTTATTTTCCTTTTTCAGCCACTTCTTGATTACTTTTGACGGTCTCCTCAAACGCTGCAACCATGTCGACGGCTGTGGAAGCGACCGGGTTCATTATGGCCATCATCGGCTGGCTTCTCACCGGAGCATCGCTGGTTAACGACTACTGGAAGATTTCCACCGTGTCCGGCAGCGTCATCATCTCTCAGAGGCAGTTTGAAAACTTGTGGCACTCCTGCGCCGAGAACAGCGCCGGCATCGCCGAGTGTCGGGACTTTGAATCGATGCTTGCCCTCCCAGGTAAGCGCAGACGCAAAGGCCTCAGAAAAGATCAAATAAAATTTAGAAAAATTATCCTGTCTTATTGACAGGTCATGATTATTGTAAGCTCAAAACAATCTTGACTTTTGGTGATCAACTAATAAATTAGGTGATTCTCTTGGCTGAGAACACGTAATGGGGTCAACTTCCTGTTACAGTTAATGTTCTGCCAGCGAGCCGGATCTGGTCTGAAGGTCTGAGCTTCAACAGTCCAACGTTGGATTTTCTCAAACTCACAAATGAAAGACTTTCTCAAATCTTTACAAAAACCCTGAAATTTAGAATTTGTGAAACAAAAAAATTGGAGTAATGGCTTTATGGCACCGTTTTGAATCGAGCATCCAAAGGTGAGCTCATTTTACAGCTGGGAGTTTCCCGCCAAAAAAACAAATGAATCACTTTGAATATTTGTACTGTTTGTCTCCATATGTACAACAGACCACCACTAAACACACATTTGTTGTATTGATGAATATATTAATCTCTCGTAAAGTTTTCGGGCGCCATTTTGCGCCTCCTCCGCCCCCGGGCAGTAAAATGGAGGGAAACACTCACCAAGCTTTCTCCTCACTTCCGTTGGATTCTGATGGGTATTTACTTGGATCAGATAGAATCATTTATCAACAATACCTTCTTTTGGTCATACGTTTTTCATTAGGAATACAAAGTATAAACTGATTGTAAATCATGTTCAAAATTAGACTAACTGAGATATTTAGTCTCAAGACTGGTTGTTTAGTCTTGATCTTAATTTCACAAAACCTTGGCAACCTGTTGACGAAACTCAAATGTCTATTATCATTATGTTCTATCATGAATAAATAGCCACTGAAACATTGTGAGTGATACTGCCTGGCTCCTGAGTCATTATCATTTCACATCTTTGTCTTTCGCTGAGACTCATAAAGAGGAGTGGCAGGTTATTTTTATGATCAGTCGAGGTCATTCTGTCAATAAATTACTACTTCCACTGCGAAGTCCAGTCAGTATATAAATCGCCAGTTCTTCCTTTGTCTTTTACCAATTTAGCTTTATGTGTTATTTTAAACATACATTTAATTTATCAGTGAAAATAGGTGCTGGTTAGTAAATTTTCCGCTGGCCTCGCCTCGTCCACATTTCGATTTATTTGTCTTTCTGCTAAGATAAGCCAAGCAAACAACAAAAAAAGAAGAAGCATAAAGCAGACTGGGGCTGTACTTTTACATTTAAGACAGAACGGGAGGAGGATCAGTTCACAACTGCTCCTGCTCTATTGTTCTATAAAATAATCTAATTGCAAGTTAATGCCCAATATCCCCAAGATGCACCCACAGTACTCCCAAGTTTTATTTTTAATTAAATGACAAAAGTCACCTCTTGTTTGTTTACTCTTGAGCAGGAATCAGTCTCAGTGGTCTTACATACATTGATTAGTCAAAAAGGAAACTGTATATACAGAAATTGTATATCTGTTTTTATATTATATGTTTGTCTGAAACACACGTTTTTTTCTTTTTTGTTTTCTTTTAAGAATTAGACTTTGTGTCTCACTGAGATTACCAATATGAATAAATGTTAATAGCAATAATAAGCTTGTGACAACTAATAGGCAAAGTTAAAAACACCAATCTGTCCATCATAGCACTTGGTAGTTGTAGCGAATAAATCTCTTTTTCCTCAAAACGTCTATCTTTCAGAGCCTTTAAATGGCTTCTGTTTTCAAACAGGACAAATAAGCTATATTAGTATGTATGGAAGTATGTTAGCTCTTCTTTATTTCATTTATATGTATATCCCTGTGAACTCCAGCGATGATCATTGTGACGCTTTAGAGAAATTGTGTTTTACAGTTCATTGTGAGTAAAGTAACATCTTATAATTTCTGCAGGTCACGTGCAGGCGTGTCGCGCTCTGATGATCATTTCTCTGCTGCTCGGCCTCGGCTGCATGATCGTCTCGCTGCTCGGACTCAAATGCATCAAGATCGGCTCGAGCACCGATCAGTCGAAGGCTAAGATTGCCGCTACCGGAGGAATCATGGGCATCCTTGGTGGTGAGTCAACCAGGAAACACACAGAAACATCCAACTGTGGTCCCAGAGCTATTATACTTGCTCAAGTACGAAAGGTCATCACCAAAATTAGGACAAAAACTTTCCTTTGTATACTAATTGTACCAAGTGGGGAATGTATATAGTGACCTCTAGTGTTTACTTTAGGTACGACAGCCACATTGTCACAGCCAAGGAAACTGGGTTAGTTTTCTATAGAACCAAAAGTAAATCAAATCTGCTGCTTCTTATTCCAAACAGCACCAATCATGTTAAGAAGTAAAAAGAAACATACAGACGACTGAATTGAGAGCTTTGAATCCGTCAGTGAAGGTTTATTAAAGAATGATGCCATTTGGTAGAATTTCTGATCAAATCTTATTCACACGTAATGGATGTTGATGTTTTTATTTACTTTTTTTTTTTTTTTCCATTACATGCTTGCAGGTCTCTGCTGTATGATCGCTTGCTCTTGGTATGCATTCAGAGTCGTTGAGGACTTCAACAACCCTTTCCATGGGGGAGTGAGGTGGGCTGACTCACACAGATGTTACACATTTTAATTGAGACTGCACTCAAATGTTATTATTATATAGTTTATTATTTAGTTATTATATAGTTATTATATAGTTTATTAAACGCTACAATTTTTAAAGAATTGCTGCCTCCTAGAAATGTGCATTTAAAACCGCTTGCAATGAAAATACAACATATTTCAAAAATATTTTTCAATTAACCATGTGTTTAGTCTTAGTAGTTTTTATTTTACACATTCGACACATTTTATTTGTACACATTTTAGTACGTAGAAACACACACGCACACACGCCATCTCATTACTGTGCTTTATTTATTGAGTTTGCAAAATCAGCTGCAACAGTAAGGAATTAAAGAAGAATAGTTTCAGCTGCCGTTGATTATCAATTATGTGTTTGCAGGTTTGAGCTTGGTACTGGCCTCTACATCGGCTGGGGCGGATCGTCTCTGTTCATCATTGGTGGAATTTTACTCTGCACTGCCTTAAAGAGGGCATCAGCCGGAAAGAAAAAGTAAATATGTCGACCTCTGTCAATTCTCTTGTATACCACAAGGAGGGATTTGGGGTTAACTTTGACAAACGCTGTCAGAGATGATGCATCGAACCCAGAGATGGGCCATAAGATACATGAAATACATCTACTTGTTCTACTTGCATCAACTTCTTTCTTTTATTGTTCATCCTCAATACCATCTAGAAGCTCTGAGTCATGGAGGGTTTTCTGCCTGTGGTTGCTGTACCTGTATTTGTTTTTTTTAAATGGGATTTTTGTCAAAATCATAAAGCAATGCTCACATTATCACACAGGAAATGACCAAAGTCAACCTGTCCTGGCTTATTATCATAATTCAAGAAGCTGATCATTTTCACATGTTTGCGTCGAGTGACCTTTGCTTGATTATGTCTCTCCTGTTTTGCAGCGGTTTCTACGGAGGCCCTCCACAGAAGGTCTACACAGCTACAGCCAGATCGGAGGCTGATACTAGAGCTTACGTCTAAACACACACACACACACACACACACACACACACACACACACACACACACACACACACACACACACACACACACACACACACCACTTTTATGACAATGTATCTGGTCAGTTTGACTTATATGAGTAGAAAACTGAAGGTTTCATACTTAAAGGAACAGATTTACACACACAATACTGTACACATTGTATTCCCATCACAGTGTCTTGTATACTACACATACTAGTTGTTTTCCTCTTGTTTGCTTCAAGTAGTTTCAAAGGTAAATCTGTTGATCTGAGTAATAAATGAGCATTTACAGCTGATTGTTATTGATTGTTAAAGTCCTGCTTGGAAGTTATTTTTATCTGAATAAAGTTTGTTTTACATAACTGACATGTTGTTGGTTTTTGTGTCAGCATTCGTAACAGGGTTGGCAAAATCCTATCTATGGCATCACAACCATTTAGAATCAATTTAGGTGTGATGTGATCTTGCATAAGAAGGAATTTATTTAGCATTTTGTATTGAACATTGTTTCGATTCTGCAATTCATTGATGGTCCCTGTGCTTGTTTAGTGTAGCCACCTTTAATGGAACAAACAGGCACAAGTAACTGTTTTTAGTTTAAAGGAATATGATTGTTGCTCTTTGTCCACCAGGAGAGTAAAAGCTTCAATCTTCCAACTGTATTTTACTGAACTGAGCCACTTTCGGTCCCCCGGCTAGCTCAGTTGGTAGAGCATGAGACTCACAATCTCAGGGTAGTGGGTTCGTGTCTCACGCTGGGCGTCACCTTCCCGTGGGCTCACCACCTGCTGGAAGGTTCTTATTGGTGCATTGTGATCTGGGTGACAGTGCTCAGACTGTCCCGGACCCGGAAACGGATAAGCAGAAGAAAATGAATGAATGAGCCACTTTTGTCCATAAATGCTGCGAATGCAGGGAAATGTCCAAACCTTATCCAGTCAACATTCATATATCATAATGTTTCATAATAAAATGATTCATGAACTCTTCTACCTAAAAGATCACTAATTTAGGTATGCAGGATCTAGAGACGATTCTTACATGCTGCAGATGATTATAACTTGATGTGCACATTGTGATTTTTGTGTGTGTGTGTGTGTGTGTGTGTGTGTGTGTGTGTGTGTGTGTGTGTGTGTGTGTGTGTGTGTGTGTGTGTGTGTGTGTGTGTGTGTGTGTGTGTGTGTGTGAGTGTGAGTGTGTGCGCATGCGCGCTGTAATCTCCTGCGTAATGATGATTAATGTCTTGCATTTGGTAATCCATCTCTGTGGGTTCACCTGCTGACAGGCAGAACAACGGATTAAAGCTGTACAGCATCATGCTGCCTATCTATCTATAGACACACACACACACACACACACACACACACACACACACACACACACTGGATGAGACTTACTCTACTTAACCTTCAGTCTGCCTCTGCACAAACTGGATGTTAACAGTTTGAACATATTTTTATTTTTATTCCTGTTTGCTAGACCTTAAGTAATTATACCACTAATAAATAAATAATGAGAACATCTTTAAGATTTGTATTTTACTGCTGGTAATGCTTTATGAGGCACACGTTACTAGTAACAAACCACTGGATTGCTTTACTTTGTAGAGCAGCCATTCTTGTTACAGTGGTTGATGAGAATAAAAGGCAAGCAGTAATTAAAAAATGTTTTACATTCTTATTTTTGAAATAATGATATTTTTGTGTGTTGTTTTTTTATTTGTCATACATTATTTCACTACTTGTTGCCATCTTTGTTTAACAGGATTGTTCATGATGAGGTTTGCAGATGTGCACATCTTTACTGCCAAATGTAGACATTTAGATTTAATAATCAAAAGGTTTTCGGTTAAAACACAGTAGAGGGTGTGTTGTGGGAATAAATCTAAAGCAAAGACAAAAAACCCCCCAAAAAAACATTCCCTCCCGTTGTTTCGTTCTGTCTGCCTAATCTGACCCTGTTGTGCTGACTGCGGGGGAATCAGCTTCAATCCTCTCAGTCGGCTCATTCACATAAAGTGTGCCTCTGTCTGTCTGTCTGTCTGTCTGTCTGTCTGCCTGTCTGTCTGCCTGCCTGTCCGTCTGTCTGTCTGTCAGTCTGTTTTGGTTTGGGGATTTGGGGGTACAGAGCATCGTGGGTTGGTCAAAGTTCAGATGCGACCAACCTGATTGGCTGAGAGGGACTCGGAGGAGGCTGCGGCAGACAGCAGGCGTTTACTTATAGACCCTGTCTGTCTCTTCCTCTGATTCCCCGACACGTCCTCCACGTCTGCCGCTCAGGTGAGTCACTCTGAAGTCCCTTTCTACATATTCAAGTCTTAAAGGTTTAAAAAATATATCACTGAGTGATACTATCCCCCCCCCCCCAAAAAAACCACCAAAATCCCAAAATATATTGTTTATTTTTGTTTGGAAATTTGACTGTGTTGAAAAGGATGATTTTTTATTCTTTTTTTTTTTTTTTTTTTTTTTTTTTTTTTACAGTTTTTACAATCTTGTTCTCAATCATTATTTAAAAGCACTATCACTTTCATGGTTTTTAAAAATTCATGTTATAAAATTCAATTGCGATCCGTAATAACATTAACAAGACTGAAATTCATTTGACTACAATAACTGTGGGACTTTGTTTGGGGACAATATATACTTTCTGGAACTCAACTACTACCAGAAGAGATAGAAAAAATATATTAAAGAAACTGACGAGTCACGTGTTGTAAGACAAGTGTGTTGTTATGTATTTATTAATTTATTGAGCAGGCAGGAAGGGAAAAAAAAAGAAAAGATAAATACGACATTTGTTACAGGTGTGATAATGACAGGAGCACCTTCTTACTTTAACTGTTAAAAGGTTCCTGATGTTATTCTGTGCTAGTTTTAAGGAGAGGTGAAAAGAATCAAGGAGGGGTTTAAAGGGATTAAGAAGCTCAGCTGAGTTAAGTCGCGTTGAGTCTCTCAGTCATCTCACCTCAATCAACTCAGCAAGGAGAAATTGTTCCTCTGCTTATTCAGAGATAACATAAGCGGCCAAAAACAATAGCAGCTTTCATACGACAAAAAGCAAACTGACCTCAAATTCTCAAAAAATGTGCGTACCTGTGTGTGTGTGAGCCCCGGGTTTTACCGTCTCACCGCACTGTTGTCAAGCAACAGTTTTCCAAAAGCAAATATTCCGGATTGCGAAAACAAGATTGGAAGTAATGGCTATTGATTCTGTCTTCTCTCTTCCAGGGTAGCCATATGTTTGCTTTTATGTTTGAATCATCTTCCTGATGCAGCCTGAACAGTTGGGCGTTCACCTCATATAGCCACAGTGTTGCCACTGGTGGTGCCTGATGGTTATCGCTGATGTTTGCAAAGCAGAAATCATTCAGTAATAAAGTTGCTTCCAGATTGTCCGGGGGGAGACTCGGGAAACCGGTCGCTCACAGGTGCTTTTCCCAGGCTTTGTCAAACCGAGTCTAATTCTTAGTTTCACGGGTAATGGTAGGATGATGGTTATTCTATGCACATATGAACCAGATATCAACAAGTTGTTTGTTTTTTTTTTCTTCAAATTTGATAATTGTCTTAAAATCCATGCATGCTCAGTCAGAATTTGGATGCACCTTTCCACCACAGGTGAGAGTAAATTCTTGATGTGGTATCAGAAGGTGACTAACTATAAAGTAATTCTGAAATGTATTTACGAGTCCAAAACAGAGATAAGTCTCAATTATTCTTACGTCTCCTATTTTACAAAGAGCAGTTTATTGGGCTGAAAGACGCCATATATTTTTGTGGCCATGTAAAAAGCACCGTCTCAAATGACTTTGTAAGGGCATTCATGTTGATCTTTTCACTCTAAAGTGTATTTCAGTTTCCAAGAATATGTTCTGCTCATCATTCTTTTGCCCCTTTCCATTATAGGAAAGCCCCCTGCAGTTTTCTGGCTCAGAGGGATTAGAGTGACATCCAGAGGTTTCCACAACAGCGACCCTTTTCAGGAATTAAATCCAGGTTGTTTTAATCTACAGAACATGTTTTTGATTCTTTCCCGGGGGGGGGGGGGGGGGGGGGTGCGGGAGTCACGGATAGTTTTAAAAGAGAGATTCAGTGAAAATATGGTAAACACACAGTTTTGAGGTGCATTTGAATACTTCTCAGAAACAATTTGTGCAGAAAATGGGACTTAGTGATGTGATTAAAGTGGGACATATTACTAAGCAGGTGAGCATTTTGTTCATAAAGTCGATGTGCTGCCAGCCAGAAAAATGGACTAAGCTGGAGTTTCAGTGAGTTTGATAAGTGGCTTATTGTGGTTGGTAGACGACTCAGTAAGAGCATCTCCAAAACTGTCTCCTTTGTGGAACATCCCCACCCTGTAATGGTCCAAGGAAGGAAAAGCAGTGAGCATGAGATGGGGTCTTTGATGCATTGAGGAGCGAAGGTTGATCCAACAGATGAGCAACTGTAAGCTGCTGACAATGCAGTTAACTGCATATGAAGCTACAACAAGCGACAGAACACATGACGGTCATTGTGACGTTGTGATTGATCAATGTACATTTGTGAAATGATCAAGTTGAGTCATTAACCGATTAGAGTTTAGACATACCAGAGAGACACTTGAGCAAATAAGGTTTAACAATATATACAGTCAGTGAACAAAGTCTCCGTGTTATACAACATATTCCGTTGCATGAATTCAGAAGGTGACACTGTGGTCACGTTGATTTGTGTTCCCGTCACTAAAATCGTTTCATCCATCAGTCCTCTGAGTCAGCGAACATTCAACATTGAAAATTAATTAATTATTTCTAAGTTGTTCTTTTGAAAAGACTCCCTTGCCTTCCTTCCTCAGAATCAGCTGACGGCCGTTTATCTGCACCAACATGAGCCCCAAAAATGTTGTGTTCAAGAAGGTCTCCAGGGACAAATCGGTGAGTGGAAAATCTCAGGTGAAGATTATCCCACGATCCTCCGCTAATGCCTGTGTGTCGGAGGCAATTTCAGATTGGTTCACCCTGTTTGTCGTGAACCACATTCCTGGTAAATTAACAGGGAAATGATAAAACTGTGACAGGATTTCTCGGACCAAACAGTCTCAGGGAATAAAGATGGACTCATTAATCTATGTGGTCTCAGGTTGTACAATTTTTGGAATTAGAATGTCTGAGGAAAGCTTAAAGTCTGTCAGAACAATATAATCGGCTACAACTTTGATGTTGGCGAAAAGATATAACTACAAGACAAAACGCGCACTTTACTGTTCAATCAATAGTTGAGCTCAAGATTATAAAGATGCAATAAGTCTTTAGTTTGACAAATCTTTGAAATATTGTTTCCACAATAGTTTTATTTTTATTTTTCTCTTCTCTAAACACCAACTATCAGTGGTTAAATGTTTTCTTTAAAAGACAAACGATTATTGGAGGTTTACTGTGAAAGCTTAGATATAATGACAAATGTTAGATCATTTATACTGATGGCTAATGTACTAGACCAATAAGGTATATCATAATTGTAACTTTTTTCCAAGTTTTCCACTATAATAAGTTTCAGTTTTTAGCCATTAAAATACACCTAACCTACTGCAGATCAGTGATACTGATCACATGTTTTCTATGCAGTCTCCCCTTTAGTCTCCAGTTCATTTGGGAACTCATAAACATTGCAAAGAAACAACTTTAGATTTTTGGGTTTGATGTTTTAAATAATGGTAGATGGTTCAAATTTGGTTTCTATACCAAGGCATTAAAAATGATTACCAACAAAATGACATACAGAAAGGAAATGACTTTGATTAAAACTTTACTTTCAATGAAGAACTTACAGATCATGTAGATATTATGCTTTCTTTAACAGTGTTATATTTGCTTCAGGTTGGCGTGTACATGGGGAAAAGAGACTTTGTTGACCGTGCTGATTCTGTGGATCCAGTAGGTGAGTCTCACAAACACCCTCATATGTGGTATCCATGATAAAATGTCCATGAGGAGTGTCTTCAGACAGTAACGTCTCGGGGTATACAGTGATGTGCCCAGAGGTTTGTTATTGGTTCAGACAAAGCGGGGGGGGGGGGGCTGTATTATGCTAAGGTGACATCATCATCATCATCATCATCACCATCGTCAATTATCATAGCATCACTTCATTTTGTCTTTCATAATTAATCTGAATAGTAAAACACACACTTGTCCGATTTCCTCCCCTGTCCTCCTGCATGTCTGTCCACCATGTAACTGAGGTCTTTTGGTCCGTCCTTACCCTCAAAATGGTTTATCTGAAGATTTTTCTGTACCTGATTCTAACCTGATTGTTTTCATTCTATTCATCCTGTTCTACGTATTTAAAGTTGCCCTTGCAAGCCTTGAAAGGCACCTACTTATATTTAAAATTCATTATTAGAATGATTAAATGTATATAATCAAAAGGAAAAGTTAACATGATAAATCAGAATAGCATCACACAATAGAAGCCTTTTTTTTTTAAAACTGTTGCACATTTTCATTTCTGTTATAAACTGTAAACCTCAACTTACAGACGAATCTCAAAGAAAAGGTCGAGAAATTAAAAAAAAGAATTGTTATTAGGGAGTCATTGAGAGTGCCAGGCTCTCAAACTCTATGTAACTTTTAGTGGTGAACTTCCTAATCTATATTCTTCAGCTGTGGTTTGACTTTTTATTTGTATGTGTGCGAAAACAAACTATTTCTTCCGTACTATTCCAGTTTCTGTCGTGTTATAAGTTTTGTTTATCTGTGTTACCACTAGATGGAGTCATCGTCATCGATCCCGAGGCTCTGCAGGGGAGAAAAGGTCAGAAACGTCTCATTCGTGTCACCCAGCTGAGCAGCATTGTGCTGATCTGGACTCAGGATTCACTTTTAGTAATCGTTTGCTAACCAATATGATTTATTTAATTTTAAAATGCCAGCTTTACCAAAGAAATAAAAAAACCTCATGTAGTTTCCATTATTGACTTTCAGATTCTTCTTTATATAATGTTTTAACAAAATCGTGTTAAAGATTTTACTGACATGTCCTTCTCATTATTAGATCATTTGTAATCACTTAATCGGTTCACAAAAAAAGCTTGGTAATTGTTGTCATCCATTATAAATGACACTTTCAACCATGACTATCCGATGTCTGCTTGCAGTTTCTCGAATGAGTTTCTGGTTTCCTCAAACTGAAGGGTTTGCATTTTTTACTGTATGCCCGACAAAAGCAGACTCAAAGACACCAGGATGTGCTTTGTGAATTTGTAATAAATATTATTCACCTTTACTGGTAATTTACAGTAATCTGATCAAGGCTTTTATCAACAGAGTAATTTAGTAATAAAAAAATCTAAATAATGTTGCTCAATGTATACAGTTTGACAGCAGTTTTTTTTTAATTGAATATAAAAAACGAATATTTACTAGAATTGGAAGCATGCACAACTGTATGCAACATTCTTATATAGAAATTAGGGGCACAAACAGTTTTAACTGAGGTTTGAAAGAGCCCAAATGTAGATTTGTCTTGGAGAAACTGTTTCTTTATTATCACTAATCAACTGTTTCTCTGACGCTCTTCAGTGTTTGTCACACTGAGTTGCACCTTCCGCTATGGGAGAGACGACATGGATGTGATGGGAATCGCCTTCCGCAGGGAGCTGTACCTGTCCACCCGCCAGGTGTACCCACCTCTGCAGGACCGCGAGAAGGGCATCCACACCAAGAGTCAGGCTAAACTGCTCCGCAAGCTGGGAAACAACGCCTACCCTTTCTTCTTTGAGGTTCGAGAGGATGATCATAGACAGACAGAAAGAGAAAAATCAGAAATCAGAAAAGAAATATTGTGCAATTTATTACAGTAAATTGGATCTTAATAAGACAGCCCTTAAGATTTTTTTTTTTTGTCTCCTCAGTTTCCAGAAAACCTGCCTTGCTCTGTGGCTCTCCAGCCAGCACCCCAAGATGTTGGCAAGGTAAGATCCTGATGATGATGATGATGATGATGATGATGATGATGATGATGATGATGATGATGATGATGATGATGATGATGATGATGATGATGATGATGATGATGACTTTAAATGAGAGAATCTCACTGCATGCTGACATGTCTTCTCTTCCGTCCTCCTTTGCAGCAATGTGCCGTGGAGTTTGAAATAAAGGCCTTCAGCGCCGAGAGCCAGGATGCAAAAGTACGCAAAAGGTGAGTGTCAGGTCACTTGTAGTGTGGTGGAATAAAAAAGAGAATACGTCCTATTAAGGGTTTGTTTTAATCCCAGCACAAAATTACTTCAGCATGCATACACATATTTTTTTGTTTTTAAACATACTTTACATATGTTGCACAAACTTGAACTTATGTCCTGTCCTCACTCACTCAACCCCATGAATGAAAGTCTGTTTTGTTGCTCCCGAAGAATATTTATTTGTTGGAAACTGGCTTAAATGGATGTTTTGGTCATAAATTTCATAACACATAACATAATAATAAACTCTAATCAGTGTTCATGTAATGCAATGTTATATGTTATTTACAACAGGTTACTAAAGAATCCCCCAATATTCCTACTTGTTTTACCATTAAATACGCTATCATCAATCAGTTGGCCTTGTGCACTAACTAAAGTGAGAAGTGCTTTTCTAAGTGAAATAGAAGAAACTTATGTCAATATATGAGAAATATAAAGCAGAAGTGTGTTGCTGAAAGCCCTAAATGAGAAATGTCATTTCAATGTGGAGCACAACCTTTTAACATCTTCTGGGATTACCAGTAACTCGTCTCACAATGATGAGACGTCATCTTAATGTGGGTGTGCAAACAGACATAGGTTCACAGGCCTGTTGTTGGTTAATCAGATGATCACTGCATCAAACTTGACCTATTGAGTCATGCTTGGTGTTCTGGTCATGGTTTAGCAAGGAGATGCTTCGCTAAGCCTTTTTCTAGTACATTAAAAAATGAAAGAAACTTTCAACAAATCAAATGTCTCGATAACATACAAAGTAAACCCAGTGATTATTTTTTCTTCAAAGATATTAGATCGTGAAAAAAAAACGTGTTCACAAAGTCAGATTAACCTATAATTCTACTGAAATCTATTAAACTCCAGAAGGATTCTAGAGGAACAATCCACCTCTGAGAGAAACCTGTCGCCATCTGACCTCTAACGATTATTGATCAGAGAGCAAAATGTCTTTCTCTCTTTGTCACACTCATTTAAAGACTCCTGGTTGTACACATTTCAAGAGGTGTTCTGTTTACATTTTCCGGCTTTGTGTTTTGTCAAACAGGAGCACGGTGAAGCTGCTGCTCAGGAAGGTGCAGTACGCTCCAGAGAGCAGCGGGACTGCACCTTGTGTTGAAACCACGAAAGACTTTGTCATGTCTGAGAAGCCACTGCATGTCAAGGCCAGTCTGGACAAAGAGGTGGGGTCACTCTGTGTTTCTTTCTGTTCCACATATATTCAGTATGTTGTGACTCATCTTCTTTCTGAAAGCATTCAGGAGGCGAGGGAAGCAGAAGGGGAAAGCCCCCCCCCCCCCCCCCTGAGAACTTTGTGCTTGTGTAACTTACACAATCACACCTCCAAAAATATGCAGCAGGTTCTCTTCTCAGCAGGCAGCTCAAAGATGTCAACCTTCTCACGCTCTGCAACCCTGTTTTCAGGTGTACTACCACGGTGAAAGCATCAAAGTTCATGTCAATGTTACTAACACCTCCAGCAAAAACATCAAGAACATCATCATCTCTGGTAAACACACAGTCAATCTGCTTTTTCAACAACGGTTAACCAAAGCTGGTGGTAAATGTCAGGTTTTCCGTGTCTCTTGTGCTTCTTCAGTTGACCAAATCGCCACAGTGGTGTTGTACTCCAACGACGCCTATGTCAAATGTGTGGACATCGAGGACACTGGGTAATAATCAGCACGTAAACACAAAGAACCTAAAGATTCACTGTGTAGTCCAACTCGTTACTCAGGTGGAAGTACAAATACTTGTACCGGTTAAACGTCTTTATTTAAGTAAAAGTAAAATGCAAAAGTACAAAAGTATGAATTAATAACTTCATTGATTTTTAACTACTTTCTGGGGTGAAATACAATTCAACTATTATTATTGTAACACTACATTTATCAGTGTGGATGCACCAGCTTAATCATGAGTAATGGCGCAGATCATCACAAGATATGAGTGTTCTTATCTGAAATATTAAGTTATTTAAATTTTCCAAGGATGCAAAATCTACCTATTTATTTATCTTTTCTCCCCTTTTATTTATTTCAATCATGTTATTTTATTTTTCCCAGATTTCATGAAACTCATTCAATTAAATGATTACATAATTGAAAAGGAGCACAAAGAAGATAACAGTTATAGTGGGTGCCCCTTTCTTCAAAACACAATAACAGAAAAAAAAATATACGCAATGGACTGATGTGTAATTTACAGAATATTCACTTCAGTCACACAGATGGAAATTGTGTAATTAGAGCAGAATCAAGAGTTACGAGTAACTTCTTTTAGCTCTTAGCTTTCAAAAATATTAACTGCATTTCATAATAGTGCATCATGAATATGTATTTGGTTTGCTTAATAATGGGTTTTATTTATTTGTTTGAATAAATCGTAAGCAGAACAAAATAGCATCTATTATCTTAAAGAATGTTAAGTGTATTTTATTATCTAGTATTATAGCTGCAATGACAACCTAATTATTTTGACAGCAAATTATAATTTGTAAGAAGCAAATTTAATTTGTTTTTTTGTTTCTCGGGGTTGCAAAAACTGGTCATTGACTTCTAAACTTTCAGCACCGGGTGGATAACAAACAAACCAACAGAAACATTGCAATCGAGTCTCAAGTTTCTCAAATTCCCACTTGTATAATAAAAGTTTAGGAAGTGACAGTGTGAAGGTGCCACTCCTCCAGCTCACCTCGGATGAACCGGGGCAGGGATATCAGATCTCGTCTAAGACAAAAAGACAAAAGACTCCTGCATAAAGGAAACTCAGTCTGTCCATGAAAAGAGGACACAGAGCGACCACAGGGGGGCGGTGGGCTTGTGGGACACTTTGATCTGCTTTTTTCTCACAAACAAAATTCAAAGTGACTTTAGGAAGCTTTATGAGAGGAAAAAAACACGATCGTGTTCCACTGTGAAGTAAGTCAAAATATTTTTCATATTAGAGGAGAGACTCTCCTGCTCTATGTGTCAATAGTCCAATGACAGTAAACAATCTTCGATAAGGTTTCGGTCAACAACTGAAGCATCTAAAAAAAACAACTTGGGTATGTGTTTGTGTTTTGGATCCGATTCAGAAAGCTCCAGATGTCGCCCCATTAACCAAAGACAACATCTTGCAAAATAATAATAATAATATTTATTGTGTGACCTTTTGGAGGATAACCATCATGTCTGACTGGAGGATAAAGAAATTCAAAATGCAAATGTGAAAAAATACTGCATCTTCAGAATCCACAAGGACTTGTACAAATTGATTTACGTGGGTTTATGGAACATATTGCCATTGTTTTGTATTGCATCCGTGTAAAGTAATCTGATGACTGTCCATCCATCTTCTACACCCCTTTGTCCAAATGCTCATAGTGGGTTGCTGCAGCGGATCTCTCGTCCATCACATTGCAAACACAGAGAGAAAGCCAGTCAGACACACTGACATTTAAAACGAGGATCAACGTGGAACTACTAATTGGTCTCAAATGCAGATTTTGGACAACTAGAAGAAATTCCACCACAAACACAAGGGGAGAACAAGCAAACTGCAAAAAGAAACTCCAAACCTGGAGAAGAAATTGAGATATTGTCGCTGTGAATTGAGCGTTCCAACCACTCCACTAGCATGCAGCTGGTTGACTTTTTTTTCTAATCAGTTATGCACAGAATGTATTGTTTTGGTGATTTCTTGTATAGTTTATTCATGTTACGTTTTTATAAAATACATTATGATAAATCAGAATCATTTTATGGTATGTACTTTAAGCCATCTGAGATCACTTATTTAACAACTCGTGCACTTACAAATCTCAGTAGACATTTCAGAATCAGTGTAAGAAAGTCATAAAGTATATTTTTACTCATCTAATCTCACTGTATTCTGCATTTTTCAGGGATTCCGTGTCAGCTGGAGCGACCCTGCAGAAAGTGTACACCATGCTACCTCTGTTGGCCAACAACAGAGAGAGGAGGGGCATCGCTCTGGACGGGAAACTGAAGCACGAAGACACCAACCTGGCATCGTCGAGCATGTGAGGAAATTCCGACAAGTGGATCCGCGAGCTTCTTGACATTGGCTTTGTTAGACTTCAACAAATAAATAAATCGTGTTCCCCTTCTCTTGCAGTGTCAAAGAGGGTGTGCTGAAGGAGGTTATGGGAATTATGGTTTCATACAGAGTAATGGTGAAGCTCATCGTTGGAGGGTCAGTCTCTGCTGTGTGTGCCTGCATGAGGGTGTTGGGGGGGGGGGGGGGTTGCTTTGTTTATTTCAAACAAACATGGTGAGATTTATGCTCAAGAAACTACAAATGTGAATTGAGGCCAGTGTGAAGTAGTTACAAGAAATCTTTAGCCTGTCTGTCTCCAACCACAGAATTGTGTTATTTACCTAACGGCCACGTTTGAGTGAAAAAAATCTTACATGTGTCCTAAATTCTTAGGAATCTTTATTCTGTGTTCAGTGGCAGCTGTGACGTGTCTGCTAAAGACACATAAATCGGAACTAATTTGTAGTCAAATAAATGGCAACGCCTACCAGTTGGTATGGTTTATGAAACTGTGCGACTAGTAAAGATTATTTTGGCAAAAGCGTCAAAAGTTTCAATGAAATAAAAAAAACCCAGTTTGCCATTTTCATTTCAGTAAAAAGATCAAAATTAGTCAAAATGAACTGATCATTGCAGAGGCATGTGCATATCTGTTCAGCTCCACATCAGTGTGACCGCATGAATTGATTCCATCATTTTTAGAAAATCTAGAAAAGCGGAAAAAAAAGAAAATTAAGGTGGCCTTGCTTTTACAAAGAAATCTTTTTTAAAATGCATCACAAATCAACACGAAACAAATCACAATCACAATCACAAAAATCATAATTTTCCACTTTCAAATGCAACATTTTGTCACAGCTGAGGGTTTTAAAAAAAATGTTTGCGGTAAGTATGCTGATAGATCATCTACTCTCCACTTCTAAAGGAAGATAATCCAGACCTCATAACGGCCTGACTGATTTTGCATGCCCTATTCCCTGTTTATTTAGTAGTTATAGTTTTAGCTTCTCTATTAAAAAACAAAAGGCGATTATGCTGTGCATTAATTTCTTTCACTCTGTTTGTGTTGCTTTAAATGACATCCCTGCCTGCACTGGGCTCACAGGATGATGGGGTCAAGGTATGTCAAGTCCTGCTTGTATTTGATGACACTAACCTGCTGAGGCTTTCAATGTGAAAGTGTCGACAACGTTTGAAAGAAGCAAAATAACAAAAGCTAGAATGAAAAGTTAACATTTTCGTCAAGTCAGAACATTTCGCCTCTGAAGATTTTTCACATGCCGCTTCATCACACAGCCATGTTCAGCATGTTAAAACTTTTAAATCGTATAAGACATTTCTTTTCCATTTTAAAATGTTTAATCTTCTGGCTTTTCAAAATAATGCTGCGAAATATTGTAAACAATGCTGTTACATTGTTTTGGACTTAAATTAATGAACGACATGCATCAAACACTTTATTTATTTATTTTTTTTACTTGAATTGCAGTGAGGTTGGCCTGGAAGTCCCTTTTATACTGATGCATCCTAAACCAGATGCAGGTAAGGAACACAAATCCCCCACATCCAGCATAGTGTTATATTCTTTTTGCCACTGATATATAGAAAACATATGATTGAGGGCACGGTTATACATAATTGTGGATACAGCTGTCTTCATCGTTGTTTCAGTGATTGACAAAGCAATGATTTTATTGATCATTTCATTATCCATTCGGTCTTGAAATCTCAGAAAATTGTGAAAATTGTCCGTCAGTATTTTCCAAATCCTACAATGACTTTTCAAATGTTTTTTGTAGATGCAAAATTAAAGTCAAGTCAAGATCATGGAGAATGAAAATAAAAAAAACACCATATGTTAACATCATAGAATATTATCTTAAGATAATGGATTTTTAAAAACATCATAACCAATGACTCAAGTAATCAGCACAGCTCAAGCGATCATCTTTAAAAAAAACCTCATCTTTTCCTCTTTTTTTCTTGCTGCCAACAGTAAAGGAGAGGTAAATATGCAAATTATTTGTATTGTCTTCTTCACCCTCACAAAGGCACTGCTTTTATGTTGCACTGAGTATCAGAGTTTCTGTAAGGACAGATAAAAGACAATGGTTTTTGGAATGAATGTTCTCTGTTTATTGAGACTCGCGGTGTACACGTCATCTGCCTGTCGTCGCCTTTGTTCAGTTTATCCAGAGGCAGGATCATATTCCGCTATCATATTTTCTCTTCGTCAACTTTTTTTAATTGAGTTCATTTCACAGCTTTTTTTTTCCCTCATCAGCATCTCCATCAACTCTATCAGTTTCCATCCATTTCATTGTTTCATGTCCTGTTTCTCTGTCCCTTCTCAGTCTGTTTTAATAAAGATTATTTTAAGGGGAAACATTCAAGAAGGTGGTTGACACTAAGTTTACCTGGTCCAGATGCCTGTAGAGCTTCTCAAAACACATAAATTCAGTATAATGTCCCCTTGATCAACATGTCATTAACTCTTTCAGAACAAAAGGTGTGCAGTGAGAGTTATGTTTTCAGATCAGCCACTGTGATCCAGCAGAGGAACCTCTTTGTTTGGGTTGTAAATTTTGCTTGAAACAACTTTGTTTTTTTTTTGGTTTTTTTTACATCACGTCTCTTCACTGGACAAAGATCATAGAGCACAAAACCCATCCATCCACCCCTTCCTCCTCCTCCTCCTCCTCCTCCTCCTCCTCCAAACATGGACTTTTGTCACTTTTCATGGCTGAGTTGCAACATTGAATCATTATCTTTGAGGTTTTAGTAACTGCAGCTACTAGAAGTCACAATAAGCAAACACTACAGCTTGATGAACAGATATCTTGCTGAAAGATTAAGAAGAAGATAAACTGCACACTCGTGGAAATTGTTCATTTTCACCCTGCAGCTGACTCCACATGCTAACATTTAACACTGCTGCATTTCATAGTGAGCTGGAAGAGGAGATGGTGTTCCAGGAATTCAAGCGCTCTTACTTGAAGGGCATGATCGGCGACGATGACGACGAGGATGGCAACGTATCAGGTGGCGATGAAATGGCACCCAAAGAAAAATGAATGTGGGAGTCAGTAATGCTGAAACCAAGATGGCTGGGAGTTTGTGATCGAAGTAGTTAAATGGAAAGACCATAGCTGTGTGATTTTCTTTTCCTGTCTCGTTATTTAGGTGTGCTTTACATTGCTCCGAATATTTTTGAAAGTACCCAATAATGCAGTGTTTATTTTTAAGCTTAGCTTCTTGTTTGTCACCCTCAACCTACAGATAGAAATATCTGTAGGCTTTATGTTATTCTGTCATTATTTACATTTTTCCTGGCTGTGAATGAGAGGTCCTCATATGTTCTATCTTGTAATGTGAATTTTATTATTGACAAAAGATCATATTTTTATTCAAAACAACTGAATACATAATATCGTCGAAGACGTGTTTGAATGCGTTAGCCACCGACCAGCCACTGAGTAAACCACCTAAATGAGTCAAAGCAGCTAATATCACAATGATCTTGGACTTTGAAGCTGACAAAGATGCAAAATTGTGCTTTTGTGGACGTTGTGAAGACAAATTTTGTTTTAGTGAAGCTGAAATTTTAACCACTTCAAAGCTTTGATTATAAAGCTGCTCAGAATGTTCATTGCTGCATATGTGATGCTTAGATTTCTTGCAGAAACATGTATCTAGAAGTCCTCTCCAAAACCAGACGTAGATTAGTTTTGGCGAGATGTGCTGCTCAGTGCAGTTGACCTGTTTGAACACTCAGAATAAAAGCTGATGAATCTACCGATCTTTGCTGCTCTTTCTTAACACAATGAAGTCACACGGTTAGAATGATACCTGACCGATCCTATAAAGATTAAACCTGACCACATGGCAGTGGGTTGGTTAGCACTCTTCCTTCACAATAAGATAATTACCAGTTCAAGTCAGGCTTCTGGGGTCTCTTTTTGGATGATCTCCAGGCTTGCTGGCTGTCTATGGAACTCCAATGAAAGGTTTGACATTTGATTATTTTGATCCCCAGAGAAAGAAAATCTGTTATTGGATGAGCACAATGGGCTCATCCCACAAATGCATGCTATTTTCCAACATTGCACAATCTATAGAGAATTAAACAGGAATTCCAACAGCAAGATGTTTTTTTATTGCCAAAAAGCATTTTTACATCAAAGAAACAATCGAACCAAACTATACATTTCTTGATCTTTTCAGCCATTTTTGGTTTGTTTAAAAAAAATGTGTCGCAAAATCATAAGATGATCTTTTATTCTGCATTTAACACGTCTTTTTAAACAGGGACATTTCTCCCGAGGCATACAAAGTAAAATTAAGCAAAATAAAATATTTTGGTAACATGATTTTCAGCAATATCCTTACATGAAATACATTTGTACTCATTGATTATATAAGCAGCAAAATAATTTACAGTAAAAAAAAAAAACTATGAAGAGAGCTCGATCCCAGTTAGAAGGTAAATTTCAATGCACACTTTAAAGTACATCATTTAACATGATTGTTTCAAAAAACTTTCTTCAACTTATATTTTATCTGAACCTATCTTGTGTTGCCCCCCTTATTTATTCTCCTTTTCACCTGATCAAGCCTTCACACCAACTATCTGTCCTGATGTTTTGTCCTGATTTTAATCTACATCTTGGTGATGATCTTTTATAATCTTGGGTACTTAATGCATTTTTTCTATTGAAGGCAAGGAGGTTTGATTTTTGTCATACTGCTTTATCGTTTTCAAACTGCTTGCTAATAATTTCTAAAACTAGGCTGCAGAAAGCGAATATCAAGGTTTGATATGTGTAGGAATGAAAAGTACTTTTAAAGCTTTTACTATCAGCGCAGACCTAAACTTTGAAGTTTTTGAGCTGCTTGGACAATCGGTGGCAGCCATTTGAGAGTTTTTATTATATATTTTGATCATAAAAGTGTAATTCTCTTCACCTTTAAAGGAGGGGTGTATTCCCCTTTAGTACTTTCTCCATTATTACCCCTTACCAAACTCGATTCATTTTGCAAGTAATAGTTTTCTTTTAATTCTAGGAAATGTCAGTTTTGTTAATACAAACTGCAGTAATCACGTCCCAGGTATTTTTGAATGCCACATACTTGTCAGATACATGAATCAGTAGCTTTCTTTTATTATTTTACATTTTTTTGTTGGTTTATCAATATCTTCTCTTTCATTTCATGTCAAAACTGAAAGAAAACTAAATGCAATATTTCATTGTAATTTGTCGAAGACATACCAACCCAAACTAACTGCCTCATAGTAGCGTAAGAATCATGAGATTCCAAACATCAGTGAGATTAAATTAGTTAAGATGTTTCAGTCTGGACAAAAGTGGTTCATTTTTGGTTTCAAACTATATTTGTGGTACTTCTTTTTATTTTAGCAGAAGGACCCCACATCTAAGCTGTAGATGTCAGCTGTGTAAAACAAAAGGTCAAACCCTGCATCTCTTGAAAGACCCCTCCTTTTAAATGTGGTAAGAGGCACACAGAGAATCTGATTAGGTGTCTGTGAAAAGATGACAGGACACTAATTTGGTGGAGGGGTCATCGTGGTGGTTTTGGTACCATCCCAGGTGTATTCTCCACTCATAGATTGATTCCAGTTTCCAAAATCTCGGCCAATTGGTAATTCACAGGAGTCGGGGTAGAGAAGAAATCCTGAAAATGTACTGGTGCTTTCACTGCTGCTGTACAAGCCGTTGGTCAGATTGTCCTTCACCTGTAACCACACCTGGTCTCCCATGTTGAGGTGGAGGACAACCTCCTGGCTGGTTGTAGTTGGATTGTGTACTTCTGTTATTTTGAAAACAGGCTGAAAGTTTAAGAAAAGCCCAATTTTCAGCGGCTTTACAGCAACAGCGAGGTTGAAAGAGAAGACGTAGGTGCCAATAACCGGGGCCATGTATTTGCCCATTGATGGGTTGAAGTGTCCCTGCTCGTTTGTGAGGACTCTGTGGAAAGCAACGGGCCAATCTTTCCTGGGAAAGGACTCATTGAGACTTGCACTGAATGCAGACCGGATGGCCGGGGAACATGGACCACGAGCTCCCATGAAACCCATATCACCCTTGATACCTTGTACCCCCATGATACCTTGTACACCCTGATCACCAGTGTCACCTTTGTCCCCTTTATCCCCCTTTGCTCCTTGTTGTCCATCAGTCCCGTTCGTTCCATCCACGCACTCACACACCCCCTGCTCACCTCGATCGCCTTTCTCACCATTCATACCGGGGTCACCAGTTATACCTAGGTCACCCTTGGCCCCCTCCTTACCCTTGGATCCCACAAGTCCCTTTACTCCTGGCAGGCCACGGCCTCCAGCTGGTCCAGGTGGGCCTTGTGGGCCTGGTGCACCTGGGACACTCTGACAGGAGGCAGGACATATGCCGATTTCTCCCTGAGGTCCCTGTGCACCCGGAACCCCCATTGAGCCTAGATCACCCTTTTCCCCTGGAAACATCAGAAATATTAGTTGCAATGTGACTCAAACTGCTCGCAAAGCAAGAAAACAAATCATTATTCAGTTAGCTGAGAGCTATTTCTTTTCAACCTGAATGTGATTTTACGAAACTTTAAATGTAGCATGTTGAATGTAAATTTTTCAATCTTTTAAAAGTTTTATTTCATGTTGAAACATTGCCAATGAAACCTGAATATAAGGTGCTAAATAAGAAAGTGAAGAATGTGTCCCCCCCCCCCCCCCCCAAAAAAAAACAACCTAATCCTCCAAACGGAGAGGTGTGGCACTGACAAACAACTCTCACAATACAGTACATGAATGATACATGGTCAGTCCATTGAATGGGGACAATAAAAGGCTATCTTGAAAAGGAAAGTGCTTCGGAGAGAGATTTGAGAATATGCTCTTTTATACTGGGTGCTTGTATTTCATACCGTGTTATCACTGCTCATCTTGAATGAGCCCTCGGAGAAAAGTGTGAAAACAACCTTAATGAATCGACATTTTGTAAAGGAGTGGTGTAGCTTTACATGATATCAGCAGGGGACAAACCGAATACTGAGAGCTCTATATCAGTATATTGAGTATACGCCAATCGTGTCCTTTGTGATTTTGGATTGAAGATATTTTATGTTTCACTCAACTGTTAAAAAAATAGTTTTACTTGTAAATAAATACAGGCAATACTATCTCAGAATGTATATTATCTAATATATTGCGAGTGTATTCATTAAAGCATGAATTGTACACTTTTTGGAGAATAGAGTGATCCTCAATATAAAATCATTACAGACCTTTAAATCCTCGCATGCCCTTTTGTCCAACGAGACCATTTTTGCCGAGTTGCCCTTTTCCCCCCTGGTCTCCCTTTTGACCTGAAATAATAGAAAGAAATGAAAGGATCAAAAATATTTATTAAAAAGAATTGATACTGGTTGGTGTATAAAACTCCATTTTTGATTGTTGTCTGCTGGGTGGACACTAAAAATGTAGCCATAGAAAGCAAAATATACTTGCTACAATGGAGAGATTTGCATTATCTGTAACAGTATAAAAGTACTTCATGCTGGACACTAAACTAAATTACATGACACTGAATGTTCTGTGGTAATGTTTAATATTACACAACACACAGCTTGACATCATAACTCACCTTTTATGCCTTGAGGACCCGTGAATCCTCGTTGACCTCTGAACCCCACCATTCCTCTTGGACCAGGGCTTCCAGGTACACCTGAATAACAGATATAATAACTTTAAAACAACTCTCAAAAGATAATGACTGTATCATTTTCAGATAAATACAAAAACCCTCATTCATGAAGAGACATTTATTTTTGTCAAACATTTACACAAAAAAAGTGCAAATAATTTGTTATTCTACATAAGTAAATAAGTAATGGATTTATGGAATTTGCGATTGCATTTTAGATTGTTGCTTTTTGTTGTATTGGTTTGTGGCATTTTGAAAAACTGAACTGAATGATACTGAGAACACAGAGATCTCAGACCAGCTTCACCTTCTGATCCAGGGTCTCATTTTATGTCAGCTAAAGCCAGTTGGATAACAATAAATAACAATAAACCCATTCAAATGTCCTTTACACTTTCATGCTTCATGAGCTTTTCAGAGTAAACACTTGGATTCGTTTACTTGACAATGAAGTTTTCTGATAAATCTTGTGTTTTTTTTTGTTGGTTTATTTTTTCCACAGATAAGTGTATTTCATCTTGTATAAACAATGTGTGTGTGTTTGACAACAGAGTAACTTAGAGGTCCCTAACTTTCTTTCAAATAGTGTTGTTTCGTCTTCACTTCCTTCTTTTAGTGTAACAATTCCTACCTCTGACTGTTTGTGTCTTGAGATTCCAGGTATGACACAGTGATTGATTAGTTGCCAACTTCACATAGTCGTGTTGTCTTTATTTTAAAATTGGACTCGAAGGTTGGGAAAATCTCCTAAAATCTTCTTGAAATAAATGTAACGTTCACTGTCAAACACTATTGCATTTCTGATTTATTTTTGTAAATTGATCCAATTGACATATTTGCTGGCTATTAGTGGTGTTTAATTTAGGGGATTGATGCTTCAAACGCAGCACAAGCGTTGCCAATATTCTTAATGTAGTATTAAAACAGTGTTGCTGTACGGGTGATAGGAATGATTTACATGCCTGGAAGGCCTCGATCTCCACGGGTTCCTTTTGCCCCTACAGTTCCTTTACAGTACGAACAGATGCAGAAGAAAGGGATCTGGCTTGCAGGTGGTGGTATTGGTGCATTCAGCAGCAAGTTGCAGTAGTGATGCTGAGGATCCAAGATTGGTTTGGTGGGCTGGAACTCATAATAGTTGTCAGTCATGTTGTCACCAGGCCCATATGGAGACCTCCCGATGGAGCCAGGCGGATGGATCACGGGCCAGGGAGGTGTTTCCTCCGCTGACTCAGATGAGCCCTCCCCACTTGAGCCATAGTCCACGGAACGTCTGAAGTCATAGGTAGAGCCCTCCTCACTGGACTGTTGTTTGTTGGTGTTTGTCAGCAGCGCAAGTGAGCAGAGAGAGGAAAGTATGAGGAGCCTCAGCAGCATTGTCAGCATCTACAGGAAGATGAAGAAGAAGAGGAAACTCTTACTCTGTAAAATAGGAACAATATCTGAGACAAACACATCCAGTAATAAATACTGAAATAGCATTGCATTTTCTCTTCTGCATTTCACCTGGTAACAGATGAGAACCATACAGAGACAAGAGAAAAAATATTGAAGCTGAACATTTCAAAAACATGAATTCCAGAGGAAAACTCACCGCTCTGTCTGAGCTGCACAGCCTCATGTGGAAAAGCATTTCTCGAATGACACGATTGAAACTGCTTTGATGCATTTATAGGCTTCCCCCAAAACAAAACTCCTTTCAGCTTCTGTCTTACCCACCGGGCCCACAGACAAGGGTGTAGGATGGCCAGAGGAGGAGGAGAAGGTGTGTCTTTATTCTCAAACTGAGGAAGAACTTGGCCCTCTTCCTGCACTGTCACCTCCCTCACCATGACAAAGCCAAAATATATTGAAGGCAGAAAGAAAAGATGCTTCTCTGTTTATCACACTCCACCCTCATTTCTTAATCTTCCTTTCAAATAAAGAACAAAACGTTTTGGATCATTCTTTTTTTATTTCCAGTATTCTGTGGTGCATGTGATGTTTTTCTAGCCCTGTGTGTTAATTTTTGGATGTCAGACATTCAAATATGTTAGGACAGGTGTTGTGCAAGGTACTTACATAATTAATTCCATTGATTTGCTTTGAAAGTACTGACACAATGTTCTGGTTACCTGAGATGTGTCTTTCAAATGGTCTGATATTGTAGTGTTGCTGTGACACATTAGTTCACCTGTCAGTACTGACTGTAAATGCAACCGGGTCTTCATTCAACTGGATTTACATTATTTAGTTAGAGGAAGATGCTCTTTAATAGTGTGATGAATCGGGAAAATATTACAAATATAGTCATCATGACCGTAACATGCCCAATTGGATGAATTACTTCTTTCGAATCTCTGAAGACAAAGCAAATCTTTGTTGATTAATGCTCTTATTATCTTAATTTCTTAGCTGTAATAACACTCCAGACTATTTCTTTAAAAAAAACCACACAAACACACAATTACATTTTCTGTCACTTAACTAATTCTACTTAAGGTATTGAATGTACATCCTGACTGTGACCCTGGCACTGCACAATTTTGTTTTTAAAAGCTGCCTGATACACTAAAAAATATTGAAAACCTAATTTATGTTCAGGGTGTGTCTGTACTTGTCCAATTGTCAGAAAGAACATTCAGGTTCAACCTCCTTTGACCATAAACTGGATTTATAACAGTAAAGATTGAATGCATGTTCAACAACCTTTTCTATTATCCACTGTATGAAAACTTCACTTTGAAATGAGCTACAGTTTCAAATCAATGTCCTAAAGTTAAAGTTATGAAACTTTAAAAAGAAATGGGACAACAATTGGAAATACTGTTGCTCAAATTAGAATAAATGTATCTTTCTTATTATTCATGTTTTTACTTTGACAAACATGAAGTTGAAATGTTTTCAAGACATTTTACCCATTCTAAATGGTGATGTACATATAACGAGGTTCGTTGTGAAATATTATTGAATATTATTAGTCCCTTTGTTGAAACTGCACATTGTGTGGTGTCTTATATTGTCTTGAATCCTGTCAGTATATTTTAAGAAATATGAGTAAGACTCAAATTTTTTAAAAACTTTATTTCTGAAACAAACAAACAGACAAACAAACACTTTTTTTTTAACAGGAAATAACTTTATTAATATTTCTCCCAACAGTTCTGCCCATACTTCATAGTTGTTTCTTCAGTTCATCATTTCTTTATCTACACTTCATTTCCTTCACAGTATCTTTCCTTCGCTGTTTATCTTTTTTATTTACAGTACCTATATGAGATGTTAGCACTATCATCTCCCAGTATGAAGACTCTGGTCTCATTTCAGGCCAGTCTGTGTAAATGTTTTACAGAAGTTTGGACTTTCTCACTCAAACTAACAACCTGATTAGCATTTGACTGTGACACTGGTGATGGAGCGTGGAGGGTCACTTGGAGGTGTCGTTGTTAGTGCTCTTGCCTGCAGCTGCTCATTTAAAGAGCCCCGAAATCAGTGAGGAAATTATCAATCAATCAAGCAAAAAAATTAAAAATACAGAAAATCTGACAATCCCTTACCTTTTCCCTTAAACATCACGTTTACAGTCATATACTCATATGAAGTAAGTCAAGCTTTGTTTTAACTCCAGCAGCTTTGACAGTAGAGCTGCACAATTCATTCATTAGACTATTGACAGAAAATTTGATCACCAACAATTTAAACATCAGTATTTCTGGTACTTATGTAGTTAATAAAAGAACAAACACCAAAGAGTTTAATGATGATCTGTTTGCTAATGCTTCCATACTCAAGTGATTCTAACATTTTACTTGTCACTGTTGCTCAAACTCGTCAATATGAATATTGTGCTGGAAACTGCCCTAAAGCATTGCAGTGGCGCTAAATTCAAAAACACCTGACATATGCAATTAATGAGGCAGATGAATCAGTTTGTTGCCATAAAACACTGTGAACTCGGTCACTACTGTAAAAGGTTTTCTTCATTCAAACAAGCTTGTGTGTTTGAAAAGGAACAAAACTTTTCCAAATGTGCATTTTCATCATACTGCATTATTTTTGTGTGAATTAAATGATAAAAAAATATATAGTGTTGCACTTATAATTTGAATATCTGCAATGGCTTCAGTTTATTGAAAATCTTTCTTTTTTCATGCAGCTTTAAAAAAAATTTGAATCGCATCGTATTTGGGACTTTAACCACAGCTTCAGCAAACTGATGTGAAAGATTAGAGATAAATCCACTTTGGGTATGAACCTGAATCTGGACAGCTGGATTAAAAAGCTCAACGATCAACTTGTAGATATAAGTGCATAATCAGAACGAACGTTAACACATGAAGCAAGAGTCATGAGTGAGAACTAATCCACATAATTATAGGCAAGCGCTTTTCATGCTTACTACTGTATCTGAAGAGATACTTAATCAACAATAAACCTGATGAAATAGTGGTTAGATGAAGACTTAAACACAACATTAAAATGTTTATTTCATATTTTTTGATGTTCTTGTTTTTAGAGTGTATTCACAACATGTGCATCCACTTTTACAACTCCCACCTCCAACCAGAGCCAGGTGTCTGTGACCCGGACAGAACTTGTTGCCAAGATGGCAGATTTGTATAAAGGAGTCATCCATCTCTTCCTTTCACATCAGCTATAGGGGCAGAATATTGGTTTTAACCAAGAGTCAAAGACGTGTGAAAATATACAGTACTAGTGGAGCAACCCTGTGCTGCATGTCTGCATTGCCCCTCGTCTGTGCGGCTTCTGTACAAAGAGAGAATCTTTTTAGGCGTCTGTGAAATGATGAAAAGATACTAATTTGGTGGGGGGGTCATCATGGTGGTTTGGGTACCATCCCAGGTGTATTCTCCGCTCATAGATTGATTCTGGTTTCCAAAATCTCGGCCAATTGGTAATTCACAGGAGTCAGGGTAGAGGAGATATCCTGAAAACGTACTGGTGCTTTCACCGCTGCTGTACAATCCGTTGGTCTGATCGTCTTTCACCTGTAACCACACCTGGTCTCTCATGTTGAGGTGGAGGACAACGCTTTGGCTCATTGTAGTTGGGTACTGCAGTTCTGTTTTCTTTAATACAGGCTGAAAGTTTAGGAAAATCCCAACTTTCAGTGGCTTTTCAGCAACAGCGAGGTGGAAAGAGAAGACGTAGGTGCCATTGGCCGGGGCCGTGTACATGCCCATGGACGAGTTGAAGTGCCCCTGCTTGTTTGTGAGGACTCTGTGGAAAGCAACCGGCCAATCGTTCCTAGGAAATGACTCCTTAAGACTTGCACTGAATGCAGACATGATGGGTGCCATGCAAGGACCAGGTGGTCCCATGAAACCCATATCACCCATGTCTCCCTTTACCCCACTATTGCCCTGTACACCTTGATCACCAGTGTCACCTTTATCCCCTTTATCCCCCTTCACTCCCGGTTGTCCATCAGTACCATTCATTCCATCCACACAGTCACACACGCCCTGCTCACCTTGATCGCCTTTGTCACCATTCATACCGGGGTCACCAGTTCTACCTAGGTCACCTTCGGCCCCCTTCATACCCTTGGATCCCATAACTCCCTTTACTCCTGGCAGGCCTCGGCCTCCAGCTGGTCCAGGTGCGCCCTGTGGGCCTGGTGCACCTGGGATACTCTCACAGAAGGCAGGACATATCCCTGTTTCTCCCTGTGGGCCCGTTGCACCTGGGACTCCAATTGATCCTTGATCACCTTTTTCCCCTGGAAACACACATCAAGAATATTTTAATCATTTCAATTTCCATTTTTTAATCTGAAGACGTGTTTATATCAGCTCAGGCTGAACCGTTCAAGACTGCATCTGCTCTGACCTTTAAATCCTCGCTCTCCCTTTGATCCCATGAAACCGGGCACGCCGATCTGTCCTTTCTCCCCGTTGTCTCCCTTCTGACCTGTAACCATGAAGAAGAAACTGAAATTAAAAGCACATGATTCATATGGAGACACACAACAATGATTTGTTGAGGTTATTTACAAGCACAGGTGTGTAAGTCTCATTTTGACATACATTTAGGAAAGGCAGGAGGCCACGGTTGCAAAGTCTCAGCTTCTGAATACATCTGATCTGATTCCATCACGAGAAAGGGGACCCTTCATAGCTTTGTCATGACAAAACCCAATTCGTTTGATGTCTCAGGAGATCCCCACAAAAACATTGCAATGAGACATTGACTAAGGTGACTGTATGAAAGCATTTCTGAAACTGTATGTGTCCTCATTAGAGCTATCTGTTATTCATACCTGTATGGTGAAAAGGGGTTCTTGCTGTCTGACTCACCTTTAGTCCCCTGAAGGCCTGTGAATCCTCGATTGCCTTTGAACCCTTGCAGTCCTCTTCTCCCGAGGCTGCCAGGTGAACCTAATCAAACATCAGCATCACATTAGCTATATAAAATTATTTTGCACAATCAAACTAGTTCAATCTTTAATCCCTGTACTATGAAACACTCTCAGTACACATTACTGTCTTCACCATGTTAAGCATGATTTATTATCAGCCACGTTTGTCAATCAGACCAAATGGACATTTGTCATATACATACAGAGATATCACAGCAAATTCTGTTCTTAAGACTCATCCATTTTATTGTTCTCCCTCTCCAGATAAGTATTACAATCATTAATCTGTTTGTTTTTTTTAAATTTTGATGTACTGTCATGTTTTTCTTCTTCAAGTCATGTGTTTTTTGTATTTTATACGAAACTAAAGCTCACTGTTCCTGTCATTTTATAGCATTTTTAAGAGTGATCTACATACCTGGAGAGCCTCGGTCTCCAAGGTCTCCTTTTGGCCCCACAGTTCCTTTACAATATTTGCAGATGCAGGGAAACGGGACCTGGGCTGCGGAAGGTGGAACCGGTGCACTCAGCAGGATGTCGCAGATATCCACAGGCGACTCAGGGGGCATCACGTCACTTCCAAGCATCCGAAGTTTGTCTGCACCTTCAGTCATGTTTTCATTGGGGAGCCACATGTCGACCATGTTACCACGGGCTTCCTGTGGCCCTGACTCTTCAAATGAACTATATGGGAACTCGGAAGAATTAAAGTGTGTGTTAGGGTCAATAACGTATTCCTCGCTAACTGGACTGTGCAGCCGAAGCAGCATCTGGGAGTCCGCATCAACGCTTGAGTCTTCATTATTATCTCCGTACCAACTAGGCAGGGTGTGTGCATCAGGATAAACAGTGGAGTCTTCACTGTCTTCACTGATGGCTGGTGTTAGCATGGATGAGGACAGGATGAAGAGTTCCAGCAACCTCAACAACATCTGGAGGATGAGAAGAAAGACAGGGTCAGATAAAAACAACAGTACCTTCTTTACATGTCATTAAAAATCCTGTGGAGTCAATTCGCTTTAATGTGGTTTCAATTATTAAATGATTGCATTCAATACACAAATATCATGTCTGCCTTGCCTGAATAGATTTTTCATTTCATCCCAACCTATTATTTTCATCTGTGAGTGAAGTCTTCAAGTGAAGACAGGTGTCAAAAGATAAAATAGTTTAAATTCAGGTTCAAATTTAAACATTTTTTTTTCTTTTTTGTGTTATTTTCTTTTGCAAGAATTACTCAAACATTTAATAAGACCTTATACATGATATTCCAATAGGCTTGAAAATTAAATCCTTTGAGCTTGAAGAGACGAACTCACCGCTCCGTCCCGGCCGCACAGCATCTTCAGGAAAAGCATTTTTGTGGTTAGTAAGCTGGATTGATGCATTTATAGGCCTCGCCCTAAACAAAACTTCTTTCAGGTTCTGTCTCGACGGGAAGTCCCACAGACAAAAGCTGAAGACAGCGAGAGGAGGGGGAAGGTGGGAGGCGGGCCTTCATTGTCTCATCAGTCCTTTTCCTGTGATGTGACCTCCTTCAGCATGAAACAGCAAAAACATACTGAGAGCAGAAAGAAGAGATGCTTCTCTGTTTATCACTTCATCACACCCCACCCTCTTTATTGTATCACGTTAGTATATTATTCCCACTCCCATTCTCAATTCATACCTCTTCCATATTGTCTCACGTTTTTGTTTTTGTTTTTAAATTTCATGTTGAACATTTTGCACAAGCTCAATTTGGTTTCCCAAAATTGACTTCTGATATTGTTTTCCATAAGAGATCTTCCTTGTTTTCAGAGCAGACACACGTCCACAGGTGGTGATACCACAGGTCAACTATGCAACTACAGTATGCACAAGCTTTGGTAAGGGATATTCCATAGAAAATATTTACATTCTGATTAGTTCAGGTTCTGTAATTAGAGAATAAAATAACCCAGATATGATTCTTAATGATGGAGAGCAGCACTTTTTGTCCAAATATATACTGTATGTTATGCACCTTCGTGTATGTCATATTATATTATCATTTCATTATGTCAAAAAGTTGGAAAGGTCCTTTATCATATATTTTTTTCATTAACCCTAAATTGTGTCTATTTCATTCAAAGATTCAATATGGCATCTTCCTAATAGATGTCATTACTCCTAGGGCCTTCTCTGGCTCAGCAAAAAACTTACAAAATGAAATCTAGCATCTTGTGCAACGTGAAGGAAACATGTATTCAGTGCGCTGCATGTGTGACTAGTTCAGAAAGGTATGTGGGTAAGGCCACATGCCACCAGGATGTTTTCCAGTCACTCCGTCTCCGGGTCACCTACGGAACCAGAGAGGACTCCTTTATGTCCAGGGGCCAGCTTTTATTCTAAAACAATCAAAAAGGTAGAGGACAACAATGCAATTTGAGCTGAGAGTACAGGACCAAAGCACAAAGGACAATGAACCAGATGAATAGTTAACCTTAATACATGTCCTGGTTTCCACAGCCGGCAGCGATCAGTGTTACCCTGCAGGCTCCACACCTGAACGTGCTCATGCTGCCAGAGAAAGAAAGACCTGAATTCTTCTGTGAAGTTCTATACGTTTTAGTGAGGCACAGTGAAGTGTGACATGAGATTACCCTCGGGCAAATACTTGGTTTATTGACAAGGAATACATGTTGCATGTGTTACCTGAGTCAGGTGTGCATGTTTCTAACTGGCCATGTGTTCAGATTGACACACATACATAAAGAAACACCACCCCTGAGACTTTATGATCTTTACTGTACTCAAGCTTTCACAAAAAGCACAATCATGCCAAGTTGGGAGGACCACTGTGAAAATTGAAGCTTTTAATTTTTATGAGGAATTCTATACTTTGGTAGATTGCCAGTTTTTAAATTTTTTCCTGGAGAGTGAATATGTCCACACATACGTATTGCGTCGATCCTCTGTTCAGATCTGCTCCTTTAATTCAAACCTTTTAATTGTTTTCATGATGTCAGTTTGAAACATAAGACTCACATGAAGGAAAACATGAAACGTCCTAAAATGTACTGAAAGTATTAAAACAAAGAAATTGTTATTTGTATTTTCCAGGTACCTATCATGTACTCCAAATACATGGAAAGCAACTCAAATAAGCTTTTAAAATACTCTTACGACCAGACCTGTTGGTTACATCAGCAGTTAATCCAAGTCACTTATGATTTTATAAATCTTGCACTGCTTTCAATACCGGGCTAAAGGCAGGGGTATGATCCCTATTAAAGGTGGGACTTTTCACTGTTACTTCCAGGGATGTTGGGTATCATCCACGCATCTTCAATATGGCCTTGTTCTGAGTAGCGTGATGTAGCTGATGTAGGCACTGTTTTAGTTGACCAGCTGAAGTAGCTGTTCTATCACTATCTGATGTGGCTTTTCCATGTTACAGAGGTGTCCTATTTGGAGAATTAAGAAATGTAATTTATTCAAAGTAGGGTATTAGAAAACTGGACACTAGCACCCTCCACTATCCCAAATTTTAAATAGATACTCAGCAACCTTACAATAGGCACTAATCAGGGGCTACTTAAGCACTATCTTTGGAGGACATTCCCTCTTATTTAATGTATGCATGACCCTGATATTAACCTAATTGTAATATGATCATTGTCACCACATCTTTAGGAGGCAAATATGACCATGTGGTGGCACTGGGTGTATATAAGGGATGGTTTCTCATCATGGAGGCAGGTGAATGCTGACCCGGAAGGGCAAACAGGTTTTGACCAACGTCAACTCTGTAATACCGCTGACCGCTGCCATATGAAAGATTAGTGGGCGCACTGGAAAGGCCAGGCGTTGCATTGCACTGTGATCGCAATAAGGGATTGTTTGTGGCACTAACAATTTGTTTATTGCCATTCATTGAACATCACGCAGCGAAACAAGTGATATGCAGAGAACCAAACAGCGCCTCAGCTACGCCAAACTGGGATCAATATTCCCTCAGTAGCCGGTAAAGGGCCGGCTCCTTCAATAAAATCGTTATCCCCTCAATACACTTTTGCAGGCTTCAACATTTTGGGCCCTAAAAAAGTGAAAGGCACTAACAAATAAACCCATCAATGCAAATTTAAAGTCACCAATGAATTTGACATGTGTTTTGTTGAACACCAGAAGAAAAGTTCCGTGACTTCTTTGAGGCATCAGTAATAACCACCACACTTCCACGTTACTCCCAATTTGCTATAAGCAAACACATTTCGACATATTTTTTGCAATCCTTCTATTGTTTTAGTTTAAATTCAGTATGGATGTTTGAAAGAAGAATTATCATTCAACAACAAAAATAGAATAATCCCCCAAAATGTTCCTTAAATATCCAAAACAGTGAGTTCAGTCACAGTGAATCTCCACGCCTCTGCATCCATGATAAAACATGAAAATGTACTGAGTAAAAGCGCCTTTTCCTTATTCCACTTACTGTATTTCACTGTGCTGTGGTTGCGTGTCTCTTGCTGACATCTTGTGTAAAATGTTTAGAAGAACCTCATGAGAACATTTTGCATATTTGGGAATGTGGAGGTTGGACACCAACTAAGGTGAGTGGGTGGAGGGTGAAGGGGAGCTCTGGGCGTGTGTGTGTGTGTGTGTGTGTGTGTGTGTGTGTGTGTGTGTGTGTGTGTGTGTTGACATTGACAGTGCGAGCAGGCAGTGTCCAGCTGCAGACTGTGGACTCTCAGTAAACACTGGTAGTTAGTCATTAACAAACCAGAAACAGAGCAAAGCATCTTCGTCTCCGTCCACCGGTCAAATTCTAAACATGTAAGTACAGACGCACTCCTCTGTCTCTGTTCTCTGTGCCTGTTTTTTTTTTTTTTTTATGTCTTAGGATGTAGTTTTGCCTTCACTCTAGTCTCCGCAGCCTCTGACATTGGGATTGAGAGGTCAAAGGTCGTAGAGGTTTTCGCAGGTTTTGTCTCCAGCTTTACTTTTGTTTGAAGGCCTGTAGGTTTTCAGCCAATACTCATCAATACAGCAGTGTTTGGTTTTGAATGAAAGCGATGTTAACAAAATATGAAGTGACTGTGATTTTGTCTCTCTGCCGTCTCCAGCTCCTCCAAAACGCCAAAGCTTTTCATCTACCTTCATCCCGTGAGTCTGCAATACCAGAAGTCAATAATGAGTGCGAATGTTTGAAGACTGTGAGTAATTACAAACAGTTGTTCTGATTGGCTGCAGGTTTGATGTCATGTCTCGCCTCCTCCTCTGCGTGTGCATCGGTGTCATTCTGTTGTCGGCGTCTGTCATCAGTATGTCAGGTGGGTGTGTTTGGTCCAACCTGAGACCCCGTTCCTCAGGAACCTTTTTAGTTGTTGGGCTGTTCCATGTGTGCCTGTGTTGCATTCTAATCTTTATGTTTTTTGGGGTGACAAGAAGTCAGAAAACACACATGGGTCAAAAGTATCAGTCACATGCCACGGGCATGGTGATATATGATCTAAAATAAACTAGAGCAACGGTGCATGTCATGACACGATTGTGTGGTTGTGAAAGATTTGATAATCCCAGATATTATATCTCACCAGCGTTTTATTGCTTCATAAATGTCTGTAAACTAATCAGACTTTTATGCATTTCTACTGTATATAGCAGAGTAACCTCTCCAGATTATATATATATATATATATATATATATATATATATATATACTGTATATATGGAATCAAGTTGCTTGCTTTTATCTGTTTTAAATATCATGCTCTTGCATTTATGGATGTAAATAACAAGAAAGTAAATGTTCTAGTACTGCTACAAATCATTATTGCACATATACATAGAATACAAATGTTTGTCAGCTTCTATTTACATAGCGACACACTTGAAACAACTGAAATGTGTCCCATATACTGTAAGATATATTCACTGATAAGTGAAAATCCTTTGAAGGGCTTTGGTCGTGCAGGAACTCTCATTAGAATATTAATGATTTCTTCTAGTTTCATTCAGCTTCACCGTACCTGACAGCTTGTAGATTGACTCCCCTCCCGTGAAGGCATGTTCTCTGCATGGTATCAGTAATCTGCACTGCAACAGCCTAATCTCACAAGTCACTGCAGCGTGTCTCCATCCTCCATTTATCGATCTCTGTGTCAGGAAAACACTGGTCAAAGTTAAAGGCATGGTTAGATTTACTTGTCGCGACACTATAATCAATATCCATGAGCAGTGTTTACAATATCTACAGTACAGGGATATGATGAAACAAATCAAGTCCATGTGAAGATGCACGAGTACTGAGGTCTACTTCGCTCTGTTACAGTCTTCTCAGACCCTCAGCAGGCTCACATGCTGCTCCGGTCTCGTCGGGCCAACTCTTTTCTGGAGGAGCTGAAACCTGCGTCCATGGAGCGCGAGTGTGTGGAGGAAAAGTGCGAATTTGAAGAGGCCAGAGAGATTTTCCAAACCAGGGAGGCTACAGTAAGATGTTTCGCTCACCTTTAATATGTCAACCACAATGTGTTTCAATATCTTTTTAGCTTTTAAATCATTATGCCAACACCATGTCACCACACCGTTGTTTTCTACAACACAAGAAAGAGTCACTCTTTATGTGGAACACAAGTTCTGATGAGATTCAGGAGAAACCTTCTCTACCATATGCGCCTGGTAACAAGGCAAACTAAATGCAACTTCTTAACAACATAATAAAATAAGCAGATCTGAGCAAAATACAGAGTCAACTGAGATTTTATATGACACTGGGTGTTAAATTTCAAGAGATAATTTAATGCCTTCTGTTTCATTATTTGTTCATAGTATTGCATTTTACTTTAAATTCGTGGCAGCCGTTTTTTTAAGTTCTATACATTTAAATAACTGCTGCTCCGGTAATTTTTATTTCTTAATATTCCGTTAAGTATCCGGTTTGAATGTTTATATTTGAAGGCACCAGCGTGAAATGTTTTTTTTAGGTGTTTCACCGACAGCAGCTTATGTCCCTTCATATGGATTGTCAACAGAATTCAAGTCTTTAAATCTGGTGGAAATAAGGAAAACAAATCTGAAAATATATCGGATGCCTCATGAAATTATTGACAGTAATGTGAAACTTCTATTATTCGGTGTTTGCACTAAATGAATAACAATACCACACTTGATGAGCCAAAACAAAACTTTTACTGAATTGTCTGTATTTCAGACGCATGATTCACTGTGTCTTTCATGTGTTTTACAGCTGGAGTTCTGGACAGTGTATACAGGTGAGATGAGATTCATCCCATTGATTTTTGTTCTTCTGGAAAAATCTACACACAAAGAAAGTATTCTAAAATATTTACTGTAAAAATAGAGAACCTACAGCAATATTTCTGATTCTAATTGATCCAGTTCACATTGGTACAAACGTAGTTTTGTTAGTTGTTGAGTATCTTTCTCCTCCTCCTCCTCACTTGAAGAAAAAATTGGGGAACAATCCATTATATCAAAGAAAAATTGAGAAATTGAGTGAAAATGAAATGTTGTCTCATTCTAGAGCTGAAGTTTCACCACAGATACGTCTCCACACTATTTCGTATGAACATGGGACATGGTAATTCTGCATATGAAGATGCAAAGTCCTCAAACTATCAACTGGACCACCATTGTTTTATATGGAGCCTTTCTTTTTGCTCTCAAAAACATTTATGTTCTAAATGAAAGTAGGAAATATGGAAATTAGGTGCTTCTTGTCTCAAGGCTCATCTCAAGACTAGAGATTCCTGACTACAAAGGAACAGCTCAGTATTAGGGATTTTACTGGTGACTCATTTTCTTGTCAACTTAGCAAACATTAAGACTGCTGGTAGTTGACAAACGGAAATTGCTCATAAAAAAGTCAAAATGCAGCACTTTGTACAAAGTGCAAACATACTGTACGTTACAAGGTCATTGCTGTGATCACCTGCCAAGTCCTCTTAGACCAGCATTACAGTATCTCAGGGTCAACAATAGCAATCTAATCTGAGCCTGGCTGGGCACCATCAGCTTTGCAGGTTTATATCCAATCAGTTGAATTTATGCAATTTTCTAGTGGAGTGCTTTTATGCAAGTTATTTTTTAGAACGCATTATAATACATTGCTTTCATTTTATAGATTTGTTTATGAAGGAAAGACTAATTGGCCAGCAACCAAGTGTATATTTAATAATTTTTACAACATAAACTGGACTCAAATCTGCAATGTTGTGATAGAAAATTTGACATTATTACAGTTTGAGCACTGAATTTAGACAAAGATTCCTAACATATAAAACTGTTTGAAAAATGAAAACTTACTAGAGTTCCACGCAGTACCTGCAGAGCATTGAGAACAATACACACGTTTAATCAGCTGTTTTTCAGATGGAAACCAGTGTCAGTCCAACATGTGTGTTCACGGGGCCTGTGTAGACCTGTACCAGGACTACGCCTGCCGCTGTGAAACCGGATATGAGGGAAGATACTGCAAACAGCGTGAGTTTCTGTGTCTCTCACTGAGAACATTTTGGCTTTGAATGGGATGCACTATTCTTCTGACCCATTGATCCAAATATTTCCTGCTTCACTTCTTTACTGGTTTTTTTTTTTAGTTTCTTATCAACATCCACTGAAACCCAACCAAAACCTTTAACATTGTTGTTATTCAGTCCAGACAGCCACAAACTGCTCCATGGATAACGGCGGCTGTGACCATGACTGCACAGAAAGGGAGGACGGCCGGACAAGAAGCTGCCACTGTCTGGGTGGATACAGACTTGCAGACGATCACAAGAAATGTGTTCCGAAAGGCGAGTCTGCCGACATCAACGTCCCAAAATAAGTGGCTGGAATATTATGGTTCATTAATTAGACCTCATAGACTCTCAGGTTGAAGGTGCAGCTTATCTTTGTTTATTGAAATGTGATTTTTGTATGACATTATTTTCAAAAAATCCAACCTGTGCATACTGCCTTTATCCGAGTTTGCATTAGAGCTCAGACGATTGATACACTGCTGGCCATACATGGTTCCATATATCAAAATGACTAACCATGGTCATCAAAACATCCCTCAGGGAATCTTTATGCAACATTTTATCTAAAAGAATCAACTGAAATTACTCAATGTCATCATGATTCATGATTGATCCAAATTTACACTTTATTATTATTATTAAATTTATTAACCATAGTACTGTGCGAATTCACTCTTTCTGCAGGCTCTTCAACTTGCGGTCAGCTACTCATTGGCAGGTCGTCATACACTAAACCAATGGACGGCCTGCTGCCCTGGATGGTGGGAGGAGAAGTGGGCAAGAAGGGTGAAAGTCCCTGGCAGGTCAGAAATCTTACTCGTGTGTGACAGTAACTTTACCGGTACATTTAACCGTCATCCTCAAGAAGAAAGTAGCCCGAACCGCTACACAGCAAGCACAGGTGTCCTGCCAGCTAAATACTGCTTTCATGTGCTTGTGCGCAGGCACTGCTGCTTAATGCAAGAGGGCGATTTCACTGCGGAGGTGTCCTCATTGATGAGAGCTGGATTCTTACTGCTGCTCACTGCCTCGAAAACAACCTGAGATTCAGAGCACGACTGGGTAAGTTTCTTTACTCTTGAGCAAAACTACAGCATGTCTGATAAAGTGGTTAACGGACACAGCAGTCAACCATCACAAAACCTTAAACCTGTGTCTTCAGGTGACTATGAGCGTCTCAGAGATGAAGGCACTGAAGTGACCCTGAGAGTCGTCAAAGCCTTTAAACACCCAAACTACAACAGTGAAACGGTTGACAATGACATTGCCCTGCTGCGACTGGAGACGCCCGCCCCACTCTCCGATTACATCGTCCCCGTTTGCCTGCCAGGACGCAACATGGCTGAGCGGGTGCTCCATCTTAACGGCACCGTGACTGTGGTGTCCGGCTGGGGGAAAGAGGACATGGACAGTACTCAGTTCAGTTCAGCACTCAATGTGATTAAAGTCCCGTTGGTCAGCCACAGCATCTGCAGCCGCCAGATGTACCCGTACAACATATCCAACAATGTCGTCTGTGCCGGGATCCTCGGTCAAAGAACGGACGCCTGTGAGGGAGACAGTGGCGGGCCGATGGTCACTCTGTACAGAGACACTTGGTTCTTGGTCGGCCTGGTTTCCTGGGGCGACGGCTGCGGCAAAGAGGACAAGTTGGGCATCTACACCAAGGTGTCAAACTACAACGACTGGATCAACGGAATCAGAGAGCAGTGGGACAAAGAACATCATTCACAGGAACCACCAAGAATCTAAAGCATCGTCACTGTGATCTTTTTAAGTCTGAACACAGACAAAGGCCTCAATGTGTCAGAAACGTAACTTTGTTAAATAAACTGATTTACTCTCGAGGCCCCGACTTGTTTTTTTTACAACACGCAGCGTCCTACCACTATGTATCAGGTCAGACCTCCTGGTTGTTGAAAATGAATGGGGACCACTAGGAAGAGTGTGTGGCTGATACAGGTACGCCACTGAAATCTGAATATTGTTCAAAATACAAGACTTTGACTGTTGTGCTTCATTGCATGCCGTCAGTTTCTTTGCATTTTGAGCATAACAAAGTGGAGTTCGACTTTGGTGGGGTCTCCATCAATCCTAAACACATCCATTCAGTCTTCAGTATGAGCGACTGAAGCGTGACATTCAACTAACTGTGGCTTTAGTCCTCTTCAATTCAAACTCGGCTACTTTTTAAAGAAAAAGCAAAAAAGCAAACATGAAAAAAATAATTAATACGACAGTGAGTTATGTTGATATTATTTACATGGACTAAATGGAATCATGTTAAGGGGTGTGGGATGCAAGATTCAAGGGAATAAGAAAAATAGAAAATCTGGAATAAAGCAATACACAGGATAGGCTTCACGGGGGTTTTTATGACAGTGTGTGCCCGTGTTAGATTTTGTGTTGCATCTTTGTCGATTGTCGATTGATCTATCACCACTCCACAATAGAACAAAGGTGACACACATTTAAAAATGAAAAACACTGTGGCAACATTAGTCCAGAATTCATGCTCAGTGGACAATATAGAAATATCTATTGGCAAAACACGGTTGAATGTTTTACACATAACTTTATTTCACATTTCACCATATTAAACATATTCGTACATCAGCAGAGCCTGAAAGGGACTGATGTTTCTGGGCTTTTTCTTCCTATTCCTGGAGCCAACCTAAGGTTGACATGGTTTAAACTACATCTATGCCATTAAACATATTGCTTTTATACTCCAGAGGCAACATCGCAAAACTAAAAAGGACCTGAGAATAACAGGCATAAACTGCTAAAACACAAGACCAACATCGAAACACTGTACACAAAATATTCACCATTCAAATACAACGAAATACCAGCAGCAGGTTAATAACTGTTTACTAAAATACATCCTAGAAGCTAAAATATAGGGAATCTCCCCAACAATCATTTCACAGGCTGTTTTAATATATATAAAACATTTTTTTAACAATTTCATACTTTATGTAGAGTAACGTTTCTTCACCTGCTCCTGGTTTTTAACCTGAGATTTCTTTTTTTTAACAATTAAGACTTTTCCCATTGTTGAATTAAATACTGTGTTTGCTCTAAAAGAGACACCAATCAAGGATTCAGCTTCTGAAAAGATGAGTCCTCTCTTTTTACTGTAAAATGAAGTCCTAAGAAATATTTATGTAATTTCAGAAGGTGCACAGCATATGTTGTGTATTTACCCCTCGGGTTTATACCACCTCCGTTTCAAGTTTTCAAGCAGGCATAGGGTCTGCCCACATAAAGATCTGTAACACTTTTCTTCAGGAGGTGAGCAACAATAAGGCATCTACAAATAAATGAGAACAATTGTGCTTTGCATAAACAAAAAAGTTACCTAGTAAGTTCATATTATTAGCATGTGAACGTTGTTATCAGAGAATATCTTGAGGTATTTTTGTCATTTCCACAGGTCCTGAAGAAGTTCCCTGGCTCTTTAGCTGCATTCCTGTCAGCAGATTTTCTTTTTTTTTTTTGTCAGAGAGCATATATTGTTCATAGCTGTGCTAAACCCCTATACATGAGATATTACTGCTTCACAGTGTATTTTGCCAATGAGCAAATTTGCAGTTGAAAACTACACGTCTCGAATTTGTAGGCTTTCCTGAGGCATAGCATCAACTACAATAAGAAATATGTGTGATTACAGTTACTCTGGCCTTAAACCCTATTGATATGCATGAATATGTGCCAAATTTGAAGAAAGTCCCATTACGCCATTCCTGAGATGTCGCTTAGATATTGTGATAATTTGTGTAGCCACACCAGCTTTTGACATTTGACCACCAAACTTTCAGGAACTGATTTATCATCGAGAAGAAACAGATTTTGAAGATATTTCGCCTTCTTCTACTTCAACAATTGGTAACTATCGTGTGCATCAAATGCCATTATGCTAACAAATAATACAAAAACTTGGGTGTAAATTGCTTTGCCAGGCTTAACCAAGTGCCGGATGAAATATGGGCGACGTGAAGCCTCAGTGTATTGCGGTTTGAATTTTTCTTTTCTGCCTCCAGCAGCAGAAACTTTGCTGTGATGATCGACTTAGCCTCTTCCGGGTTATAATACTGAACACTGGTCCACGTAACAAATGCAAAGATATATAATATTAGTTTTATTTTTAGCTAAATGCTTGAACAATGCAAAATTAATGCTGCACTCTAACCAGAAGAAACACGATACCATTGGTGCAGAAACCCAGTGAGAACTCAAACTATAAAAGTTTGATCAGTCATTTGTTCTGAACATGTTGAAATAGTCCCTATAATAGAGTTGGAGAATATCAAAATTGTAAAAGAAACAGATTATTAATTTGATAATCGGGACTTTAAAGTCTTTCCAAGGCAAGGCAAACCTTATCGTCATGGTGACAATAAAACACAGACGGTTAATATTGAAACAGTGGGCTGTTTTAGTAAGGCTTGGTCATAATGTCTGTATTTCTCAAATACCAATCATTCTGGTGAAAGAAAGCTTTGGCCTCTACCTTCTCCCCAACTTACCAAAGTCACTGACTTTTGACACTTTGTCTCGCACTTCATCGTGGCCTTCGTATGGCGGGGAAAGGAATTTATTTTGTCTTTCAAATGCAGAGAGACACAGAACATCTCCAAAGCCTCAGGATTGAAGTGTTGTGTGAAGGGTGAGTGCTGACCACTACATCATAGTGACCCCTTCGAAGGCAACAGCTTGCTGTGGATAGTGTTGGCCGCATGGTGGTGCAGTGGTTCGCACTCTCACCACATGGCGAGAATGTCTGAGGTTCAAACACGCCCCCAGTCAAGCGTTTTCTATTTGGAGTTTGCATATTCCCCCTGTGTTCCCGCAACTCTAAACAAATCCTAAGAAAGCAGTACCGATGATGTATGAATGGTTGACTTTGTTTTCAAGTATGATCAACTTTGTTGTAAATCCCAAAATATATTGACATATAAATTTATAGCAAATATAATCTCCAGATAACAAAAATAAAATCTATATTGATTAATAATGAAAACACAAATAAATTATTGTCTGTGTCTGTAGAGTAAGGCATAAACATGAATACAGGAGTTAAAGTGCAATCATGTCAGATAATGTGGCTTTAAACTTTTCTTTTTTCATATCCACTACATGGATTTTTCTGATAGGGTCATCTTATCAACTCACGCCTATGATGATTGTAAATTTACAGATAAAACCACAACACCGATTTTACTGCAAATCTAAGCTTTGGTTTTTTTTTTCCTTTCTATTTATTTTTTTGTTAATCTCTCGGTTTCTAATATTTTCAGGTATATTGAAAGCAGGCTCAGAAAAATGCTATTGAAACAAAGTTAGTACCACATGTTCAATATTTTACCTTTTTTAATATACTACGGCAAATATCTTTGCATTCCCTTATTGACTTTGGACTTTTGTTTAATGCTATAGTTAATTTGATTCATATACTATGTCATTTGTTTTGTTTTTCATGTGAAGAACTGCTGTAAAACCTTATGAGTGGATTTTTTTAGACAATACACTTGTACTGTTGAACTAACATTAGGCTACCGACACAGATGAATATAGACTACAAGTTATTCTGTTGAAAAGCGAGTCTAATCTCTAGGTTAATTAAGGCCCAATATTTATGACATGAGTCAAATATGAAACACTATTTGGAGACAAAGTTGAAACTTCTCCACCTGGTTAAGTTTTTGTGACACGTCAATTCTCAGAATAGGTCAAAGGTTTTAGCTTGACGGGGATCAGGATTCTCCCCGTCTTCTTTTCAGCTCCTGTTCGTACCGCTGCAGCTGAGACATGAAGCCGGGGTTGGGGTCGATCACATGACGGGCTGTCTTCACTCTCTGTGGAAACAACGTGACGGGTAATGAGCATAAATCAACACACTTCCAGTCAAGGTTCTATTCCTTATTCAGCTGATTGACACAAGTAAGGTCTGCTTCTTATCAGCTTTATTGATGGTGCTTGATTCATGCAAAAACATTGGATCCTGGCATCTGCAGTTTGCTCTCATGTGTTCTACACCACAAGTAATGTATGAATTTGAGTAACTGAGTACTCAAAATTATTAGAATTTGTTTAATGTGAGCAAAAGCAAGGTCTGCCATGAATTTGATAAACTTGTGAAGACTCATATTTTTAATTTTAAACCTGCGTTCAGCGAGAAGTGGTTGACATTTTTGCTGTGGTCATTGTTGGCTCAATGCAGTCTTGCAGCTCCTCTGTCGGTGTGCTGTCCGAGGGCACCTTGGATAATAAAAGCTTCAGTTACAGGACACAAACTGCTCTGCTGCAGACTTTTCACCTTCATGCAGTGAACAGGATGGACCTGCAGTTTGCTGCTCACAGCACAGCGACACCAACTCAGCTCAAAAACTCTGAATCTTTCCTTTGTACTGTCAAGAAGTGCCATTTGTTTGTTGAGAGCAGCTTTCTCACAGCCCTCCATAACAAACACTTGGGCAAAATTTGACCGAAAAAGTCAAAAACGTAGCCACAAATGAGCCCTGATATCTTTGAATCAAGACAGGAGCAAAGCTGACAAAGGCTGTAGTCTTAAGATACAGTATAGTGTTTCATTATTAATTACAAATAATCTAATATTCTCAAAGTCACCCATCGTTATTGCATTAAAAAAAAACAATGTCCATCAGAAACACGCTCACCTGGACAGCGTCAGTCAGCGTTAGTTTGCGATGTTTCATCAGATAGGCGATGCAGATGGTGGCCGAGCGGCTGCGACCGTTCTTGCAGTAGACGACACTGCGTCCCCCACGCTTGGCCTCCTTCTGGATGGCATCTGCGCAGCGGTCAAAGTGGCTGTACAAGTCCTCATTGGGGTCATCGTAGACGGGGATCTGCAGCTTGGTGATGCCGTTGGTGGGAAACGGCTGCTGCTTGGACACGTTGATGCAGAAGGTCACGCCCTCCTGCTGAATGAGCTCTTCACTGCAGGCCGAGCGAGCATTGCTGATGAACAGGGCACTTGTGACTTTACACAACTGCAGCATCCTGGTCAGGTTACCAAAAAAACTGACCTCTGTCGGCTTCACTTCTTGAAGGTCACAGAAAAAGAGAGAGCAGAAAAAGAGATGTCTGGAAGTTTCACGATGTGTTCCTGAACTATCAGCAGTCACCGGCATTTCATCCCCTTTGATTTCACCTGATTGCAAAAATCTGCAAGTCTAAATCTGAATTTACTGTTCCCCCTTGAGAACGTGCAATTCCGTTTGTGTACCATGTAATATTATCATTTTGCATGGTATTATGTAAACACACTTTTTCATCTCCAACCAAAGTAGTGATCTGATTTATAAAAAAAAAGAAAAAAAGAAAGAAAAAATTAAATCAAGGGGAGAAGGGGAGCTGTAGTTTCATTTATTTCTGTCCAATTATGCATTATATATATCACATGTGAATGGCACAAACTGTATCAGAAACAGTTTTTAAAGAAATTGGCTGCAAAAAGTAAAACGTTCACAGTGAGAGACGTTAGATGTCTGGTGTTGTGACGTCATATCAAACCTGACATCCTCCATGAGCGGTTTGAGAATGAAAACACACTACCACTGCAAATTTATGGGGGTTTTACCTGGACGTTTTGTCATCATTTTCAGATATTTAATTATCAAGCAGTCAAAACAAAATTTGCCATTAAGCCCGGAATATGTCAGACTTTAAGTGAAAGTATGGAATATAGTTCCCATACTTTCCACATTAATTGAAACAAGAAAAATGAGATATCAAAAACAATTATTACATTAACTTGCATTTTTTTTTTTTAAATCACATTTTACTATCTGTATCAGTCGAAATTTACAAAGATCATTGGGAATAAAGTATATACACCCACAGGAGCACATTTTCAGCCTTTGAGCGCATTTTCACAGAATGTCCAGCAGCAGCAGTCACTGAATGTCTCCCTCACATTGAACACAAAGGACAGTGACTCACACGCAGCCGTCAGCCGATCCTCAGTCTCCTTCGCGTCAAGTCTCTCGGCGGCTCTTCGGGAGAAAATCTCTCTTGCTGCGTCCAGCAGGACAGCGGATTCAAGGCTGATCGGGTCTGGTCAAACCTCCTCATGACCCCCCCAGCTGCTCTGATCAACACACCACGGCTGCTATATTTACTACCGCGGAAAGCTCCTCCGCTCTGGGTCCTAGAGCAGCTCACGTTCAAGACTGACAGGTGGAAGGGCGAAGAATCCTTCACAGCGAGGCTAAATTCACTCAAGCAGAAAAAGCGGAAAAACCTTCAGCCATTATTATAGCAAGATGTTGAATTAGACATTGAAAACAAAGCAACAGCAATTTCTTGTTAAAAATAAAAACATAAACAAGAATAAGCCAATAAGAATGTATGATAGACAGGAGTAAATTCATGAAATTAGTCTTAGTGGTTGTGAATTATAACAAATTATATTTCCCTCGATGTGAATTAAAGTTGAAAAGAAAGGTTCAGGACAGAGCAGGGTGGTTAAAAGGTCTATCTCCACAAAATAGTGCTATACGCATTCAGACAGCTGTGATGCTTTGTTCTTATTTTGAATCTTTTGGTGGGACATTAAACTTCAAATTTTCTATGAATCCTGCCACATCGCTGCGGTCAGTGAGAAGTGTTTGGATCCATCCACCCGTCGTGGATAAATTCAGAAAAGGTGTTGACAATCAACAGGAACAGCATCTTAATAAAGCCACGACAGAAGTTCCCACATTTCATTCTTGAACCTGGTCGCTTATTTTTTAAGAAGAATACGTCCAGCCTAAATAGTTTGGGGCTCACACCACACCACAATTTGTGTGTAATGTAATGTTTTGAAATAAAAACTTGTTTTGCAACTGACCTGTTCAGGAGTTCGGGAGTAATACTTTGAATTGGTTCAATAGCTTTCTGTGAAAATGAAAATACACTTTAGCAGAGCAAAAATATATTAAAATAAAATTAACAGACATATTGGGTCTCCGCTCTATAGTTTAGTTTAGTTTAGTTGAGTGGAGTGAAAGACGTGCGTCACTAATACTGGGTTAATTTAGATTTCTATAGACAGTTGTTGGTATTGGAAGAGATTAGAATAAATCAGTCCTGTTGCTTTTTAAGTCATCGTGATGAGAATCAGAATTTTCTTCAGAGTTGCTGACAGACAGCAGAGATTTCGACACACACTACCTTCATCAACAACTGCAACAACTACCGTGTTTATCTGAGAAATCTTGACACATTATAGATTAAAAACAAATAAACATGCTATCACATGCCCAATGACAATTTCAACATTTATCTTCCGGTTGACCCGACAGTTAAATCTCATTTTGCCACCCAGTGTAACAAACACATCAAAATAATATTTAATAGACATTCAAGCAACTGATATCACATTTCAAAGAACCATTTCAGTGATACGTAAACTCTCAATATATTTTTCTCCAGAAACAATTTAGCTTGCCGTCTCCCCTCTGTGAGTTTTCATGTGATTCAACAAAGTTTCATTGTGTTTTAGCTTTTACAACACGCGACACAAGAAGACCGTTTCTCCCCTGTGTGGGTTGTCAAATGCTTTTTACAAGTGGATGGCTCGTTAATGCTTTTGCCCACAGACTTTAGAGAACTATGGCTTTCCACCTGTGTTTATTTTCATATGGTGTCACAAGAATATGGCCTCTCATCTGTGTGCATATTTGTATGCTTCTTTAAAGCAGATAACTGAGAGTACGTTTTTCCACATGTGTTACAGACATAGGGTCTCTCACCGGTGTGAGACCTCATGTGGCATTTCAAATGTGAACGTCTGCAAAATCTTTTTCCACAGGTGTTACAAGGGTAAGGCTTTTCACCCGTGTGAGTTCTCATGTGCGTAATCAAGTCTCCACTCTTTCGAAAGCTTTGCGCGCAGATTTCACACGAATATGGCTTCTCACCGGTGTGGATTCTCATGTGGGCCCTCAGATTACTATTTCGACTGAAATGCTTCCCGCAGATTTCACAAGAATATGGCTTCTCGCCCGTGTGGCTTCTCATGTGGGTCGTCAAGTTTCCATTTGAACTGAAACTTTTACTGCATGTGTTACAAGAATAAGGCTTTTCGCCCGTGTGAGTTCTCATGTGGGACAACAAAATATCCCGTTCTCTGAAACCTTTTCCACATGTTTCACACACGTAAGGTTTCTCACCTGTGTGGATTCTTCTATGTACACGCATGTGGTAATTGTCCCGAAAGGCTTTTCCACAGAATTCACATTGGACAGACTTTTTACGTGGATCAGTATCACGTGGGCTGTCCAACAAGAGAGACATTGGCATGAGGTCCACATCCTCAGTTGACTCTGAGCCCACATGGAAGCTTCCTCTCTGATCTTGACTCCCGACTGCAGGAGGGTTGTGATAAAAAAGATGCCCACTGCCGGACCCTTGTTCACCGTCACATTCCCTATAAGCAGAAGTCATCAGGCAAGAGTCAGACTCCTGTTTCACTGGAAGCTGCTCCTCATCCAGTCGGGCGCAGAGTTCCCCCTGTTCCTCTTTAATCTTCCAAGCGTCTGGGTGCTCCTGGCCTGGATTTAAGCTTCTGCCTTGACTGTTGGGCTGCTGCTCAGAAAGTACATCTTCCTCACAGACGTTCTGCTGTGAGAGCTCTGGGGAAACAAAGGGTCACAAAAAGGTATGAGGGCAATGAAGATGACCAGCCTTGTGACTGTTCTAAAGGAGGGAGCACAAACTACAAGAGAGAACATACAAAGTCAATGACATTTCATTGAGGCGAAAAAAAGATGTACTAAAGGAGTCATTAGAGGTCTTCAATCAGCTGACACCTACAGCCGTAATGCTGGGATTCTTGGTCAACCTCGCCACAGGACCAAAACAGAAATATGCTCTTCTTGATGACACATATGTTGTTTTTTAACCTACGAGCATTAAATTGACAAATTGTTGTGTCCTACATGAGCCATATTCATGTGTTAGTTTGTTCAGACTGTCACAGTTTTACAGACCTTTTCTGTGAAACCCTATCTGAGGATTCCAGCTCATCTTCATCTGCCTGAGCTGACGACTGATCTCCTCACATCGGACAATATTTTGTTCAAAACACCAACACTATATCTTCAGAAGCAGCAGTGAGCAGCTCATTGATAACCCCCCTCACGGTGTCGCGTGAGAAGACCTGCTCAATTCCCGATTCTGGCTTACTTTGCTTATCAGTCGAAATCTTGAGTAAAGTATCGGTCTCCTGTTTCAGTACAAGCCGCTCGCTTTGACGTCTGCTGCAGGACGCCTCCAGCTTAATCTCTTTAATCTGTGGACGTCCAGGTTCTTCCTCATCCAGACTGGGGATCCTCTCCTGGGGAGAGATATGCTGGTCCTCTTTGTAATTACAGACATGTTGCTGTGCGAGTGCTGGAAGGACACAGGGACACAGATGATGAGAATGTTTAATTCGGTGATCATTTCCTTTCTTGTGAGTCTTGTGGTGAACTGGCTACCTGACAGATTGCTATGTGCAAGTATATATAACAGATTGAAACTCTCAAAGCTGTGAAAAATATGCCATACAACACGTAAATTACTTAGTGGATGCTTGAAACAAACGAAAGCTAAATTAGGAAGCATCCGTAACGTGGAACATGTTTCATGTGGTGATTAGTACGTTACATGCATATTTCTAAGCTCCAGCATTGTTATTCTTAATTGAAAACCCAGAAGTATATTTGCTTAGAGTTTGCAGTATAAAATTACAGACCTGATCTTTGCAGTTGTTTGCGATGACAGTAAATCTCCTCCTGATAACGAGCCACAGCTTGTTCAAACACCGACACTATTTCTTCTGCAGCTGCAGTCAGTCGCTCGCTGACAAAACCTCTTAAATGATGTATAGACGAAATATCTGTTGCCTGAAATCCTGACATATTTATAGAACCTGTAGCAAAGCGTTTGCCCTCGATAATATCAGACTGTCTACTTCGCGAAAGACCACGTGGTTTTGTTTACTGCCGTCCGGTCTTCTTTGAGTCCAGCTTTAGACAAAAGGCTTACAGCGCCCCCTGCAGTATGGGAGTTTTTACAAACACGGCATCGTGGACAATTTGGTATGAAACGCACCATTTCTAACTTTAAACAATTCAAAATGTCTACAAGGACGTCTTCGGTTTACGGATTGAGACAGTTTACCTATTTAAAGTTGAACTATTGCCCAGTATGAAGAGGGGATACCTGCACAAAACCTGAAATAAAACATGAATCTGGGCTTGCCTTCAACATGTAATGTAATGTAATCTTTGGGAAGTAAAATAAGAGAGGCAGTGTGACGCTTACGCAGGTTAAAAGTGTATAATTTTTTATGTTTGTGAAATGGTGATGATGAATAAATACCACATGAAGAGACATTACAGAATCCACACAGGTGAAAAGCCGTATAAGCTTGTAGTACTTGCGGGAAAAGATATAGAGCTCATACGCTTGTTGGCAGTACATAAGACTCACAAAGATGAGAAGCCTTATCTCTGTACAACCGGTGGGATAAGATTCACATGCACATCACACTTGAAAAATAACATGAACTGCCAAACCAGTGGGAAACAATCTATTCAGACATCAAACTAAAAAAATAAAATAAACGAGAATCCACACAGGTGAGAAACCATATATTCTTGTGAGTTGTGTGGTGAATGTTTCAAATGCTGTAACTCTTGGTGGTGCGTATAATAAATCACTCAGTTGTAAATAAATAAATAAAATAAGCTTTTCGATTTGAAAAAAGATTTTGCTTTAAGATTAATTTTGTGTTCACTGTGCTCTGTACTTTGAATGACACATCCACAATAAGACACGATATTTACTTCTGACAATGTTCACATGACAATACATATAGTAATCGTAATGTGAAGCATCTACCACGTCCAGTAAACCATACTTAGGTACGTTTATGACTGATTACACACAATGTTGCCACGTTCATGCGCGAAATTGAATATTTAGGTGATGCTTTACATATAAATGCACCACTCCTTGCATCCTGTTTATAATTTCATTAAAAAGTTTCTAATACATAATTGCCCATTTATGCTCAATTTGGTTGGTCCCTGTGTTAAAATCGAGCTTGCTATCGGCGTTTAAAACCATAATGTCAAGGTTTGTGGCGATCTTTAAAGTGGTTGTTCGTACTCCCAGCCAGCAGGGGGCGCGACGAGCCTTTAAAGTGGAAATGTGGATCTGAAAAAAAGTGAGGTGAAAGTGCTCTGGCTGCGGCGTTGTTGTCGATAAACAAACCAAGAAACAAACATGTCTTCAGTTCACTATTTAAGAAGCTTCATCAGTGAGCGACTGACTGCAGCTGCTGTGGAGATATTGGGAGCTTTTGAACGGACTATCGTGCAGTATGAGGAGGAGATTGATCGGCAGCGCAAACAGTTTGACACGAACTGGAAACCTGGAAGAAAGTCAACGGGGACAGGTCAGGAAACCAACATTACGTTCTAACGAAGGTGTGTGCGTGTGTGTGTGTGTGTGTGTGTGTGTGTGTGTGTGTGTGTGTGTGTGTGTGTGTGTGTAAAAAAGATTAATGAATATAAGACATAAAATAGATGATCAATCAAAAGAATAACCAGCTTATAGGGCGTGTAATACTAAATTTTCTAATTATTTAGAGTTTAAAGAAGGAACAAAATCTCCAAAAACTTATTTAAAATTATATTAAAAAAAAAAAAAAAAAAGACAAATTGACCTTTTTATAATACTGCACCAAGCGTGCAGACTCCGTGTGAGTTTATCTTTTTATTGACCTGTCCAGAGTCCAGCCCTAGTGACAGTCACGGCCCAAAATCATCCCTGTGATGACCCCTACTCTATACTGTTAAACGTTTGCGTTAATCCAATGTGCAAGAATTGTTTCGAACTCATTCTGGTAGTATGATTGTACGGTTTCACTGCTGTTTCCATTTAATCAAATTCTGTGTTTAAAAAGAAACCAATGTGCCCAGAAAAGAAGACGGCTCATCTTTATCTGAGTCCTGTTTATTGCCAATTAAATTGTTTGAAATAAAGTTATCAAGGAACTATTGATCCTCAGACACTTTCTCATCAACCGATCTGTCCCCTATTCCAAAAAGGTGAGGTCACCTCTGCTTTACACATTGTTGTTCCGGGCTGTGATTTTTAATCAAACCTCACTGGAGTTTGTTTGGCATCAGGCTGCGATGAGTCTGTTTATTAGGGCCTCGCAGGTTGTTCAGTGCTTTAACTAATAAACTGCATTTAGAGGTGAACTGGAATACATTTGTGATCCATGTCTCACAGCTAAGTGACCTTGTCCTCATGTTCTCTTGTCCTCAAAGGTTTTCCCCAACATCTTGTCTGTGAGGAGGAGATGACTCTCACTGATGAGGGATTTCCAAACCAGCAGGTCCAGATGAGCCTTTCCTCCAGCGTGAACCAACGGGACGAGCCAGAGGCTTCACAGATTAAAGAGGAGCCGGAGGAACTCTGCACTGTTCAGCATGTGGAGCAGCTTGCACTCAAACAGGAGCCTGAGACTTTGATGGTGACTCTCCCTTGTGGGGAAAGTGACAGTGGGGCAGAACCAGAAAGCCGCCAGCGGCCCTCCTCGGCAAGCGAGAGCCAGAATGACCAAGAAAGCAAGCGCGTTGACTCGGGATCCGACAGAACTGCCGAGCGCAGCCCGGGCGATGCTGACGGCGGTAAAAAGTCGAAATGTGACATTTGCGGAAAGGCTTTTAAGGATAAGTACCAACTGAAGAAACATCAGAAAATCCACACGGGCGAGAAACCGTTTGTGTGCGAGGCATGTGGGAAAAGATTTATTTGGACCACACACTTGAAGAGTCACATGCAAACTCACGCTGGTGAAAAGCCTTACCCCTGTGACGCCTGCGGGAAAAGATTCATGCGGGTGTCCGATCTGAGAAGCCACATGAGAATCCACTCGGGCGAAAAGCCGTATGTTTGCGGCACGTGTGGAAAAAGCTTCACTTCCACGTCAAACATGAAGACTCACATGAGAACCCACACTGGTGAAAAACTGTACGCTTGTGAAGTGTGCGGGAAGCGCTTCAGCTACGTCAAATCGCACAAAGTCCACATGAGGACGCACACCGGCGAGCGGCCGTATGTCTGCGCCACCTGCGGGAAAGGCTTCATCCAGGCTTCAGATCTGACAAGTCACATTAGAACACACACGGGTGAGAAGCCTTACGTTTGCGCGGCCTGTGGAAAAAGATTCATCCAGATATCCAACTTCAAAAGTCACATGAAGGTTCACACAGGTGAGACGTCGAAATCTGGTCAAACACAACGGGAGAGACTCGCCAGGAGCGGCCATTTTTCTGAAAACACGGAAACGAGCACAGATGAGACTTTGTAGTCAGTCAACATCCATTTGAGTGAAATTAAGTGTTTCTGAGAAAAAAGAAATTAAAAAAAGTACCCAATTCCAGGAACCTTGAGACTTCAACATACTGTATATAATGTCAAATTATTGTCTGTCACATTTGAGAGGACGTTTCCTTGTGTGATTGTCTTCTATTGTTGAACTGAGGTCTATGAGGTCCATTAATTCTCAGTGAGCGGTATTTCACTTTATTGTTAATAACATTGAGCTCATGAGGTTTTGTCAAGTGATATAAATCTCTATGAAAAGGTATTTGTCTTCTTGTGTGATCTTGATTTTTGCTTTTGAGTTTTTTTTTCCCCCCCAAAACTATATACTGCCACAACATTCTTACGATAAATATTTATACTTTACCATCAATGATTAAAATCCCTGTGCAACGGATGTATAAGTAAATGCTCTTGAAATTACATTCTGATGAAAGGAGCAAAGTTCAGAGTAGTCTTTAGAACATAACACTTAAATATCACTTACAGGCTACTTCGACATCCTCATACAACCACAGGACAGGACCCAGAAATTAAATGTTCATAAATACAATATGAGCTTTTTTTCTGGTTGTAAATACCAAATTCTCAAAATGATGCTCGTTACCTTCTCTTGTTGGATTGGGTAGCGTTTTACCCGTACGAGTGGCCGAGTGTGGAAGAAGAACTACAGCCGCGTGGAAAGAACCATTCATTTATCATAACAGATAAACTGCACATAAAAATCTACTTTAGTAGCACTGATTTGATCAAACCTCGGAGACCGATGGTAGGAGACACATGAATTTGAGGTACAAGTGAAGAAGAGTCGTTTCCTATCCTCAATGATTAAAGCCACTTCTGTCTCGTGCTTCATCGGAGGCTGCTGCAGTTTATGCTGCATCTCCTTAAGCTGCAAAAGAAAGATTGCGCTCCTTGTGGTCCAGACTGAGTTCCTCACATCCAGAACTGCTGCTCAGATAGAACAATGTGAAATGCCTGGTAGTTTGACTCACAACGATTCTACAGGCAAGTAAGAAGAAAACGATTCGGTTGACTCTTCAGTCATGTTATATGAAACATTTTATTAACTTAATATTCAAGTCTAAAATAATTGACACCTTCACATATTTATATCAAGAGTATCCTTTATTTCTAACATTTTACTGGCAATGTTTCATTCCCTCTTCCAAATAAAAACAAAAACTTAGAAAAATACAATGCAATTTTAATATATATATATATATATATATATAATAGTCGTGGAATTCATTTAGAAGAGAATATCAGGTTGAAAATAAGCACAGACAGAAGTACTTTCATGAGACCTCATTCACACAAATAAAATATTACAACCCAATTACAAAAACATAATTTGCTGCAATAAATCAACATCAACCTTTTTAAAAACATCCACAGAAACCTGAGAGACGCAACGTGTTTTGAACAAAGGCAATTTTATACTTTGCTGAATGTGCAACATGCTTCTGGAAGCGCGCTTCAAACACATTTTGATTCAGGAGCCGCATACGGCCCGTTTTCATCTCAAGTAGGCCAGACCGGTCAAATAGTGTCATCACAACCTTTAAATGTAACATGTTTTTCATCGTTGAGGCGCAGAGTTTACGTGATGAAAATGCCTCAATTTTCAGAAACACTGAACAATTACAACGTCAATTTTAATGATCCTTTCTGGTGCAAAATACAGTCAAATGTCAAAAAAAAACAAAAAAACAACTTGGCCTCATGTTTGACACCCCTGCACTAGACCTGAGAGTTGACTGTTTTAGAACCTGTGACACAGACGGTAAGTATTAGAGAGTCTCACTCAGAATCAGTCGGCCCCACTGGGAAGCTTCAACATCGACTGTAACGCCCCGTTTTGCAAGAACACTGCTTCTGTGTGGACAAGCTGGTGTCCCCTCAATGAAGTCTAACAAGTCCATTTTTTTTCAACGTGTAATACAAATAGTGCAGCACATATACAGTATTCTGGTCCTGTGCAAAAATTACAGCCTGTCTGGGAGCAAACTCAGCTCTCCGTGAAGTTTTTGGTTATGTTTTACCCCAAACCTGCCTGGTTCTGCATCTGGAACTCTTGAAAGGGAACATTGGAAGAGAGGACCGATACCGGTTGAAGGTTCTCTTGGCAGCAGGAAAGAACGTCATCAAATGGAAACCGGCTCATGACAGAGGCACCGAATCATAAGAACTGGGTGTCAGCGATAGAGGATATTTTTGTTATGGCAAAGCTTACATAGAAGTTGAAAATGCAAGAATCCATCTCGACTAGAAACTGGGGAAAATGACTCATTTACATGCAAAAAAAACAACAATAAACAAGACTTGAATGCTACCTAAAATTAGAAGAGGACTTAATTACACCGCATTCCCAAGCTTTTTGTGAATGTTTTTATGTCACGTCTCGGGTTTGGTGTACAATTATAGCACAAAATGAAAAGTGAGGAGAAAAAAAAACCTGAAAAGTGAATCTTTTCCCACCTGCAATACAAAGCTACAGCTTTTCACTCGTGTGAATTCTCACACGGCCTCTGAGGGCGTGTGGCTGAAGGCCTTTCCACGCAGGTCTTCGCCTTCATGTGTGTCCTCACGTGCACCAACAGAGTATCCTTCCGTTTGAAGCTTTTTCCGCATGTTTCACAGGGATACGGCCTCTCATCCGTGTGACACATCATGTGCCTTTTCAGTTTTCGCGAGTCCTCAAACGCGTCGCCACATGTGTCGCAACGGTAAGGCCTCTCGCCAGTGTGAGTTCTCCTGTGGACAACCAAGTGACTACTGTAACTGAAAGTCTTCTCGCACGTGCTGCAGGAGTACGGCTTCTCACCCGTGTGAGCTCGTCTGTGGTATCTCAACAAACATATCTTGTAGAATCTTTTACCGCATGTTTCACAGGCGTGTGGCTTCACTCCCGCGTGGATTCTGTGATGTGCCTTCATCTGGGACTTCCGCTTAAAGCCTTTTCCACAGATGTCACATTTGATGGATTTTTCAACGGATTCAGGTTCGTTGCCCTTCTGAGCTTGATGCTCAGCCTCATGAGAGCTGTGTGAGAGAAGCTGCTTACTGTCACCCTGGTCAATTTCTCCATAACTAACAGTCACCGTAAAAGCCTCAGGTTCCTCCTTTGGAGAATACAGTTTTTCATCCTGACTGATGCAGAGCTCTTTGGGCTCCTCTTTGAACTGTGGAGGCTCAAGCTCCTCCTTGTCCAATTTGGAGTTCTTGTTTTGACTACAAGGGTCCTGCTCTGGGAGAACTGCCTCTTCCTTACAGACATTTTGTTGTGGGAGTTCTGGAGGAACAAAGAGACATATGAAAAATATCAATTTTGCAACTTGCAAATGCACCTCTGAGAGCATTATTCATCATCAGAGTATCTGTGACTTCTTTAAATTAATTCTTTGTTCCATTCAGGACAGTCACAAATTTTGCACATAACCTCTCTTCACCACGACTGGACAGGATTTACTTTTGTCCACATTTAACCCATCCCCTTGGTTGTTGCCCATGACAGTCCATGTTAAAGGTCATCGCCAAATCAAGAGCCATGGTAGTCTCTGTCAGCTGCAGGATTCAAACCAGTGAACCACAGACTCCAAGCCTGCTCCTTAAAGCTGTAAGCCACCAATGCTCACATCATTGATGGAGATGGTCCCATCTACTGAGTTACCAGTTCATTATTCCAAAGTGCCTTTAGTTTGAATAGTTAAAAATGGTATTTTAGGATCCTGTTTGGATGATCAGAGCCGACAAACTCCCAGTCGTTTACAGTCTGCATGTGACCGTGCTAAACGTTGGCATCCTGAATCTAAATCCCTGTATGTCAACATCAGATTATAGTCATTTTCTAATCATATTAGAGTATAATGCATAGGTAATATTTTAATGATCGTGGCAAAATAGCTTTCATGGAGTAGTTAATTATTTTAAAAAGTAGTAGGACAATCTATGCTATTGTTCTTTATAAATATCAATTATCACCACTCATTGATCACCTGATGAACTGAAACAATGGACGTTGGGGGAAAGCATGAAATATTCCTGGAAGAAATGAACCAGAGTCCCAGTCAATCCTGAGCTAAACCTGAAGACATCTCACCACCACAAACGGCTCGTTGGAGAAACCAGAACAACAAATACAAACACATATCAACAAAAACAAACCTGGTGTGTGCCCGCTGCTGCTTCCCAGCAATGTCCGCTGGCGAACCATCTCTTCTTCGTATCGGATGATAGTTTGTTCAAACATGGAGAATATTTCTGAAGCTGCGGCGCTCAGTCGCTCGCTTATAAACTTTCTCAAATGGTGAGATGAAGACATTGTGGCAATAATTGCCGAAATTATTAAGGAAATTAAACAATCCTCGCGCGCACGCTCCAGAAGCGTTTTCGATGTTTACTTCCGCCAGGTGTTACACTGTAAAGTTCCGACGGAAACAGCTTCACAGCCGCTACTTCAGACAGAATTGAAATAAGATGAGTTGTGTGTGTTTTATATGGAAATGTGTCCAAATGGAATACATGTGCACAGTTGAAGCCTGATCTAGAAATATGAATGTTTAATTTGAACTTTGTGGAAATTCGACCTCAGGCCTCAATGGGAACCTTATGTCCTGATATTCACACAAAATAAATTTGTTGGGTTAATTTGTGAGAAATGTACATACACGCCTTTGTGTTATGCCATTTTTTGTTGCTATTTTACAGATCTCTTTCAAATAACTGATTAAATAATTTCAACAAACAAGACCTATCCTAAAATTCTCCTTTTATCAAAAACACAATTTAAACAAGTCTGCAATATTATTACTCAGATCATTTACACAACAGAATTCAACACTTTGCAAAAATCTGTTTAACAAGCAATGAAAGCAACGACGTTAAATCATTTTGTAGAAACTTTATTGATAAATCATTGATGAATGTATATATATTTGCTTCACTGCCACATTCAAAGCCCGAAAGAATAAAGGAACATGAAAAGTATTTTACTTGGTTAACCATTTGCTGCCTACACAAAAATTAAGATTAACATTTTCAGTCAGCATTTGCTATAATTTCAATAAATTCAAATATATTAATTGAAAGTCTTCACATAGCAGTGTGATGTAAGGAGTAGGGTGATGGTTATTCAGAAATGAGTGACAAGCCCTAATCGAAAATATGTACACACATACTCAAAAAGCAAACATATAAACCAGAGTTTGAGGGACACCAGGTAACTTAACCCACTGGGTGTAATTTTGAACGTCGTTAATGTCCATCTGCACTACAGAAAATGATATTTAGACAAACAGGCAAAACAGCCATTCTCGTCATTTAGTGTATTCATGCACTAGTATTTACTCATAGTGTAGAAAGTTAACCATTGTGTTTGCAAGACGCATTTCAAATAGACATTCTGCCAATTCAGAAAAAAACTAAACAAAATGGGATTAATACAAAAGGTACAAGTTTGGCTCCTGTCACATGTTCTTCTGTTGTGGCGAACAAAACCTTTTTTTTTTTTTTTTTTTAACCTTTGTTTCAAACAAATATCAAACTCTCCTAACTTATCCCATACTTTTTCCAGTAAAACCTACTCTCCTGTGTGTTTTTTCATGTGGTACAATAAGGAGTTCTTTTCAGAAAAACTTCTTGCACATGTTACGCATGAGTACGAACTCTTGGGCATGTGAGCTCTTTCCAAGTGGCGTCGCAAGTCTGTTAACAGAGTGAATCTATGACCGCACGTGTGGCAGGGGTACGGCTTCTCGCCGGCGTGCCTCCTTACGTGCATGGACAAGGAATTACTATCTCGGAAACCTTTGTTACATGTTTCGCAGGTGTGCGTTCTCTTACCAGTGTGAATCTCCATGTGGCGGGACAAAGTGATTTTATGTCTAAAACTTTCACCACATTCTTCACAGGGAAACGGCTTCACATTGTTGTGGATCCTCATGTGACTTTTTAAATGTGTTGAATAGATAAATCTCTTTCCGCAGGCATCACATGAGAACGGCTTTTCACCCGTGTGAGTTCTGACGTGGACACTTAAATTACCTTGTTGGGTGAACCCCTTCCCACACGTTTCACAAGAATACGGCTTTTCACCCGTGTGAGTTCTGACGTGGACACTTAAATTACCTTGTTGGGTAAACCCCTTCCCACACATTTCACAAGAATACGTCTTTTCGTCTGTGTGGAATCTGAGGTGTCTTTTCAAATGCCCTTTACTAGCATACGTTTTTGCACAAATGTGACATTTTTCAGGATTTCTATCGGTGTGGATTTTGCAATGGCGCTTCAAAGCAGCTTTGGACTGGAAGATCTTTTCACAAACGCCACATTTAAAACCGTATTTTTCTGTGACGGCATCACACTGAGTCTCTAAATCTGTGGCCAGAGCCTTCATCTCTGCATTTGTAGAGCCTGAGGCTACACCCTCACTTCCTGTCTGCTCTTGGCTTTCATTCACGGAGGAGCTGTGAGAGAACAGCGACTCGCTGTTACTTTCCTCATAAGTTCGAGTCGCTATAAAGGTAGGAAGTTCCTGCTTCATGGGAAGACACTCTTCTTCCTTCTCCTCCTTGCAAACATGTCGCTGTGAGAGCTCTAGATGAACAGAAGAAAAATACATAATGAAGGTAGTGTTTAAATTAAGAAAAAAATGTGGATGCAATGTTTTTCAGAACAGTATAAAATAAATACTTTTACATACCCGCTCTGCAGAGTCTTACTCGTGGTTGGCAGAATATTTCCATTAATCGGCGCTCTTCCTCAAACTGATTGATTGATTTTTCAAAGACTGTGGATATTTCTTTGACGGCAGCACTTAATCTCTGACCGACCAACTCTTTGACACAGGTGTAATAGAGCCGCTCATCACTTTGTCCTGCAGGAGGAGTTTCCAAAACTATTTCAGACTCCAGTTTAATGGCAAGCTTCTCTGCAATCTGAGTGGTGCAGAGTTCCTCTTGCTCCATTTTAACCTGCAGTTCCTCCTGGTTATTGAGCTGCGGCTCAAAGAGGACTTTTTCCTTCTCCTTCTTGCAAACGTGTTGCTGTGAGAGCTCTAGACAAACAGAAAAATAAAAACGTTAAGTAAGTGTTTGTTTTCAAGAAAAGAAAAAAAAAAAAACATGGATGCAATTTCTTTCAGAACAATATAAAATTAATACTTTTACAGACCTGCTCTGCAGAGGCTTACTCGTGGTTGCCAGAATATTCCCATCAATCTGCGGTCTTCCTTAAACCGACTCATTGATTTTTTAAAGACTGCGGATACTTCTTCCACGGCAGCAGTTAATCTCTCACCGATCAACTCTTTGACACAGTTGTAATGGAGCTGCTCATCACTGTGGCCAGCAGGAGGAGTTTCAAAATGAATGTCAGACTCCACTTTAATGTAACGCTTCTCCCCATCCTGACTGGTACAGTGCTCCTCTTGCTCCATTTTAACCTGCCGCCGCTCCAGTTCCTCCTGGTTGAGATTAGGTTTTTCATCCTGGTTATAGAGCTGCTGCTCGAAGAGAGCCTCGTCCTTGCAGACATAGTGCTGTGGGAACACTTAAGGGGACAAAGACACATACATAAAAGGTCAATTTTTAGTCATTCGTGAGTATATATGTCAGATTCTCTCTGTCGTGCACGGGGGCAGTGACAATTTTGACGTCACTGCGCACACGCGCCTTGCGGAGAGCATGGGAAAGCCAGAACTGGTGTGCGACTGACTTCCGTCTGTTGTTGCTGCCAGTCAGTCAACAGTTCATCTGAAACTCCGCAAAATCACAGCACATCTGTACGAACCTGCATTGTGCGTCTGTATTGTACGTGTCCAGCTGTGGTCCAGCAGTCTGCAGTGATGGTCAATATGGGCCTCATACTTCTTGATTGTTCGCTTAAATACTTTGAGTATTTCCACAACAGCAGCACTCAGTCGCTCGTTTATCGAGTCTTTCAAATCCCGAACGGAAAACATTTTGACAACCAAAAAAAACTAAAACAGCGCACTGCTGACGCGATCACGGGTGAAAACGGTGAAGGTTTGTGGCGTCTTCGGGCTGTTCGTTTACAAAACCTGTACTTCCAGAGTGGAGGAGAACTCGCTCGTTCTTTTCATTCGTCACATGTGTGCACTACGGATGCTTTGCGCGCATGCGCAGTCGCTTCAAAAAGTGCCGCTGTATCTTATAAAGTCAACAAAGTGTATATTTACGACAACATCACCTGGATCCAGTGTTGCAAGTGAGGGATGACACCTTCCAGCCCTTAAACAATAAACATTATAGCGGTATATTATGTCTATGACTTTAAGCGATGGAAGTCTGCAGCGGAGGAATACATCGAGCATCCACAGGTCACTTCCGCAGGAAACTCTTCCTCTTTTAATTTTAAAGACTTACACTGCCACCCAGTGTCTGGTGAAGGGACGCGTGTTTCTTGAAAGATTTCTCACCAGTGTGAGTTTTTGTGTATGCAGTCAGTTTAGATCTAACATTTCCCCCACATGTTCGACAAAAATCAGGCATCTCACCTGTGTGTGTTCTCACCTGAACTACTTCTCCAGTCCAGGTGAGAACACACACAGGCATCTCACCTGTGTGTGTTCTCACCTGGACTGGAGAAGTAGTTCTGGAGAGGAGCTGGAAATAAGTCGCTGAACTCAAAACATGATTTAGTTGGGATAAATAAGAGAATTCAAGGAGCGCAGTACGACACAGAGACTCGCGTCCTCAGTTCTGAGGGGCCGCCCTTCTGCTGCAGCAGAGCAAAGAGCTGAATTCAGGTCAGGATGAGTATGTGCCGTCTGCGGATGCTTTGTCTCAGTTAAGAACATGAAGAATTGGTTTTGATGTGTACGGTTGAAGGCCTTCAGACTGACAATGTCTAAAAATGGAGCCATCTCTCTTTGCTCTGATGGAGTGGGTGAAAGGGCAGAAAGTGGAGACTAGAAGTCAGACCAGGTGGGATGCGGTCTGTATAGAAGATGGATTTTACTCCAGAACTGAGCTATTCTGCATTATCTGTCCCTTTCACACACGTCAAGGAGTTAAGTTCTAATAGGAAGACATCTCAGCTTAACTGAATTCAACCTTCAAATTATCATAAATCTGAAAACACATTAAGAGAGGCAACAACAGCAGAGCACAACAAAATGTCTAAAGAAACACATGAGAAGAAAGCAAAAAACAGAAATGTTTAATTCATAGGATATCTTTGATGTCAGCTCAGAACGACAAAAGATTCTCAACTTTAACATCATAAAACTGCACGTTACATAAAAATCAGTGGTGGACATGATGAGCACAATCGTCTCACTCAATCGTCAGTTTAGAAAAAGGTCAGCTTCACTTCCACTCTCTAAACCCAAATTGCTTTTTAAAAAGAAATAAAACGAGATGGGTCTCCGAAGGGGAAAACCTTTCTGTTTCTATATTTTGTTCCCAAATTGGAAGTAAGTGGAAATGGCAGAGATTTGTCTTCTTTGAGCTGCTCTACTATTTTCAGAGATTTTTCTACATTGTGTGATACGAATGTTTCATCCGCTTCTCCTTTCGGCTTCTTTAGGTCGTCCATCAGCTGTTTTGAATTTCCTGCAGCGTTGCTCCGTTTGTCCAAGTGGCAGTTTCAATGTTTCTGCAAGTGATTTTTGATCAATTGTATGCGATTGATCCGATGCTGTCCCCCATGAGACCTAGAGATGCTTCAGGTTTATGCACTTTTGGAACAGTGTAAATACACGGTGTAATATTGGCTGTTGGTATTAGGTAGATGCATTTTTGTCTATTTTATTTTCATTTCGTACCGACTTTAATAAACACGAAGACAGATCAGACTGAGAGCAACTGAAAAGGAAAAACTTGCCGGCAAGGGAACAAGTCTCAGCCTGACCTGGAGCTGTCCAAAGAACTTTTCTACATGCAAAATGAACTCAATTGCACTTACGCAAATTTTGCTGAGGCAGCTTTAAATATAACAGTTCTAGTTCTAACCTCAACAGTTTCTCAAACACTCTTTCAAGCTTGATTTCCCAGCGGGACGCAGACTCCTTTATGTCCATTTTTCACATGAGACAACATTGAATGACGATATCCAAACCTTTTCCCACACAATTCACAAGAAAACCGCTTCTCGCCGGTGTGGATTCTCATGTGACTTTTCATGCTCGATTTCTGAATGAAGCTCTTCCCACAGAGGGGACAATGAAACGGCTTCTCACCCGTGTGGATTTTCATGTGGATACTCAAATTACCACTCTGACGGAAACATTTGCCACACATTTTGCAAGAATATGGTTTTTTCCCTGTGTGGATTCCTGCGTGTGCTCGGAGTCCTGATGGGTCGGTGAAGCTCCTCCCACAGATCGTGCACACATGCGGTCTCTCACCTGTGTGAATTCTTGTATGATCGGATAAATGATAACTGTATCTGAAACTTTTGCCACAGGTTTTACAAGTATAAGGTTTCTCTCCTGTGTGGATTCTGCGATGTCTCCTCATCAGGTACTGGTCCCTGAAGGCTTTTCCGCAGACATCACACGTTGCACGCTTTTTCCGCGAGACAATATCTTGTTGAACCCTTAACATTGGAACGTTCTCCATATTTCTAACTGATATTAAATCTCCATGCTGACTCACTGTTTCATCTTGACTCCCAGTTAAAGAAAAACTGTGATAGACGTGCTGCTCGCTGTCTTCCTCACTGTGGAAAATGTCCTCAAAAGAAGGAGTGTCCATGAAAGCATCGGTCTCCTGCTTCAGGATCAGTTGTTCTCCATCCTGACGGGTAAAGAGTTCCTCCTCGTCTTCTTTGATCTCCGGAGGCTCGTGTATCTCCTGGTCCCGGTCCGTCGTCCTTTCCTGTTTGCAGAACTGCTGCTCTAAGAAAATATCTTCCTCCTCCTTACAAACACGAGACTCCTGGAGCTCTGGAGACAGAAAGGAGACAGACACAGGGATGACGGATGTGTTAAAATCTGATTCAATCACTGGACTGTGTGTGTGTGTGTGTGTTTGTGTGGATCAACTTCCAAATCTTACAACTTGTCTATGAGTAAACCTCTTCCTGAGGATCATTCAGTGCTTCAGTGTTCCCAGATTTGAGTTACTATGCTCTTCTGTCCTGAACATCTCAGGACCAATTACACACAAAGCAAATGTCTAACCATGAACAAGTACACCCTGGACAAGTCCATCACAGAGATCTTTATTGAACAGTATATTTTAGTTGTTTTAATATCCTTATTTTAAAAAATAGATTTTTTACTTTATTTCTTTTTCTTTTCCATATATTTCTTATTTGCTTTGCTTCAAGCTATTTCTCGTTGTCATTTCTATTGGAATATAGTGTTTTCTGTCAGAGGGTCTGAACGGTGCCATATAAATAAACGTGCCTTGAAGAGAAGAAAACCACTGAAAAAAATTTATTCTCGCCAAAACATCAGACGAGCTTTACAATATGAGATGAACCTCCACTATTATAACAGATTATTAATCTGTTGTTACATTAATTTAGAGACTCTATATCTTATGTGTCGAACTGTGTCGTACAGCATCAAGTATCTTATGACTTCAATGAAGGTACCCAGCTCTACTTATAATAGAAGAGAAGATTTCAATGGACATGCATTCTTGTAACCATCAGGAATCAATGATCAGACCTGCTGACCGATGGAAACAACAACAGTCCTCTGACCTGCTCCGTGTGTCTGTACTTCAAGTTTCCAGCTGTTTTCCAGAAGTCTCCGCTGTCGACCAATCTCCTCCTCGTACTGGACGATAGTTTGTTCAAACACTCCGAATATTTCTGCTGCAGCAGCACTAAGTCGCTCGTTTATAAAGTCTCTGAAACCCTGAACTGAAGACATCTTCCATACGACGACTGAAGCTTGTTTGTATCCGTTGGTGTCACACTGTTAAAGGTTCGACTGTAAAGGCCGGAACCATCTATGGCAGGAACTATTTGACCGCGTCGTTTTTCATATACGTACGTGTGTGTGTGTGTGTGTGTGTGTGTGTGTAACTCATCACAGATCACAATGAGCCAAGGCAGAACACAAGAGTCACACCTGCGAACATTTTGGATTCACCACTTTACGTTCACATTACAGTGTGATGGTATTTTTCCTTTTTTTCCTTTTTTGCAGTAGTAATCTTCCCCTGCTTGATGTACATACCAAACATTAAAATATATTTTACAGAATAGAATAGAATGCCTTTTATTGTCACGTGTACAGGTACAGTGAGATTAAAAACAACTCCAGTGACAGTGCAGCAGTTAAAAAGGGCAGAATATAGTGCAAGGAGGGTGGGGGGTGTAGGGGGTAAGGTGCACGGTCCAGTCCTGTGAACGGTACAGAGTGTACAGATTAGTGGGCTCACAGCTTAGAACATAAAGGTCACTACACTAATAAAAACATTAAATAACAAGACAGCATTCGTAAAAGGACTGCTTTATTTATTGATCACATTCATATTCCCATAGTCAGCTTAGAAACATTATCAACTTCAATATCATAAAGCAGAGATAAAGTGACAAGACTTCCCCCCCTCCCCCAACTTAAATTCATTATCAATTTCTAACTGTAAACCACTTCAAAAGAGTTCCAAAAGAGCAAAAAAGCAGCAAAGAAATGAGTCTAAAATGTTCTCAACTCCATCACCACTGTTAATAATATATCTAAAGTAAAGTCACAGATGTCAGGTACAAACCGCAGTTTAGTTTGTGAGGGAGGGAAACAGCTTCATAATTTCTCAATATGAAAGTCACTGTTGTTATTTCTAACATGAAAAAAAACCAACACAAACTTCACATGCTCCTATAATCCTATAATTGAGTCATTCAGTAATAGTTTTCAGTAAAACCAATAGTACATAACTTGCGGTACCAGTTTAAGGCAAGTGGATCTCATTAGAACTGTGTTATTGAATAAACTGACCTGACGGTTGCTGAATTAGTCTAAAGATGCTTTAAATATAAGCTCGTTCAAGCTTGATTTCCCAGCTGGACGCTGACTCCTTTGTGTCTATTTTTCATGTGAGACAACATTAAATGATGATATCCAAATGTTTCCCCACACAATTCACAAGAAAACCGCTTCTCGCCGGTGTGGATTCTCATGTGAGTTTTCACACTCGATTTCTGAATGAAGCTCTTTCCACAGATGGGACAATGGTACGGCTTCTCACCCGTGTGGATTTTCATGTGGATATTCAGATGACCACTTTGACGGAAACATTTGCCACATATTTTGCAGGAATATGGTTTTTTCCCTGTGTGGATTGATGTATGAACTCTAAGTCGTGATTGGTCGGTGAAGCTCCTCCCACAGATCGTGCACACGTGCAGCCTTTCACCTGTGTGAATTCTTGTATGATCGGATAAATGATAACTGTATCTGAAACTTTTGCCACAGGTTTTACAAGTATAAGGTTTCTCTCCTGTGTGGATTCTGCGATGTCTCCTCATCAGGTACTGGTCCCTGAAGGCTTTTCCGCAGACATCACACGTTGCAGTCTTTTTCCCCGAGACAATATCTTGTTGAACTCTTAACATTGGAACGTTCTCCATATTTCTAACTGATATTAAATCTCCATGCTGACTCACTGTTTCATCTTGACTCCCAGTTAAAGAAAAACTGTGATAGACGTGCTGCTCGCTGTCTTCCTCACTGTGGAAAATGTCCTCAAAAGAAGGAGTGTCCATGAAAGCATCGGTCTCCTGCTTCAGGATCAGTTGTTCTCCATCCTGACGGGTAAAGAGTTCATCCTCGTCTTCTTTGATCTCCGGAGGCTCGTGTATCTCCTGGTCCCGGTCCGTCGTCCTTTCCTGGTTGCAGAACTGCTGCTCTAAGAAAATATCTTCCTCCTCCTTACAAACACGAGACTCCTGGAGCTCTGGAGACAGAAAAGAGACAGACACAGGGATGACTGATGTGTTAAATTCTGATTCAATCACTGGACTGTGTGTGTGTGTGTGTGTGTGTGTGTATCAACTTCCAAATCCTCACTTCCCAATGAAGCGCTGACTGGTCTTGGTCCTAAATGCCTTAAATATTTACTTGTACTATAATGAAACATCCAAAGCCCTCAGACGTTCGGGAAGAAGTTTACTGAGTGTTCCCAAAGTCAGAATCAAACAAAGTGGAGCAACTTTCAGTTCCCACGCTCCTCACCTGTTGAACAAACTTCCCAAACACTGATGACAGTGCAAGTGTGTCGCTTACAACAGAGAGGATTTCAATGAGCCCACATCCTTGTTTCCATCTGAGATTATTTTAAAGAAAAACACACCTAACACAGTGATCAGACTCGCTAACTAATGGAAGCAAAAAAAAACAAAAAGAAAAAATAGTCGTCCAGACCTGCTCCGTGTGTCTGTGCTTCAGGTTTCCAGCTGTTTTCCAGAAGTCTCCGCTGTCGATCAATCTCCTCCTCGTACTGGACGATAGTTTGTTCAAACACCCCGAATATTTCTGCTGCGGCAGCACTAAGTCGCTCGTTTATAAAGTCTCTGAAACCCTGAACTGAAGACATCTTCAATGCAACGAGTCGACAGAGACGGAAATACGTTACAATTCCGCTTTGTTTATATCCGTCGGTGTCACACTGTTAGAGGTCCGACTCCCACTGTAAAGGGACGGAAAACACACGCGTTTGTAAGTACATTTTTGCGTGTCATTACGTTTTTTAGCGATTCATCCATTCAAGCTGTATGGATGTACTTCATACACAAACACCACTAGAGCGCCGCAGAGCTTTAGTTGTAAAACGGGTGCCATGGTATTCAAACTCCAATTCCAAGACAATTTCAAATCCAATATTTTTGGAAACAAAATCATCACTAAATAAGATACAATACTTTCGCAACACGCCTTTTTGTACATGATTCGACCTTTATTCACACATATTTAAAGTTTTCTGTATCAAAAACAAGTTCATGAAAAGTCATTGATTGAACCATCTTACAAAAAGTTTTCTTGTATGTCCCAACAAAGCACACACACACACTGATGTCCTGTATCCATCCATCCATCTTCGTCCAGGGTTAGAGGCGCTGGACCCGATGCCAGCCGAGTATGGCAGGGTACACCCTGGACAGGTCCGTCACGAGGCATAAACAATCATATACACTCACAGGCAAATCAGGGTCCCGAATTAACTGCAAACACATTTTTGGAAGACGAGAGGTATCAGAGTGTCCTGGAAGAAAGCCTTGCATGAACAAACAAACTTTGCAATGAAACTGCTGTTGCATACAACATATGAATATAACATATACCCTGTGTATATTCTCATGGAGAGTCATAAGACCTCTCCCACTGAAATGTTTCCCACATGCTTTCCAGGATTATAGCTTCTCACCCGTGTTAGTTTCTCACTTTGATTTGCTAATAAATATTGTCCCACGGGGGTTGCAAAAATAAGGCTTCTCAGTTGTGTGAGGTATGAACAGTCAAAATACTGCTGTGGCTAAAGCATTTCCTATCTTTTACAATGGCATGATCTCCCATGAGTCTGGATTCATTTGCCACGTTTATGGAAATAAAAAAATAAATAAACAAAAAACCTTTCCCACAAAATGTACATCTTGACAGTCTGTACCTGTCAAAACCGCAGCTAAAGAAAAAACAAAACAGATGAAAAACTACTGGGTAGGTTAGGAGATCAGCAATCCTCCTTTCCTGTCCTGGAAGCTTGAACAACTTACTTGACATTGTTTTCAAATCAATGTAAAAGAAAATGAGTTTACAACTGTATGAACATCAATTCTCAAATAAATAGAAACAAAGCAGTAGTATCAGTCTGTTGATACTAGAGAAGCAGTTGACTGCCTAATGCACTGAGGTTCTGTTTGAATTTAAATACTGAAACAAAGACGAAAAACACCTTGATGTGACTTAATCACAAATATGACACTTCAATATAAAATTGTACAACATTTTCAACATGGTTGTATTTCAAGCCTCAAAACGCACAACATTGTCAATTCATCATCAATAACCCCAGCTGATAAAAAACAGAATGCAAGGTGACCTCAGTACAGGAACAATACCACATGATTTGACCATGAAATAGTTTAACGTTCATCATTCAAATTGAAAGGTTCTTTTCAACATATTTTCATTAGTACAAATCTTTCAGGATTTCTTGTCTGCATGATGTCGCATGTGGCGCAATAAAGGTCTCTTGCTTTTGAAACCTTTACTACAAATGTTACAAGAAACTTTACTCCCTCCATGGACGTCCAGATGCCTGTTTAATGTTGAATGGTCCCTGAATCGTTTCCCACATGAGCTGCAGGAGTACGGCTTCTCACCTGTGTGACTCCTTACGTGTATTGACAAGTAAGCGTTGCATCTGAATTTTTTGCCACATATTTCACAAGCATACGGCTTCTCGCTTGTGTGGATTCCCTCGTGTCTTTTCAGTGTTGATGGATCACCGAATCTTCTCCCACAGGTTTGACAAGGGTATGGCTGCTCACCTGTGTGAGTTCTCATGTGGCGCATCAAATTATGTTTCTGGCTGAAGCTTCTCTCACACATGTTGCAAGAATATGGCTTTTCACCTGTGTGGATTCTTTGATGATAGTTCAGCAAAGAAAGCTGATAAAACCTTTTCCCACACGTCTTACAGTCATACGGCTTCACACCTGTGTGAATTTTCTGATGTGTCTTCATCAAGTAATTATCCTTAAAGGCTTTTCCACAAACCTCACAGTTCACAGGCTTTGGACTTGGATCAGTATCACACGGGATCTCAGGCACAACAAGCTTCTCTGCATTCGCACGGCGACGTTTGTTATAGTAAGTTCTTAGCTTTGGTTTTGGCTGTTCATGCTCAGTTCCTCTCTGAATTGGGCTTTGAGGATGGGCAGGGGCAGGGGCAGGGGCAGGGGCAGGGGCAGGGGCAGGGGCAGGCGTAGGGGAAGATGCAGGAACAGGAACAGGAACACAAGCAGGAGCAGGAGCAGGAGCAGGAGCAAGAGCAAGAGCAGGAGCAGGAGCAGGAGCAGGAGCAGGAGCAGGAGCAGGAGCAGGAGCAGGAGCAGGAGCAGGAGCAGGAGCAGGAGCAGGAGCAAGAGCAAAAACACGAGCAGGAATAGAACCATGAGCAGGAACACAAGCAGGAGCAGGAGCAGGAACACAAGCAGGAGCAGGAGCAAGAGCAAAAACACGAGCAGGAATAGAACCACGAGCAGGAACAACAATACAAACACGAGCAGGGGCAGGGGCTGGAGCTGGAGCAGAAACACGAGCAGGAACAACAATACGAACATGAGATGGAGCAGCAGCTGGAGCAGGAACAAGAACCCGAGAAGCAACAGGAGCAGGAACAGCAACAGGGGCAGGAACAGCAACAGGGGCTGGAGCAAGAACTCGAGCAGGGGCAGGGGCAGGGGCGGGAGCAGGAGCAAGAACTCGAGCAGGGGCAGAAACAAGAGCAGGGGCAGGGGCACTATGAGAGATGCGCTGCTCGCTGTCTTCTCCTGGTTGACTGTGGCCACTGTTCTCATAAATAAGAGTCACCACATATACACCAGGCGGCGGAGCAGGTTGTTCTTCAGGCAGAGTAGTGCAGAATTCCTCCTTTTCCTTTTTAATCTGAGGAAGTTTTGTTCCTTTCTGTTTGCAGAGCATCTGCTCAGTGTGAACCTCCTCTCCTTCCTTGCTGACATGTTGGTTTAGGAGCTCTATAGGCACAAAACATAGCAAAAACACCTCTGAGTAATTGAATTCTGAACCACTGTGATACATTCTCTGTGTCATAGGGCCATAGTCCCTGTCACACAGATAGTTTCTCTTCAGAATGAGGGTTGATGCTGTTCAAGCTTGGTTGCACTATGGTGGCATTAACACAGGTCATAACATGAAATCCTGAACACAACAATCATGAATTAGCAAAGTTAATAAAAGAAGAAAGAAAAACCTCTCTATGTTGGTGTGACTGATCCATTGTACGATGTTGTAGAGTTAGCCAAATAAAGAGTGAATGCCGTTGTGTATATTATATTGTGCCGCTCACATCTGGGTAAAAGAGAGTTTGGTAAAGCTGCACGATATCCATCGATTCAGACTTCCAGCATCAATAACTCTGTGTCCTCAACACACAAACAATGCCTCTATCCCTTCTGTGTGAGGTTCTCTGCAAGCAGCCACAGGGACCGTCTGCAAGTTACAAATCCGCTGAAAAACAGCAAAGACGAGAAAAAAATATCTAATAACGTGACTGGTATTCACTGTCACTTGTCTCATCATACTACAACTGTCGGTTTGATATACAAATGCCGTTTCATCATTTTGTTTTTGAATGTTATTACTAACAGAAGTCCATTTAAATGATGGTCAAGCCTGTTCTATATCAGAACAAGTGTTGTAGGGTGATCAGCAGGAGACAGGTGAAGGCTGCAGTGATGTTGGTGACACTGCAGTGAATACCAGTGGCGTTGCTGGATATTTTTGTCATATCTGCATTCGCTAGTTCAGCGGTTTGTAATTTACAGACGGTCCCTGCGCGCTGGTTTCTTCTGCTCCAAAGACTTCAATACTTCAGTTAAAATGAACGTGTGGCTTATTTTCTACCATACGCCGATGAGGCAGAGGCGATGTTTGTGCGTGGAGGACGTTTAATTAAAGCCAAAAATGTTTGTAACAAAACACACACGTGGTTAAACTGTACAGTTTCTCAATCATCAGGATAGTTTTAACCCCACAGACCTGTCTTAACGTCCAGAAGACTCATGCTGGTTTCCAGAAGACTCCGTTGTCGACCAATCTCCTCCTCGAACTGGACGAAAGTTTGTTCAAACACTCCGAATATTTCTTCTGCAGCGACATGAAGTCGCTCTTTGATAAAGTCTCTCAAATGTTGTGCTGAAGACATCTTTACTTCATTCGCCTCGATGTCTATCGGTTTCCATGCAGCGGCCGTCAACAGGCTGTAGACTTCCGGTCGGTGTTACGTTGTAAAGCTCCGATAGGAAGCAACACCTAACATTTTCAATCCGCGTCCACTTTTCATATATATATATATATATATATATATATATATATATATATATATATATATATATATATATATATATATATATATACATATATATTTTTTCTCTTTTCCTCCTTGAAACTTTAATTAAAAACTCATTATAGCATGTGAGCTAACTCTTAAAAAAAACGAGCAAACATTGCTCTTTGAGCTATAATGACTAATGTAAAATAACAGTTAAATTAACATGAGCGTTTAAAGAGTTTATTGTTTGTTATATCATTGACAGCAATAATTTTGACACTTTCTTGTTGCGGAAATACTTGGACTGCCCCGGCCGTTTAGTTGAGATCTAATCATACCCAGTACACAAGCTCAGTCATAAATTCTCCATAAAGGTATCATCAGTCAAGCCCATGTCCTTCTAGCATTCTCAGAATTAACTGAATCAAATACCAAATTCAACCTTAAAATATAATCATCATTCTGAAAACACCAAATGAAATATGTCAAAAAGACTGGGCTGCTGTGCAAGCTCACAATAAATTGAACCAGTTTGTCCAAATTAGTGAACTTCTCTTAATCTTGAGCATTTTGTAACTAAGCTTGGCATGAGACAATTGAATATGCTTGTGCAGCATGGCAAGCCAAGTCAAGTCAAGTCAGCTTTATTTATACAGCACTTTAAAACAGTTGTGGCTGAGGCCAAAGTGCTTTACAATAAAAGACAAAATAAAAAAGTACAGTAAAGAGTAAAAACAGTGAAATACAATAAACAAACAATAGATTGGCAACAATAAAACCAGGGACAGAGTCTCAAACATGGTTAAAACCAAAGGAATAAAAGTGGGTTTTAAGATTAGTTTTAAAAGTGGACAGTGAGGGGGATTGTCTGACGGGCAGCAAGCATGCTGTGATTTAAATAGATGGTTATACCAACTTATATAACAACATCAACAACATAACGATTTAAAATACCAGTCATATTTAGTAAATAAGCAAATTTAACTTTTTTGCCACATTAAACTTCCCCTGCTTTAGATATACTAACATGGAAATTAATTAGGTGCTGCAGATTAATTGGCCTAGAGTTGGGACATAAAGAAGGTCACAACACTAATTTATAAAAAAAAAAAAATACCCAAACCGAAAAAGAAAAAAAAAAACATGTTACGAGAAGATGCCATTTGTAACAGAACTCCTTTATTTATAGATCATTTTCATGTCTTCAGGTCGCACAGAAAAGTTAAAACTTTTGGTTTGATTGCGTGTCACAAACAAACACAACTAAAATACTAATCTAACCACGCTTTCGACAATTCAGCAAGAAGACGCCACACACAAAGGCCCAGCTGGAAATCAAACCCATAAACATTCTCTCTGTGACGCAAGAGTGCTAACCACAACACCTTTGACAGTGGATGCAGAATTTTCCAGAAACAGAGTGTTACAGAGGTAAAGTTATGGAATGGTCACCCATCTGAAAAAAAAAAAAAGTGAAAATATGATAAAAAAATTTGGGTTGAACGTACCTGGAATACTGAACCATAATCACAAGTCTTGGAGCAACATGTGTTTCCATTCAGATGCTTTTCTCACATGCACGACCATGCCAAACCACTCTCTGCACATATTAAAACAGCACTGCTCTATAACAAGAGTCCAGATGTTGAACTGCCCAGCCTGGAGACCATCTGGAGATCGGATGGAAAACATTCCACTTTGAAAACTAGATTTTGTGCTTTCAGAGCGTTGGTAAAAGAAGAGCTGATGCCTTGCTGGTATCAAATCCAAAAGAGTAATCTATTCCCATTCCAAATAACAATTCCGGGTCAAACATTTGATGCATATGTCCTGTTTTCAAAAAAAGTACTCTTTGTTGCGTTCAGTATTTTATTAGTGTATTCAGTACCATGAGGTGAAAGCAATGCTTACAGTTTTTAGTGGATATTTTCATAATAACAAAAAAAATGATATAAACATGCATTAAAATTAAGCTTTGGTTCTGGACATGAAGAAACAGATTTTAATGGAACATGTGTGTGTATAGAAATCAAAAAACACTGTTTGGCGTATTTCAGTGGTTTTTAGGGGGTCTGTTGGGGAACTTGTGAGTACATAGTTGCATTAGAATATCATGAAGGTTTCATCAATAAATAGATGGCATAAATAGAACTCTGCATAAAAATATATGAGGAGTCAAAATAAGAAATAAATGAAAATATTTTTTAAGTAATTTTTTAAAGATTGTCAGGAGCAAAGAAAACAATGATGACTACTATTAGCAACTTTGAATTCACAAAGATTTTAAATTCGTGATTGTTTAACAGGATTAACAGGATTGTTTGTGTTTTATTTCATGCCTCATTAAAAAAAATTTTGGTAGAAATGTGACAAGAAAATGAATAAAACTGTTAAATCTTACAAAAATTATCTGAAAGGCTTTACAAGCTGTCCAAGTCATATGAAGCGTCACTTAGGAAGTTAACTTTTCCACACTGATGTCTGAGGCCGACTTCTCATTTGTGTTGAGTTCTCACGTGGTACAACATTGAATGATTATGTCCGAAACTTTTCCCGCAGAATTCACACGAATATCGCTTCTCACCCGTGTGGATCCTCATGTGACTTTTCAAGTTCGACGTTTGGATAAAACGCTTACCGCATAAAGTGCAGATGAATGGCTTCTCACCTGTGTGAATTCTCAGGTGGACGATCAGGTGACCTCTCTGACGAAAGCGTTTCCCGCACGTTTTGCAAGAATGTGGCTTTTTACCTGTGTGGATTCCTACATGCCTTCTGAGCGCTGACGGGTCTGTAAAGCTTTTCCCACAGGTGTTGCACAGGTACGGCTTCTCACCTGTGTGAATTCTCATGTGAACCAACAGTTTATCGTTACTCGTGAAGCCTTTCCCACATATTTCACAAGCATAAGGCCTCTCACCTGTGTGGATTCTGTGATGTTTTTTCAACTGAGACTTCCTCATAAAGGTTTTCCCACAAAAAACACATTTTGCTGATTTTTTTGCCGCGTCAGTACCAGATTGACCCTCGACTAAGGGAGAGCTCACGGCATTGTTATGATTTTCATGTTTGTTAGCTTCTTGCTCGAGATCCAGCTCAGCATGTGCAGATGATTCTGAGTTGACGTGGTCATTTCCTCTCTGAATCAGGTTTTCCGCTGCAGAGTCCCGATGGAGGAGCTTCTCACTGTCTGATTCTGTTTTGCTGCATTTTCTTTCCTCATAGATAAGAGGCACAATAACGATATCAGGCTCCTGCTCCATTGCGAGTTGATCTCCCTCCCGCCTGGTGCAGAGCTCATCCTGTTCTTCTTTGATTTGTGTCGGCTCTGGTTTCTCTTGGTCCTCTTTAATGTCCAGAGGCTCTGGTTCATCTTGTTCCTCTTTAATCTGTGGAGGGGACGGTTTGTCCTGGTTTGGACACAGGGCTTCCTCCCAGTTGTGGAAATGCTGCTCCTCCTTCTTACAGACACACAAGTGTTTGGGCTCTGGAAGGACAAAGACAAGAAAATAACTCGTGGCTATACTTGTCAAGACACATTGGCATAACCCTGGTTTTACAATGGTAAACTATCATTAGGACCACCTGGCTTGTCTTGCAATGGCCCACCTTTCACGGTGCCTCATTGAACCATGCATGCAACACCTTAAACTATTTTGTTTGGAGGATAAAGCCACAGTGTATTATCCTGCTATGAAGAGACTCCAGCCATGGGGGTATATTGTTTAAATGGAAATATGGACATGGTCTCCAATGGTGTTTAGGTGGTCGTTAAGTGGCAAAGAAACATCTTCCATTGCTCCATGGTCTAGTTGGTAACGCACATGGCTGCTGTGGGTGGTGCTGGAGGTAAAGAGGAGTAAGTACGGCATTATCTGCTGCATGTGGCTGTCTTTGCTCCACATGTGCATCAATGAGCCTTGGCCTCCCATCTCTGTTGCGAAGCTACGACTTGGTTTTTCTTTCTTAGGTTTTTCCATTAGATCACTTTTAATAGATTATCTGCTGTTTTATATCAGTCACCTTTTCTGAAGTTTTTGTTGATGATATAAATATGATGGCATTTCTTGTCTTCTCTGACTTCTCTGTCTAAAGTTTTTTGAAAGATCATCACTTCATTCAAAGTCAGTCATGCCGACTTTCAGTCATGCTGTGGTGATGAATACTGTATGCCGTTTAGCACTGTGTGGCAAAAATTGAATACTTTTTCTGAAAAAACTAAACATTACCAAACGAAAAAATAAAATAAAATGCCAGGACAGAAGCAGATCTTTTTTTTTTTTTAAATGACCATATACTTTAATAGTTCCTTCCCAGATGTGTAAATTGCACACTCCTCATACAGTAATGCAACTCCAGAGAGGATCAACCTCAGAGCTGTTGGATAGGGTTTGAATATGGGCTGTTCTTTCTTACATTCTTTTCATCAACTAAAGACAATAACAATCACAGATGAAGTGATCTTGACTTGACATTGAGAAAAATAGTTTAAAACTGTTTTCTGGGGAGATTTTGAAAACTGTGCACCTTTCCACCTGAGCGACTTTTCTCAGCAAAATTCTCCTTTTACATCATTCTATGGATTTCTTACAAAGTATTCATCCAGTTATTTGATTATTGGTACATTATACTTCCCAGCCTTTTGGTTCTGCTTTTCAAACTTCTCCACTGAGGTAGTATCAATGTGCTGTAAGTGACTGCAGCATGACTTTTAAGCATTGCAAAGCTTCACCTTTCATTTTTTTATTGATGTTTTACACAAATTTGCTGCAGCTGCACATTAATACCTATCATCCAGCCTAAAAAATAAACGCCACAAAGAATACTATTTGAGTCAGATCTGTACGAGGGTTTATAGTTATGTGCTGCACATACCTGTTCGTCGTTTGATTTCGGGGATCCAGCTGTGTTGCAGCTGTTTGCGCTGACGATCGAGCTCGTCCTCATACCGAACGATGGTTTGTTGAAACACTGCAAATATTTCCACAGCAGCAACAGTCAGCCGCTCACTAATAAAGTCTCTCAAATGCTGAGCAGACGACATTGAGATACTCAAGTCACATCTACAGAAGTTCTGCTCACTGCCTCTTCTTCTTTGTTTGGATCCAGCCGGAAGCTCTCTTGCAGGATTTCAGGTGCTTTACCGCCTCCTCCTGCCACGGATCCTGGACGCAGAAGACATCCAGGGAAAGGTTTTTGACATGCAATGCATGGACACAAGAATCTGATGCAGAAATCTGTGCATGCAGTGCAGAAGGTTTCCAGCGCAGCAGCAGCCCGTTGACGCTCCCCCATGTGCAACAACCAAAAAAAAAACACCTTTTCTAACCTGAGTGTGCACACATACTGGGTTGATGAGGGGCCTGGAATGCTCCACAGGGAGTTTATAGTCCCTGCGTTGTGAGTAGGTGGCACCTAAAATGTAGCAGAAGTAAATTGAGAGCACGTGTATTCGAGTGTGTCTGGATGTCCTCTTTAAACAGTCTCTGCTTATGTAATAATAATAATAACACCCACACTCACAAATGGACACAGAACAGCACGCTGGAAACATTGAAGGGCTGTTATTCTTCTAAATTTTGGAAATGAAAGGTTTTCATATTTCAGGTGTTTCTCATGAAACATGTTTGTGACATTGCGTTTAGAAAAAATCATTCATTTTAAGAAATAGCAGTTCTTGTATCATTACCCCACTTTTTCATAAGCGTGGTGAAAAATGACCCCAAGCATTTCCAATGGACTCTCAAGGATTTGCCCGAGGAACCTTTGATTCTTATCAACTGTGACTGTCAGTCAACATTTACTTTCCCACTTACACATCTGATGCCAGCGGTCTCACCGCCCAGGAGGGCATTTTGACATGGCAACGTCCATACAAGCATTATCTTTGTTTATGAACTTACTTTCTATATCCATGCCTTTTCTGCGATAGAGTATAGCAGTCAACAAAGTAGGCACTAGTTATCTCACTACACAGTAATGTTAGTAATGTTACTGAGGAAACCCACACACACGGGGAGAACATGAAAAACCCTCCACAGAAACGGGACCTTTTCGCTGTGAGGCAGGAACATACAACACCGTGCGGCTGTAAATTAAATATTTCATGAAATTAAGAGATCAGTGATTGTGGCGGAACTGCTCAGTCACAAGAACCACAATAAGTGAGCTGTAAGTACTTGTGGAACTCACTATGCGTGTCTCATAACACTTGTCAGTGACGACAATACAAAAACAGGTGAAGGAAGTGAGTTTATTGTTGGAGTTGAAAATTCATCACACATGCAAGTAGCGATGTTGAAGCCGTGTATCATCAATATTTTATTAGCAAACCAGAGAGAAGTTTAAAAAAAAAAAAAAAAAAGTAAACTGAATGAACTGAACAATCTGTTTCTGTACAGGTCCAAATATACTACAATATATACTATTATACAACTGGATTACATTTCATGTCATTAGTACAGCAGTCACAAAGAAAAAAAAAACTTCAAGTCTGTTACAGCAGTGCCGTCTGATCTGAGCAAACTTTCCTTCCTTATGACTGACTGATGATGATTTAGGTTTTCCTAACAGGAGTATGCTACGCTAGCGTTCCTTCTTTCACGTCAAAGTGCTAAGTTTTACATTTGTTCACCTCAATGGCAAAAAAAAAAAACCAACCAACAAAAAAACCCCACTTCTATAAGCTGTATTAAAACAGAAGTTGGATTCACAGCTTGAAACCGAGATCGATGTTTTTGTTGCCTAAACCAGAAGACGACAACTTTTAAAGAGATTTAAAATGAACGACAGGCTGAGGTAAAACAAGAACAAGAAAACTAAAGGGAAAGAATTTAATTCTGGTTAAAATTTTACACTTTTTTTTTTTTAAGGCCTAATGAGCAACATCATTCGTTACAATTTTAAGGGCATTGCAGAGATTTCTGTTTGGCAACGTCAGTGTAAACTCCCTTTCTATAGATTGACACTTTGGGAAATGTTTTTGCATGTTTTAAATGAAAAAAAAAACAAAAAAAACAACAACAAAAAAACTAAACCTGACACCACTCCCCAGCTTTTTAAACTAGGAAAACAGCATGTTGATCAGTGAGCAATAAAGGCACTGATCGGTGGATGTACTGAACCAGTTTCCAGCCTTCATGCCACATTTACCGCGCAGACACGCTGAATAAATGACTCCCAGCAAGAAAAGAGAAGGTGGCAAAAAAAAGGTGTTATCCACAAAACACCGTGGGGGGAAAAAAAAAAATAAAATGCAACAGAACATAGAAACAGAACAAGCATCTCCATACGAAACAGAAATGCTTGAGAGTCACGGGCAGCTGGTGTCAAATAAAAAGCAACAAACCATCAGGCCTCTTTATTCATCAGTGCTTTCAGATATGGGATCTTTACTTTGACGATTCACTGAAATAAGCTGCTGTTTTGGCTCAAAAATGAAACCATTCCTGCATTTTTGTTGACGTGTTCACTGATAAGTCCTCACTAAGGGACGGGGTCGAAATACCTTTCATTTTCTACAGCTTCATGTTTTTTCCCCTACAGCCTCAATTCTTCTTTTCTCCTTCTGTCCAGCGCAGGTTGCAGCTGGCCAGGACTCAAATTTTGTACCGTTCAATTGTTTCACTGTGCGAGGAAGAGGTAGGAACTTTTCACCGCAAAGTCAAAATAAAATATCCCTGTATCTCCATCAAGACTCAAAATGTGCCACAGGTGGAAATTTTAAGGTCAAAAGTTTGGAGGATTAATTTGCTCATCACTGCAGTACGATATGAACACACTTACTTGTGCCGTTTTAAAAATGGGCGGATTATCTGCATTTATTTGGACAAAAACAGCAACTTATTAAGTGAATCAAGAACCACGGGCTCTCAGGTTGACAACAAGAGGAATTGGAGGCACATTGACATTGAATGCAGACCTGTGATGGGATACATTGGTTCTGTTCTACAGTGTTCAGGTGCCTCACCTAGGGTGAATCAGATGAAAAGTGGCGCTTCACCACAGTTTTGTGTTGAATTTAATGGGTTTCATAAGACTCTCGTCACCTGCAGCAGCAGGTCATCGATCCAAAATCAACAGGAAAGTAGGATCGTCACATTTCTAAGTATTTATGTCTTAAGTGTTGAACATTTTCTAAATCAAATCAAACCTCAAGCAGTTTTAAAAACGTCACCCTGCTTGGTCTTTGGCCACATCTCTGCTTTTCTAAATAAAGATGGCAGGGTCGTGTTAAAAGTCCTTCACAGCAGTGTTTTCCTAAATCCTGGTTTCTGGGGTTTCCACTGCCCCGATTTAGAAATTCAGTTTCTTCAACAAACCCGAGTCTCACACCAGTACTAGAAAACACTGCTCTGAACGAGATAACTGATTTTTATGGGCGTTCCACCTTCTTCAGACAGTGCAGTGTGACCTCCATTCATTGAAGTAAAAGCAACTCAATTTTGAAGTTAGAAATGCCACGCTGGGTTATTGAAATGTGAAAATACACAGGAAAAAAAAAAAAAAAAAAAGAAGCGGCTGTTTTAGCTGAAATTACTCCTAAAGAAAAGGTGACAGATTGTTCTCATAGGCACTGGTCCTGGGAAAGTAACAACAAAATAATTTCACCTGCACAACAAACGTAAACCATGTCTGCAAAAAGCTCAGGTTTTTTTTTTCCCCTTTGCATTTACTTCTAAGCTTTTTTTTTTTTTTTTTAAGTTATCTCAAAAAATATTTTAACAGCTCATGTGTAGATAGAACAAAATGGTAAAAAAAACAATATCTGGAATAATTGATAGTGTTGCTCAATCAAGGAACTAAATATTCTGGCCATTTTAAGATGTGAAGCACCACTTGGAGAGTTTCTGAGAAGCTCGAACGTGAGCCTGGGGAGGTTTAGGTTTATCAATTCCAAGATTATTTTTTTTGGGGGGGGGGGCAAGAACAGACTTTCTTTTGCTCCGACTGTGCTCCAGTAGCTTAAGGAAAATGGGCTGAACGACTTGTTTTCAAATTTGTGAAAATGAGCAGAAACACTGTCTGATGTTGCTGTTCAGAACTTTAAACTTTTCAGGAAAATCTCAGGGACCAACGGTGCCACCTGCAGGCAATGAAAGTGATAAGCGTGTGATTTTATACCATCAGTACCACTGTACCCCCCCCTTGGTGAGAAAACTATTAAGACCCCAACACAACTGCGTGTACTGTGAACCTGCTGCACACAAAGCTTTTTAGGCACTTGACCATCAGTGTGAATTAATTTCCCTCAAAAACAGTTTGAACTTTATAGCTCCTTTCAATGCAATTTGTTTGATTTATAAAGCCGTCTTTCTGAGGCCAGATTCTAAAATCCCAGAAGAGACTAGGGAATTGTTTGTGTAAAAATCACAAACGGTCACGAGAAAACTCTTGCGTGAATGAACTCTGAATGACCGATGACATGTCTTTGGTATCACACTCGATGCTCAAATCTGCAGTAGCCTGTGAGGCAATAACCAACACTTCCTTTCGAAGACGATTAAAATGTAAAGTATAAAAACACACGTTAACTGAATTGCCAACACCATAAAAGAAACCGATGTAGCAATATGACATATAGTTGATCAAACACTGCAGCTGCTTTTCTTGCCTGTAGATGGTTCGTGTTGGTCTGACTGAGGTGCTTCGCATCTGTGACGGCGCTTTTCTGAGCATTGAGCTTTGGAGGAGACTGCTGGAGGGGCAGAACAATGAAACCTCAGGTCAAGAAAAAGGGGAATCCGATAGTCACACTGACACAGATCGAGAGTATTCCCTGCACTTCTCAGACAGACTATGAGAAAGCAATTTGAAAGACATTAATGCGCACAGAGGCTGCAGCACTTGCTTTGTGCACGTTGATGGAAGCATGTTTGCGGGACCCGATGCTGCCAGCAGCCGGCAGCGATCCTCCTGGTTAAGACTCGGGGGGGGGGGGGGGGGATTCTTCTATCTACAGGAATGCGTCTCACACATGAATTTGACCCGAGTTTTGCTGCTGGGATATCAGTGCATGTTTATAGCAAGAGGATTAGACATCTGTAAGTGTGAATCACAGGGGTAAAGATATAATCCTGTCGCCATACAGGCAGCTGTGCGATACACTGCAGGAGTGTTGTGTGCAATACATCATCAAAAGAAGAGAAAACTCAGAGGGCAAAAATATTTCTTTGAAAAGTCAGAAGTCATCATTCAGTGTTGCTGAGATCACACAGCCACGCCTCCTTACTGTGACCTGTGTCACACCGGTGGTGGTGTGAGAGGACTGATGATGTATCGCACACAGCATTTTACAACATCTAGATCGCAGAATGTCGTCCCGACAGAAGTCTGTCGCAGTGAGGACAGTCTGGCCGCTCTCTCGTCATGCAGTAAAGACAACGCAACACAATGAAGACCAAAGCTTTAGGATGCGACCTGAGGCGTTACGACCCACAGACGCCAGCCGGATGGGGCGGGGACATGGTGATGCTGAGGCTCAGAATCAGGAGTGATCCATGGGCTCAGTGACATTGCTCTGCTCGGCGTCCTGGCTCTCCATCTCCTCTGGCTCCTCCACCTTCTCCTCCAGTTTACTGGCTGCTGTTGCGCCTGCCGGAGGTGAAGGTTTGTGGTCGACTGCAGAAGCCGGCTGGCCTGCGTTAGTTTTAGTCCCGCTTGTCCGCTCCTGGCTGGCCCCATCTCCAGCGACAGAAGTGCTCTGCTGCTCTTTCAGGTGACGCTCCATGGAGGCCTGAATGGACGAGACCATCTCCTGCAGCTTTCTCCGCTGCTGCTCCATCAGGCTGGGGTCGAGGCCACGGCCGTCCTTCATAGTGACAAAGCCCGGAGCCATACGGACCAGCTCCCTGGTGGTGTCCTCTGGGATGTCCGACAGGTCCGGGGGTCCCCGAGACACACTGGCACTGAGATCCACGCCGCTGCTGTGCTGGCGTGTAATCGGTCGGTGCTCTGGTGGGGAGGAGCCCCCAGCACTGCCAAGGGAGTGGCCTTTACCCTGGAAGGCGGTGACGTTCTGAAGCTGCTCCTTCTTACGAACGACGCCGCCGCTGCCCAGCCGCAGAACACCGTGGGAGGGGCTTCCTTCCCTGCTGCCCCTAGAGGCCGCCTCCGAGCGCAGCTGCACCACCGCATCCTTTACCAGCTCCTCCACGTCAGGGCCAACAGGAAAGTGGCCAGCAGCGTCAACACAGAGCTCCAGGCGCTCCTCTGCTGCATTATACACAAAGGTTTTCCCCGATAGGTGAGGCAGCGTGCAGTGCTTCCCGTCCATCAGACCTGAAAGAGAGGATGATTTGAAAAATCCCTCAGACATCATGCACCGTAATAAATGAAATGACTCATAAGTATATTTACAAGTGGGACTTAAAACACCCTATCAATGATGACTAAAACATAATTTTCCGTTTTCTCCCATGGTGGGAACCAACTGTGGAATTATTGCTGCTCAAACGGCAAAAGTTGATAGAATTAAAGTTTTGGCTACATTTGGTGAAAAGCTCGTGTCATATACAGTTCACAGAAACTTACAATTATGGATATTCCAAAGCGATTTTGAAGAACATTTTTCATTTCATCATTAAATAACCACACAATAAAAAGGTACTGAGAATGTTTGACCCTAAGCTGTATTTCTGAGAGTGGTTCCTGCCTCCCTTCAGAAGACATGAATAAAATGACATTCATGTAAAAGTCTTTGAGCTAATCCATAGTTTAAATCAATAATTGCTCATTTGTGTATTCTCATGTACAATATGCATCATTGCATGTGCTTCGTCTCAATCATGATATTATGATTTAATAGATCAAACTAGTTTTGGTTTGAACAACTTTTAAAAAAATAACATTAAACATTCATATAAAAAAAAACCTTAAAATATAATGCTTCTAACTACACAAGTTTTTGACAGATCATCATTTCAATAATCTAGCAAGAATGATTCAAAGGTACTGGCCTGGTATGCCAATTATCTGCTTTAAAATTAGTATTTTGCAGACTATAGTTGAGCGAACAATTCCCGTTGATTATTATTTGATGTTAAACTACCGATGTGCTAACTCATTTCCTTCCCTGAATTAGAAACTCAGAAAACACAGAGGGCCAACTTGAAGTAATTGCCCCAGAAAAGACAGTCTGAGGCTCACGTAACGTTGATGAAAGCAAACTCACCCATGTCTTTCTTGACAATATTGTAAAAGACACCTCCCTGCTGGAACAAGTGTGGCAGCTTCTTTGCATACGACCAAACATCTTCACCTAGGAGAAAGACACAAATTTAAAAGTGATATGACAAACCAGTTAAGACTCAACACGTCAACAGCCATGACAGCCATAACATGTGTCAAGTTTATTGTGTTACGGTGCATCTTTATGATGTCGACCAGCAGCACACATTTTAACAATAGCATAAGCAGAGAATCCAGCTGATGAAAACTCCAAATTGAAATGAAAATCTGGAACGTTTAATTTCTGATCTAATTAAAATGTAAAACAAACAACTTTTTTTTTTTCAGTTTCTGTTTGTTCTTGGTTTGTCGCCCATACTAATCTCACACTTCTCAGTATCACGGCTGAAATCTGCTGATGTGACAACAGCTTTGGCGGATTGGAAAAGCGATCTGTTCAGTCTTTATATAGACCGTGAGAGGAGGATGGTGAAAAAGGAGCAAGATGGTGTCTTAAGTTATGCTGCTCAGCATTTAGCAGGTCATTCATAACTTTGCATTGTATGTTTTGTTTATTAGATTTAGATGCATGGCGTGTCACACACCAAGTTATATCACAGAATTCCTTGTTTGTGTGTGAATATATATATATATATATATAAAACCTCAGCTCTAAATAACTAATATACATGTTCTGACAAATTTCCTGACTAATTCCTACACAATGCAAGAAGGTAAAAGGGGTGGTTCACAACAACAACCCTTGTAGCATCTGGAAAGGCATCAAGACCTTGACTGAAAACAGTTTTTTGACCACAGCCGAATTAATGCTGATATTACAGCACTACCAGGTGAAGAACGTGAATGTGAACAAATGGGCAGGGCGAGACAGAGTGCCAGAGGCAGTGTTGAAAAGATGTGAAGCCCAACAGGTTGAGGTGTTTGACCTCTCATTATGATGCTCTGCTCCTTCATCATCATCATCCCAATACCAAAAATACAACTGTAAGGTGTCTGAATGACCATCAGTCAGTGGCACTCATGTTGATAATTGTCAAGGTCATGGAAAAACTGGAAATGTCTAACATCAAAACTATTCTAACACTGAATTAACAACCTTAAGAAACTGGAAAGTGACGCGAGAATGCCCTTTGCATATATTAGTTCTGCATTTACAACTGTCCTGCCACATCAACTGGCCAGAAAACAACACAATTGGTGCCCCAGTTCCACATTACCATCACGGGTAGTGGACTTCCTGCCAGGTTACCTATATTAAGTCAAAGTTGGGAGACACACCTCTTGCGTCCGAACACGACAGGGATGTGTCCAATCTTCATCACACTCTTCACCTATAATGGCAACTCCATCCACCCATCATAACACAGTGATACGTTTGCAGATGATGCAACAGTTGTTGGGCTCCAGATTCCACACTAAATTTTGCTGTACTTGAAGTGTATTCAATACTGGCAGTCAGCTGTGGGAACTCTGAGCTGGGGGACATAACTGCTGCGTGGATGGTTTGCTTTCTAAGAGATGAGGATTATTGAACATGAGGGGAGAGCCGATGGGAAATGCTGCATCAGGTCTTGCTGAGCGTTCAGAGTGCAGATGAAATCTTTGTGACTATCAACAGACACTCTCGATCATGCTACTTGTTGGCTGGCTGATCGGTTTATCTGAACGTGGCTGCGATCTTTGTCCATGCGGGCAGGTGAGACAGGGAGGGGACGAGATGCCCAAGTCAACACATTCCCAACGCACACAGATTTTTTTGATATTTTTGGGGCAAACAATCTAAAGCCTCGGAGTTCAAGTATCTTATGAGTCGATGCAGTTTGTTATTCACCAGCCATGTGTGTGTCCAATCAGAAACCACTGGGGACATGTGATGCAGAGCCTGAGAGAGCACACCAGCAGAGTGCCGTCGCTCCGGTTTCATATCTTCTATCCATATTGGTGAACAAAATATGACAATTACACAGATCTCAAAACTGTAAAGCAAATATGGGAACAATGCAGTTCTGAAGAAGCAGCATGGAAATCTTACTTGCTGCCAAAAAGAAAACATCCACCAGGAATTGGATTAATGTAAATGCCCAGTGATCAGTGAATTAAACTGTAAACATTTTGAAAAGAGAGTAATTTTGTAGAGCAAACTTAAAACAGTTTTGATCCTACTTGTGGATCTTTAGAAAAGGCTCTGCAGGCACAGGCACTTTCTTCAAGAAATGTTTCACTCATGTCGTATACCATGTGAAGTCATTCTTCTGGTCATGTTTGCATGATTTCATAAAAAATTCACATAAAAAAAAAAAAACATAACTATCAGAGATAAGATTGTTCAAATATGATTTAAAGACTCAGGCTGGCTGAAAATGTGTTTCCTTTTCAAAAATGTCTCCAGTCTGTAAATAAATTTTTATTGTATCCTTTTCTTGTTAATATGTCAATAATTCTCTCTGTTCAATATCAGAATATTTGAAAAATATTTGATAAATGTATAACTATTCTTTATTTTTTTCCCCCTATACATTTGTGCAAAGTGGTGCTGCTGTGGTAACTGAATTTCCCCATTGTGGAATGAATAAAATATTTTCTTGATAAAAGGACTGCCCTCTTGTTACTGATCCACAACTGAAAGTTTGTCAAAACTCACTAAGTGTTTCTCTTAGAAGTTGCATTACTCTACTTCTGGTAGACGAGGCCCACAAGTGACACTCGTATATAGTCTTACCCATCAAGGTTGCTAGGAGACAGAGGGACGACATCTCAAGGTCGATGCTGTCCTGGAGTTCCCTGCTGCTCATCCTGCCAGACGTCACCGGGTCCTGCACCGCGTGCAAGGCAGAGTGTGAGCTGGAAGCTCGTGGTATGGAGGCTGCGGGACTCTTATCCTCGGTGCCGCGAAGTATCTCCACTGTCACCCTGTCTCCATGCTGCAGCGCCACTGGCTCGTTCTCTTCGCCATCTTTAGGGTGTACCAGTTCTTTTGGTGGGAAGCCATAGCGGATACACTGCTGCACTGGCGGCAGGCCAAACTGGTTGGTGATGCTCCTTTGCAGCTCCGTAAAGGTAGTATGAGCCTGCAGGGTCAACATGGCCTGCCTGCCGTCACTGGTAGTAACACGGATCTTCTTCTCCTTATTGGACGAGGAGGGTGAGGAGGAGGATTTAGTGGGTGTGGCTGGAGCAGAGGAAGAAGAGTTTTCGGGAGACCCACCAGAGGAAGATGACCGGCCGTGGCCTTTTTGCTCCTGCTTCAGTTTGTCAGTACGTCTCTTCTGAGTGACTAAGGCCTGCTCACTGATGCTCTGCTGGATGCTGCGCTCTGCTTGGCTCATCGTCAGTTCCTCTTTGTGCAGAGTTTTTGCTTTCTGACCCGTTAGGATAATCTTTGTAGGTGGCTGTGGGTCTGCCACCTGCTGCGTCTCCATTGTGTCAGTGAGACGCTGGACATGAGCTCCGTCTATGGACACTGGGTTGTATTCGTCAGGGTTTTTCTTGGCAGTGTGATGGAGGATAGTGTTCACCACTTTCTGCACCAGGATCTCACTGCCAAACTCACCGGGGAAGTGCTTGGTCACCAGCTTCATAGCAACATCGTACACATTGCTGTTCAGTGATGGGTCTGCCTCATACTGGAACCAGTACACCGTTTCTCGCACCACTCGACCCCCCCACTCAAGTGTGATGGGGAAGGCTTCAGGGAGGTTGTCGTATTCCTTTCCCTCCCAGTAATGTTTGAAACCACACCCACATTTCCCACCCTGGGAGCGAGTGTTGGTTCTATCTCCGTCCAGATAAACCACGGACCCATCGCCACGGATGTGGCGCACTGATGTGCCATGACACCAGTTGCAGGTGTTCAGGGAGCTCAGTTTGTAATCTGGGAGGAGGACATCTCTCTGGGGGTCATAGGAGCAAACCACATTATTGAGGGGGAAACTGTAGTTCTTATCAGGGCGTAATTGGCCATGGGTGGATTTGGCCAAGTTGTAGAGCTTTCCACCTGGAATCAGCCACTCAGGAGGCACATGTAGCTCAGAGAGAGCACCACAGATCAAGCAGCGGTGCAGACGGTTTTCCATTACAGACTTCTTTGCTGCCTCTGTTACCTCTTCGGGCTGGATGCCGATCACACCGGTCCGTCTGTAGACATATTGGTGCACATCAGCCACTAGTGATGGATGAATGCTATGCTTCTCCATGAAAACTTCCTCCATGGCGTTAACCAGTCTCATCAGATATTTGTCCTGGAGGCTGCGGTCACCGCCAATCACGCAGCTCCCATCCGATTCTAGTTTGATATACTTTTTGATGAGCTCCTGGGGAACACCCCAGGCCTTCGGGAGCAGGCGGGCTGGCAACTTTGGCAGCACCGTGTTCTTGATTCCCACCAGAGGGATGTAATGGTTCCTGCCGGAGCTGCTCCAGGCAATGCAGATAGGCTTGTTCAGTTTTTCGTCTTTCCCTCTGCATTGCTCTTCAGCCACAAGCCCAGGCAAGAAGGTAGCTGAATAGTCCCCGGAGCTCCTCATCCCGCTGAGGGAATCCAGCAGGATGATCGGTCGGTGGAGGACGTTGGCTAGTCCAAATATGTGGATGTTGCGTAGTCCAAGTGGCACACCTTCAGGTGGGATGAACAGGGGATCGCACTCATTGATGATGTCCTCCCACTCTGCAGCATCGATAAAATCCTGAAAGAGGGCCTTATAGCGGTCTAGGTTCTGCTTGAAGTTCTGTTTCAGGTTTTCTCTCAGGGCATGCCAGAACAGTTCTCTGCCCACCAGCGCTCTGGAAACAGCGTGGACCAGGCAGTGGCCATCTCCATCTACATGGACTGGGATGAGACACTCTCTGTTGCCATTGGCTTTCTTCACCTCCTCCAGAGTGTCATGAAGGTATATTAGGCTCCCTGACCGGTCCTTGCCATAGCCCATGGTGGAAACGTGGTCCGGCTCAATGAGGAAAGCTCTGTCTCCCAGGAGAGAGCAGTCAAACATCTCACCTTGGTTCATGTCTCTCAGCAGCTTGGCTTTGCCCGTTTGCTTGTCCATGCCATACCTGGTGAGCACCGGTGACAGCAGCTTGCAGTGGTAATTAGAGAGCCCCATCACCTTCACCAGCTCGGTCCCCTTCTTCGGGGCCCCGGTGACGCCGAGCAGGGCGTTTCTGAGCAGATTGTGAAGCACAACATCTGGATCCGTCACTTCTTCGACATTTAGCAGGTTTTTCTGCTCGTGGCGCTGACCACACTCCGTGCACTCGATGCTAATGGAGCCGTAAGCGGGGAAGAAAAGCCTCGCCTGACATTTCGGGTCCGGGCAGATACCAGACAAAATACGCTTGTCTTTTTTCTTTGAGCTCTGCAGCAACGACATTTCGGGTGAGAATAGCTGAGACTGTGTGTCAGCTTCACAAAATCATGATAGTCACACTCCGGCGGGGCTGTCAGACGAGCTTTGACTCACCTAACGATAGTTATTTGCCAGAATAACACAGGAACAACACGGAAGCGGCAGCTTTTTTCTTTAGCAACTGATCGTTGCTAAACGTAACTACGCAATCACGTATGACTCTGGGATTTGTAGTCCCTCCGCGACTAAAGAAGTTTAAGTATCTACACGACGGATTCAAAACAAGCAAATATTCACATTCGTTAAATAAAAACACTTTAACTCTATATGCATACCACTCGGGAAAATTGTTAATGCTGGTTAAATGATGTAGTTGAGTAATATTCAAGTTTGAATGACTTCATTACCCAGAATCCAACGCGTCGTAGCTACGTTTTGTTGTGTAAGGAAGTCAATCCAGCAAACTCATGACAGCTTGGGCTGGATGGAAAGATTGTTTCTCATTGTTTCACGGGGTTTTGCCGCCGCCTCGCTTGATTAAACGTACTTTGTGGCGCTGGTTTACCTATTTTATTGTACGATCTCCATGTTTCTGCGATGTGGGTCATTCAATCTGCTGAGTTTGAGGTTGCCGTTGCAGGCGTTTCTGGTTAGCATCGGTGCTAAGCTACACCATCGTTGGCAGCAGTGAATATTAATCAAGATAATTAAATGATCGTTGGAAGGAACAATGTACTGATCTGAAACAGGCAAAGGACACAAGTTCAACACGACTTATTTCAGCGGGCGATCATTTTGAAATTAAAGCTCCTAATCAATCAATCAATCCATGTCTTATTTATTTACACCCCAGTCCACTATTTATAACTTTGTGTTTTTTTCACAGTTAGGAACTTGATAAGTATTAAATCTACAGCAACTGATTTACGGTGGGGTTTTATTTTTGTTCCTAATTAAATAACTTTTCAGTTTTTGATGATGGGAATTTGATGAAAGGGCATGTAATGTTAGATTACAGTCACAAACGTTCGCTTTGTAATCCAAACTCGATCAGGGCGAGTTGTTAAATCAACACCTGAACTTGTCAAAAACAAACAGTCCACATGTAAAGATGATAACATACAGTGAACAGCCCTGGTTCAAAAATAAGTACCTGCACCTTATCTGACTAGCCACAAAGTGGGGCTCTTGTACATCTAAGCAAATAGAACTCCAGAGTACCCTGGCGAAAATGCAACAATAATCTACAACAAATAGAGACAAATTAGATTCATTTAGTTGTAAAACAGAGTTGTATGTGTCTGTCTTCTTTTTTTGGGGGGGTTAATTTTGTAGGTTTATTGACAATTCGGTTAATGTACACTACATCAAGCTACCCAAAGTGGTCACATACAATATAAACAACAAATATAAAATACTATAATATAATAAATATATACCGATTCTTATCAAAAGGGTATGTATACATTATGTTTCTCTTGAAAACTTCCAGCTGGTCCAGTTTATGATTGTGTCTTTTTTGTTTCATTTTGAATTAATGAAACTTCTGAAGTCTGGTGAGGACTGTCCTTTAAACTAAGTAAGGTTTTATGGCCTTTTCAAGGCTTGGGACACTCATTTTCATCCCATATTTATAGTAGATATTTAATAAAATTCCAATGTACAATTGAATGTTATTTTTAAGAATATTGCTTCCAGGTATTTCTTTGTAACAAATTTACCCAAGACAGTTCAGTGGTGACTTTCATAATACCAATGAATTCATAATACATCAAAATAGGATACCAATAATACATAACTAACAACAGTCTTTTGAAAATACATTTCAACCATAAATTAAAACAATTAAATATTTTCTGGCTTTGAAGAATTTCGTCAAGCTGCTCTGTGTATTTTTTTTTTTGTAGGTTAAGATACTGACTATAGTGGTAAATACATTTACTTTAACATTTGTATAATTGTGTATTTTTTTTTTAAGCAGCGGCACTTTCATTATTTATAAAATTTTTTTGTTAATATTCTTTTCTGGGGTTTTTTCTTTTTAACCAGTGTTTTGTAACAAACTGATTGATTGGGGGGGCAGAAAGCAATTGACAGCCTTTGTATGAATAGAAAATTGTAATGAAAAATGAAAAATAACCTAAAATAGTTTTCTTTATTGAATTTATAAAGAAACTTGTGTATCTTTATTCCTATCAGTTTAATACATAGTTCAAGTTGCTTATATATTGGATTGATTTTCCCATGATTGGTGTTTTGTTGCTAATAAGAAATTAGGTTTATTTTATTTATTTATTTAATAGATGAGCAAAATGTGGTAATTATAATAGCGTCACAACTATCACAATTGCTGTCTCATTGAAAAAATTGTTGCTTTAACAATTTTCAGTCTTGTCGAGGTACACAGCAGGAGTCCAAAGCACAATTCTCACTGAATTAGCTCAAGTTGAAGGTCAACAGTCAAATTCAGTTATCTCTTTAATAGATGATCTTCATAGCTAAAACATCAGTGAAACATCAATAGAAATGTATTCTAATAAATAAAAGTGTTTCCATCCTTTTTCTTTTGGTTTTGGTTTTTCAGTTGTCTTTATTTGGAAGAAGAAAATGACTAATTAAACTTTTTATGCAAATCTCATCTGATGCTGTGTGGAATCTGATAAACTCTCCTGGACGCTTTATAGTTTCAGACAAACATAATTATGTTTTCTGGTTTTATTCAACCCTCCAGTACTAAAGACTTACCTATGATTTACAAAGTGTCATTTGTGTAGTAATAAAATAAAAATGAATTCAATGTAGTTTTGCTGTAAATCAAACTCTGCAGGGGTTCACTGTGGGATTTGAAAAAAAAAAAATGTTCTTCAGTATCAGGTGTAAAAATGTCAACATATCAGTACTTACTTCTTTTCCTGTGTGGGTTTCTGTTCTGCACGATTCACACGTTATCTGTGTGGTTTTTCACTTCAGTAACTAAGTGACAGTTACAACCATTGGCTGTTAAATAAGCAATTGAGTCTGTGCTTTGTGTCTGCCAGGGAAAAACTTAAGCACAGAACTCTCAACTTTAAAAGAGCCAAAGAATGGAGAGTGTATTGGTGATTATAAATAACAAAACACTAATTCAAGAAACATTAACTAGGACAGTTATTTTCAGAAAGACTTCAAATTATCCAACCATCACAATCTTAATGGATGTATCAACAACAGGCAATATGACAACATAACAAAGTGAAAAATAACTGACATTAAATAACTGCCAAAATATTACAAACAAGTATGCTGGCTTTGGATTAAGTGTTTGAATCATTAACGTCCATAAAATGTACATGGTGAATAGGACTGTGCAGTTGGTACAGTGGTAAGCTAGCCTCTTGATGTGGGTCCCCGGTTGAAGTCTCTTTGGGGGTCTTAAAGAAGATCTAAATGTTAAACAATAATTTGAATTCAAATGTTCTATCAGTAATTAGTAAAAAAAAAAAAAAAGCAAACCATTCATTAATATGTCTATCTTCAAAGTTTATTTAATGAAAGCATTGTGTATTCACAGCTGGCAAGCCTTAGAATGGCTTTTTCTGGCTTTCATTTACTTCGTTGAACATCTTTTGAATAAAATCTGTTAAACAGTTTTACGTACATTTCTTTTTATGTTGTTGTCTAACTGGTGTGGGACACTATATAAGTAATTTTGGAACTTCTCGCTATGAATTCATTTGAATATGAAACCCTTTTTTTTTTTTATAAAATAAAGAAAATACAGATGGACAAAGTTAATTTCACACAGATAAAGCAATACTATTCACTTTATTGTGGGGGGAAAAAATCAACAGTAAACAACGCAACAGTGCAAACCAGTTTACCTTCCCTACAACAACAACAACAATAATAATAATAATGTTGACAGTGATATTAGTAAACAGGTCATCCTTAGATGCTGTTCAAAGATTTCAAGATCAACTGAAAAGCACTGAGATAAAACAATAAGACGGTAAGGATAAAATACAATAAAAATAAATCCATCAGGAGACAGATTTCTCTCACTGAAGAACAGTTGTAACTATCTTGTCAATAAAGAGAAGCTCAACGCTCACAGTGTGGAGGCTGCAGAGCGGAAACCTACAACACTCGTCTGCTGCAGTGAAGGAAGTGTGATGAGCTCTCACCAGGGTTTTTTTTTTCCTGTTCTAATAACCACAGAGAACAAAGTCACATCTGCTGCTGCACCGTCATAAATGCCTCTCCAGTCTGTTTATCTTGTCCGTGGTTGTACTTCCTGACAGCATTTTTTCTTTTGAGACCTCCATCCACACACACCCTGAAGCTCTATATTATTGTTAATCTTTGGAGTTTATGAAAAAAATGTATATATATATATACAGTTGTGCTCATAAGTTTACATACCCTGGGAGAATTTATGATTTCTTGGCCATTCTTCAGAAAATATGAATGATAACACAAAAACCTTTCTTCCACACATGGTTGATGGTTGGGTGAAGCTAATTATTGGCAAACAACTGTGTTTACTCTTTTTAAATCAAAATGACTGAGCAGCTCTGCTGTTTGTTCACATATATAAACAACAGCGTCATCAGCATAGATAATTACATCAACATGAACACAAATACAAATGATTGATTACCAAACTAAATAATACATGAGGGGGGTCACCGACACCTGCTTGTCTAAATATTAAATGAATTTGTTCATGTTTATTTCTCATGAGGTTTCCGTCTCTGCTCGTTATTTGTGTCATGTGAAAGTTGTTCCAGCTTCAAGAGTTAAACACTTTCAGATTACTGTTAGCTGTCATTAAACTGAACTAATGAACAAGAAGAGAAAACAAAACCCATCAACATAATTTTTATAGTTTATTCAGAAAGATGTTCCTTGTATATGTAAAGAATCTTTAAAACAGTGCATTTATATCATTCAAAGAAAAAGAACAAATAAACATTTTAAATCATAAACTCAAATATCTGCAAGGGAATAATTGGTCATATTTCATTTTACTTTTCCATTTCCAAAATTTTGTAAGTAAAATGTACAAACATTAAAGTAAAAAAGAAAATGTTCAAAACCAACATGGGAAGTCAAATATTTTAATATCATCACTGCTGCTTGAAACTGTTTATAAACCTATTTATAAAACATGTTATTTCACTTAAATTGACAAAAGCAACCTTTTTATTTCAAATAATGACGGAGCTTAAGTTCCTCTTTCTATTCTTATTCACTGTGTAGAACAGAAGTGTTCAGGAGGAAGATTGTTTTCCAAATAATCTTTGTTGTTCTTGATATTTGATGACAGAAAACATATTTGAGTTTTATAGCAGGTGTGAGTGAGACATTAAAGCTCTTGGAGGTCAGTCAGCATGTGTGGATCTGGTGGACGGTTCTTTGTTTCTGAGGATCATCATCAGAGAGAGTCCAGAGCAGTAGACCACACTCTTCACTATCAGCACTGTGTACTGCAGGCAGAGCAGCCGCTCTCTGAACCAGTGTGGCGGAGGAGGAGGAGGAGGAGTAGGAGGAGGAGGAGTAGTAGTAGGAGGAGTAGTAGTAGGAGGAGGAGTAGTCGGGGGAGTGGAGGCTTCTATGACTGAAAAAGACAAAGATCAAAATGTCAGTTCTCTTTTGCTCCAAATAATGACAATGAATCACAAAACAACATCACCAGACCTTCATTACCTTGTTCTGTTTCAGCCTGGACTGTTCCTCCCTCGTGCTTCACGTTGCAGCGATATTTTGTTGTAATGTCATGCTGATCCAACACCAAGATGGCAGTGGTGCGTCCCGACTCCCTGAGCTCCAGCTGCTCTCCCTCACTGGAGCGCAGCTCCTCCAGCCTGCCGTTCTGCTTCAGTCTTTTCCAGGAGAACTGGACCACAGGAGGGAACATGTCCGAGGCCACACACAGCAGGTGGTTCTTCCCCTGCAGGTGGTCTCTGGATGCTGCTGGGTACACGCTCACCACGGGCTTCACCACCGGCTGCTCTGTAATCAGACAGCAGCAACAAGCAGCACAGACACAGAACCACAAAGTCAACAGCAGCTTCCAGCACTGAACTGAATTCAGTCTGAACCTGGAAACTACCTGAACTCTGATCAATCAACTGATGGTACTGAACACAGTACAAAGGTCACTGCACACACTGTATTCATGTTGATATGTCCTCATGTGTTGCAGGTCAAAGTCATTTTTAAAAGACAAATAAAGGCTTGAGGCCACACAGTGGGGTCATTGTGAGAATGTCTCTGGTTCACGTCCAGGTTGAACTCAGAGTGAGTTCATGTTGAAGTTTGTATGTTCTTCTCGTGTGTGTATTATTATTATATATATTATAAGTAGTCTGTTTTTTAATAGTCTAAACACAAGTCTTTGGGGATAACTGGTAACTACAAACTAGTTGTGTGTGTGAGAGACTAGTGAACTGTCCAGGGTGTTTTGACTTCACTCACAGTCAGACGGATAAAGACGGAGGACAACAATGTTTAGTCAGATTCTTTATTTTAGTTTATTATTTAGAAAAGTTGGTGACTTTAATAATCTCAAACAATAAAAATATTCTTATGAGGGATGTGAGTTTAATTATAAATATACGATCATTTTATCATTTGTATTTCTGACGATCATGTTTTTTAGATCATATGTTGAACGCTTTGACTTTCACAAAAGTCATCTGAAGTGATAATTTACACAAAAGTTACTCTTCATATATTATGCTTTTAAAACATTGCTGCAATTATCATCAAATTTTACTCATATATTTCATTTTATTTTTAAATGATTATACAGTATATCAAACTAATTGGTTTTACAACCTCGCTATTAAAGTTTTTACAGATAATTAGTAGTAATGAAAAGAAAGTTTCAATTTGGGAAAAGTAAGAAATAATAAAAAGTCACCATGATTAAAGTCAGCAGCATTAGTGTTAATCTTAGTACACATAAGAAAATAGTTCCTCCCAGAGCAATATGAGTTTATAGCAAATGACAAGCTTTTCTTCTTGTTCAGGTTTTATAAACTATATTACTCAGATTATAATTTATATTGACAAGACTCAATGTGAAGAAATGTTGTTTTAATTTGTATTTTAACATTTTATTTTTGCCTTTCAAATTTGTGGTGCAATTAAGAACATGAATTTCCAGCACAAAACGATTTCAGGAATCTGTAAGTTTATTCGTAGAGATTCATATCCACATTTAAAAGAAACTAAACTCTGAACACAGAATAAAAATCGTGCTATAGCACTGACTGAACTTCTACTTGTGTGGTTTTGTCGATGTTCAACACACTGTGTAAAACACAAATATTTCAGTGTTTAACCATGTAAAACATCAATTATTTTAACCTTTTCAGTGTTTTTATGAATTGGTATGAATACTCTTTTTAATTCTATTCTTTTATATTAAATACATTAATGAGATTGCTTTTATATCCATGGAAATCCTCATAATATCACAGTAAATTTACAATTAAACCAACTTAAAAATGTCAAATCATGAATTATGTTTAATTTTAAACATCAGCTTGTCTTTTGGGAAGTAACTGAGTTTAGGATGAATTATGTTTTGTTACTTTACTGAATGAATCAATAAATAACATTAAAATAAACTTACAATAGATACAATTTCTTCTTCTGCAATACAAAGGTAAACTAAACAATAAATGATAGATATATAATAAATGTTTGTTCTTACCTGTTACATACAGTTTAGTCCCAGAGCCAAAGATCCAGTATCCCCACAGTGAGAATCATTGATACAAAAACCGTCCTGCAGCTGAATGTGTGTTGAGGTGATGAGGTTGTTTCATATTCCTGCTCCTTGATGTGTTTCTCTAATTTCATATCAACACATTTGTCTCTTGGTTCTTTAATCCAGCAGCACAGCTCTGATGATCATGTCTGTCTCTTGGTCACTTTGCAGTTTTAGTCCATCTGAACTAAAATACTCACTGTTGGACTGAAATGAAACTTTTTACTTGCTAAATCTCCAGATGATGAACTTCATGAAATAAAAGAGTTTATTTGATCCCCACCAGAAGCTGGACATTGTTGTTTCACACTAAAATACACCAACAACCATTAAATGCTTTTTGTTTACAATAATTCAGAAGATGATCTGTAAGTACTTTGGTAAGACTTTAAAGTTTGACAACAACATGATAATCAAATTTCTCCTGGACATTATAACTTTCTGAGTTTTTATATTATTTGTGACAGAAGTTAAATTATCAGTTCATCAGTTTATATAATTGAAGATGTGTCACTGCCTTCAAATTCATTCATGGATCTGCTCCAGCACCTGCGACCCTGACCTGGAAAATATGATTTAAGATGATTGTGATTCATTAGGTTCTGTTTATATCTACATTATGTTATATATAGTTATGTATATCTGCTGTGGCTCTTTGATTCTGGCTCCACTTCTATTGAACACATTGTTGGAGTGTAAACATCTTTGTTTCAGTTTTTCAGTTTAAAACTCTTCTGAGTCTGACTGAAAATGAACTCAGAAAGTCGTCGTCTCAAACAGACTTTTATTTTTAATGATAACTGCATGAAGACTTTCTATCTGGAGCAAAAACTGTCAGCTGAAGTTTGTACCTGCTGATGTGGAATGTAATGTGACTTTTAGAGGCTCGGAAAATAAAACCAGAAGGTTTTATTCAAAATGTCTTTCTGATGATGGAGGGTTTCATGTGTTGTGTTATTTCAGATATTCAGTAATAAATATGGTGTTGTCGTTAGTGTTCTTGCCTCACAACTAGAAACCAGGTTGAGTTCCAGGTCCTTCAGTTTGATGTTTGCATGTTCTCCCTGTGCCTGTGAGGATTCTCTCAGTAAACTCATCTTCCCATATTTCACTGACATGCTTGTTGTGTGTCAGTGGTTTTCTGTTCCTCTGTGTGTTTCCTCTGTGTTGGAATATTGGAGTCACGCTGCTCTTTGCCAAATGTCAGCTGAAATAAGCGTTACCTCTCTGAGACCCTGACTTGGAAAAAAGAGGACGAATTGGAGTTGTTCCAGCTGAGGCTCAAAACTGGAGAATCATCTTCCTTTAGTATATTTAACTGAAATAATCTATTTCATTATACTAACTCATATTTACTGTTGACATAAACAGTTATGTTACATCTTTTGGTTTGTTATTCAGTCTGACTGATGTTCAGATATTAGTTAAAAACATGAACATTAATTGATTTAATTTGAATCAGATCTAAATCAAGAAGAAACTCACTAAACTAAACTGTGTTTGTGACTCAGACTGAGGTGGAGTGAAATATGTGAACCTGTTCTCTGGTTTACTGTTTACTTCCTGTCACACACTTTATTTGACATCAGTTGGTTTTTGTTCAGGCTGCAGGGATCATTTCTCACTGTGGGTGTTACTTAACCAACAGGAGCAGTAGTAGGTGGCTGAATGATCTGATTTGATTTTGTTAATCTTTAACTCATAGTTGTTTTGTTTCTTCAGAGCTGAGAAATCCTCTTTCTGAGGATGATTGTAACCTGAATTTATTGAACCATCACTCTTTTTAATATGTAGAATCACTCTGAATGTTTCTGTGTCTTTTTTCTGGGACCAGAATATATAGGTGTAACACTGATCAGTTCCTCCACAGCTGAAGGAAACTGTTTGACCGACTCTCCTGGTCAATGTCAAATCGTCCTGAATCAGCTCTGCTGCCATGGCAACCATCACTGTAGAGACACAGACAGACAGGTGCGGGTCAGTGTGACATGATTTGTTCCAGGTAGAGTTTTCTGGCTCCTGATTGGCTGGAAACACTCACCTGAACACAGACAGCAGAGAGCAGCAGCTGGGAGGAAAAGCATTGTGTGCAGTGGTGTTTCCTCTGGAGAAGCTGAGGAGAAGTGGAGCTCTGATGCAGCCGAGGCCAAACGAGGACGAGCTGTTTCAGCAGACGAGGTCATGTGGTTCCTAACAGGTCCTCAAACCTCCTATCAGCCCACAGATAAGCTGCTGATTGACAGCTCAGCTGAGGCTGCTCTGTGGTTTCATCATGTCTGAATCCAACAAAAAGATAGAAATGGAATCTGGTGGCAAAAACATGGAGAACATTTATTGTCTCATATATCCAGGTTGATAAGTTCAGTAATACAGAATATTATATTTTAGTTTAATTAACTAAACTATCAGCAATAATCTGATTTCTTTCTCTCCCATTTTCTTAACTCAGATCGAGGTGAGTGAATCATAATGAACAATTATTGAAAGTCTCTGTACATCTTGATGTCTTTATCAGAAATACTGATTGGATCTTGATAAATGAAAAGAGCAACAGCAAAGGAGGAGAAAAGCAATTTCAAACCAGAAGGCATTCACTTTCAAATACATTCAAAACAAGTTGTGTTAAAACTTCTTTCACATTTTCTTTCACCGCCTCTCTTGTAAGCATCAGTTTAATAATATTCTCAAACTGAATTTGAAATGTTAAAAATAAATCAGTTTGATAATGAATACTTAATGTAATAAAGAAAACACTTTAATGGAAAAGTAACACAAATCAAATAAATTGGAATATATGAATGTTGTACTTTCAACTTCTCTGTCAAAAGACTGATCTGAGTTTGACTGAAAAGTCAAAGATGAAAACAAAGTCATCACCTCTCGGAGTGCAAATAGCCACTTCTGAAAATCCTGAGGAGCTGGTACTGTGTGTTAAATTGACATTAAATAATATCAGTAGTAACCTTGTGCAATGAGGTGACTTTATTAAAAATAAGTATCATAAAATGTATTTTATTTCATCACTGACAACTTGTGTCCCTGTGGTGCAGAAAAGATACCAGAGTTGTGTTTGTAATGCTTCCATCTGCAATTAAAGATAATTACATCCTCATCCACCACAGTGAACTGAACCATTAACCATCTTTCAATGAATGTCAGTGATTATTGTACGACTCTTTTTTTAACCTGACAACATCAGTGTTGAGTTTTAAACGGCTCAAAATTTATAAAACCAAACAATAAAACTTGCAGGTGTAAATCTGGTAGCTGATCAGTAAGTGAACAAATCTTTTCAAAGACCCCAAAGTCCCTCTACAAGGGGGGCAGAGACCCCCAGGGCCCCAACAACAGCCTCCATCCGTCGTGACTCAAATCGGCCACCGTCCACAGCAGGATTTTCTATTAGTGGAAAAAACTCAGACTGCTGATTGGAAAGATTTCTTTATTTATACTTATTACACCTTTCACAGACATGAGTCACAAGGTGCTTTACAGCAGTAAAACCTGAAAAAAACAAGATCATTTAAAAAATAGAAGCAACAATAGCACACATTGTTTAAAAGAAAAAGTAAAATTGAGCAGGTACAGGTCAAAGGCCTGCCTGAATAAAAATGTTTTAACTGCTTCATGAAGTACCACAGGAGTCTACAGATCTCAGCTGAAGGGGAAAAGCTTCAGATGCACAGTCATCACAGGTTTTGAGTTTGGTGTGTGGGACTACAGGCAGGACTGGTTGGCCTGACCTGAGCGCTCTATTTGTCTGTTTCACACTGAATGTTTTTGCTCAGTTTCAGACAATCATTCTTGCACTTTAAAATTGACTTTACAATCAGTCTTTTCAATAAATATAATCAGTCTGCAGGATTAAGAAATACATCATGAATTATTTTTCTTTGTAAAGTTTAGATTCTGCCATCAAAAAATACCACTACCAGATTTAGATAACAAACACAATCCGCGAACAATTCTTACGCAAACTTAATATCTTATCTATGATTTTGGAATTGATAATGTGATCAACTCGTAATAACACAATTTTAGAAATGAAAAGAGGAAGATTATACAATTTTATAGGCTTTGAACATGTAGTCTAAATCTTTCTTCTTCAAATTAGCTTTTACCTATAAGGAAATAAGTGACTCACCTATTAAATAAATGAATTAATGATGAATGAATGAATGAATGAATGAATGAATGAATGAATGAATGAATGAATGAATGAATGAATGAATGAATGAACAAATGAATAAATAAATAAATAACTTTCTTCAAGAAACTGCACAGCCAGTGTTGTTTCTCATCAGAGCTGAATATTGCATTGTTTTACACAGTGAATTTGTGTTGACATACTTTTCTGTTTTAAAGATAAATGTCAGTTATTAACATGTTAAAATAAACAAAAAAATAACCTCTTCAGGAAATTGAGACACTTTGTCGTTTTAACCAGCAGAGGGCAGCACAATAAAGGTCTGTTTTTATTCTCCACAAGTAGAGCAACAAATCGCCTCATAGATAGATAGATAGATAGATAGATAGATAGATAGATAGATAGATAGATAGATAGATAGATAGATAGATAGATAGATAGATAGATAGATAGATAGATAGATAGATAGATAGATAGAAAGAAAGATAGATGGATCCATTTTATGTCACTTTTCAAGGTGTGTGATAGTATGTTTGCCATATAAAATGTATTTTTTGAACTGATATCAAATAAGTTTAAATATCCTTCAGACACATTATGGTTACAATTTTATTTTGATTTAGATATTTCAGAGTGCGGCCTATTAAGGGTTAAAATACCAGATGGATAAACGTAACTGTAATGGCCATTTTGATTTGTGTTTATTTTGGGTGTGAGTGTAGTACACTGATTGGTCCACAAGGGGGGAATAATTGCATTTAAGCAAATATAGGTAGGAACCTTTGTGCGCATCAGGTGGAAGTAATGAACACTTGATTTTGTACTCAAATGTGTGAGTAAATAAAGGAAGATAATTTCACAATTCATGAAGTTTGACGTCATCTTCTTGAAGACAGTGCAGGTTTCCACGGCGAGCGCGTCAGTCACTTTATTATCTCTCCAGGAAGCTTTAGCTGTTACAATCAAGACAGCCATCATATGCTCTCCCATTTGATTATGGAATGCTCAACAAAACAAAGCACTTCACGTAATAACATACCCTGAGTTAGCTGGGATTGAGTCCAGAGCCCTGTGACCATGAACAGGAAGCGATAGAAGACGTAGAAGATGGATGATAGATCATACGAATAGAAACACAGAAATACACTCGGCCTGCATGGCTGCCAATGGAAAACTATTTTTTACTGTTTTCTTCTTTTTGGCTCACTCTTCCATTTGACTTAAATTCAAGGTAAAACTGATTTTAGAAATAAAAAAACACACTTGATGTATCCGACATGACAAAAAAAACACAATTATTTCAGTATCCGGTGTTGTTTGATCAACCATTTGAAGTAACATGCCATTATTTTACTTTGAAAGTATATTTGAACTGTTCTGGTGATAAATCGACATGTAACCTACAACATGGATCTTTGTGCACTAAACCATTCAGCATGATTGTGTTTCTAACTAATATGGTTTCTGTTCTGATGTGAATCCAACATTGACACTCAGCAGCAGACCTGCAGGCTCCGTCATTGTTTCTCCTTTGACTCCATCAGTTATTTTTTGGTTCAGAAATTAAGATTTTTTTCTCTCACAGAGGAAGAACAGAGTTGACAGTTGTAACTGTCTTGTCAATAAAGAGAAGCTCAAAGCTCACAGTGTGGAGGCTGCAGAGCAGAAACCCACAAGACTCGTCTGCTGCAGTGAAGGAAGTGTGATGAGCTCTCAGCAGCTTTATCTTTCTCTTCTAATAACCACAGAGAACAAAGTCACATCTGCTGCTGCACCGTGTGGTTTTATTTCCTCAAAACATTTTTCTGATGAGACCTGCACCCACATACAGGTGAAAATATTTACACTCCAGCCCTGAATGATAAAATTGCTTTATGATGGTTTGGAGCTTTTTAGCTTCAGAGCAGCTCTGCTGTTTGTTCACATATATAAACAACAGCATCATCAGCATAGAGAATTACATCAACATGAACACAAATACAAATTATTGATTATCAAACTAAATGGGGGGGTCACCCACACCTGCTTGTCTAAATATTAAATGAATTTGTTCATGTTTATTTCTCATGAGGTTTCCGTCTCTGCTCGTTATTTGTGTCATGTGAAAGTTGTTCCAGCTTCAAGAGTAAAACACTTTCAGATTACTGTTAGCTGTCATTAAACTGAACTAATGAACATGAAGAGAAAACAAAACCCATAAACATAATTTTTATAGTTTATTCAGGAAGATGTTCCAGGTAAATGTAAAGAATCTTTAAAACAGTGCATTTATATCATTAAAAGAACAAGAACAAATAAACATTTTATTTCATAAACTCAAATATCTGCAAGGGACTAATTGGTCATATTTCATTCAATTTTAAATTCCATTTCCCAAATTTTGTAAGTAAAATGTTACAAACATTAAAGTAAACAAAAAATTATTTCAAAACCAACATGGGAAGTCAAATATTTTAATATCATCACTGCTGCTTGAAACTGTTTATAAACCTATTTATAAAACATGTTATTTCACTTAAATTGACAAAAGCAACCTTTTTATTTCAAATAATGACGGAGCTAAAGTTTCTCTTTCTATTCTTATTCACTGTGTAGAACAGAAGTGTTCAGGAGGAAGATTGTTTTCCAAATAATCTTTGTTGTTCTTGATATTTGATGACAGAAAACATATTTGAGTTTTATAGCAGGTGTGAGTGAGACATTAAAGCTCTTGGAGGTCAGTCAGCATGTGTGGATCTGGTGGACGGTTCTTTGTTTCTGAGGATCATCATCAGAGAGAGTCCAGAGCAGTAGACCACACTCTTCACTATCAGCACTGTGTACTGCAGGCAGAGCAGCCGCTCTCTGAACCAGTGTGGTGGAGGAGGAGGAGGAGTAGTAGTAGGAGGAGGAGTAGTAGTAGGAGGAGTAGTAGTAGGAGGAGGAGTAGTCGGGGGAGTGAAGGCTTCTATGACTGAAAAAGACAAAGATCAAAATGTCAGTTCTCTTTTGCTCCAAATAATGACAATGAATCACAAAACAATATCATCAGACCTTCATTACCTTGTTCTGTTTCAGCCTGGACTGTTCCTCCCTCGTGCTTCACGTTGCAGCGATATTTTGTTGTAATGTCATGCTGATCCAACACCAAGATGGCAGTGGTGCGTCCCGACTCCCTGAGCTCCAGCTGCTCTCCCTCACTGGAGCGCAGCTCCTCCAGCCTGCCGTTCTGCTTCAGTCTTTTCCAGGAGAACTGGACCACAGGAGGGAACATGTCCGAAGCCACACACAGCAGGTGGTTCTTCCCCTGCAGGTGGTCTCTGGATGCTGCTGGGTACACGCTCACCACGGGCTTCACCACCGGCTGCTCTGTAATCAGACAGCAGCAACAAGCAGCACAGACACAGAACCACAAAGTCAACAGCAGCTTCCAGCACTGAACTGAATTCAGTCTGAACCTGGAAACTACCTGAACTCTGATCAATCAACTGATGGTACTGAACACAGTACAAAGGTCACTGCACACACTGTATTCATGTTGATATGTCCTCATGTGTTGCAGGTCAAAGTCATTTTTAAAAGACAAATAAAGTCTTGAGGCCACACAGTGGGGTCATTGTGAGAATGTCTCTGGTTCACGTCCAGGTTGAACTCAGAGTGAGTTCATGTTGAAGTTTGCATGTTCTTCTCGTGTGTGTATTATTATTATATATATTATAAGTAGTCTGTTTTTTAATAGTCCAAACACAAGTCTTTGGGGATAACTGGTAACTACAAACTAGTTGTGTGTGTGAGAGACTAGTGAACTGTCCAGGGTGTTTTGACTTCACTCACAGTCAGACGGATAAAGACGGAGGACAACAATGTTTAGTCAGATTCTTTATTTTAGTTTATTATTTAGAAAAGTTGGTGACTTTAATAATCTGAAACAATAAAAATATTCTTATGAGGGATGTGAGTTTTATTATTAATATACGATCATTTTATCATTTGTATTTCTGACGATCATGTTTTTTAGATCATATGTTGAACGCTTTGACTTTCACAAAACGTACAGAAATGTTAATGTATTATGGAATAAAATCAGCTCCGTTAGTATTTTAATGCTTTATAAAGAGGAGGTGAATATGAAAAAAAAGAGACAAATTATTAGAAAAACAACAACTTTGTCTTTAATTAATGCAGCGGGTTTTTAAAACTTTTATTCAAACTAACTAGCTCATTCTAGTTTCATGTCATCTGAAGTGATAATTTACACAAAAGTTACTTTTCATGAATTATACTTTTAAAACATTGCTGCAATTATCATCAAATTGTACTCATATGTTTTATTTTATTTTTAAATGATTATACAGTATATCAAACTAATTGGTTATACAACCTCGCTATTAAAGTTTTTACAGATAATTAGTAGTAATGTAAAGAAAAGAGAGCAAACAAAGTCAGTTTTCCAAGGACGTTGATCAAGTTTCAATTTGGGAAAAGTAAGAAATAATAAAAAGTCACCATGATTAAAGTCAGCAGCATTAGAGTTAATCTTAGTACACATAAGAAAATAGTTCCTCCCAGAGCAATATGAGTTTATAGCAAATGACAAGCTTTTCTTCTTGTTCAGGTTTTATAAACTAGATTACTCAGATTATCATTTATATTGACAAGACTCAATGTGAAGAAATGTTGTTTTAATTTGTATTTTAACATTTTATTTTTGCCTTTCAAATTTGTGGTGCAATTAAAAACATGAATTTCCAGCACAAAACGATTTCAGGAATCTGTAAGTTTATTCGTAGAGATTCATATCCACATTTAAAAGAAACTAAACTCTGAACACAGAATAAAAATTGTGCTATAGCACTGACTGAACTTCTACTTGTGTGGTTTTGTCGATGTTCAACACACTGTGTAAAACACAAATATTTAAATGTTTAACCATGTATAACATAAATTATTTGAACTTTTTCTGTGTTTTTATGAATTGGTATATATAATCTTTTAAATTCTATTCTTTTATATTAAATACATTAATGAGATTGCTTTTACATCCATGGAAATCCTCATAATATCACAGTAAATTTACAATTAAACCAACTTAAAAATGTCAAATCATGAATTATGTTTAATATTAAACATCAGCTTGTCTTTTGAGAAGTAACTGAGTTTAGGATGAATTATGTTTTGTTACTTTACATAATGAATATTTAAATAATATTTAAATAAACTTACAAGAAATACAATTTCTTCTTCTGCAATACAAAACTAAACTAAACAATAAATGATAGATATATAATAAATGTTTGTTCTTACCTGTTACATACAGTTTAGTCCCAGAGCCAAAGACTCCCTCCACAGTGAGAATCATTGATACAAAAACCGTCCTGCAGCTGAATGTGTGTTGAGGTGATGAGGTTGTTTCATATTCCTGCTCCTTGATGTGTTTCTCTAATTTCATATCAACACATTTGTCTCTTGGTTCTTTAATCCAGCAGCACAGCTCTGATGATCATGTCTGTCTCTTGGTCACTTTGCAGTTTTAGTCCATCTGAACTAAAATACTAACTGTTGGACTGAAATGAAACTTTTTACTTGCTAAATCTCCAGATGATGAACTTCATGAAATAAAAGAGTTTATTTAATCTCCACCAGAAGCTGGACATTGTTGTTTCACACTAAAATACACCAACAACCATTAAATGCTTTTTGTTTACAATAATTCAGAAGATGATCTGTAAGTACTTTGGTAAGACTTTAAAGTTTGACAACAACATCATAATCTAATTTCTCCTGGACATTTTAACTTTCTGAGTTTTTATATTATTTGTGACAGAAGTTAAAGTATCAGTTGATCAGTTTATATAACTGAAGATGTGTCACTGCCTTCAAATTCATTCATGGATCTACTCCAGCACCTGCGACCCTGACCTGGATAATATGATTTAAGATGATTGTGATTCATTAGGTTCTGTTATCTTAATATTCACAAATGTGCCATAAGTTTTTTGGAATTGTGGTTGTATTTGTATATTTAGAAGAATCCATGAGAATGTACCCAGGCACAGGTAGAACATGTAGATTCTCCATAGAAAGACTCAAGCCTGAATCAAACCCAGCTTTTCTCATCGTGAAACTGAACAATCACTTCCTTGTTGAGCTGCTCTGATTCCTTCTTCTTATAATTGAAGTTACTTTACTTAGTTACAGTTTTCTCACAGTATTAATTACATTTCTTCTTCTGAACAAACAACAGCTGTATATCTGCTGTGGCTCTTTGATTCTGGCTCCACTTCTATTGAACACATTGTTGGAGTGTAAACATCTTGTTTCAGATTTTCAGATTAAAACTCTTCTGAGTCTGACTGAAAATGAACTCAGAAAGTCGTCGTCTGAAACAGACTTTTATTTTTAATGATAACTGCATGAAGACTTTCCATCTGGAGCAAAAACTGTCAGCTGAAGTTTGTACCTGCTGATGTGGAATGTAATGTGACTTTTAGAGGCTCGAAAAATAAAACCAGAAGGTTTTATTCAAAATGTCTTTCTGATGATGGAGGGTTTCATGTGTTGTGTTATTTCAGATATTCAGTAATAAATATGATGTTGTCGTTTGTGTTCTTGCCTCACAACTAGAAACCAGGTTGAGTTCCAGGTCCTTCAGTTTGATGTTTGCATGTTCTCCCTGTGCCTGTGAGGATTCTCTCAGTAAACTCATCTTCCCATATTTCACTGACATGCTTGTTGTGTGTCAGTGGTTTTCTGTTCCTCTGTGTGTTTCCTCTGTGTTGGAATATTGGAGTCACGCTGCTCTTTGCCAAATGTCAGCTGAAATAAGCGTTACCTCTCTGAGACCCTGACTAGTAAAAAAGAGGACGAATTGGAGTCGTTCCAGCTGAGGCTCAAAACTGGAGAATCATCTTCCTTTAGTATATTTAACTGAAATAATCTATTTCATTATACTAACTCATGTTTACTGTTGACATAAACAGTTATGTTACATCTTTTGGTTTGATATTCAGTCTGATTGATGTTCAGATATTAGTTAAAAACATGAACATTAATTGATTTAATTTGAATCAGATGAAAATGAAGAAGAAACTCACTAAACTAAACTGTGTTTGTGACTCAGACTGAGGTGGAGTGAAATATGTGAACCTGCTCTCTGGTTTACTGTTTACTTCCTGTCACACACTTTATTTGACATCAGTTGGTTTTTGTTCAGGCTGCAGGGATCATTTCTCACTGTGGGTGTTACTTATCCAACAGGAGCAGTAGTAGGTGGCTGAATGATCTGATTTGATTTTGTTAATCTTTAACTCACAGTTGTTTTGTTTCTTCACAGCTGAGAAATCCTCTTTCTGAGGATGATTGTAACCTGAATATATTGAACCATCACTGGTATAGAATCTTAGAATAGCTCTGAATGTTTCTGTGTCTTTCTTCTGGTACCAGACTATATAGTCACTGCCACACTGATCAGTTCCTCCACAGCTGAAGGAAACTGTTTCACCGACTCTCCTGGTCAATGTCAAATCGTCCTGAATCAGCTCTGCTGCCATGGCAACCATCACTGTAGAGACACAGACAGACAGGTGCAGGTCGGTGTGACATGATTTGTTCCAGGTAGAGTTTTCTGGCTCCTGATTGGCTGGAAACACTCACCTGAACACAGACAGCAGAGAGCAGCAGCTGGGAGGAAAAGCATTGTGTGCAGTGGTGTTTCCTCTGGAGAACCTGAGGAGAAGTGGAGCTCTGATGCAGCCGAGGCCAAACGAGGACGAGCTGTTTCAGCAGACGAGGTCATGTGGTTCCTAACAGGTCCTCAAACCTCCTATCAGCCCACAGATAAGCTGCTGATTGACAGCTCAGCTGAGGCTGCTCTGTGGTTTCATCATGTCTGAATCCAACAAAAAGATAGAAACGTAATCTGGTGGCAAAAACAGGGAGAACATTTCTTTTCTCATATATCCAGGTTGATAAGTGTAGTAATACAGAATATTATATTTTAGTTTAATTAACTAAACTACAAGCAATAATCTGATTTCTTTCTCTCCCATTTTCCTAACTCAGATCGAGGTGAGTGAATCATAATGAACAATTATTGAAAGCCTCTGTACATCTTGATGTCTTTATCAGGAATACTGATTGGATCTTGATAAATGGAAAGAGAAAGAGCAAAGGAGGACAAAAGCAATTACAAAAAAGAAGGCATTCAATTTCAAATACATTCCAAACAAGTTGTGTTAAAATGATTCTCAGACACTCACATTTTCTTTCACCGCCTCTCTTGTAAGCATCAGTTTAAAATTTTTCTTTCATGAACATAATTGAATTTGAAATGTTAAAAATAAATCAGTTTGATAATGAATACTTAAAGTAATAAAGAAAACACTTTAATGGAAAAGTAACACAAATCAAATAAATTGGAATATATGAATGTTGTACTTTCAACTTCTCTGTCAAAAGACTGATCTGAGTTTGACTGAAAAGTCAAAGATGAAAACAAAGTCATCACCTCTCGTAGTGCAAATAGCCACTTCTGAAAATCCTGAGGAGCTGGTACTGTGTGTTAAATGGACATTAAATAATATAAGTAGTAACCTTGTGCAATGGGGTGACTTTACTAAAAATAAGTATTATAAAATGTATTTTATTTCATCACTGACAACTTGTGTCCCTGTGGTGCAGAAAAGATACCAGAGTTGTGTTTGTAATGCTTCCATCTGCAATTAAAGACAATTACATCCTCATCCACAACAGTGAACTGAACCATTAACCATCTTTCTATGAATGTCAGTGATTATTGTACTACTCTTTTTAAACCTGACAACATCAGTGTGGAGTTTTAAACGGCTCAAAATTTATAAAACCAAAAAATAAAACTTGCAGGTGTAAATCTGGTAGCTGATCAGTAAGTGAACAAATCTTTTCAAAGACCCCAAAGTCCCTCTACAAGGGGGGCAGAGACCCCCAGGGCCCCAACAACAGCCTCCATCCGTCGTGACTCAAAATTTGCCACCGTCCACAGCAGGATTTTCTATTAGTGGAAAAAACTCAGACTGCTGATTGGAAAGATTTCTTTATTTATAAAACACCTTTCACAGACATGAGTCACAAGGTGCTTTACAGCACTAAAAACTGAAAAAAACAAGATCATTAAAAAAATAGAAGCAACAAAAGCATACATTGTTTAAAAGAAAAAGTAAAATTGAGCAGGTACAGGTCAAAGGCCTGCCTGAATAAAAATGTTTTAACTGCTTCATGAAGTACCACAGGAGTCTACAGATCTCAGCTGAAGGGGAAAAGCTTCAGATGCACAGTCATCACAGGTTTTGAGTTTCAGACAATCATTCTTGCACTTTAAAATTGACTTCACAATTAATCTTTTCAATAAATATAATCAGTCTGTGCAGGATTTAGAAATACATCATGAATTATTTTTCTTTGTAAAGTTTAGATTCTGCCATCAAAAAATACCACTACCAGATGTAGATAACAAACACAATCCGCGAACAATTCTTAAGCAAATTTAATATCTTATCTATGATTTTGGAATTGATAATGTTATCAACTCATAATAATACAATTTTAGAAATGAAAAAAAGAAACATTATACAATTTTATAGGCTTTGAACATGTAGTCTAAATCTGTCTTCTTCAAATTAGCTTTTACCTATAAGGAAATAAGTGACTAAACTATTAAATAAATGAATTAATGATGAATTAATGATGAATGAATGAATGAATGAATGAATGAATGAATGAATGAATGGATGAATGAATGGATGAATGAATGAATGAATGAATGAACAAATAAATAAATAAATAAATAAATAAATAAATAAATAACTTTCTTCAAGAAACTGCACAGCCAGTGTTGTTTCTCATCAGAGCTGAATATTGTGTTGTTTTACACAGTGAATTTGTGTTGACATACTTTTCAGTTTTAAAGATAAATGTCAGTTATTAACATGTTAAAATTAACAAAAAAATAACCTCTTCACGAAATTGAGACACTGTGTGGATTTTAACCAGCAGAGGGCAGCACAATAAAGGTCTGTTTTTATTCTTCACAAGAAGAATAACAAATCACCTCATAGATAGATAGATAGATAGATAGATAGATAGATAGATAGATCCGTTTTATGTCACTTTTCTAGGTGTGGGATAGTATGTTTGCCATATAAAATGTATATTTTGAACTCATTCATTCATTTTCTTCCGCTTATCCGTTTCCGGGTCGCCGGGGTGACAGTCTGAGCACTGTCACCCATATCACAATGCACCATTTAAGAACCTTCCTGCAGGTGGTGAGCCCACGGGAAGGTGGCACCCGGCGTGGTACACGAACCTACTACCCTGAGATTGTGAGTCTCATGCTCTACCAACTGAGCTAGCCGGGGGACTATTTTTTTGAAATGATATCAAATAAGTTTAAATATCCTTCAGACACATTATGGTTCAAATTTTATTTTGATTTAGATATTTCAGAGTGCGGCCTATTAAGGGTTAAAATACCAGATTGATAAACTTAACTGTAATGGCCATTTTGATTTGTGTTTATTTTGGGTGTGAGTGTAGTAAACTGTTTGGTCCACAAGGGGAAACAATTGCATTTAAACAAATATAGGTAGGAATCTTTGTGTGCATCAGGTGGAAGTAATGAACACTTGATTTTGGACTCAAATTATTTCACAGTTCATGAAGTTTGACGTCATCTTCTTGAAGACAGTGCAGGTTTTCACGGCGAGCGCGTCAGTCACTTTATCATCCATCAAGGAAGCTTTAGCTGTGACAATCAAGTCAGCCACACAATTATTTCAGTATCCGGTGTTGTTTGATCAACCATTTGAAGTAAATTCAGTTCAGAAATTAAGATTTTTTTCTCTCACAGAGGAAGAACAGAGTTGACAGTTGTAACTGTCTTGTCAATAAAGAGAAGCTCAACGCTCACAGTGTGGAGGCTGCAGAGCAGAAACCCACAAGACTCGTCTGCTGCAGTGAAGGAAGTGTGATGAGCTCTCAGCAGCTTTATCTTTCTCTTCTAATAACCACAGAGAACAAAGTCACATCTGCTGCTGCACCGTGTGGTTTTATTTCCTCAAAACATTTTTCTGATGAGACCTGCACCCACATACAGGTGAAAATATTTACACTCCAGCCCTGAATGATAAAAACACTTTATGATGGTTTGGAGCTTTTTAGCTTCAGAGCAGCTCTGCTGTTTGTTCACATATATAAACAACAGCATCATCAGCACAGAGAATTACATCAACATGAACACAAATACAAATTATTGATTATCAAACTAAATGGGGGGGTCACCCACACCTGCTTGTCTAAATATTAAATGAATTTGTTCATGTTTATTTCTCATGAGGTTTCCGTCTCTGCTCGTTATTTGTGTCATGTGAAAGTTGTTCCAGCTTCAAGAGTAAAACACTTTCAGATTACTGTTAGCTGTCATCAAACTGAACTAATGAACATGAAGAGAAAACAAAACCCATAAACATAATTGTTATAGTTTATTCAGGAAGATGTTCCAGGTAAATGTAAAGAATCTTTAAAACAGTGCATTTATATCATTAAAAGAACAAGAACAAATAAACATTTTATTTCATAAACTCAAATATCTGCAAGGGAATAATTGGTCATATTTCATTTTATTTTAAATTCCATTTCCAAAATTGTGTAAGTAAAATGTTACAAACATTAAAGTAAAAAAGAAAATGTTCAAAACCAACATGGGAAGTCAAATATTTTAATATCATCACTGCTGCTTGAAACTGTTTATAAACCTATTTATAAAACATGTTATTTCACTTAAATCAACAAAAGCAACCTTTTTATTTCAAATAATGACGGAGCTTAAGTTTGTCTTTCTATTCTTATTCACTGTGTAGAACAGAAGTGTTCAGGAGGAAGATCGTTTTCCAAATAATCTTTGTTGTTCTTGATAGTTGATGACAGAAAACATATTTGAGTTTTATAGCAGGTGTGAGTGAGACATTAAAGCTCTTGGAGGTCAGTCAGCATGTGTGGATCTGGTGGACGGTTCTTTGTTTCTGAGGATCATCATCAGAGAGAGTCCAGAGCAGTAGACCACACTCTTCACTATCAGCACTGTGTACTGCAGGCAGAGCAGCCGCTCTCTGAACCAGTGTGGTGGAGGAGGAGGAGGAGTAGTAGTAGGAGGAGGAGTAGTAGTAGGAGGAGTAGTAGTAGGAGGAGGAGTAGTCGGGGGAGTGAAGGCTTCTATGACTGAAAAAGACAAAGATCAAAATGTCAGTTCTCTTTTGCTCCAAATAATGACAATGAATCACAAAACAATATCATCAGACCTTCATTACCTTGTTCTGTTTCAGCCTGGACTGTTCCTCCCTCGTGCTTCACGTTGCAGCGATATTTTGTTGTAATGTCATGCTGATCCAACACCAAGATGGCAGTGGTGCGTCCCGACTCCCTGAGCTCCAGCTGCTCTCCCTCACTGGAGCGCAGCTCCTCCAGCCTGCCGTTCTGCTTCAGTCTTTTCCAGGAGAACTGGACCACAGGAGGGAACATGTCCGAGGCCACACACAGCAGGTGGTTCTTCCCCTGCAGGTGGTCTCTGGATGCTGCTGGGTACACGCTCACCACGGGCTTCACCACCGGCTGCTCTGTAATCAGACAGCAGCAACAAGCAGCACAGACACAGAACCACAAAGTCAACAGCAGCTTCCAGCACTGAACTGAATTCAGTCTGAACCTGGAAACTACCTGAACTCTGATCAATCAACTGATCATACTGAACACAGTACAAAGGTCACTGCACACACTGTGTTCATGTTGATATGTCCTCATGTGTTGCAGGTCAAAGTCATTTTTAAAAGACAAATAAAGTCTTGAGGCCACACAGTGGGGTCATTGTGAGAATGTCTCTGGTTCACGTCCAGGTTGAACTCAGAGTGAGTTCATGTTGAAGTTTGTATGTTCTTCTCGTGTGTGTATTATTATTATATATATTATAAGTAGTCTGTTTTTTAATAGTCTAAACACAAGTCTTTGGGGATAACTGGTAACTACAAACTAGTTGTGTGTGTGAGAGACTAGTGAACTGTCCAGGGTGTTTTGACTTCACTCACAGTCAGACGGATAAAGACGGAGGACAACAATGTTTAGTCAGATTCTTTATTTTAGTTTATTATTTAGAAAAGTTGGTGACTTTAATAATCTCAAACAATAAAAATATTCTTATGAGGGATGTGAGTTTAATTATAAATATACGATCATTTTATCATTTGTATTTCTGACGATCATGTTTTTTAGATCATATGTTGAACGCTTTGACTTTCACAAAAAGTACAGAAATGTTAATGTATTATGGAATAAAATCAGCTCCGTTAGTATTTTAATGCTTTATAAAGAGGAGGTGAATATGAAAAAAAAGAGACAAATTTTTAGTAAAACAACAACTTTGTCTTTAATTAATGCAGCGGGTTTTTAAAATGTTTATTCTAACTAACTAGCTCATTCTAGTTTCATGTCATCTGAAGTGATAATTTACACAAAAGTTACTCTTCATATATTATGCTTTTAAAACATTGCTGCAATTATCATCAAATTTTACTCATATATTTCATTTTATTTTTAAATGATTATACAGTATATCAAACCAATTGGTTTTACAACCTCGCTATTAAAGTTTTTACAGATAATTAGTAGTAATGAAAAGAAAGTTTCAATTTGGGAAAAGTAAGAAATAATAAAAAGTCACCATGATTAAAGTCAGCAGCATTAGTGTTAATCTTAGTACACATAAGAAAATAGTTCCTCCCAGAGCAATATGAGTTTATAGCAAATGACAAGCTTTTCTTCTTGTTCAGGTTTTATAAACTAGATTACTCAGATTATAATTTATATTGACAAGACTCAATGTGAAGAAAAGTTGTTTTAATTTGTATTTTAACATTTTATTTTTGCCTTTCAAATTTGTGGTGCAATTAAGAACAGGAATTTCCAGCACAAAACGATTTCAGGAATCTGTAAGTTTATTCGTAGAGATTCATATCCACATTTAAAAGAAACTAAACTCTGAACACAGAATAAAAATCGTGCTATAGCACTGACTGAACTTCTACTTGTGTGGTTTTGTCGATGTTCAACACACTGTGTAAAACACAAATATTTAAGTGTTTAACCATGTATAACATAAATTATTTTAACTTTTTCACTGTTTTTATGAATTGGTGTTAATACTCTTTTTAATTCTATTCTTTTATATTAAAAACATTAATGAGATTGCTTTTATATCCATGGAAATCCTCATAATATCACAGTAAATTTACAATTAAACCAACTTAAAAATGTCAAATCATGAATTATGTTTAATTTTAAACATCAGCTTGTCTTTTGGGAAGTAACTGAGTTTAGGATGAATTATGTTTTGTTACTTTACTGAATGAATCAATAAATAACATTTAAATAAACTTACGATAGATACAATTTCTTCTTCTGCAATACAAAAGTAAACTAAACAGTAAATGATAGATATATAATAAATGTTTGTTCTTACCTGTTACATACAGTTTAGTCCCAGAGCCAAAGACTCCCCCCACAGTGAGAATCATTGATACAAAAACCGTCCTGCAGCTGAATGTGTGTTGAGGTGATGAGGTTGTTTCATTTTCCTGCTCCTTGATGTGTTTCTCTAATTTCATATCAACACATTTGTCTCTTGGTTCTTTAATCCAGCAGCACAGCTCTGATGATCATGTCTGTCTCTTGGTCACTTTGCAGTTTTAGTCCATCTGAACTAAAATACTAACTGTTGGACTGAAATGAAACGTTTTACTTGCTAAATCTCCAGATGATGAACTTCATGAAATAAAAGAGTTTATTTAATCTCCACCAGAAGCTGGACCTTGTTGTTTCACACTAAAATACACCAACAACCATTAAATGCTTTTTGTTTACAATAATTCAGAAGATGATCTGTAAGTACTTTGGTAAGACTTTAAAGTTTGACAACAACATCATAATCTAATTCCTGCCGGACATTATAACTTTCTGAGTTTTTATATTATTTGTGACAGAAGTTAAAGTATCAGTTCATCAGTTTATATAACTGAAGATGTGTCACTGCCTTCAAATTCATTCATGGATCTGCTCCAGCACCTGCGACCCTGACCTGGATAATATGATTTAAGATGATTGTGATTCATTAGGTTCTGTTTATATTAATATTCACAAATGTGCCATAAGTTTTTGGGAAATTGTGGTTGTATTTGTATATTTAGAATAATCCATGAGAATGTACCCAGGCACAGGTAGAACATGTAGATTCTCCATCGAAAGACTCAAGCCTGAATCAAACCCAGCTTTTCTCATCGTGAAGCTGAACAATCACTTCCTTGTTGAGCTGCTCTGATTCCTTCTTGTTATAATTGAAGTTACTTTACTTAGTTACAGTTTTCTCACAGTATTAATTCCATTTCTTCTTCTGAACAAACAACAGCTGTATATCTGCTGTGGCTCTTTGATTCTGGCTCCACTTCTATTGAATACATTGTTGGAGTGTAAACATCTTGTTTCAGATTTTCAGATTAAAACTCTTCTGAGTCGGCTACTGAGCAGCGCATGGAGTAGACGTGCTTCCAGAGGCTCTTCCGTGCCAAACTTTAAAATCAATATTCTGACAGTCTACATTTAACTTTTGAAGGTCTCAGGAGTTTCCTGAAACTTTAAACTCCAACTTGCACACTTTGGATGACAGGATGCCCAGGAAGCAAGAAAACACCGAGCCACGCCGACCAGCTTTAGCTAAAGCTAACGTCGGTAGCGTCTCTCAGAGCGAGGACGGAGATGAACCACCGCTGATGTGGGAGAAACTATCAGATAAGATCCTGAAACACATGAATGGAAGTTTCGATAAGCTGGAAAAAATTCTCCAGGCAGTACAAAGCTGTCAAGCTGAAATTTTGGAGAAGGTGGAATCTATTGAAGAGCAGCTGTCGGAGCAGGATACCCGCATAAGCTGTTTGGAAAAGGCATTTTCCGGCCTCAAAGATGAAAACGAAGCACTCAGGCTCAAAGTGGACGACCTCGAGGGCCGATCCCGCCGCAACAATATTAAGATAATCGGCATACCAGAACGGGAAGAAGGAGGTAAACCCACGGAGTTTGTCGAGGCACTCATTCCGAAGCTTCTCGGAGAAGAAAGCTTCCAATCCTCGGTGATAATTGACCGGGCGCACCGAATCCCGCGACCGCCACCCCCGGAGGGAGCTAATCCCCGCGCCATCATAGCCAGGGTCCACTTCTACCGGGAGAAGGAGATCATTCTGCGCCTCCGGAGGACGAAGGAGCTGGAGTATAAAGGCAACAAGGTGCTTATTTTCCCCGACTACACTCCGGAGGTGATGCGACAACGGCGTGAATTCAACGAGGTCCTGGCCGGTCTCCGAGAGCTCAAGGTGGAACACAGCCTCCTTTTCCCGGCAAAGCTCCGTGTGAAACACAACGGCCGCTTCAGAGTGTTTACCACCCCTGGTGAGGCAATGACATTTCTGAACACTGACCTAAAAAATGCATCCTAAAAAGTGTAATATTACTCTACATATATATTTGTTTATCCATATGTTTATGTTAATGTGTTACCTTCAAATCTGATTTATTTGACATAAGAGACTGTCAGTCAATCTGTTTAATTTAATATGTAGAAAGTGGCAGCGGAGTTGAGCCTGCCTTTTTTTTTTTCTTTTTTCCAACCACTGCTCCTCTGGGAGCTCGTCACTAGACGTGCGTTTAGCGGTCCCGTGCTTAGAGGGTTGTTACTGCTTCGTTTGGGGAAGCATGTGGGCGGGTGGGTGGGGAGGATGTTTAATGTGTTGTTTACAGGTGCCTTTTTGCACCTCTGTCTATGGTTACTGTGTGTTGTGTTTAACCGTATTGTGTTTTGTTTTGGGTGGATGTTAGACTGTCTTTACCTCTGGGATTATGTCAATGTGTGATAACAGTGCACATAGCAGCATTAATGATAATTTAACTCTTATTTCATGGAACGTTAAAGGTTTGGGTCATGTAATTAAAAGGGGTCGTGTTTTTTCTCATCTTAAATCCTTGAAGCCAGATATAATTTTTCTTCAAGAAACTCATATCGGGCCAAATGACCAACGCAGATTGAGAGCAAACTGGATTTCTCAGGTCTTCCAAGCTCCTTTTAGTCGTAAAGCAAGGGGGGTCGCTATGCTTCTACGCAAAAATATCCCATTTCACCTTGAATCTATGACGGCAGACCCATATGGTAGATACATTATGATTTCAGGTCATATAAATTCCCTTCCAATAATAATGCTTAACGTATATGCGCCGAATATAGACAGTCCAGATTTTTTTGTGAAAGCCTTTAGTATGATACCAGCCTCCTGTCCCAATGTCATTATTGGAGGTGATTTTAATTGCTACTTAGACCCCGTCTTAGACAGGCTGTCAACAAAACCTCCTCCTGCCATAGCCTCAGTGCAAACACTTAATGATCTAATTAAAGTAAGGAATTTGACTGATGTCTGGCGGTTACAACATCCTACTCATAAAGATTTCTCGTTTTACTCTCATGTCCACAAGTCGTATACTAGGATTGATTATTTTTTAATTTCTTCTGAATTACTTCCCAGTTTTTTAAATTCAACATATCACAATATTTTGATATCTGACCATAGCCCAGTATCACTTCAATTCAAGAATATCTTTTCTAAACAAAAGTTCAGCTGGCGCTTCAATCCTCTCCTCCTTCAGGACAATCTGTTTGTTAGGGATATGACTGCTCATATGGATGAATTTCTTGCCACCAATGACAATGGGGAGGTCTCTGACTCTACATTGTGGGAGGCCTATAAAGTAGTATTAAGGGGCCATATTATTTCATTTGAATCATCTAAAAAGCGGGAACTTAACAGCCGACTTAAGGATATTGAGAGTATGATTTCTGCACTAGAAGAGACCTACAGAACATCTCTCTTGCAGTCAGATTATAATAAGATTTTAAAACTGAAATATGAGTATAATACTATCCTTAGTAAGCGCATAAGCAGCCTTGTCTTAAAGCTTAAACAGAAATCTTTTGAACTTGGGGATAAACCTGAAAAACTTTTAGCAAGTCAACTCAGAGGGGAACAGGCTAAGCAAGCCATCCATAAGATTAAAGCTAAAGATAAAATATTAATGCAACCAAAGGAGATAAACTCTTGTTTCAAAGATTTCTATAAGGAACTATATTCCAGCAAAGTGAATGCCACTGAAGCAGATTTCTGTAACTTGTTTGATAACTTAAATATGTCTCAATTGGACACCACCTCGAGAGATGATATTGACACCCCTATGTCCGAGGCTGATCTCCTTGAGGCTATTCGGGCCTTTCCTCCTGGAAAAGCGGCTGGCCCAGATGGGTTTGGCTGCGAATTCTATAAGGCATTCCATAAAAGATTAGTCCCACTCATGCTACGAATGGTAGCTGACTCAATTAAAAATAAACGGCTTCCTAGCTCTCTCTATGAGGCAAACATTTGTTTGCTTTTAAAAAAAGGAAAAGAAGAAACCGACCCTGCGAGCTACAGGCCTATTGCTCTTCTAAATTGTGATCAAAAAGTTATAACTAAAGTCCTCGCCACAAAATTAGGGAAACACATATCAAAAATTATACATCGCGATCAAACTGGTTTTATCCCCGGTAGATTCTCATTTAGTAACGTTCATTTGCTTTTAAACACCATATACTCGCCCCACAAAAAGGATACACAAGCTGCTGTTATATCCCTGGATGCCCAAAAGGCATTTGATCAGATTGAATGGCCATATATGTTTGAGACACTAAAACGGTTTGGGTTTGGGGTGAACTTTATAGAGTGGGTTAAAATGATTTATTCTAATCCTGTCTCCTCAATCTTCACTAACATGGATAAGTCTCAACCTTTTGAATTGCAACGTGGTGTGAGGCAGGGAGATCCTCTCTCTCCCCTTCTTTTTAATATAGCTTTGGAACCTCTTGCAGTGGGAATCAGGAATCACCCAGGTATTCACGGTGTACAATTTGGTAATGTAGAAAGTCTCGTAAATTTGTATGCTGATGATTTATTGATCTCTCTATCCAACCCAATAAGTTCAGTTCCCAACCTTCTACATTACATTAATTCATTTGGAAAACTGTCAGGATATACAATTAACTGGGATAAAAGTGAATTCATGCCCCTGAAAGATAATCTGTGCCCTGTGTTTTTAAGATCTCTCCCATTTAAAGTTGTTACAACATACATAACTTATCTAGGCCTGAAGATATCCAGAGACCCTAAACTTTTAATGAAATTAAACTTTTTGGACATGATAGAAAGACTCAAGCTCAATATAAGGACTTGGAAATTGCTTCCCCTCTCTATGATCGGCCGCATCAACGCGATCAAAATGGTTACGCGCCCGAGATTCCTGTATCTCTTCCAAAATCTTCCTGTTTTGTTACCATTGTCTTTCTTTAAAATGCTAGATTCAGTTGTTCTCTCGTTTTTGTGGGCCGGTAAACCTCCTCGCATCTCTAAATCTCACCTGCAGAAAGATACAAGCAGCGGTGGCTTTGGTCTTCCTGTTTTTAGGCACTATTACTGGGCTGCAAATGCGAGAATACTTACTTTCTGGCAGTGGGGCTTCCCTGATGGAGACTGTTCTGCCACCTTTCCACTTTGGTTAAAAATCGAAGCCATGTCTGTTTCAGGAACCTCTCTTCCGGCTCTCCTGTTCTCGAGGTCACAACCGTCACGCCAACTACTCGGTCATAATTTCATCCTCAGAAATTCCATAAAGATTTTGAACCAAATGAAGAAGTTTTTTGGTTTACCAAACATCACAGTGCAAACTCCTATCACATATAATCATTTGTTTAAGCCAGGGTTAATGGACAGTGTTTTTCTGAATTGGAGAGAGAAGGGACTTTGTTGTATTGGCGACCTTTATATTGACAATAAATTTGCTTCATTTCTTCAGCTTCAAACTAAATTTAATCTCCCCCAATCACATTTCTTCCGCTATCTTCAAGTCAGGCACTTTGTACAGGAATCAATCCCACAGTTCACAACTAAACCAAAGAGTCAGATTTTTCATGATTTAATGGTTTCACATCCAAACTCCAAACATCTTGTTTCTCTCTTTGTATCTGTTTTTATGACACCAGTAAGTACAGGTCATCTCAGGGAGGCCTGGGCTAGAGAGCTGGGGGCTCCAGTGTCAGATCAACTCTGGGAGGAGGGTTTGTCGAGTATAAAGAGCTGTTCTATCAACTCTAGATATAGGCTAATTCAATTCAAAGTTATACATAGACTGCATTACTCCAAAACTAAACTTAATAAGATCTTTGACTCAGTCTCCCCCTTGTGTGACAGGTGTGGTACTGCAGAAGGTTCATTATCACACCTGTTCTGGCATTGCCCAGTACTGATTCATTTTTGGAGGGATATATTTAATTGGTTTTCCATACAATACAAAACAAACATTCAGCCAGACTTCAACTTAGCAATATTTGGCAGCTCCAACCTGACAAGGCCTTTTCCCTCCCACCAAAGGCAGGCTATTAACGCAGGAATGGTTGCAGCAAAGAAACTGATATTGCTCAACTGGAAGTCTACAACACCACCATGCTTCAAAAGGTGGCTCAATGAATTGCTTCTCATTGCTAAGATGGAGCAAATCCGTGCTAGCAAACAGAACTCTCCTGGTCATTTCATTGAAATGTGGAAGCCTTTTCTGGCTATGCTCGATGAGAGCTGACTGTATACACTGATGGTCTGTGCTGCTATATTGTGTGTATAATGTGTGTAAATTGTGACTATTTGGCATACTCATTGAGGATTATGACTGACTCCCACCCATGTGTGTTTTGTTTTGTGTTGTTTTATTGTTTGTTTTCTCCCCAGGACTGTTTTTAAGAGAAGGACAGATTTTTTGTTTTTTTTCTTTCATGCAGGGGATTATGTTCCTTTTTGCAGGCCATTGGCATCTTTGGACATCTACCTGTACACCCCTTGCCTCTCAATACTATGTGTAATACTGTTCCCTGGGTATTCTCGTCTTGTCAATCTGTGTGTGTTTTTGTTTTGTATTGTACAAAAAAGCTATAAATAAAATAATTTAAAAAAAAAAACTCTTCTGAGTCTGACTGAAAATAAACTCAGAAAGTCGTCGTCTGAAACAGACTTTTATTTTTAATGATAACTGCATGAAGACTTTCCATCTGGAGCAAAAACTGTCAGCTGAAGTTTGTACCTGCTGATGTGGAATGTAATGTGACTTTTAGAGTCTCGAAAAATCAAACCAGAAGGTTTTATTCAAAATGTCTTCCTGATGATGGAGGGTTTCATGTGTTGTGTTATTTCATATATTCAGTAATACATATGATGTTGTCGTTAGTGTTCTTGCCTCACAACTAGAAACCAGGTTGAGTTCCAGGTCCTTCAGTTTGATGTTTGCATGTTCTCCCTGTGCCTGTGAGGATTCTCTCAGTAAACTCATCTTCCCATATTTCACTGACATGCTTGTTGTGTGTCGGTGGTTTTCTGTTCCTCTGTGTGTTTCCTCTGTGTTGGAATATTGGAGTCACGCTGCTCTTTGCCAAAGGTCAGCTGAAATAAGCGTTACCTCTCTGAGACCCTGACTTGGAAAAAAGAGGACGAATTGGAGTCGTTCCAGCTGAGGCTCAAAACTGGAGAATTATCTTCCTTTAGTATATTTAACTGAAATAATCTATTTCATTATACTAACTCATATTTACTGTTGACATAAACAGTTATGTTACATCTTTTGGTTTGTTATTCAGTCTGATTGATGTTCAGATATTAGTTAAAAACATGAACATTAATTGATTTAATTTGAATCAGATGAAAATCAAGAAGAAACTCACTAAACTAAACTGTGTTTGTGACTCAGACTGAGGTGGAGTGAAATATGTGAACCTGCTCTCTGGTTTACTGTTTACTTCCTGTCACACACTTTATTTGACATCAGTTGGTTTTTGTTCAGGCTGCAGGGATCATTTCTCACTGTGGGTGTTACTTAACCAACAGAAGCAGTAGTAGGTGGCTGAATGATCTGATTTGATTTTGTTAATCTTTAACTCACAGTTGTTTTGTTCCTTCACAGCTGAAAAATCCTCTCTCTGAGGATGATTGTAACGCCAATATATTGAACAATCACTCCTTTTAATATATAGAATCACTCTGAATGTTGCTGTGTCTTTCTTCTGGTACCAGTAAACAAAATCTTCGCCACACTGATTAGTTCCTCCACAGCTGAAGGAAACTGTTTGACCGACTCTCCTGGTCAATGTCAAATCGTCCTGAATCAGCTCTGCTGCCATGGCAACCATCGCTGTAGAGACACAGACAGACAGGAGCGGGTCAGTGCGACATGATTTGTTCCAGGTAGAGTTTTCTGGCTCCTGATTGGCTGGAAACACTCACCTGAACACAGACAGCAGAGAGCAGCAGCTGGGAGGAAAAGCATTGTGTGCAGTGGTGTTTCCTCTGGAGAACCTGAGGAGAAGTGGAGCTCTGATGCAGCCGAGGCCAAACGAGGACGAGCTGTTTCAGCAGACAAGGTCATGTGGTTCCTAACAGGTCCTCAAACCTCCTATCAGCCCACAGATAAGCTGCTGATTGACAGCTCAGCTGAGGCTGCTCTGTGGTTTCATCATGCCTGAATCCAACAAAAAGATAGAAACGTACGTAATCTGGTCACATGTATGTATATGTTGGGGCCGTAGATTCAGTTAAATGTTTCTCCTAGTTTCTCCCCCGAAAGGAAAACACCAGCCACAATGGATAGGCCATAAAACAGCAGGGGAGCGAGCCAGACCCCGAAAGTGGCCAATGAGGATGCTTGAATCCGACCCGAACACACCACAGGGGTCCAAACCCAAGTTGGTGAGACTCATTTTCTATCAAAGCTCTCGGCTGTTCTCAACTGACCATGGAGGGAGAGACATCTTTTTCCCTCATCAGGATGGTAAAGAGAGCACCAAGCAGAAACAAAGAGACAGAACCAACGCCAGCCCGCTGGACGAGCAGGACCCAGTTTGGACTACATCTTCTGTTTTCCGCTATTTTTCCTGTTTTTGGGAGATTCTGGAGACCAGAGCCAGTGTCGTCTCCTCCCAAGATCATCCTCTCAGTTGCACTCCTGCAGCTGGAGCCAGGCCTCTGATTTCAGGACGCTGAAATTAAGACCCGGTAACAACAAGTTACCACCGCCTCCCAGAACCAACAGCACCACGGATGGTGCTGTCCAGAACCGGAGGGTGAGAGCTTTTGTCTGGGCAGAGAATAGTTAGAATGATGTTCTGTTGAAAATGCAATGTGTTTCCATGTGCCGCTCAGAAGGCAGCAGCATCTCATGTTGTTTGTGTATGCGCATTCACGCGCACCAAGTCCAGAACTCTGGTTTTCCACTTCAGAACCAGAGGTCCGAGTGAGCTCCAGGCCCACTGGGAACTCTGTGTGGAGGAACCAGGGTTCAGAACCGAGCGGCGCAGAATTCTCTGTCTTTCTCTTGTCTTCATCCTCTCTCATCTCTCCCTCTCTCTCACTAACCCGCAGCCACGCTCCCCCCTTATCTGATCGAGATAAGCTCACCAACTGCATGTCAGCTGCTGCAGAGCAGATCTGCCGTGATCACAAGAGCCCTAACTGCCGGTCCCGACCTCCACTTAGGTGCTCAGAACCGGGCCAACGGAACCGCCCGTTCGTTACGCCCTCGGTAGACTAACTCGCTCTGAGACCGCCCTCGCGCACGCGCGCTCGACGGACGTCTTGTTTATCTGGCCGCTAAGCAACCGCCGCGTCCCCAGAAAGAGCAAGTCATCACACCCCCTCGTCACGCACACACGCACGCACGCACACACGCACGCACGCACACACGCACACACACACACACACACACACACACACACACACACACACACACACACACACACACACACACACACACACACACACACACACACACACTCTTTGTACATAGTGTTTGCTGTTTAATAGATAAGATCTCCGTGTTAGATGTCGTTTGCTATTTGAATGTGTTGATTTATGAGATAATTTCCGAATTATTTATGAATTAATACATTTTTATTAATAAACGCCTGTTAGCTGAATTGTACGCTTCTTGGTGATTATTGTGTATTTATTGTTGACAATTCACTGGTTTGTAACAGTCTGTGCTCGGATCTCACACCTTCCATTCTATTTAAGATTGTTATATTTCATGCAGAAATATTAACTAATGAAAATTTACTTTTTACAAACGAGACTGATATTTTGGTATTAGCTATTTCCAGTTTATCTGGTGGTGCCCCGATTTATTATTAATACATAAATAAGAAATTTATGCAAATTAATAATTTTTTTATTAAAAATTAATGATAATTTTTCATTTTTTTGTTTTTAAAGTAATTATTCAATTACTTTAGGAGTTGTTAATGAGTAAATGACCGTTTACTTCCATTAACAATTTCAATTTTTCATAAATTACTTCCAGTGATTTATTACTTTTAGTAATCTATTACTTACAGTAATTATATGCTAATAACCAACCACAAACCCCAACATATATATATATATATATCTTGAAAAATGGAAAAAGCAACAGCAACAGAGGAATAAAAACAATGACAATCCAGAAGGCCTTTACTTTCAAAAACATTACAAACAAGATTGTGTATAAATCATTCTTACACACTCACATTTATTGGAAATGTAACACGTATCAAATAAGTTTGAATATGTAAATGTTGTACTTTCAACTTCTCTGTCTAAAGGTTGATCTGGGATTGACTGGATCAAAGATGAAAACAATATATTTCTAATAGTCTCAATATTATTATTTATTGAAAAAAATAGTTATGTTAAATCTTTGGGTTTGATATTCAGTCTGATTGATGTTCAGATATTAGTTAAAAACATGAACATTAATTTGATTTAATTTGAATCAGAACAAAATCAAGAAGAAACTTACTAAACTAAACTGTGTTTGTGACTCAGACTGAGGTGGAGTGAAATATGTGAACCTGCTCTCTGGTTTACTGTTTACTTCCTGTCACACACTTTATTTGACATCAGTTGGTTTTTGTTCAGGCTGCAGGGATCATTTCTCACTGTGGGTGTTACTTAACCAACAGGAGCAGTAGTAGGTGGCTGAATGATCTGATTTGATTTTATTAATCTTTAACTCACAGTTGTTTTGTTTCTTCGGAGCTGAAAAATCATCTTTCTGAGGATGATTGTAACGTGAATTTATTGAACAATCACTGGTATCAATACGTAGAATCACTCTGAATGTTTCTGTGTCTTTCTTCTGGTACCAGAATCTATAACTATTGTAACACTGATCAGTTCCTCCACAGCTGAAGGAAACTGTTTCACCGACTCTCCTGGTCAATGTCAAATCGTCCTGAATCAGCTCTGCTGCCATGGTAACCATCGCTGCAGAGACACAGACAGACAGGTGCAGGTCAGTGTGACATGACTTGTTCCAGGTAGAGTTTTCTGGCTCCTGATTGGCTGGAAACACTCACCTGAACACAGACAGCAGAGAGCAGCAGCTGGGAGGAAAAGCATTGTGTGCAGTGGTGTTTCCTCTGGAGAACCTGAGAAGTGGAGCTCTGATGCAGCCGAGGCCAAACGAGGACGAGCTGTTTCAGCAGACGAGGTCATGTGGTTCCTAACAGGTCCTCAAACCTCCTATCAGCCCACAGATAAGCTGCTGATTGACAGCTCAGCTGAGGCTGCTCTGTGGTTTCATCATGCCTGAATCCAACAAAAAGATAGAAACGTAATCTGGTGGCAAAAACAGGGAGAACATTTCTTTTCTCACATATACAGGTTCGTAAGAGTAGTAATACAGAATATTATATTTTAGTTTAATTAAGTAAAATAACTATCAGCAATAATCTGATTTCTTTCTCTCCCATTTTCCATTTGATAATGAATACTTAATGTAATAAAGAAAACACTTTAATGGAGAAGTAAAACAAATCAAATAAATTGGAATATATGAATGTTGTACGTTCAACTTCTCTGTCAAAAGACTGATCTGAGTTTGACTGAAAAGTCAAAGATGAAAACAAAGTCATCACCTCTCGGAGTGCAAATAGCCACTTCTGAAAATCCTGAGGAGCTGGTACTTGTGTGTTAAATTGACATTAAATAATATAAGTAGTAACCGTGTGCAATGAGGTGACTTTATTAAAAATAAGTATCGTAAAATGTATTATATTTCATCACTGACAACTTGTGTCCCTGTGGTGCAGAAAAGATACCAGAGTTGTGTTTGTAATGCTTCCATCTGCAATTAAAGACAATTATATCCTCATCCACCACAGTGAACTGAACCATTAACCATCTTTCAATGAATGTCAGTGATTATTGTACGACTCTTTTTTAACCTGACAACATCAGTGTTGAGTTTTAAACGGCTCAAAATTTATAAAACCAAAAAATAAAACTTGCAGGTGTAAATCTGGTAGCTGATCAGTAAGTGAACAAATCTTTTCAAAGACCCCAAAGTCCCTCTACAAGGGGGGCAGAGACCCCCAGGGCCCCAACAACAGCCTCCATCCGTCGTGACTCAAAATTGGCCACCGTCCACAGCAGGATTTTCTATTAGTGGAAAAAACTCAGACTGCTGATTGGAAAGATTTCTTTATTTATACTTATAACACCTTTCACAGACATGAGTCACAAGGTGCTTTACAGCACTAAAAACTGGAGAAAAAAAACAAGATCATTAAAAAAATAGAAGCAACAAAAGCATACATTGTTTAAAAGAAAAAGTAAAATTGAGCAGGTAGAGGTCAAAGGCCTGCCTGAATAAAAATGTTTTAACTGCTTCATGAAGTACCACAGGAGTCTACAGATCTCAGCTGAAGGGGAAAAGCTTCAGATGCACAGTCATCACAGGTTTTGAGTTTGGTGTGTGGGACTACAGGCAGGACTGGTTGGCCTGACCTGAGCGCTCTATTTGTCTGTTTCACACTGAATGTTTTTTTCTCATTTTCAGACAAACATTCTTGCACTTTAAAATTGACTTTACAATTAATCTTTTCAATAAGTATAATCAGTCTGTGCAGGATTAAGAAATACATCATGAATTATTTTTCTTTGTAAAGTTTAGATTCTGCCATCAAAAAATACCACTACCAGATTTAGATAACAAACACAATCCGCAAACAATTCTTACACAAATTTAATATCTTTTTTATAGGCTTTTTATTATTATTATTTTATATATTATATTTTATATTTTATATAATTTTATAGGCTTTGAACATGTAGTCTAAATCTTTCTTCTTCAAATTAGCTTTTACCAATAAGGAAATAAGTGACTAACCTATTCAATAAATGAATTGATGATGAATGAATGAATGAATGAATGAATGAATGAATGAATGAATGAATGAATGAATGAATGAATGAATGAATGAATGAATGAATGAATGAATGAATGAATGAATAAATAAATAAATAACTTTCTTCAAGAAACTGCACAGCCAGTGTTGTTTGTCATCAGAGCTGAATATTGTGTTGTTTTACACAGTGAATTTGTGTTGACATACTTTTCTGTTTTAAAGATAAATGTCAGTTATTAACATGTTAAAATAAACCAGTGGAAAGAAAAAAATAACCTCTTCAGGAATTTGAGTCACTGTGTGGTTTTAACCAACAGAGGGCAGCACAATAAAGGTCTGTTTTTATTCTCCACAAGAAGAGCAACAAATCACCTCATAGATAGATAGATAGATAGATAGATAGATAGATAGATAGATAGATAGATAGATAGATAGATAGATAGATAGATAGATAGATAGATAGATAGATAGATCCGTTTTATGTCACTTTTCAAGGTGTGATAGTATGTTTGCCATATAAAATGTATTTTTTGAACTGATATCAAATAAGTTTAAATATCCTTCAGACACATTATGGTTACAATTTTATTTTGATTTATATATTTCAGAGTGCGGCCTATTAAGGGTTAAAATACCAGATTGATAAACTTAACTGTAATGGCCATTTTGATGTGTGTTTATTTGGGTGTGAGTGTAGTACACTGATTGGTCCACAAGGGGGGATAATTGCATTTAAGCAAATATAGGTAGGAATCTTTGTGTGCATCAGGTGGTTGTAATGGACACTTGATTTTGGACTCAAATGTGTGAGTAAATAAAGGAAGATAATTTCACAGTTCATGAAGTTTGACGTCATCTTCTTGAAGACAGTGCAGGTTTTCACGGCGAGCGCGTCAGTCACTTTATCATCCGTCAAGGAAGCTTTAGCTGTGACAATCAAGTCAGCCACACAATTATTTCAGTAGCCAGTGTTGTTTGATCAACCATTTGAAGTAACATGCCATTATTTTACTTTGAAAGTATATTTTAACTGTTCTGATGCTAAATCAACATGTAACCTACAACATGGATCTTTGTGCACTAAACCATTCAGCATCATTGTGTTTCTAACTAATATGTTTTCTGTTCTGATGTGAATCCAACATTGACACTCAGCAGCAGACCTGCAGGCTCCGTCATTGTTTCTCCTTTGACTCCATCAGTTATTTTTTGGTTCAGAAATTAAGATTTTTTTCTCTCACAGAGGAAGAACAGAGTTGACAGTTGTAACTGTCTTGTCAATAAAGAGAAGCTCAAAGCTCACAGTGTGGAGGCTGCAGAGCAGAAACCCACAAGACTCGTCTGCTGCAGTGAAGGAAGTGTGATGAGCTCTCAGCAGCTTTATCTTTCTCTTCTAATAACCACAGAGAACAAAGTCACATCTGCTGCTGCACCGTGTGGTTTTATTTCCTCAAAACATTTTTCTGATGAGACCTGCACCCACATACAGGTGAAAATATTTACACTCCAGCCCTGAATGATAAAAACACTTTATGATGGTTTGGAGCTTTTTAGCTTCAGAGCAGCTCTGCTGTTTGTTCACATATATAAACAACAGCGTCATCAGCATAGAGAATTCCATCAACATGAACACAAATTATTGATTATCAAACTAAATAATACATGAGGGGGGTCACCCACACCTGCTTGTCTAAATATTAAATTAATTTGTTCATGTTTATTTCTCATGAGGTTTCCGTCTCTGCTCGTTATTTGTCTCATGTGAAAGTTGTTCCAGCTTCAAGAGTAAAAAACCCTCAGATTACTGTTAGCTGTCATCAAACTGAACTCATAAACAAGAAGAGAAAACAAAACCCATAAACATAATTTTTTATAGTTTATTCAGAAAGATGTTCCAGGTAAAGGTAAAGAATCTTTAAAACAGTGCATTTATATCATTAAAAGAAAAAGAACAAATAAACATTTTATTTCATAAACTCAAATATCTGCAAGGGAATAATTGATCATATTTCATTTTACTTTAAGTTTCATTTCCACAATTTTGTAAGTAAAATGTTACAAACATTAAAATAAACTAAAAATTATTTGAAAACCAACATGGGAAGTCAAATATTTTAATATCATCACTGCTGCTTGAAACTGTTTATAAACCTATTTATAAAACATGTTATTTCACTTAAATTAACAAAAGCAACCTTTTTATTTCAAATAATGACGGAGCTAAAGTTTCTCTTTCTATTCTTATTCACTGTGTAGAACAGATGTGTTCAGGAGGAAGATCGTTTTCCAAATAATCTTTGTTGTTCTTGATATTTGATGACAGAAAACATATTTGAGTTTTATAGCAGGTGTGAGTGAGACATTAAAGCTCTTGGAGGTCAGTCAGCATGTGTGGATCTGGTGGACGGTTCTTTGTTTCTGAGGATCATCATCAGAGAGAGTCCAGAGCAGTAGACCACACTCTTCACTATCAGCACTGTGTACTGCAGGCAGAGCAGCCGCTCTCTGAACCAGTGTGGTGGAGGAGGAGGAGGAGGAGGAGTAGTCGGGGGAGTGGAGGCTTCTATGACTGAAAAGAACAGAGTTAAAAATGCCAGTTCTCTTTTGCTCCAAATAATGACAATGAATCACAAAACAATATCATCAGACCTTCATTACCTTGTTCTGTTTCAGCCTGGACTGTTCCTCCCTCGTGCTTCACGTTGCAGCGATATTTTGTTGTAATGTCATGCTGATCCAACACCAAGATGGCAGTGGTGCGTCCCGACTCCCTGAGCTCCAGCTGCTCTCCCTCACTGGAGCGCAGCTCCTCCAGCCTGCCGTTCTGCTTCAGTCTTTTCCAGGAGAACTGGACCACAGGAGGGAACATGTCCGAGGCCACACACAGCAGGTGGTTCTTCCCCTGCAGGTGGTCTCTGGATGCTGCTGGGTACACGCTCACCACGGGCTTCACCACCGGCTGCTCTGTAATCAGACAGCAGCAACAAGCAGCACAGACACAGAACCACAAAGTCAACAGCAGCTTCCAGCACTGAACTGAATTCAGTCTGAACCTGGAAACTACCTGAACTCTGATCAATCAACTGATGGTACTGAACACAGTACAAAGGTCACTGCACACACTGTGTTCATGTTGATATGTCCTCATGTGTTGCAGGTCAAAGTCATTTTTAAAAGACAAATAAAGGCTTGAGGCCACACAGTGGGGTCATTGTGAGAATGTCTCTGGTTCACGTCCAGGTTGAACTCAGAGTGAGTTTATGTTGAAGTTTGCATGTTCTTCTCGTGTGTGTATTATTATTATATATATTATAAGTAGTCTGTTTTTTAATAGTCCAAACACAAGTCTTTGGGGATAACTGGTAACTACAAACTAGTTGTGTGTGTGAGAGACTAGTGAACTGTCCAGGGTGTTTTGACTTCACTCACAGTCAGACGGATAAAGACGGAGGACAACAATGTTTAGTCAGATTCTTTATTTTAGTTTATTATTTAGAAAAGTTGGTGACTTTAATAATCTGAAACAATAAAAATATTCATATGAGGGATGTGAGTTTAATTATAAATATATGATCATTTTATCATTTGTATTTCTGACGATCATGTTTTTTAGATCATATGTTGAACGCTTTGACTTTCACAAAAAGTACAGAAATGTTAATGTATTATGGAATAAAATCAGCTCCGTTAGTATTTTAATGCTTTATAAAGAGGAGGTGAATATGAAAAAAAAGAGACAAATTATTAGAAAAACAACCACTTTGTCTTTAATTAATGCAGCGGGTTTTTAAAATGTTTATTCTAACTAACTAGCTCATTCTAGTTTCATGTCATCTGAAGTGATAATTTACACACAAGTTACTCTTCATATATTATGCTTTTAAAACATTGCTGCAATTATCATCAAATTGTACTCATATATTTAATTTTATTTTTAAATGATTATACAGTATATCAAACTAATTGGTTATACAACCTCGCTATTAAAGTTTTTACAGATAATTAGTAGTAATGTAAAGAAGTAATGTAAAGGACGTTGTACAAGTTTCAATTTGGGAAATGTAAGAAATAATAAAAAGTCACCATGATTAAAGTCAGCAGCATTAGTGTTAATCTTAGTACACATAAGAAAATAGTTCCTCCCAGAGCAATATGAGTTTATAGCAAATGACAGGCTTTTCTTCTTGTTCAGGTTTTATGAACTAGATTACTCAGATTATAATTTATATTGACAAGACTCAATGTGAATAAATGTTGTTTTAATTTGTATTTTAACATTTTATTTTTGCCTTTCAAATTTGTGGTGCAATTAAGAACATGAATTTCAAGCACAAAACGATTTCAGGAATCTGTAAGTTTATTCGTAGAGATTCATATCCACATTTAAAAGAAACTAAACTCTGAACACAGAATAAAAATCGTGCTATAGCACTGACTGAACTTCTACTTGTGTGGTTTTGTCGATGTTCAACACACTGTGTAAAACACAAATATTTAAGTGTTTAACCATGTATAACATAAATTATTTTAACTTTTTCACTGTTTTTATGAATTGGTATTAATACTCTTTTTAATTTTATTCTTTTATATTAAATACATTAATGAGATTGGTTTTACATCCATGGAAATCCTCATAATATCACAGTAAATTTACAATTAAACCAACTTAAAAATGTCAAATCATGAATTATGTTTAATTTGAAACATCAGCTTGTCTTTTGGGAAGTAACTGAGTTCAGGATGAATTATGTTTTGTTACTTTACTGAATGAATCAATAAATAACATTTAAATAAACTTATATCAAACAAATGTTCTTCTGCAATACAAAGGTAAACTAAACAATAAATGATAGATATATAATAAATGTTTGTTCTTACCTGTTACATACAGTTTAGTCCCAGAGCCAAATTCATCCCCCACAGTGAGAATCATTGATACAAAAACCGTCCTGCAGCTGAATGTGTGTTGAGGTGATGAGGTTGTTTCATATTCCTGCTCCTTGATGTGTTTCTCTAATTTCATATCAACACATTTGTCTCTTGGTTCTTTAATCCAGCAGCACAGCTCTGATGATCATGTCTGTCTCTTGGTCACTTTGCAGTTTTAGTCCATCTGAACTAAAATACTAACTGTTGGACTGAAATGAAACGTTTTACTTGCTAAATCTCCAGATGATGAACTTCATGAAATAAAAGAGTTTATTTAATCTCCACCAGAAGCTGGACATTGTTGTTTCACACTAAAATACACCAACAACCATTAAATGCTTTTTGTTTACAATAATTCAGAAGATGGTCTGTAAGTACTTTGGTAAGACTTTAAAGTTTAACAACAACATCATAATCTAATTTCTCCTGGACATTTTAACTTTCTGAGTGTTTATATTATTTGTGACAGAAGTTAAAGTATCAGTTTATCGGTTTCTATAATTGAAGATGTGTCACTGCCTTCAAATTCATTCATGGATCTGCTCCAGCACCTGCGACCCTGACCTGGATAATATGATTTAAGATGATTGTAATTCATTAGGTTCTGTTATCTTAATATTCACAAATGTGCCATAAGTTTTTTGGAATTGTGGTTGTATTTGTATATTTAGAAGAATCCATGAGAATGTACCCAGGCACAGGTAGAACATGTAGATTCTCCATAGAAAGACTCAAGCCTGAATCAAACCCAGCTTTTCTCATCGTGAAGCTGAAGTGTGAATCACTTCCTTGTTGAGCTGCTCTGATTCCTTCTTCTTATAATTGAAGTTACTTTACTTAGTTACAGTTTTCTCACAGTATTAATTACATTTCTTCTTCTGAACAAACAACAGCTGTATATCTGCTGTGGCTCTTTGATTCTGGCTCCACTTCTATTGAACACATTGTTGGAGTGTAAGCATCTTTGTTTCAGATTTTCAGATTAAAACTCTTCTGAGTCTGACTTAAAATGAACTCAGAAAGTCGTCGTCTGAAACAGACTTTTATTTTTAATGATAACTGCATGAAGACTTTCCATCTGGAGCAAAAACTGTCAGCTGAAGTTTGTACCTGCTGATGTGGAATGTAATGTGACTTTTAGAGGCTCGGAAAATAAAACCAGAAGGTTTTATTCAAAATGTCTTCCTGATGATGGAGGGTTTCATGTGTTGTGTTATTTCAGATATTCAGTAATACATATGGTGTTGTCGTTTGTGTTCTTGCCTCACAACTAGAAACCAGGTTGAGTTCCAGGTCCTTCAGTTTGATGTTTGCATGTTCTCCCTGTGCCTGTGAGGATTCTCTCAGTAAACTCATCTTCCCATATTTCACTGACATGCTTGTTGTGTGTCAGTGGTTTTCTGTTCCTCTGTGTGTTTCCTCTGTGTTGGAATATTGGAGTCACGCTGCTCTTTGCCAAAGGTCAGCTGAAATAAGCGTTACCTCTCTGAGACCCTGACTTGGAAAAAAGAGGACGAATTGGAGTCGTTCCAGCTGAGGCTCAAAACTGGAGAATTATCTTCCTTTAGTATATTTAACTGAAATAATCTATTTCATTATACTAACTCATATTTACTGTTGACATAAACAGTTATGTTACATCTTTTGGTTTGTTATTCAGTCTGATTGATGTTCAGATATTAGTTAAAAACATGAACATTAATTGATTTAATTTGAATCAGATCTAAATCAAGAAGAAACTCACTAAACTAAACTGTGTTTGTGACTCAGACTGAGGTGGAGTGAAATATGTGAACCTGTTCTCTGGTTTACTGTTTACTTCCTGTCACACACTTTATTTGACATCAGTTGGTTTTTGTTCAGGCTGCAGGGATCATTTCTCACTGTGGGTACAAACAGGAGCAGTAGTAGGTGGCTGAATGATCTGATTTGATTTTGTTAATCTTTAACTCACAGTTGTTTTGTTTCTTCACAGCTGAGAAATCCTCTTTCTGAGGATGATTGTAACCTGAATTTATTGAACCATCACTCTTTTTAATACGTAGAATAACTCTGAATGTTTCTGTGTCTTTCTTCTGGTACCAGAATATATAGCCACACTGATCAGTTCCTCCACAGCTGAAGGAAACTGTTTGACCGACTCTCCTGGTCAATGTCAAATCGTCCTGAATCAGCTCTGCTGCCATGGCAACCATCACTGTATAGACACAGACAGACAGGTGCGGGTCAGTCTGACATGATTTGTTCCAGGTAGAGTTTTCTGGCTCCTGATTGGCTGGAAACACTCACCTGAACACAGACAGCAGAGAGCAGCAGCTGGGAGGAAAAGCATTGTGTGCAGTGGTGTTTCCTCTGGAGAACCTGAGGAGAAGTGGAGCTCTGATGCAGCCGAGGCCAAACGAGGGCGAGCTGTTTCAGCAGACGAGGTCATGTGGTTCCTAACAGGTCCTCAAACCTCCTATCAGCCCACAGATAAGCTGCTGATTGACAGCTCAGCTGAGGCTGCTCTGTGGTTTCATCATGTCTGAATCCAACAAAAAGATAGAAACGTAATCTGGTGGCAAAAACAGGGAGAACATTTCTTTTCTCATATATCCAGGTTGATAAGTGTAGTAATACAGAATATTATATTTTAGTTTAATTAACTAAACTACAAGCAATAATCTGATTTCTTTCTCTCCCATTTTCCTAACTCAGATCGAGGTGAGTGAATCATAATGAACAATTATTGAAAGCCTCTGTACATCTTGATGTCTTTATCAGGAATACTGATTGGATCTTGATAAATGGAAAGAGAAAGAGCAAAGGAGGACAAAAGCAATTACAAAAAAGAAGGCATTCAATTTCAAATACATTCCAAACAAGTTGTGTTAAAATGATTCTCAGACACTCACATTTTCTTTCACTGCCTCTCTTGTAAGCATCAGTTTAAAATTTTTCTTTCATGAACATAATTGAATTTGAAATGTTAAAAATAAATCAGTTTGATAATGAATACTTAAAGTAATAAAGAAAACACTTTAATGGAAAAGTAACACAAATCAAATAAATTGGAATATATGAATGTTGTACTTTCAACTTCTCTGTCAAAAGACTGATCTGAGTTTGACTGAAAAGTCAAAGATGAAAACAAAGTCATCACCTCTCGTAGTGCAAATAGCCACTTCTGAAAATCCTGAGGAGCTGGTACTGTGTGTTAAATGGACATTAAATAATATAAGTATTAACCTTGTGCAATGGGGTGACTTTACTAAAAATAAGTATTATAAAATGTATTTTATTTCATCACTGACAACTTGTGTCCCTGTGGTGCAGAAAAGATACCAGAGTTGTGTTTGTAATGCTTCCATCTGCAATTAAAGACAATTACATCCTCATCCACAACAGTGAACTGAACCATTAACCATCTTTCTATGAATGTCAGTGATTATTGTACGACTCTTTTTTTAACCTGACAACATCAGTGTGGAGTTTTAAACGGCTCAAAATTTATAAAACCAAAAAATAAAACTTGCAGGTGTAAATCTGGTAGCTGATCAGTAAGTGAACAAATCTTTTCAAATACCCCAAAGTCCCTCTACAAGGGGGGCAGAGACCCCCAGGGCCCCAACAACAGCCTCCATCCGTCGTGACTCAAAATTTGCCACCGTCCACAGCAGGATTTTCTATTAGTGGAAAAAACTCAGACTGCTGATTGGAAAGATTTCTTTATTTATAAAACACCTTTCACAGACATGAGTCACAAGGTGCTTTACAGCACTAAAAACTGAAAAAAACAAGATCATTAAAAAAATAGAAGCAACAAAAGCATACATTGTTTAAAAGAAAAAGTAAAATTGAGCAGGTAGAGGTCAAAGGCCTGCCTGAATAAAAATGTTTTAACTGCTTCATGAAGTACCACAGGAGTCTACAGATCTCAGCTGAAGGGGAAAAGCTTCAGATGCACAGTCATCACAGGTTTTGAGTTTCAGACAATCATTCTTGCACTTTAAAATTGACTTCACAATTAATCTTTTCAATAAATATAATCAGTCTGTGCAGGATTTAGAAATACATCATGAATTATTTTTCTTTGTAAAGTTTAGATTCTGCCATCAAAAAATACCACTACCAGATGTAGATAACAAACACAATCCGCGAACAATTCTTAAGCAAATTTAATATCTTATCTATGATTTTGGAATTGATAATGTTATCAACTCATAATAATACAATTTTAGAAATGAAAAAAAGAAACATTATACAATTTATAGGCTTTGAACATGTAGTCTAAATCTGTCTTCTTCAAATTAGCTTTTACCTATAAGGAAATAAGTGACTAAACTATTAAATAAATGAATTAATGATGAATTAATGATGAATGAATGAATGAATGAATGAATGAATGAATGAATGGATGAATGAATGGATGAATGAATGAATGAATGAATGAACAAATAAATAAATAAATAAATAACTTTCTTCAAGAAACTGCACAGCCAGTGTTGTTTCTCATCAGAGCTGAATATTGTATTGTTTTACACAGTGAATTTGTGTTGACATACTTTTCAGTTTTAAAGATAAATGTCAGTTATTAACATGTTAAAATTAACAAAAAAATAACCTCTTCACGAAATTGAGACACTGTGTGGATTTTAACCAGCAGAGGGCAGCACAATAAAGGTCTGTTTTTATTCTTCACAAGAAGAATAACAAATCACCTCATAGATAGACAGATGGACAGATGGACAGATGGATAGAAAGACAGACAGACAGACAGACAGACAGACAGACAGATAGATAGATAGATCCGTTTTATGTCACTTTTCTAGGTGTGGGATAGTATGTTTGCCATATAAAATGTATATTTTGAACTCATTCATTCATTTTCTTCCACTTATCCGTTTCCGGGTCGCGGGGGTGACAGTCTGAGCACTGTCACCCAGATCACAATGCACCATTTAAGAACCTTCCTGCAGGTGGTGAGCCCACGGGAAGGTGGCACCCGGCGTGGTACACGAACCCACTACCCTGAGATTGTGAGTCTCATGCTCTACCAACTGAGCTAGCCGGGGGACTATTTTTTTGAAATGATATCAAATAAGTTTAAATATCCTTCAGACACATTATGGTTCAAATTTTATTTTGATTTAGATATTTCAGAGTGCGGCCTATTAAGGGTTAAAATACCAGATTGATAAACTTAACTGTAATGGCCATTTTGATTTGTGTTTATTTTGGGTGTGAGTGTAGTAAACTGTTTGGTCCACAAGGGGAAACAATTGCATTTAAACAAATATAGGTAGGAATCTTTGTGTGCATCAGGTGGAAGTAATGAACACTTGATTTTGGACTCAAATTATTTCACAGTTCATGAAGTTTGACGTCATCTTCTTGAAGACAGTGCAGGTTTTCACGGCGAGCGCGTCAGTCACTTTATCATCCATCAAGGAAGCTTTAGCTGTGACAATCAAGTCAGCCACACAATTATTTCAGTATCCGGTGTTGTTTGATCAACCATTTGAAGTAAATTCAGTTCAGAAATTAAGATTTTTTTCTCTCACAGAGGAAGAACAGAGTTGACAGTTGTAACTGTCTTGTCAATAAAGAGAAGCTCAACGCTCACAGTGTGGAGGCTGCAGAGCAGAAACCCACAAGACTCGTCTGCTGCAGTGAAGGAAGTGTGATGAGCTCTCAGCAGCTTTATCTTTCTCTTCTAATAACCACAGAGAACAAAGTCACATCTGCTGCTGCACCGTGTGGTTTTATTTCCTCAAAACATTTTTCTGATGAGACCTGCACCCACATACAGGTGAAAATATTTACACTCCAGCCCTGAATGATAAAAACACTTTATGATGGTTTGGAGCTTTTTAGCTTCAGAGCAGCTCTGCTGTTTGTTCACATATATAAACAACAGCATCATCAGCACAGAGAATTACATCAACATGAACACAAATACAAATTATTGATTATCAAACTAAATGGGGGGGTCACCCACACCTGCTTGTCTAAATATTAAATGAATTTGTTCATGTTTATTTCTCATGAGGTTTCCGTCTCTGCTCGTTATTTGTGTCATGTGAAAGTTGTTCCAGCTTCAAGAGTAAAACACTTTCAGATTACTGTTAGCTGTCATCAAACTGAACTAATGAACATGAAGAGAAAACAAAACCCATAAACATAATTGTTATAGTTTATTCAGGAAGATGTTCCAGGTAAATGTAAAGAATCTTTAAAACAGTGCATTTATATCATTAAAAGAAAAACAACAAATAAACATTTTATTTCATAAACTCAAATATCTGCAAGGGAATAATTGGTCATATTTCATTTTATTTTAAATTCCATTTCCACAATTTTGTAAGTAAAATGTTACAAACATTAAAATAAACAAAAAAATATTTCAAAACCAACATGGGAAGTCAAATATTTTAATATCATCACTGCTGCTTGAAACTGTTTATAAACCTATTTATAAAACATGTTATTTCACTTAAATTAACAAAAGCAACCTTTTTATTTCAAATTATGACAGAGCTTAAGTTCCTCTTTCTATTCTTATTCACTGTGTAGAACAGATGTGTTCAGGAGGAAGATTGTTTTCCAAATAATCTTTGTTGTTCTTGATAGTTGATGACAGAAAACATATTTGAGTTTTATAGCAGGTGTGAGTGAGACATTAAAGCTCTTGGAGGTCAGTCAGCATGTGTGGATCTGGTGGACGGTTCTTTGTTTCTGAGGATCATCATCAGAGAGAGTCCAGAGCAGTAGACCACACTCTTCACTATCAGCACTGTGTACTGCAGGCAGAGCAGCCGCTCTCTGAACCAGTGTGGTGGAGGAGGAGGAGGAGTAGTAGTAGGAGGAGGAGTAGTAGTAGGAGGAGTAGTAGTAGGAGGAGGAGTAGTCGGGGGAGTGAAGGCTTCTATGACTGAAAAAGACAAAGATCAAAATGTCAGTTCTCTTTTGCTCCAAATAATGACAATGAATCACAAAACAATATCATCAGACCTTCATTACCTTGTTCTGTTTCAGCCTGGACTGTTCCTCCCTCGTGCTTCACGTTGCAGCGATATTTTGTTGTAATGTCATGCTGATCCAACACCAAGATGGCAGTGGTGCGTCCCGACTCCCTGAGCTCCAGCTGCTCTCCCTCACTGGAGCGCAGCTCCTCCAGCCTGCCGTTCTGCTTCAGTCTTTTCCAGGAGAACTGGACCACAGGAGGGAACATGTCCGAGGCCACACACAGCAGGTGGTTCTTCCCCTGCAGGTGGTCTCTGGATGCTGCTGGGTACACGCTCACCACGGGCTTCACCACCGGCTGCTCTGTAATCAGACAGCAGCAACAAGCAGCACAGACACAGAACCACAAAGTCAACAGCAGCTTCCAGCACTGAACTGAATTCAGTCTGAACCTGGAAACTACCTGAACTCTGATCAATCAACTGATGGTACTGAACACAGTACAAAGGTCACTGCACACACTGTATTCATGTTGATATGTCCTCATGTGTTGCAGGTCAAAGTCATTTTTAAAAGACAAATAAAGTCTTGAGGCCACACAGTGGGGTCATTGTGAGAATGTCTCTGGTTCACGTCCAGGTTGAACTCAGAGTGAGTTTATGTTGAAGTTTGCATGTTCTTCTCGTGTGTGTATTATTATTATATATATTATAAGTAGTCTGTTTTTTAATAGTCTAAACAACAAGTCTTTGGGGATAACTGGTAACTACAAACTAGTTGTGTGTGTGAGAGACTAGTGAACTGTCCAGGGTGTTTTGACTTCACTCACAGTCAGACGGATAAAGACGGAGGACAACAATGTTTAGTCAGATTCGTTATTTTAGTTTATTATTTAGAAAAGTTGGTGACTTTAATAATCTGAAACAATAAAAATATTCTTATGAGGGATGTGAGTTTTATTATTAATATACAATCATTTTATCATTTGTATTTCTGACGATCATGTTTTTTAGATCATATGTTGAACGCTTTGACTTTCACAAAAAGTACAGAAATGTTAATGTATTATGGAATAAAATCAGCTCCTTTCGTGTTTTAATGCTTTATAAAGAGGAGGTGAATATGATAAAAAAAAGAGACAAATTATTAGAAAAACAACAACTTTGTCTTTAATTAATGCAGCGGGTTTTTAAAATGTTTATTCTAACTAACTAGCTCATTCTAGTTTCATGTCATCTGAAGTGATAATTTACACACAAGTTACTCTTCATATATTATGCTTTTAAAATATTGCTGCAATTATCATCAAATTGTACTCATATATTTTATTTTATTTTTAAATGATTATACAGTATATCAAACTAATTGGTTATACAACCTCGATATTAAAGTTTTTACAGATAATTAGTAGTAATGTAAAGAAAATAGAGCAAACAAAGTCAGTTTTCCAAGGACGTTGATCAAGTTTCAATTTGGGAAAAGTAAGAAATAATAAAAAGTCACCATGATTAAAGTCAGCAGCATTAGTGTTAATCTTAGTCCACATAAGAAAATAGTTCCTCCCAGAGCAATATGAGTTTATAGCAAATGACAAGCTTTTCTTCTTGTTCAGGTTTTATAAACTAGATTATTCAGATTATAATTTATATTGACAAGCCCCTCAGCAGGAACTCAATGTAACAAAAGTAAATACAGTTTTCATGAACATTTTTTCATCCATCTTCAATCATGACACAAGACTCAATGTGAAGAAATGTTGTTTTAATTTGTATTTTAACATTTTATTTTTGCCTTTCAAATTTGTGGTGCAACTAAAAACATGAATCTCCAGCACAAAATGATTTCAGGAATCTGTAAGTTTATTCGTAGAGATTCATATCCACATTTAAAAGAAACTAAACTCTGAACACAGAATAAAAATCGTGCTATAGCACTGACTGAACTTCTACTTGTGTGGTTTTGTCGATGTTCAACACACTGTGTAAAACACAAATATTTAAGTGTTTAACCATGTATAACATCAATTATTTTAACTTTTTCTGTGTTTTTATGAATTGGTATAAATAATCTCTTTAATTCTATTCTTTTATATTAAAGACATTAATGAGATTGCTTTTACATCCATGGAAATCCTCATAATATCACAGTAAATTTACAATTAAACCAACTTAAAAATGTCAAATCATGAATTATGTTTAATATTAAACATCAGCTTGTCTTTTGGGAAGTAACTGAGTTTAGGATGAATTATGTTTTGTTACTTTACTGAATGAATATTTAAATAACATTAAAATAAACTTACAATAGATACAATTTCTACTTCTGCAATACAAAAGTAAACTAAACAATAAATGATAGATATATAATAAATGTTTGTTCTTACCTGTTACATACAGTTTAGTCCCAGAGCCAAAGATCCTGTAGTACCACAGTGAGAATCATTGATACAAAAACCGTCCTGCAGCTGAATGTGTGTTGAGGTGATGAGGTTGTTTCATATTCCTGCTCCTTGATGTGTTTCTCTAATTTCATATCAACACATTTGTCTCTTGGTTCTTTAATCCAGCAGCACAGCTCTGATGATCATGTCTGTCTCTTGGTCACTTTGCAGTTTTAGTCCATCTGAACTAAAATACTAACTGTTGGACTGAAATGAAACGTTTTACTTGCTAAATCTCCAGATGATGAACTTCATGAAATAAAAGAGTTTATTTAATCTCCACCAGAAGCTGGACATTGTTGTTTCACACTAAAATACACCAACAACCATTAAATGCTTTTTGTTTACAATAATTCAGAAGATGATCTGTAAGTACTTTGGTAAGACTTTAAAGTTTGACAGCAACATCATAATCTAATTCTTGCCGGACATTATAACTTTCTGAGTGTTTATATTATTTGTGACAGAAGTTAAAGTATCAGTTCATCAGTTTATATAACTGAAGATGTGTCACTGCCTTCAAATTCATTCATGGATCTGCTCCAGCACCTGCGACCCTGACCTGGATAATATGATTTAAGATGATTGTGATTCATTAGGTTCTGTTATCTTAATATTCACAAATGTGCCATAAGTTTTTGGGAATTGTGGTTGTATTTGTATATTTAGAAGAATCCATGAGAATGTACCCAGGCACAGGTAGAACATGTAGATTCTCCATAGAAAGACTCAAGCCTGAATCAAACCCAGCTTTTCTCATCGTGAAGCTGAACAATCACTTCCTTGTTGAGCTGCTCTGATTCCTTCTTCTTATAATTGAAGTTACTTTACTTAGTTACAGTTTTCTCACAGTATTAATTCCATTTCTTCTTCTGAACAAACAACAGCTGTATATCTGCTGTGGCTCTTTGATTCTGGCTCCACTTCTATTGAACACATTGTTGGAGTGTAAACATCTTTGTTTCAGTTTTTCAGATTAAAACTCTTCTGAGTCTGACTGAAAATGAACTCAGAAAGTCGTCGTCTGAAACAGACTTTTATTTTTAATGATAACTGCATGAAGACTTTCTATCTGGAGCAAAAACTGTCAGCTGAAGTTTGTACCTGCTGATGTGGAATGTAATGTGACTTTTAGAGGCTCGAAACTGGAGAATTATCTTCCTTTAGTATATTTAACTGAAATAATCTATTTCATTATACTAACTCATATTTACTGTTGACATAAACAGTTATGTTAAATCTTTGGGTTTGATATTCAGTCTGATTGATGTTCAGATATTAGTTAAAAACATGAACATTAATTGATTTAATTTGAATCAGATCTAAATCAAGAAGAAACTCATTAAACTAAACTGTGTTTGTGACTCAGACTGAGGTGGAGTGAAATATGTGAACCTGCTCTCTGGTTTACTGTTTACTTCCTGTCACACACTTTATTTGACGTCAGTTGGTTTTTGTTCAGGCTGCAGGGATCATTTCTCACTGTGGGTGTTACTTAACCAACAGGAGCAGTAGTAGGTGGCTGAATGATCTGATTTGATTTTGTTAATCTTTAACTCATAGTTGTTTTTTTTCTTCAGAGCTGAGAAATCATCTTTCTGAGGATGATTGTAACTTGAATCTACTGCACCATTACGTTTATCAATATTGACAATCACTCTGAAAGTTTCTGTGTCTTTCTTCTGGTACCAGACTATATAGTCACTGCCACACTGATCAGTTCCTCCACAGCTAAAGGACACTGTTTCACCGACTCTCCTGGTCAATGTCAAATCGTCCTGAATCAGCTCTGCTGCCATGGCAACCATCACTGTAGAGACACAGACAGACAGGTGCAGGTCAGTGTGACATGACTTGTTCCAGGTAGAGTTTTCTGGCTCCTGATTGGCTGGAAACACTCACCTGAACACAGACAGCAGAGAGCAGCAGCTGGGAGGAAAAGCATTGTGTGCAGTGGTGTTTCCTCTGGAGAACCTGAGGAGAAGTGGAGCTCTGATGCAGCCGAGGCCAAACAAGGACGAGCTGTTTCAGCAGACGAGGTCATGTGGTTCCTAACAGGTCCTCAAACCTCCTATCAGCCCACAGATAAGCTGCTGATTGACAGCTCAGCTGAGGCTGCTCTGTGGTTTCATCATGTCTGAATCCAACAAAAAGATAGAAACGTAATCTGGTGGCAAAAACACTGAGAACATTTATTGTCTCATATATCCAGGTTGATAAGTGTAGTAATACAGAATATTATATTTTAGTTTAATTAACTAAACTATCAGCAATAATCTGATTTCTTTGTCTCCCATTTTCCTAACTCAGATCGAGGTGAGTTAATCATAATGAACAATTATTGAAAGTCTCTGTACATGTTGATGTCTTTATCAGAAATACTGATTGGATCTTGATAAATGAAAAGAGCAACAGCAAAGGAGGAGAAAAGCAATTACAAACCAGAAGGCATTCACTTTCAAATACATTCCAAACAAGTTGTGTTAAAATTATTCTTAGACACTCACATTTTCTTTCACCGCCTCTCTTGTAAGCATCAATTTAATAATATTCTTTGATGAACATAATTGAGTTTGAAATGTTAAAAATCAAACAGTTTCATTATCAATACTCAATGTAATACAACACTTTAATGGAAAAGTAACACAAATCAAATAAATTGGAATATATGAATGTTGTACTTTCAACTTCTCTGTCAAAAGACTGATCTGAGTTTGACTGAAAAGTCAAAGATGAAAACAAAGTCATCACGTCTCGGAGTGCAAATAGCCACTTCTGAAAATCCTGAGGAGCTGGTACTGTGTGTTAAATAGACATTAAATAATATAAGTAGTGACCTTGTTGAATGGAGTGACTATACTAAAAATAAGTATAAAACAATATTTCAATTAATCACTGACAACTTGTGTCCCTTTGGTGCAGAAAAGATACCAGAGTTGTGTTTGTAATGCTTCCATCTGCAATTAAAGACAATTACATCCTCATCCACCACGGTGAACTGAACCATTAACCATCTTTCAATGAATGTCAGTGATTATTGTACGACTCTGTATGACTCTTTTTTAACCTGACAACATCAGTGTTGAGTTTTAAACGGCTCAAAATTTATAAAACCAAAAAATAAAACTTGCAGGTGTAAATCTGGTAGCTGATCAGTAAGTGAACAAATCTTTTCAAAGACCCCAAAGTCCCTCTACAAGGGGGGCAGAGACCCCCAGGGCCCCAACAACAGCCTCCATCCGTCGTGACTCAAATCGGCCACCGTCCACAGCAGGATTTTCTATTAGTGGAAAAAACTCAGACTGCTGATTGGAAAGATTTCTTTATTTATACTTATTACACCTTTCACAGACATGAGTCACAAGGTGCTTTACAGCACTAAAACCTGAAAAAAACAAGATCATTAAAAAAATAGAAGCAACAAAAGCATACATTGTTTAAAAGAAAAGTGAAATTTAGCAGGTACAGGTCAAAGGCCTGCCTGAATAAATATGTTTTAACTGCTTCATGAAGTACCACAGGAGTCTACAGATCTCAGCTGAAGGGGAAAAGCTTCAGATGCACAGTCATCACAGGTTTTGAGTTTGGTGTGTGGGACTACAGGCAGGACTGGTTGGCCTGACCTGAGCGCTCTATTTGTCTGTTTCACACTGAATGTTGTGGCTCACTTTCAGACAAACATTCTTGCACTTTAAAATTGAGTTTATAATTAATCTTTTCAATAAATATAAACAGTCTGTGCAGGATTAAGAAATACATCATGAATTATTTTTCTTTGTAAAGTTTAGATTCTGCCATCAAAAAATACCACTGCCAGATTTAGATAACAAACACAATCCGCGAACAATTCTTACACAAACTTAATATCTTATCTAGGATTTTGGAATTGATAATGTTATCAACTCATAATAACACAATTTTAGAAATGAAAAGAGGAAGATTATACAATTTGATCGGCTTTGAACATGTAGTCTAAATCTTTCTTCTTCAAAATAGCTTTTAACTATAAGGAAATAAGTGACTAACCTATTAGATAAATGAATTAATGATGAATGAATGAATGAATGAATGAATGAATGAATGAATGAATGAATGACTGAATGAACAAATAAATAAATAAATAAATAACTTTCTTAAAGAAACTGCACAGCCAGTGTTGTTTCTCATCAGAGCTGAATATTGTGTTGTTTTACACAGTGAATTTATGTTGACATACTTTTCTGTTTTAACGATAAATGTCAGTTATTAACATGTTAAAATAAACCAGTGGAAAGAAAAAAATAACCTCCTCAGGAATTTGAGTCACTGTGTGGTTTTAACCAGCAGAGAGCAGCACAATAAAGGTCTGTTTTTATTCTCCACAAGAAGAGCAACAAATCACCTCATAGATAGATAGATAGATAGATAGATAGATAGATAGATAGATAGATAGATAGATAGATAGATAGATAGATAGATAGATAGATAGATAGATAGATAGATAGATAGATAGATAGATAGATAGATAGATAGATAGATAGATAGATAGATAGATAGATAATTGAACTGATATGAAATAAGTTTAAATATCCTTCAGACACATTATGGTTAAAATTTTATTTTGATTTACATGTTTCAGAAAGTGGCCTACAAAGGGTTAAAATACCAAATTGATCAACTAAACTGTAATGGCCATTTTGATGTGTGTTTATTTGGGTGTGAGTGTAGTACACTGATTGGTCCACAAGGGGGAATAATTGCATTTAAACAAATATAGGTCGGAACCTTTGTGCGCATCAGGTGGAAGTAATGAACACTTGATTTTGGACTCAAATGTGTGAGTAAATAAAGGAAGATAATTTCACAGTTCATGAAGTTTGACGTCATCTTCTTGAAGACAGTGCGGATTTTCACGGCGAGCGCGTCAGTCACTTTATTATCTCTCCAGGAAGCTTTAGCTGTTACAATCAAGACAGCCATCATATGCTCTCCCATTTGATTATGGAATGCTCAACAAAACAAAGCACTTCCCATAATAACATACCCTGAGTTAGCTGGGATTGAGTCCAGAGCCCTGTGACCATGAACAGGAAGAGATAGAAGATGTAGAAGATGGATGATAGATCATACGAATAGAAACACAGAAATGCACTCGGCCTGCATGGCTGCCAATGGAAAACTATTTTTGACTGTTTTCTTCTTTTTGGCCCACTCTTCCATTTGACTTAAATTCAAGGTAAAACTGATTTTAGAAATAAAAAAACACACTTGAAGTATCACATATAAAAAAAACCACAATTATTTCAGTATCCGGTGTTGTTTGATCAACCATTTGAAGTAACATACCATTATTTTACTTTGAAAGTATATTTGAACTGTTCTGGTGATAAATCAAAATGTAACCTACAACATGGATCTTTGTGCACTAAACCATTCAGTACGATTGTGTTTCTAACTAATATGGTTTCTGTTCTGATGTGAATCCAACATTGACACTCAGCAGCAGACCTGCAGGCTCCGTCATTGTTTCTCCTTTGACTCCATCAGTTATTTTTTAGTTCAGAAATTAAGATTTTTTCTCTGACAGAGGAAGAACAGAGTTGACAGTTGTAACTGTCTTGTCATTAAAGAGAAGCTCAAAGCTCACAGTGTGGAGGCTGCAGAGCAGAAACCCACAAGACTCGTCTGCTGCAGTGAAGGAAGTGTGATGAGCTCTCAGCAGCTTTATTTTTCTCTTCTAATAACCACAGAGAACAAAGTCACATCTGCTGCTGCACCGTGTGGTTTTATTTCCTCAAAACATTTTTCTGATGAGACCTGCACCCACATACAGGTGAAAATATTTACACTCCAGCCCTGAATGATAAAAACACTTTATGATGGTTTGGAGCTTTTTAGCTTCAGAGCAGCTCTGCTGTTTGTTCACATATAAACAACAGCGTCATCAGCATAGAGAATTACATCAACATGAAAACAAATACAAATCATTGATTACCAAACTAAATAATACATGAGGGAGGTCACCCACACCTGCTTGTCTAAATATTAAATGAATTTGTTCATGTTTATTTCTCATGAGGTTTCCGTCTCTGCTCGTTATTTGTGTCATGTGAAAGTTGTTCCAGCTTCAAGAGTTAAACACTTTCAGATTACTGTTAGCTGTCATCAAACTGAACTAATGAACATGAAGAGAAAACAAAACCCATCAACATAATTTTTATAGTTTATTCAGAAAGATGTTCCAGGTAAATGTAAAGAATCTTTAAAACAGTGCATTTATATCATTAAAAGAACAAGAACAAATAAACATTTTATTTCATAAACTCAAATATCTGCAAGGGACTAATTGATCATATTTCATTTTACTTTAAGTTTCATTTCCACAATTTTGTAAGTAAAATGTTACAAACGTTAAAGTAAACTAAAAATTATTTCAAAACAAAAATGGGAAGTCAAATATTTTAAAATCATCACTGCTGCTTGAAACTGTTTATAAACCTATTTATAAAACATGTTATTTCAGCTAAATCAACAAAAGCAACCCTTTTATTTTAAATGACGGAGCTAAAGTTTCTCTTTCTATTCTTATTCACTGTGTAGAACAGATGTGTTCAGGAGGAAGATCGTTTTCCAAATAATCTTTGTTGTTCTTGATAGTTGATGACAGAAAACATATTTGAGTTTTATAGCAGGTGTGAGTGAGACATTAAAGCTCTTGGAGGTCAGTCAGCATGTGTGGATCTGGTGGACGGTTCTTTGTTTCTGAGGATCATCATCAGAGAGAGTCCAGAGCAGTAGACCACACTCTTCACTATCAGCACTGTGTACTGCAGGCAGAGCAGCCGCTCTCTGAACCAGTGTGGTGGAGGAGGAGGAGGAGGAGTAGGAGGAGGAGGAGTAGTAGTAGGAGGAGTAGTAGTAGGAGGAGTAGTAGTAGGAGGAGGAGTAGTCGGGGGAGTGGAGGCTTCTATGACTGAAAAAGACAAAGATCAAAATGTCAGTTCTCTTTTGCTCCAAATAATGACAATGAATCACAAAATGATATCATCAGAGTTTCATTACCTTGTTCTGTTTCAGCCTGGACTGTTCCTCCCTCGTGCTTCACGTTGCAGCGATATTTTGTTGTAATGTCATGCTGATCCAACACCAAGATGGCAGTGGTGCGTCCCGACTCCCTGAGCTCCAGCTGCTCTCCCTCACTGGAGCGCAGCTCCTCCAGCCTGCCGTTCTGCTTCAGTCTTTTCCAGGAGAACTGGACCACAGGAGGGAACATGTCCGAGGCCACACACAGCAGGTGGTTCTTCCCCTGCAGGTGGTCTCTGGATGCTGCTGGGTACACGCTCACCACGGGCTTCACCACCGGCTGCTCTGTAATCAGACAGCAGCAACAAGCAGCACAGACACAGAACCACAAAGTCAACAGCAGCTTCCAGCACTGAACTGAATTCAGTCTGAACCTGGAAACTACCTGAACTCTGATCAATCAACTGATGGTACTGAACACAGTACAAAGGTCACTGCACACACTGTGTTCATGTTGATATGTCCTCATGTGTTGCAGGTCAAAGTCATTTTTAAAAGACAAATAAAGGCTTGAGGCCACACAGTGGGGTCATTGTGAGAATGTCTCTGGTTCACGTCCAGGTTGAACTCAGAGTGAGTTTATGTTGAAGTTTGTATGTTCTTCTCGTGTGTGTATTATTATTATATATATTATAAGTAGTCTGTTTTTTAATAGTCTAAACACAAGTCTTTGGGGATAACTGGTAACTACAAACTAGTTGTGTGTGTGAGAGACTAGTGAACTGTCCAGGGTGTTTTGACTTCACTCACAGTCAGACGGATAAAGACGGAGGACAACAATGTTTAGTCAGATTCTTTATTTTAGTTTATTATTTAGAAAAGTTGGTGACTTTAATAATCTGAAACAATAAAACTATTCTTATGAGGGATGTGAGTTTTATTATTAATATACGATCATTTTATCATTTGTATTTCTGACGATCATGTTTTTTAGATCATATGTTGAACGCTTTGACTTTCACAAAAAGTACAGAAATGTTAATGTATTATGGAATAAAATCAGCTCCTTTCGTGTTTTAATGCTTTATAAAGAGGAGGTGAATATGATAAAAAAAAGAGACAAATTATTAGAAAAACAACAACTTTGTCTTTAATTAATGCAGCGGGTTTTTAAAATGTTTATTCTAACTAACTAGCTCATTCTAGTTTCATGTCATCTGAAGTGATAATTTACACACAAGTTACTCTTCATATATTATGCTTTTAAAACATTGCTGCAATTATCATCAAATTGTACTCATATGTTTTATTTTATTTTTAAATGATTATACAGTATATCAAACTAATTGGTTATACAACCTCGCTATTAAAGTTTTTACAGATAATTAGTAGTAATGTAAAGAAAAGAGAGCAAACAAAGTCAGTTTTCCAAGGACGTTGATCAAGTTTCAATTTGGGAAAAGTAAGAAATAATAAAAAGTCACCATGATTAAAGTCAGCAGCATTAGTGTTAATCTTAGTCCACATAAGAAAATAGTTCCTCCCAGAGCAATATGAGTTTATAGCAAATGACAAGCTTTTCTTCTTGTTCAGGTTTTATAAACTAGATTACTCAGATTATAATTTATATTGACAAGACTCAATGTGAAGAAATGTTGTTTTAATTTGTATTTTACCATTTTATTTTTGCCTTTCAAATTTGTGGTGCAATTAAAAACATGAATCTCCAGCACAAAACGATTTCAGGAATCTGTAAGTTTATTCGTAGAGATTCATATCCACATTTAAAAGAAACTAAACTCTGAACACAGAATAAAAATCGTGCTATAGCACTGACTGAACTTCTACTTGTGTGGTTTTGTCGATGTTCAACACACTGTGTAAAACACAAATATTTCAGTGTTACATAAATTGTGTATTACATAAATTATTTTAACCTTTTCAGTGTTTTTATGAATTGGTATGAATACTCTTTTTAATTATATTCTTTTATATTAAAGACATTAATGAGATTGCTTTTATATCCATGGAAATCCTCATAATATCACAGTAAATTTACAATTAAACCAACTTAAAAATGTCAAATCAGGAATTACGTTTAATTTGAAACATCAGCTTGTCTTTTGGGAAGTAACTGAGTTTAGGATGAATTATGTTTTGTTACTTTACTGAATGAATCAATAAATAACATTTAAATAAACTTACAATAGATACAATTTCTTCTTCTGCAATACAAAAGTAAACTAAACAATAAATGATAGATATATAATAAATGTTTGTTCTTACCTGTTACATACAGTTTAGTCCCAGAGCCAAAGACTCCCTCCACAGTGAGAATCATTGATACAAAAACCGTCCTGCAGCTGAATGTGTGTTGAGGTGATGAGGTTGTTTCAAATTCCTGCTCCTTGATGTGTTTCTCTAATTTCATATCAACACATTTGTCTCTTGGTTCTTTAATCCAGCAGCACAGCTCTGATGATCATGTCTGTCTCTTGGTCACTTTGCAGTTTTAGTCCATCTGAACTAAAATACTAACTGTTGGACTGAAATGAAACGTTTTACTTTCTAAATCTCCAGATGATGAACTTCATGAAATAAAAGAGTTTATTTAATCTCCACCAGAAGCTGGACATTGTTGTTTCACACTAAAATGCACCAACAACCATTAAATGCTTTTTGTTTACAATAATTCAGAAGATGATCTGTAAGTACTTTGGTAAGACTTTAAAGTTTGACAGCAACATCATAATCTAATTCTTGCCGGACATTATAACTTTCTGAGTGTTTATATTATTTGTGACAGAAGTTAAAGTATCAGTTGATCAGTTTATATAATTGAAGATGTGTCACTGCCTTCAAATTCATTCATGGATCTGCTCCAGCACCTGCGACCCTGACCTGGATAATCTGATTTAAGATGATTGTGATTCATTAGGTTCTGTTTATATTAATATTCACAAATGTGCCATAAGTATTGGGGAATTGTGTTTGTATTTGTATATTTAGAAGAATCCATGAGAATGTACCCAGGCACAGGTAGAACATGTAGATTCTCCATAGAAAGACTCATGCCTGAATCAAACCCAGCTTTTCTCATCGTGAAGCTGAAGTGTGAATCACTTCCTTGTTGAGCTGCTCTGATTCCTTCTTCTTATAATTGAAGTTACTTTACTTAGTTACAGTTTTCTCACAGTATTAATTACATTTCTTCTTCTGAACAAACAACAGCTGTATATCTGCTGTGGCTCTTTGATTCTGGCTCCACTTCTATTGAACACATTGTTGGAGTGTAAACATCTTGTTTCAGATTTTCAGATTAAAACTCTTCTGAGTCTGACTTAAAATGAACTCAGAAAGTCGTCGTCTGAAACAGACTTTTATTTTTAATGATAACTGCATGAAGACTTTCTATCTGGAGCAAAAACTGTCAGCTGAAGTCTGTACCTGCTGATGTGGAATGTAATGTGACTTTTAGAGGCTCGAAAAATCAAACCAGAAGGTTTTATTCAAAATGTCTTTCTGATGATGGAGGGTTTCATGTGTTGTGTTATTTCATATATTCAGTAATACATATGGTGTTGTCGTTAGTGTTCTTGCCTCACAACTAGAAACCAGGTTGAGTTCCAGGTCCTTCAGTTTGATGTTTGCATGTTCTCCCTGTGCCTGTGAGGATTCTCTCAGTAAACTCATCTTCCCATATTTCACTGACATGCTTGTTGTGTGTCAGTGGTTTTCTGTTCCTCTGTGTGTTTCCTCGGTGTTGGAATATTGGAGTCACGCTGCTCTTTGCCAAAAGTCAGCTGAAATAAGCGTTACCTCTCTGAGACCCTGACTTGGAAAAAAGAGGATGAATTGGAGTTGTTCCAGCTGAGGCTCAAAACTGGAGAATTATCTTCCTTTAGTATATTTAACTGAAATAATCTATTTCATTATACTAACTCATATTTACTGTTGACATAAACAGTTATGTTACATCTTTTGGTTTGTTATTCAGTCTGATTGATGTTCAGATATTAGTTAAAAACATGAACATTAATTGATTAAATTTGAAAAATTGATCTAAATCAAGAAGAAACTCACTAAACTAAACTGTGTTTGTGACTCAGACTGTGAGGTGGAGTGAAATACGTGAACCTGCTCTCTGGTTTACTGTTTACTTCATGTCACACACTTTATTTGACATCAGTTGGTTTTTGTTCAGGCTGCAGGGATCATTTCTCACTGTGGGTGTTACTTGTCCAACAGGAGCAGTAGTAGGTGGCTGAATGATCTGATTTGATTTTCTTAATCTTTAACTCACAGTTGTTTTGTTTCTTCAGAGCTGAAAAATCATCTTTCTGAGGATGATTGTAACCTGAATTTATTGAACCATCATGTCTATCAATACGTAGAATCTCTCTGAATGTTTCTGTGTCTTTCTTCTGGTACCAGTATATATATATGCCACACTGATCAGTTCCTCCACAGCTGAAGGAAACTGTTTGACCGACTCTCCTGGTCAATGTCAAATCGTCCTGAATCAGCTCTGCTGCCATGGCAACCATCACTGTGGAGACACAGACAGACAGGTGCAGGTCAGTGTGACATGATTTGTTCCAGGTAGAGTTTTCTGGATCCTGATTGGCTGGAAACACTCACCTGAACACAGACAGCAGAGAGCAGCAGCTGGGAGGAAAAGCATTGTGTGCAGTGATGTTTCCTCTGGAGAACCTGAGGAGAAGTGGAGCTCTGATGCAGCCGAGGCCAAACGAGGACGAGCTGTTTCAGCAGACGAGGTCATGTGGTTCCTAACAGGTCCTCAAACCTCCTATCAGCCCACAGATAAGCTGCTGATTGACAGCTCAGCTGAGGCTGCTCTGTGGTTTCATCATGTCTGAATCCAACAAAAAGATAGAAACGTAATCTGGTCACAAGATATATACGTACATATACAGTATATATCTTGAAAAATGGAAAAAGTAACAGAGGAATAAAAACAATGACAATCCAGAAGGCCTTTACTTTCAAAAACATTACAAACAAGATTGTGTATAAATCATTCTTACACACTCACAGTTATTGGAAATGTAACACGTATCAAATAAGTTGGAATATGTAAATGTTGTACTTTCAACTTCTCTGTCTAAAGGTTGATCTGGGATTGACTGGATCAAAGATGAAAACAATCTATTTCTAATATACTCAATATTATTCATTATTGACAAAAATAGTTATGTTAAATCTTTGGGTTTGTTATTCAGTCTGATTGATGTTCAAATATTAGTTAAAAACATGAACATTAATTTGATTTAATTTGAATCAGATCTAAATCAAGAAGAAACTCACTAAACTAAACTGTGTTTGTGACTCAGACTGTGAGGTGGAGTGAAATATGTGAACCTGCTCTCTGGTTTACTGTTTACTTCCTGTCACACACTTTATTTGACATCAGTTGGTTTTTGTTCAGGCTGCAGGGATCATTTCTCACTGTGGGTGTTACTTATCCAACAGGAGCAGTAGTAGGTGGCTGAATGATCTGATTTGATTTTGTTAATCTTTAACTCATAGTTGTTTTGTTTCTTCAGAGCTGAAAAATCATCTTTCTGAGGATGATTGTAACGTGAATCTACTTCACCATTACGTCTATCAATATCTACAATCACTCTGAATGTTTCTGTGTCTTTCTTCTGGTACCAGAATATATAGTCACGGCCACACTGATCAGTTCCTCCACAGCTGAAGGAAACTGTTTGACCGACTCTCCTGGTCAATGTCAAATCGTCCTGAATCAGCTCTGCTGCCATGGCAACCATCACTGTAGAGACACAGACGGACAGGTGCAGGTCAGTGTGACATAATTTGTTCCAGGTAGAGTTTTCTGGCTCCTGATTGGCTGGAAACACTCACCTGAACACAGACAGCAGAGAGCAGCAGCTGGGAGGAAAAGCATTGTGTGCAGTGGTGTTTCCTCTGGAGAACCTGAGGAGAAGTGGAGCTCTGATGCAGCCGAGGCCAAACGAGGACGAGCTGTTTCAGCAGACGAGGTCATGTGGTTCCTAACAGGTCCTCAAACCTCCTATCAGCCCACAGATAAGCTGCTGATTGACAGCTCAGCTGAGGCTGCTCTGTGGTTTCATCATGTCTGAATCCAACAAAAAGATCGTAACGTGCATAATCTGGTCAATATATATATATATATATATATATATATATATTATCTTGAAAAATGGAAAAAGCAACAGCAACAGAGGAATAAAATCAATGACAATCCAGAAGGCCTTTATTTTCAAAAACATTTCAAACAAGATTGTGTATAAATCATTCTTACACACTCACATTTATTGGAAATGTAACACGTATCAAATAAATTGGATTATGTAAATGTTGAACTTACAAAGTCACAAAGTCATCACCTATCGGAGTGCAAATAGCTATTGTTGAAAGTCCTGAGGAGCTGGTACTCTGAACTAAATTGACATTAAACAATATCAATACTAACTTTGTGGAATGGAGTGACTGTACTAAAAATAAGTGTTAAACTGCTTATTTTATTTGATCAATGACAACTTTTGCCCCTGCAGTACAGAGCAGATGCTGGAGTTATGCCGTTTGTTTGTGTTTTCATCTGCAATGAAAGGCAAGTACAACCTCATCCACCACAGTGAACTGAAGTATAATGTTCATCTTTCAATGAATGTCATTGATTATTGTACTACTCTTTTTAAACCTGACATCATCAGTGATGAGTTTTAAATTGCTCTTAGATGTATAAAACCCAGATTGGTGAATCGAAGGTTGATGATTTGCTGCCTCCTCGTGGACAACAGATGGAGTGACACAGTGAAAACACTATGGAGGAACTGGTTTCAATGGTGAAGCAATTGTCTTGAGACATCTTAGTGTGAAACCTCAAAGTTTTTTAAAATAGGAAGCACTTGACCATGGCTTCTTTTAAGTGGAATTATGTGTAAAACAACTTTGCTGATTGCTAAATTTGTATGTGGCTTTTTCAAAGAATGCGCACATTGTCACACATACTGCACAGTGCAGCAGGGCATGCTGGGGTATTAATAGAGCAACTCCATGTTGTTGGAGGTCACCCGTAATGACGTCGAGCCATCAGGTGCAAGGTTTGCCACGTGGTCGTCTCCAACCGGCGGCCCTTGGGTCAAATTGGAGAATGGCTCTCGTCGGATGGTCAGGAGGAAGGCAGAGGACATGGCCGAACCAGCGGGTGCGACGTTGCGCAACCAGGTTGGATGCTTTGGGTTGGCACGTGGGGGCTCTAAGCACTTCGGTAGAAACCCGCTGAGACCACCTGGCCCCAGTGTTTCACACTGGGTAAAACTGAATCATAAATCAAGTGTCCATTATGTGTGAGTTAAGATACCTGGATGTCCGACAGGACCTCTGGTCAGCAGAGACACTTCTGTCTCACGCCGTGTTTGTTGATCACTGTGTCAGCTGGTGTGTTTGGGGAAAATCTTTAAAAAACAAAAATGTGTCATACGTCAAGACACTGAAGATGTGTGAGAGTCTGCTTACTAGGATGTCCTCTTCTGTCTGCTGTCCTTCAGTCTCCTCCTGTCCATCCCTATGCTCACAGTGAAAGACACTCTTTCAGTACTCTTTCTCTTCATTTCCATTACATGTGACATAACACACGAGGCAATGTGCTAAATATATAAACCTGACCTCTAGTCTAGAGGAAATTAATTGGTTATCGGCTTTAATTAAATTTATTTCTCGAATGATAAAAGCCATGACATTTCTGTAATTGGTGTTAAAAGCAGTTAGCTGATGCTAATGCATATTGTTATCAAATTATCCAACATCAGTTAGACATAAAGTATTATTGTTTATAGTAGTAGTATTAGTATTAGTAGAAGTAATATTATTTATAGTACTACCAGTATTATGCCATTAGTATTATCGGAAGGTTGCAGGTTCGATTTCTCATCTCCATCTCTCTACATGTTGAAGTGTTCTTGAGCAAGACACTGAATCCCAAATTACTCACAACGGATGGATTAATAACCGCCTCCATAAATGTGTGAATGGGTGAATGTGATTAATGGTGTCAAGTGTCATGGCCTCAGAAAATTACACAAGCAACCAGGCTCGCTGAACGGGGCACAACACATTGAAAGACACCAAACAAGAAGTTCAGGTTTGAAAAGACAAAAATCTTTATTCAGCCCAGCTTTAATTTGTTTAGTTGTGGAGAAAAACAAAAAGTTACTCCTTAAAAAGTAGCAACCAAAAAGAGGGGGCAACCCCGGCCAAAAGGAACAAAAGAGAGAAAAGTGCAGGGCCAACCACGATGTGGGGCTGTCGCACCCTGCACTTCCCTCAAACTAAATGAAAAAGAAGAAAATGAAAAGTTTTAGTCTGATGATGACAAAATGGGACTGCTGGTGAGCTTGAACTCAAATTGAAACAACAAACTAAAACAAAAAAACTCTGCCAGTAGGGACAGAGGAAAAATAGGGATTGTTTCTTTAAAATGCCAACAAAAATATCAATCTTCCTCCTGCTGCTGCTCTAAGAAAGCACGAGTCAGACCTCTGTTCATGAAGCCATGGTCTGTCCTCGTCTCCTTTTCATGCCTTCTTTCTCCCATTTTATTCCCTCTAATTGCCAATTGCCTGTGTAGGAGAGAACAAAAACAGTGGAGAAGGAGACAAGAGAAAAAAACACAGCAGCAGAACACCTTCTAGGTGTGTCAGCAGGTACCTGGACACACGTAACAGGGATTACTCAGTGGAAAAGTGCTATATTAATAGAAACCATTGAAGCAGTAGTAAAATGTTGTATTATTATTATTATTATTATTATTAGTAGTAGTAGTAGTAGTAGTAGTAGTAGTAGTAGTAGTATTATTAGTATTAGTATTATTAGTATTGGTGGTAGTAGTAGTAACATTGGTAATATGTGTATTATTATTAGTAGTATCAGGAACCACCCCTGGCCACCTCCTCTCTCTTTCACTGACTGTTTTCCCCTGAAGTTTTCTTGCAGTCAGGGAAGCGAGACTGAAGACTGGAGCGACAGCAGGAGGTAACTGTTTACATTATTATAACTGCAATAAAGCTGACAGGAGTTTGCTTTTATTCAAAAGCGATGTTAAACTCCGTCAAGACAGTCATGTGTCTGACAAGAGATCTTTTTTGACAGTCATAGTTGTTGAACGGAGAGTATAGAGAAGACAAATGACTAAAACTTTTGTTTATTTCCCCCTGTGTGAGGTAAAAGGATAAGTGCTTATCTTAAAACTTACAAGTAACAGTTTCATACGGGTGTATATTTTCAGTCTTATGCCCAGTGATACATTTTATGGTATTTTAACACATTTTGTAAGTTCTTAAGAAGAGGAAGTACGAACAGTCAGGAAATTATTCATTGTGAACAGACATGGCGGCTGCTTTTTGCTTGCTGTATTCTCATTTGTGTGTGTGTGTGTGTGTGTGTGTGTGTGTGTGTGTGTGTGTGTGTGTGTGTGTGTGTGTGTGTGTGTGTGTGTGTGTGTGTGTGTGTGTGTGTGTGTGTGTGTGTGTGTGTGTGTGTGTGTGTGTGTGTGTGTGTGTGTGTGTGGACACCCAGTTGGGCAATGAAGCCGTTTCCAGTTAATTTTCTACTCTGGTCCAGTTTGCTTGTTTTGTGGGTCTTGCAAAGTGGTGAGTGACCTTTAAAATCACCTTTACTACACTCCCACTGCGCATGTAACAATTCCAATATCAATGCCAAACATACCCATTTTCTTTTCTCATGCATCACAGGGACAAAGGGAAACAGTTCAGACATCTGTCTGGAGGAAAGTCAAACCGATCTGGTGAGAAAAGTTTATCTTCTCACGCTAAAGGAGCAATAATTCCTGAATTAGTTTGATATTCAAGTGTGTTCATGCCGTGCTTTTTCTGTGATACAATTTCAGATCCACGTGCAGACTGCAACAGGAAATGATATTGTAGACAAAAATGATGTGAAAGAAACTTTTGTCTGCCTGCTTTACCCATCAAATGAGCTGAACTGCTCCTGGTCGTTCCACACTTTGGAGAAAGACTTTCAGCTTTCCGTTCACATCAGGTATTCCCACATTCTTTCCTTTACAACTAAAACCCAAAATACCCCTCAAAAGAGTTGGCCTTCCTTTAGTGTCAAGCCTTAAAAATTGCTTTGCTTACAGAATATTAAATGGTGTTGCTCCATTTTTATCTGGCTGGTCTTTTAATATTTCATGTCTACATGACAGTATTCTGCAGGTTACTGGCCTCTAAATGTCCCGAAGGTCAGGAAAAAAGACCGTAGGTCAGCAGGCGTTCACATTTCCAGCACCAATGCTTTGAAATGTTTACCTGGAGATATCAGGCCGACATGCTCTGTGGAGGTTCACGGTTTCACCTATTTTATTTCATATGATTGATTTTATTTTTTTTAACTTGTACTATAAAACACACGTGGAGCACTTTGAAAGTATTATATAATTAAAATTCTTTGTAAAGACCCTCGTCTTTTAAGTCAGTGCTCAGAGGTTAAACTTGGATTAGGCTTAAGGACCCTGAGTCCAGCTTTCATGGCTGTTACAATGTCGTGATAAACCAGAACGCTCCAACTTGTTATTCCAAGGATTCTGACTAAATTAGAAAGCTGCATTGTGTCATAAAATTGATTAAGAGGAAAAAAAACAAAACAACAACAAACAAAAATAGCCGTCACAGGAAAAAAGTGAGCTACTCACCTGAAGTTATCATATATTGAATATCTATGAAATTCAAGTCATACAGTATTTGCCACATTAAGAGCAAAACTCAGACACATATTAAAGACTCTTGGGAGCCTTTCAAAGTAAAATGGAAGATCTGTGATCCTGGCATGAGATTTTAAAAGATCTCCATAGTGGTGTGTAGTGCTAAACAGTTGATGATTCCTCCATGAGCGAACAGCTTGAGAAAAGCATAAGGAACTCTCCAGTAAGCCCAAAATTCTAACAACACCATATTAAGGCAGCCCCTACCGTAAATAATAAAATCAAAGCACATGTTCCCATTCAGCCGGACCTGAGAAATTAAATCATCGTAACATGAAAAGTAAACAGCAGTCACCTTTATCTGAAATTAGAACATAAATACACTTTTTTCTTTTGTCTCTTCTTCTAGAGTTTGCAATGATGATGTGGAAGTTCAATCCCTGAGAGAGGAGTCTGTGGAGAGAGATGCATCAGCCACTTTGGACATCACTGAGTTTGAGATGAGCTCCGTAGTGCTTCACTTCAACATGTCCCTGCATGACGAGTGGACAGCTTACACCGTCGTGTTTGACAAACACAGCCTTGGTAAAACTCCCAGCCAAACACTCCTTTGAGCTGTCACTGAGCCCTGAGTAGTTATACCTCATAAAAGTGACAATTAGGTATATAATATCTGCTTAAATCAATGGGATAATACTTGGGATAATACAACAATAAGTTTATCTGACCTTTGACGGATTTAATTGGCCTTCTAGAAACAAAAGTGCTTGATTTAATAAAGAAGCATTCAGGCAATGTGCATCCAGCAGTATTTAGCGCAGTATGATTTCAGGTGGTTGATGTCATTTCACAGGACTTTAAGTCAGTGAGTTATGTTAGTGTATTGGCTGATCACAAGTGTTCCATCTTGATGGCAGCGTTTACTTTTTGGTATTGGCATGTGCAAAACAGGATGCCTGTATGAAAGCATAATATGTAAAGATGTTTGCATGCTCACTGACAAGTAGAAGCAGACAACTGAGCAACTTGATTCACTTGAGTGCATTTGACAGCTTTGTACATTAACCATGTACAAATATCAGTCCTTTTTCCACTTTGGAGTAGTCGATAGCAGATTTTTTATTTTACAAGTAGATTTTGGTTTGCACATGAAAGAAATGGTACGATGCTTGTTTTGGCATTTTTGTACACCATCTTAATATAAATTTTAACAAAGTTGTATGAAAGAACAACACAGAGAAATGGTAATCCTAATCCACCAGTACCCGGTGGATGTAAAATGACCAAAACAAGAGAGGTGGACTTGATCGCTGAGAAAAGAGGCACACAAAAGATGTTCCCCCAATTTAAGGGAAAAGTTTCATGTTTATGGTTGAAACAGAAATGTCAATATTTTACTTTCAGTATTGTTCTTTGTTGCCCCCTCCAACGCATTGTGTCATACAGAAACCAACAATGTGAAACTGTATGTAGCAATGTACTTCTTCTCCATAAACTCTGTATCCTGCAGTTCCTCTTTGTTCATCAGGCTACATTGCTTTGCAGCGATTCACAGTTTGCAGTTGAGGATTACGCATAATTTAAATGAATGTATGATTAATATTTTAAAGCAAAAATCACGTTGCTATTAAGGTCTACAACATCTGAAATTCAATCTATCTTCAGAATGATTTCTAACCTGCCTTTACCTGTGTGTGAAACAGATTTATTGTTTCCTTCTCCACACATCAATGCATCAGTCAAAGATAAAGACCTGATTGTCACCTGGGATCTGCCCAGCAGCCGATTCACCTATAAACCCCACTGCTTCGTCTACCAGCTGGACATGGGTGACCAGGTAGCGTGTCAGTGTGTGGATTGCTACAGGTGTTGTTTATTGTAAAAATGACACTTGCTGTTTTAAGTTTTACCATGATCAACATGAAAAAGTAGACCAGCGTTCGATGCCACTAACTTCTGAACCTTGTTAAACCGGCTCTGTTCATTTACGTGACAGAATGAGCACAAAACCATCGAAGGCCACCAGTCGTATAAAGAACCGAATGCAGATCCCACCCACACCTACAGGCTAAGAATGAGGGCAAGGATTTCAACCAACTGTTATGGTTATACCGAATGGAGCAACTGGAGTCATGCTGTCGGTGAGTACTTTTCATTGTGGAGATTAACTAGAAGGTGAAATTGTCCTTCGCTACACCATGTGAATTCCAAGAGCCAACCATGACCTCTCATTTCAGATATTCATATATCTTTTTTCTTTTCAGTGGTGGACCGGTCTCTCTCCACACTGCACCCTCTGGTGGTCATCTTCCTTACACTTGGGATACCCCTGATCCTGGCTGTCCTGCTATTTCTGCGTCATCGGAGGTACTGCACGTTCCCGTGACTAACTTGTGCTTTGATTCACACACATGTACATATGCCCACAGTCCTTCAAAGATATCCCACTTCCCTTCACACTGACCTTTATTCTCATCTTCTTTCCGGAGTTGTATTTTTTCCTATTTTTTCTCTTTTTTTTATATGTTTATCTGATGCATAAACTCTATGTTGCCTTTGAAATTTGAAACTCTCAGAAGAAAAGGAGTCAAAGGCCATTTTGGCTTCTGCAGTGAAGCTAAAAAAAAAAGACAACAGTGTTCAGAAAGAAGAAGTGAGAGGGGGGGATGGTGTATTTTTATTTTTGTTAGTTTCTTTTTTTTTTAATCTGACAAACCACCTTTCACTCTCTCAAGCTGTGGACATGACCCTCATAGGTCTAAAACAGCTGCAGGGGAAATATGCAAATGTCCTTTTATTCTAAGTCTTTTGCTCATATGTCTGTGAACAGTTTGTTCTAAAATGAAAAAAAAAAACATTCAACCATCTTCTACTCGCTTGTACTCGTCCATCAGGGGCCTCATGTCAACGGTCATGTGTGTGTGTGTGCGTGTGTGTGTGTGTGCGTGTGTGCGTGTGTGCGTGCGTGCGTGCGTGCGTGCGTGCGTGCGTGCGTGTGTGCGTGTGTGTGTGTGTGTTACAGGCTGTTAGACGTACTGTTCCCTCCAATTCCTCATCCACCACCAAAGTACAAGTATTTCCTGGAAAAAAGTGATACCTTTAACGTAAGCACAACACACTGAACTCCACGTGTCCACTTCATAACTAAATTACAACCGTTCGTAATAAAATGGTACCAATATTTTGCTTCTTGTGTTGCCAGTTTTTCTACCCAGCTGTGCCAGCAAAGCCCGAAGAAGAAATCACAGAGGTTGAAGATAGAGACACACCTTCGGAGGAATACCAGACGGATTTAAAATAAAAATGTGTTTGGTCAGAATGTATAAAAATATTTATAATATTCCTATTTAAAAGCAAGCACATATATAGAGTATTGCAATATACAGTAGTTTAGCGATATACATGGAGTCAGTATTTAAATGATGATTTTAAAAAAATTATTCTTAAATGTTTTGAAGAAAGTTTCAGATTTTCATTGCAGGAACAACAGAACATTGAATTTTAGGACAAACAAAAACACATGATGACAACACATGCTGATTGTTACTCTTTATTGTTTTCTGGGGAATTGCTTTCAACGTAGTGGATGTTGCTGTAGGTTTACCAGTTATTGCAGAGTTGCTTCTTCAAAAGAAACAGAATTTGGCTTTCTACCAACTCCAAACATAATGTGTGCAGATCAGAGACGTCCAAAAAACGTTTTCAGAAAAATAACAAACTACAGAGCCACTCACTAGTTGTGAAGTGTGTCACTGAAATGTTTTGCATTTACTCCCTGTAGTTCTATTTTTGGTCACAAGCAGCAACATTTTCCTGTAATTAGCTTTGTGTTGTTCCGGTGTTAAGACTCAGAAGTACAGAACAGTTAAGGGCAGGCTTCATACGTGGTCCATTATATTTTTAATAACTTGCCCCGGGTCAGTTAAATATCGGCCACAGTCCGCAAGCGGCCCTGAAACTGTAGTTTGGACTCCTCATGGGCTACATGTCTGGGAAAAATATTCCTTCAGTTACTCTTGTCTCTGTCAGTTATTCCTCTCTCAATTAATGTGCACAAACTGTGGCTGTATGATTTCAGTGCTGTTACAACATCTTAACTCAGCTCTGCCAGTACATTTATTTATGTCTATTTCAAGCCTTCGGCCTTTATTTACAGAACACTTTTCATGCAGTGAAATGCAGCTCAAAATGCGTCACGTGTTTCAAAAACAGAACATTTACCATTTAACGCATTCCAAACTAATCTTATGAGTAGAAGTTAGTCTGATTGACAGGCGTCTTCCGTGGCGCCGTCCCAAGAACTGCGTTAGCTCTGGAAAAGAAGTTTGGTGATATCGTAACAGAGATGCTCCTATCCAGAGACAACAACTCCAAAAAATGCTAATATTTGAAAGTAGATAACATGCGACTGATTAAATTATTCAAAGTGGAGTAGGACTGCTCTGGTATGTGTTATCCACTGGTCATGTAACTTCAACTTCATGTTGTTTAATCTAATGTTTCTCTAAAACAAATGTGCCTTTCTACTTGAAATAAAGTAAGTAAAGCTCTGTGACATGTCTTCTGGTCTGTAAAAACCCAGTTGCTGATCTTTCAGTGTCTTTTTGCAATGTCAGAACTGCTGCTTTGAAACAGTATTTAATAATAAAACAGCAATAATATGTTGACGCAGAATTGTGATTCCAACAACATTTTTTATTTGTCTTCTCTTGTTTGCTTTCTTAGATCTATATGATTAAGATTACATTGACAAAAATTCTTTAGCATCATAATTTTCACTTGAGTACAATGAATATCTGTTGGAGGTATACATGTGAATGTGTCTGTCTCTGTGTCTGTCCTGAGATAGACTGGTCAGCTGTTTCGGGTTTATCTTGCATCTACCTATTGTTACCTGTGAAGTAATGTCCTCTGATATATGAATGTGAAAGAGTAGATGAATGTGATGGAAAGATTTACAGATACGTTGTACACTGATGTGTATGATGGCACAATATTCTGTGTAAATGTTTGTTTGGGTATACCTATGGATCACAAAGTGGTGTTTCAGTCCTGTGTGAAACCAGGAGATGCTGTTGCATTAGGTTGTAAAGTAAAAGGACATTCTCATATAACCACATTAGCATACAGTGGCCATATCATATCACAGCATTTACTTTTTATTATGACCGTTACAGCTATTGCTGGCTGTTGTTGTGGCCTAATCTAAATGATGGTTTTCATGCTGTGGACAAGAGGTGAAGCTGATTATTCCACCCCATATTTACAAAATAAATCCAGTGACTCCAATTAGCTGACCCACCCAAAGATTTATTCTTAAGTTTCTGCATACATTCTTTAGAAACCTCCTGAAATGTACATCCCAGTCTCAAAACGCGAGAGACTGAAGTTCAAGCGTTGCATGTAACAGGAAGTGAAGCATGACTTGCAAACTAAGCTATCTTTGTAACACAGCAACAACTTACTTCTTCTTTCTGAAGACACGTTTTTACAGCTGTGGCAAATGTGGCAACAATATATGTAAAAGGTCCAAATGCGCTGATGTTGATAGAGATTGATTAATCAGAAATACTTGAGATAAAAACATAAAGACTTTCAGCGGTGAAATGAGCGTCTCGACAATGTACTCTGAAATCTGCTTTTCCCCTCATCGCAAAGTTTTCTGTGTCGCAACAGTCATTGTGCGTCACAGCTTCAGACTAGAAAACAGACCCAGGAAAAACACATAACTGTGACTTCCTGTAGTTGATATATAACATTCACGGTGAAGTGACTCCCTTATGAGGACCTTACATTGAGTCAGGGAGCAATCAGCCTGGTGTCTCCCGTTTTCATTCTGAGGTCAATTAATTGTCTTAATTTCCTGTGGACTACTTACAGGAACCCCAACCACAGATATCCCTTGCCTGATATCCTGACCACTATCTTACCTGGCATTCACCTTAGTCTGACCTCAAAACACATCACCACTGCAACATTTATTGACTTTGGGGGAATTTCCCATTATGTGAGAGTTCAAAGATGATCTACAAAGAGAAAACACACACATACGCACAGAAAAAAGAATAAATCAACTCTTTTTTTTTTTTTTTTTTTTTAATGTTTAACAATATCAGTTTACAAACAAACTATGTCACAAGTACAAAATAGCACAGATGTTTTTTCTCAACGTAATCTGCAGCCTAGATTTGCAGACACAGCGTCATTGAGCAGAGGTGCTGCTGTTTAGTTCCATGTAGAAGAACTCTGTGGTGGAAACCATTGAAACAGGGTTAAAGTTGACATGTCAGAGATAAAAAGTATTTCCGTGTGGTACCACAAACATAAACTTCATGTGCTGTCACGAGCCAAGATTCTTTTAACAAGCACTTTACTGTGTGTGTGTGTGTGTGCGTGTGTGTGCGTGCGTGTGCGTGCGCGTGCGTGCGTGTGCGTGTGTGTGTTTTGTACCTTGTCCCATGCTGTTTGGTAGTTGTGTTTTGTCCAGTGGGTCAGTGAGACTTGGCATAGCAGCAACCTGAGACCTTCTGTAGGTCTCAATCAGAGCCTCCAGAGTTCTAAATCTCTGCGATGTGACTCCTGAACCCTGTAAACCATGGAAACACACACCATGACTAATAAACCTCCATTGCATGGATGTATGTGTGTGTGTGTGGGGGTGCGTGCAAATAGCTCACCCACCTGTACATACCAGTGTCCAGCAGAGTGCACTAACCTGTAGGTGTGAACATACGGTGCTTTCCTGTGAAAGACAATGTATACAATATGAATAATTCAGATACTCTCACACACACACACACACACACACACACACACACACACACACACACACACACACACACACACACACACACACACACACACACACACACACACAAAATGACTCATTGGTTTCAGTTTTTTGTTCCACAGAAAAAATCAGATCATCATGATTGTTCGAAGCATTAAGTTTCATTGACTCTGAAACTTTTCATTTCCTGGCATTTGCAAATATAATTTTAAAGGTGTTTGTAAGTGCTTACCCTCTTATAGATCAATTTTAATTCACAAGTTACTTAGCAACATTATATTTAGTTTGTGACAGATGACTGCGACATTGAACACAGGATGTCTTTCAGCACATGTTATGTTTGCAGAGTAAACACTTATTTTTTTAATGGTTAAAAAAAGGAGAAAATAACATTAATACACACATATAGATTTCTATTTTTTAATGACGGTCGTTTTTCTTTTCCCTGACCTCACTAAGAGAGTGATAAACCAACATATTTTTAGTATTTTAATATGAGTTGGAGCACAATTTCAATCTGAAAAATAAGTACTTCAAAAGTAAGTTAATTATTCCTGTTATAAAGTCATTTTATTATATGAATGTTTGAATAGATGTTTTAGCTTTCATTTAATCCGGAAGCTAAAGAAGTGAAAAATCTAGATTTGTAGTTATTTCTGTGCCTGAAATTTGCAATTTATTTAGTTATTTATTGATGTTTTCATGACTGAGAATAAATCCAATATTCTTTCTCCACTACTGTTTAACAAATACATTTGGTTGTAAGTTCTTTCTTACACTTGATATGTTTTAACACTAACTTTTAACAATTCCTTATGTTATTTTTTTATGTATACTGTGTGTTGTGTTGGTCGTTGCCGTACAGTCTTCTTAATTGCTCCTCAGGAAAGTATGAAGTACCTTGGATTTTGATTCTGGTTCAATCTTTTAGCACCCCAGAGTAGTTTCACATCAAATACAAACTATCTTCGGGCTGAAGATTCGGAACACCTCCAGTTTTTACAGTGCTCCATTGAAAAAAGCAAAAAATGAAAACACTCTAACTAAAACCTACGTTTATACGGGGAAACTTGAGAACTTTTAAAAGTTGTAGTCTCAAATGAATCAGTGAATATAATGTGTGGAAAAAACAAAGAAAGAAAGAAAGAAACCTCACATTACAAATGCTAAAGTTCTTGTAACATTCAAATAAATTCTATGATTTCTGGTTAATATTTAGATGTGTATTATAAAGTCGTTGTATAAATATTTGTAGGATATTGGGTCAAATCAAGCTGTAAGTTTTTAGTAAAGTTCTATATGAAAGAGTAAAGAGTGGCTGAAAGTAAAGGATTATCTACCACTCATTTCAGTTCCTGGTTGTCTATGTATATTGTTGTAAACTGTACAAAAGGTCTGTAAACTTGTAATGCTTAGAACATGTTTGGCTTTCAGCTCATGGTCTACATCTTGAACTGAACGGAGTTTAAGCGAACTTGCAAACAAGCTACAGAATGAAATGAAAAGTTCCACTGAAAATAAACTGTTGATCAATCGACAAATGATCCGACAAACTGAACGGAGAGCAATGAAACTGAAAAAAAATACAACAACTTTGGGTCGAATAAGCACCTTGGCACAGTCAACTGACCTCACACACAGACAGTAGGCCCCTCGCACTGTCTCGCTGTCTCTCAGAAGAAAGCTGCCGTCATGTCCAAACCTCTCCAGAAGCCTTTCTGTGGCCTCACTTCCAATCCTGCCGTAGTAAATGGACCTGACCAGCATCTCTTCTTCTTGCTCCATGTTGCCTCAAAGTCTGACTACCACATTTGTGTGTTGTTTGTAAGGGCACAGCAGTCTCCACAAGCAGACGAGCGTGTGAAAGGCTGTGAAGCAGGAAAAGCTGCTTTGGTTTTCACACTTTTCTTTTGTGCGCCTGCATCTCACCAATCTTGCACTTTTTTTTTCCTTCTTTTTTTTTAACCTATATAACGACTTTTATCTTCTGAAAACGAAACAACAATTTGGACTTTGCTGCTTCAATTGTGACGCCTTGTCAGAACATCTTTTCGTTATTCTTCTGCAACTCAAAAGTGAAAAAAAATATAGACTCTAAATATGTATCTGTACCCTTTTTAGTAATAAGCTATACCTTTTTATGAAATCACTTTTAAATTTGTTTAAATGAAACTAACATGTTCAATCGACATACTATAAGACTGAGCATAAATCTCACAAAAATGACACGTGCACATTTGATTTTGTTTGCACAAGACTCACAAACAGAAAAGATGGTGGTTTTAAACAGAGAAATTCAGCATTCAGATATACATAAACCACTAGCCAAACCACATGGGCACATGATTTAGCTGTGGTTTGACTCTTCAAAAACAGACTCTAAGAAAAGGAAAAAGTTTATTTCAGAGGAGACAAACGACTCAGAAACACTGCAACACAGTTTATTTCTATATTTTTGCTTTATGTTATGTCCAACCAGTCAGAAGTTGAAGGAGATGTGTCGGAGGGACAAACTGGGATGTTGTGGGTTTCTTGTGGGTTTAGAAGAAACATTGTTGACGTTCTCTCTGGGTTCTAGACATTCAAGACGTATTTATGTGAGAGAGTCTGTCACTGTAGCACTCATACTAAAGACACTGCAGCTTGCAGAGGATAAAACAATGCCACCAAAAGATCAGTCATATCACACATCCTTTTTAAAATGTCTGCATCAACATTTGGCAACAGTAGAAGGTGATTTTCATACATTTCTGTCTTATCTGTTCAAAGTATGTTGGATCACTTCAAGAGGCAAGCGAGACAAAGTTATTGATACAGCACCATTTGGACGCAAGGTAAATCACAGTGCTTTACAAATAGATAAAGGGAAAAAATTGAAACAAGGCGATTAGGAAATGCATATCAAGGAGAAATTTTTTTTTCAACTTTGTAAAGGTAATCAAATAAGTAAAAATATTTGTTTAATGGGAAGCTTGAGCAAATAACAGTACTTAAAGGCTTGATTTAAGTGTATCAGCAGTCCTCAGGTGTTCAAGAAGTTTGTTCCACATGTGAGGAGCATAGAAACTAAAACCTGCTTCACCTTGCTTGCTTCTGACTCTGGGTAAACCCCAGGACCTCAAGAGTCTGGATGTTTCATAATGTGCAGGTAAATCTCAGATGTATTTAGGCCGGAGACCATTCAAAGCTTTACAGACAAGAAAGATTTTGTCAGTCAATAAAGAAGGAGATACAATTCATATATTATTGTTGTAAAGGATTGGTGTGAATCACCTGTAAACTTAAATGCAAAAAAATAAGTATGGGAATGGGGTATCATATCATTAAAAGCCATACCGTTGTGCATTAGTATACGTTCAGAATGAGTTGACAGGTTGTTTGCCGTGTGTGCTCATGCAGGACTGATACATGACCAGTAGATGGCGATGTGAGCAGATCTCACGAGAAGTTTGTAGTACTTCTGCCGGAAGTGGCGGGTTTGGATTTGTAAACAGCGGCACAAACTAGGACCGCGGTGGCGTCGCATGTCTGCATAAAAAGACTTTAAAGCTGTGAACCTGGACAGCAGGCTAAACCTGAAGAGATGGACACTGCGGCCTTTGCGGACCACAACTATTACCGCCAAGGCCCAGCTCCAGCACCGCGGCCCCGGGGACGCCGGACAGAACCGAGACGGTCTGTGTTACAGCGGTTCAGCCAGTCGCCAGAGGACGTCCAGTTTTACACCGGGTGAGCAACAATGGACTCTAAATGCCCCCAAACATGTACAGCTACAAGCTTATAGAATAGAAATATTATTAATTCCAGAGGAAATTATTTTACGGGGTGTCTCCACACAGAATAAATAGAAAAGAAAGTTAAACTTCAAATAAAATTTAAACAAGTAGTATTATATATCGATATGTAAAGGCCTTTCAGTGACCAATATAAGCACAGAGAACACATCAAACACTGTTTGCAAATGGGAGTTATATAGTCTTAGGAAGTATTTCACAGTAGTTCTCTGGTTATTTGATTAAAATCACATCACACTTTTTTACTACCGAATATATTTTCCAACGATTTGTCTGCTGTACTTCATGTACATTACCACTTCTGTTGGTCTATTCTTCATAAGTAATTTTACTCTCGATTCTGTCATAAATATACTCATACGAACTTCACTTTAAAGTTTCTCCTCCATCGAGCATTTGATGGCCTTTTGGAGACTTATTGAACGAGCGACCGCCAGTGTCGGTTGGCCTGAGAGGACAAACTCCTCCGACGCTGCTGGGAACCAAGAGGATCTGAGCAGTGCAACAGTTAGTACCTGACTGTCACTACAAATGTTACTACTACAGGAAAATAACAAAAACCATTCACCGTGTGTTTCTCTCTCTCATCAGGACATGGTTCCGTTAGATGAGTTTTTGCTGTTCGTGAGCTACCTGTCGACCGGCTGGACCATGGCGGAGCTTGAGCAGCATTTGAACATCCACAACACCACCTTCACGAGGATCATCATAACTTGGGCCAACTTCCTTTACGGCCTGCTGGGGTCCGTGCGCACGTGGATGACGCCGGAGGAGGTGAAGGCTCATCTTCCGCGGGAGTTTATCGATTACGTTGACACTCATGTGGTCATAGACTGGATCGAGCTGCACTGCCAAACAGCTTCGCCTTCGTCGCCTCAGCAGAGTCTCTGCTCCTCACACACGTCTTGCTGCCTCTTAAAGGGGATTGTAGGCGTGGCCCCGCACGGAGCTGTGATGTTTGTATCGGCGCTCTGCGGACCTTCAGCGAGTGTGAGAGAGGTGTTCAGGCAGTCGGGCATCATACCGCTCCTCTCCTCCGACATGACAGTCATGCTTAATAGGAGTTTTCGGATAGACGACCTTGTTCCCTGCCGAGTTCACCGGCCTGGGGAGGCATCCAATGATTCCAAGGACCAGGCTGCTCTTAAAATCCATTTGGAGGAGTTATTTTTGGCAATCAGAGAGAACAAAGTGTTCAACATTAGCATTCCCCCGCCTGTGTCAGGGAGCATCAATCAGTTGTTCACCATTGCTTGTCTCCTCTGCAACTATCAGCGTGGACCTCTGGGAACTCCCTTCAAACAAGAAGACTGAAGATGTTTGCTCCTGGTTTTATCTGCGGCCCACCCCTCGGTTTTAGATACCACAGTCACCCTGGCCTTACATCCATGCAAAAGAAATGATTTGCACGAGTGGAAAATGGGGAACCACAACAAGTTAATTAAGTATTTGACTGGATGCATTTACTGACATTATCTTGAGATCCAAAGTCAAATACCTCAATACTGCTATGACCTCGTTCTCGAAAAAAAGTAAGCTACAGTAAATATTTTTAGGATCACCTTTTAAAGAATGTTCACCTTGGAGGCTGTAGACTTTAAAATGTGGGTTTATCAAACAAAGTCAGCTGTTAAAGCAATACCATGTGCCTAAAGAGCTTTAATATTTTTCAGAGAAACTTTGTAGTATGATCCAAATGTATTAAAACACTTTTTTTTACTGCTAAACCTTGCGGTCATTTATGTCACCTTGTTTTTATTATTTCACAATTGTGCAAAAATCTTGGGTTTTTTTCTCCATATTTTAGAAGAAGAATTGTACTTTATTAATCCCCTTGTGGAAATATCTTCACTGAAACCGTAGTACCTGGAGGGAACCCACGCACACACGGGGAGAACATGCAAACGTACGTAGATATAAAAGCTAAATGGCCAAGATGTGTAAAATGACTAAAAGCTGGAAAAACCCTTTACAAATGGCCATAACAGCTAAACATGTATTAAAATACATCTAAATTGTACCTGACAAATAATATAACCTTATTTTTTCTATGGATAGTAAAAAAAAAAATTATTTGGGATGTTTTTTCTTTAATTCAGATTTTTAGCATGTTTTGTAGCGCCAGACAAATTTTATTTGGTGGAAAATCATGAAAAATGCTCTTTTAGTCACAGGTTGCAAACCTCCGTATTATAAATTCAGAAAGGTTATGTGTTTGAAAGATTTCAGTTTTTGTGCAGCAGATCTAAAAAGACGTTTCAGACTTTAAATGATGTGATAAAATAAACTTTATGTTTCCATTCTTTTCAGATTCAACAACACTGACTTATGGTCACATCATGAAGTTTGACTATTGAGCCAATGATTAGCACATTACACACATATTGCAATTGATAATGCTGAGGGATATAAGAAATAGTGCCAAAATTTATATTTACAAATCACATGATCTGATTTAATAGCAAGCTTTTATCCAACCACCTGGAGTAGCACTTCGAACAGCTGAGGGCGATGAGGGTGATGAAGGTGATGAGGGACGATCACGGGAGTCCGTTCCGGCTGACTCGGTTCAGTTACGGTGAGGCCGGGGGTTCAAGCAGGACAGGTCCACACACTTGCAATTCAGGTTACTCTGCATGTTGAAATGACTGTGGGAGTAAACTGATCCAGGCTTGAACTGAGGATGTCCTCCCAATGGGATGTGAACCCCCAACTACCACACACACACTTGGCCACCTGCTCCTCATCTGTCATTCTTTGGCCTTCAGAGAGTTTATGACTTGGAGCTCTGCAGAAAACCGCTCGCTCAGATCTTTGTTGGCCTCCAAGAAACCAGCGAGTGTTCTTAAGTGCTCAGCGTCCTGATGAAGAGACGGAATATTAGAAGTTAATACATGTGCTCATTTTAATGTAGAAGTTTATGGGTGTTTATGGATTTTCTTCTCACTGGTGCATCTGTGTCTTCATCCTCAGCTGGAGTGTTTAAAAACTCCTGCAACATCTCCTGCAGCAGCTCAGCTTCCCATTGACCAACTAAGTCGGAGTTGACGTCGGACTGGCTGGTTGTATCAGACTCTAATCCGTCCATGAGGTCGATAGAAATCGACAGATTAAGTTTTAGCATCTAGTAGACAAAAATGCACATGAGCACAGACAAGACAAAATGAAGCCTCACGTGGCAGAGCTGGGCATCACAGGAAGAATTTCAGCAAAACTCACCTTGTCAATCTGTTGTGCAACTTTTTTCATCTGTGACTGTTGGTCGATCTGATGCACCAAGTGTTTCAGACTGGTCTGGAAGTGCCTCATCCATTCATCCGTCATACGAAAGTTGGATGAATGCATCAGCTCATTCCTGGATTGGATCACCTGAAGGCACACGCAAACTCCAACATGATGCAAATCCCGATGTTCTTTGGAGAAAATTTTTTTTTTTCTTTCATGAATTTTATTTAAAACCACTTCACATCCTTGTTATTCTTTATACGGCCAAACAAAACTAAGATGGCCGTGCTTACATTAAGGGGGGGGGGGGGGGGGGGTTTATTTTTCAAAGGATGCATGATTTAAGGTTAACAAACTATAAACTAAGTTAGTCGAATCAAATGTGCAGAGGAATTGAGAGGAAATAGGAATACCTGAATACAACCTACACAAGCACAGGAAGCTTCAGCCTTCCTCTGGCTTCCTTTTTGTAAGAATGACATCCTGACTAAACCTGACAAGCGGCAAAGCGATGGCCTCTTTTTTTTTTTTGAAATGTTTACCTCTCTCACCACTTTGGGATCCACAAAGTTGAACCAGTTGCAGTGGTTGATGAGGTTGAGCAGAGCGGCGGCGTCACACTGATCGGCCCTCTGCTTGGAGGCCTGACCTCGCGGCATGTAGGCCTGCAGAGAGACAGTGAGGGACTCTACCAGACCGACATGCTCATGTGAATTCTCACATCTCTCTCATCGCAAAGTAACAAGGACGATATTTACGACATTATTTCCTGTATTTGTGATCACATCCCATCTGTCTGTAACACAGTTGTATATTATACACTGAGAATTTAATAAAAACGTTACAGTTCTGAACTATCCAACGCTGTAGTTTGATGAACATAAAAGACAATTTCATTCTGTGTGTGCAGAAACATTTGGACTAACTATATACAGAAGATACAATATTTTGATATAAGAACCAAGTATTCATTGTTTTTATACATCGTTATCCAACTCCGGGTTGTGGCAGTGTACATCACCAGGTAACCGGTCCATCACACGTTCACATCCATAAGCAATCTGGACATTACCTGGCTACACATGATAACATGTCAATTCCACACAGAAAGTCCCCCAAGTCTTAAAAAAAAAAAATATAGTTACAGTATATATTTTTAAAAATATATATCAGAGATTTGAGTCAGGGGTGTCATGAGTCCCTCACAGAGCAACAACTAATTACAACCAATAGACAAACCTTTGAGACGTATTTACCTCCCCTCCACTTAAATCAATGTTTTTAGACAGTGAGAAAGAAACACACACACATATTAAGCTACATTCTTCATGAGATAGTATTTGATTGAGTGACTACTTGAGTCCCATACTGAAATATTTCATCTTTTGAAGATATGACATGATATTTTGATCGAATAAGCTAATGTGCAACATTAATATAAGTCTGGTTTTATATACATTCTGCACTGGAGACACCCAATATGAATAAGTGTTATGAGTATACGTCCCTGTGGGAATAGTGTATGCCTGGAACACACTGCTCTTATGCTTGCCAATACCTTTGTTATCATCTCAGCTGGTGTATATGGTGAGGTGCGTGTGCGTGTGTGCTACCTTGGCCAGTTCCCAGTGGTCTGTCCTCCAATATGCAGGGCTGCAGTTGTCCCAGTAGATGGTGGGTTTAGGCTGTCTGTGCTGTTTGAGGATCTCTTTCTTCCACTCTGAACAGCCACTGCAAAGCTACACACACACACACACACACACACACACACACACACACACACACACACACACACACACACACACACACACACACACACACACACACACACACACACACACACACACACACACACACACACACACACACACACACACACACACACACACACACTCAAAACTTTTAACTGACGCAAATTACTGTGGCCACACACAAGTTACTGTGAGAATGAACGTAACGAATGGAGACTAGTTCAGGTGCTTTAAACCCGAAAAAAGAAGCGAATGGGAGTAAATGTGTAAGTGAATTGAAGCATTGCATCATGAAGCATACCTTATTTGTTCTGAGTTGGCATGACGCTCTGCATGTGTTCCTGAGCTGGGGGTTGTGATCGAGCAGATATCCGTGGAAATCTCTCATGTGCTGGTCGGTGAATGGATGAAGGCCCTCTTTTAAAATGACGAGACACCGTCCCGCTTTGAGCCAGTTTTTATAACCTCCGTCGTTCAGACGGACCACAAGCTCCTCAAAAGCCATGTCGGCCTTATTTCCTGATGCAAGACAACAACAGAGAGGCGCAAGTCCCCTCCTGGCGCGTGGCTCCTCCCAGTGAGTGTCGAACAGTGGCCACGAGGTGGCGCTCTTTACTTTGACATGCAGGCCACGAAGGCTGGGTTGCTGAGTGTGAGAGAAAGCTTTCAATAAATCAGTGTTCTCCAGCCCTGGCCCTGGGGATCTGCTGCCCTGCATGTCTCCCTGCTCCCACACTCCTCATTCAAATGAGTGAGTCGTCATCAAGCTCTGCAGAGGCCTGATAAGGACCCATTCATTTGGATGAGGTGTGCGGGTCTGCGAGGAGGTGGCTCTCTTCACTCAACAAACCCCCCTGCAAGGGATCCACAGGGAGCTCTCGGGGCATCACAATATCTTTGGGCGTAGGCAGATTGCTGACCTACACCTGCTTGTCCGCAAGCAGGATAAACCACAGCTGCACCAAGATCAGCGTGTTGGACAGACACTCTGTGTCCGAGGAAGACACAACAACTGATTCATGCTTTTTTCTTTTTTTTTTTTTTTCTTCTCTCAGCCTGATGAAGGAAACAAACACGAGTCTCCTGGATCACAATTTCCAACCTTGTTTTTTTTTTTCAATTACCTCCCCATTATGAGGCTCGTACTGACACTCAGTGAGAGATGCAGCTCATGCCTCTTGACAGAATCAAGATGAATACTGATAGCTCATAAAGATGTTAACGGCGGCGGCTCTGCACACAGCAGCATTCCAGGCCGCTGATACTTGTTTTATGGTGCATTTGCAAAGAAAATGATGTCGCTGATGTGAGTGCAGACTGATAATTTGATCAAATGATGCAGAGAAAGAACAATTATAGGCTATGTTTCAAACTGCAAAATTATGTTCAACCTAAATGCTCATATATCTTCATCACAAATTGAATTCACGATGCTTACCAGACGTGGTTTTTTTTGGGTTTTTTTTCATATCTTTCTATCTGTAATTGCTGTGGCTATTATGTGCGGCGTGACATGTTTACACATACCAGTCCAGGTGTTATTGTCAGAGTGCCATAAAAATGTGTTTTTACAAAGGTAATAAATGTTATGTTGTGCTTGAAATGGCCAGAGAGTTTTTAATATGACTACATGTTTGTTTTTGAGTTTATAGTTTGCAGTGCTGTTGAGCTGGACAGCATTATATTGAGTGCAGTTTTTAATACACTGCCCCTCCCATGTAGGTCAGTGGAATGGCCCAAATTTTAACTTCCTCAGAGTTGCAGCTTGCACGTTGCTCCACACTCTTCAGGTTAGATGCTGAATTGCATTTCATTGTCTTAGTTCTTATACTCTGAACACTAACAAAAAAAAAGTCAATGATAAATGCATCAAAGCAAATTTTTCTCAAGGTTTTAAAATGATCACAATGTGATTTGTGCCCCCGCCTTCACCGGGGAAGTGGTGAAGTTGTATTTGTGGAGCTTCAGGCTTTGAAATTTACATTTAAATGTACAGTAAGACACAGTCGGCAGCTTTTGTAGGAACACTTCCCATGCATGAAAGATATTCACAGGTCAGCAAATTATCAGACGACAGAATATTTGGTTTTCATGTTTCTTTCAAAAGAATTTGACACAAATACCTGCACTGACTGATTTTATTAGTCATGAAGATGACCATATCAACACCATATGACTTGGACATATCTTCAAAAAGGGAAGCATGCACTAATTCATCCGCTTTGTTTGTTGTATAATCACAACACATGGCTCAATCCAGTATAATGACTGGGGAGAAGTCATGCTTAAGCAAAAGCAAATTGGCCTGCAGCCTTTATTTCATTGTACTTATAATCAGCATTCTCACTTATCAAGTTGCCCAATAATGGCTTAACTTGGTGCCTTTAAAAAACAAACTGTAAATGTAACATTTTAATACAATTAAATATAATATGTGTTGGAAAATTACGGTAGTTTCACCGTAGTTACATGTCTGACCAACGGGATGACTGAAAGTAAATTGCCCTGCCGTTAACTTTCTATTTGTCTCTGTAACAAAGGGAAACTGGTCTTTCTTAAGCCACTACATGCCTTGCTGTGTTCAAGCGAGTTGCTTACCGTGTCTGAAGCCATCTGCCCACCACAGCTGGAAGAAACAAAATGCTGATGAGAGCAGTGAGAGTCAGCTGAAAACTATAAGAGAGCTTAAGTCTCAGAAAAGGAAAAACCAAGGGAACCATTTGAGTTAAAACAGAATCAGACTGGAGGGTGACCTCAGAAAGGTTGCCCACTTCTGCTGCTCTACAGCTGGAGGTCATTAAATGCTGGAACTAGATTAACATGGACTAATAGCTAAAGTACAAACTGAACCCACACACTCGAGAAAAGCAAAAAAACAACAACTCTTCGCCATTGATGTACACAAGCCCGTGATATTCCCCCTGACACCAATACTTCACAAATCTCATGGTTATTATCACTATCAAGGTGGATTTAATGGAAAAGCTTTTCGCAGTATCTGTGAAACCTCATTCCATGTATGTACCTTAATAATATTGTTCCCCCTTTGGACTAACACCTCACACAGTGCTGTCTATCCAGACCTGTCCCCTTCTTCTATTATCATATTTAGGCATGGTCAGTGTTATTACAACTCTGAACAACACCAATAACTACAGCACAACATCAATAAGATGGCCCCGCGTGAGGTGCTCTAAGCAGGTTAGATAATCTATACTTTTGTTTGATGTATGACCACAGCTGATGACCCGCTGGAGCTCGTGCAAAGTGCCAACCCCCTCATAAGAGGTGGCATCACCAAGCTGCTACATCTGCCGCCTGCTGCTGTGAAGCGAAAGGGTCGGGTACCCAGAAGCTCCCGGCCGGCAGCTGCATGCGCCGCCGTCCCTGAGGCCGCTGCTTGAGGTGTTCATCAGGGAGGAGCTGACAGACACCATGTATCAACTGAGACCAGGGGCTTGCCGGAGGAGAGACGCGACCGAGCACCTTGCTATTTCAAGCCTGAGCGGTGTGGAGAGACGTGTCGCAAGTGTCAAAGAGAAAATACATCCTAAAACACAGGCACTTAACTGTGCAGCCTCCATTTCCGGACCTGTTGTGTTGCTTGCTGTCATACTTTTCTCATTTTAGCTCATAACTGTCCACACTCAGCAACATTGTCGCGATATTTCCAGCCAAGGAGGAAATTCTCAGTGTAGGCATTTCTTAGCTATCAGGAGCTTCTGCACCAGTCGGAGTAAATGCTTTTGCCCAGAGCTGCCAATTTATATCAAACTGAAATTATATAAGAACTCATTATAGGAAAGAGTGAGATACCGGTTTTATATTTACTTACATACTGTGCAAGCACACAATTAAAAGTTACTCCTCTGCAGTTTATCAAAGCTGGCCTGTAGGATACCATTAACATAGATAAGAGGTGACAGCGGATGAGAAAATTTAAAAAAAAATAAAAATAAAAAAAATGTAACTGAAATGTTTGACCAACAACTGAAAAAATTACCATGAAAATGTGAAATAATTTAAATATGTAAGTAATCATACAGAACATTTTGTCACCATATTCATTAAATCTGCTACAGATCTTGTGAAGGTTGCACCAGCATCCATCGAAAAAGAAAATAAATGGATCATAAATATGTATAAGTATGGATCAGGGTTGGATGTTGTAGATGATGTATCATCTTTTTTTTTTTTTTTTTCTCGGAAACTATTTCATGCAACTTCTTGTTCGTAAAAAGTCCAGGATTGTTGCGTTTTCCGGTTGCCTGTCCATCTCAGTCTTTTCAGCTTCTTGAAGGAGTTCTGTCCAGTTCTGCAAACCTGTGTACTTTATGTGTTTAGTCTGCATGTTCTCCCTGTGCATGTATGGGTTTTGGGATTCGGGAGAAAAAAGATCATTTTGGCTCGTGTGGAAAGCGCCTCAGAGTGGTCCAGTCCGAAAACACGCAATTGAGGTTAATGGGTCATTCTAAATTGCCTGTCGGTGCGAGTGTGAGCGCTTTATTCAGGTTTTTCATGCAACATTGATATGTCTTGACTTTATTTATTTTTTCAAATTTAGCCAGCGAAGGTAGTGAACCTCACTCAAAAATGACGTTTGATAGGTCGGAGGTCACTGTGGCCTCACATTTTTTTCCATTCCTACTTTCTCCCAGAACAGCTTTCATTTTCAATCAGGTTGTTCTTTTTATTTCGTCTTGTTCATTTAGTATCTACTCAACACCCTGGACTTATTTTTCCTTCTTCTTTTTTGGTGGTGATAAACCTCACCACTACAACCTTGTGTTTATCTTAGGAAAGTGTATCCCCTTATTATGTTTTATCTTTTACCATCTCATATATGTATATATATATATATATATGAGAAGGGGGTTCTGCATGTCAAGGAAATAGTTGATTAGTGGAGGCAAGAAGCTTTCTGGTTCAGACTTGCTGACTGCAGGAACATGCATGTGTATGTGTGAAGTTTGCAAGTTGTCTTTGTGCACGGGTGAGGTTTCACAGGCTTCACTCAATCGTCCATATTCATGCTTATGAGGTTGATGGGTGGTTCTGCACTGCTTGGAGGTGAAGAGGAATGAGCGATTGTCTGTCTGTCTGTGTCAAGGCTGTGATGGACTGGTCGCCTGTCCACATACTGCCAACTGCACAGCGTCAGCAGGGATCGGCCCCGGCTCCTTTCAACCCTAACATGGATAAAGTGGATATAGAAGATGGATGGATGGATGGACGGATGGACGGATGGACGGATGAAGTGCCTTGAGAGAGGGTCTTCAGATTTGGCATAAACTATTATGTAGACTCAAGGATGAACCGATGACTGAATGAGCTGCCCATCTGAGGGGCTTTGGTCTTCTCCTCTACCATTTTAGCTGCCACATTTCACTGAGGAGAGAATGACTCAAGTTCTCCACAATGGCTTACATTTTGTCTCCTCTCAAGAAGGATTTCTAAAAGAGTTATCATAATTGAGCTCATCAACACAACACCGTAATGATTACAGTGCGTGTCGTCCTGTGTTCTGTAACAGTCCTGTACACAGTGCAGCTTTTTGACTCAAACGGTCTCTCTAGGTTCGTGTTGCGACTGTTGAGGGGACCTACATCTGTCTGCACAGCCACACGATGAAGCTGTACTTTCTAATTGAGGACAAAAGTTGAGTTTCTTTGATGCACATTGTTACATTTCAAAAGGAAGACATGTTAGAAATTCATGATTAGGGTTAGCCAAGTAGTAGTTCTTATTAGGGGTAGTGTAAGTTTCCAGAAAATAGTTCAAATATCCTCACTAGGTCACGCAGATACAACTGTGTGTATACGACTGTGCATACAGGTTAACAAGCCTACGGCTGCTGCTGAAATAGGCAGAAACAGTCACAGGAATCCCAATTAAAACGTATTACATGAAATTATGAAAAATGAAAAGATATTTGTGTTGTATCATATAATTTCATCTTTACATGAAAATTTAATTAGACTTTTAGGATGTACAGGGAAAAACAAATACCCCTCTATCTTTGTAATTGGATCTCTATGGATTTGATGATAGTTAAAGTAGATTAGACGCCCTGGGGTGTGTGTGGGTGCGTGCGTTTGTGCGTGTGTGCATAAATGAGCCCTGTTCAGCAGTCGAAAGGGACACGACAATATTAATGTGGCTGTGTGCTTGTAGGTACATAAGGGTGTGTGCAGGCTTCTGCATACTTACATACATACATACATACATACATATGCATCTTTGTGTGTGTGTGTGTGTGTGTGTGTGTGTGTGTGTGTGTGTGTGTGTGTGTGTGTGTGTGTGTGTGTGTGTGTGTGTGTGTGTGTGTGTGTGTGTGTGTGTGTGTGTGTGTGTGTGTGTGTGTGTGTGTGTGTGTGTGTCCACAATCCCAGCAGGGAGAATTTTTTTTAAGCAGAGGAGATCAAAGAGACATTAGTATTCTGAAATAAATCACATGCTCAGGCCTTACTGTGTGGGTCCCCAAACACATACACAAGAGACACACACACAAGAGACACACACACACACACACACACACACACACACACACTGTCTCATTCTCTCAGTCTCCTCCTCTTTCTTTTCCCTACCATCTCTGTCTTCAAAAGACACCACCACCACCACCACCACCACTGCCGCCGCCACCACCTCTTCCCTCCACTCTCCCCCTTCCTCTCCCCCAGCCCCTAGCGGCCTTCAGAGCTATCTGCTTACTGGCTCTGAATCCTTTGTTACATCCTTTCACTTTCTCACGTTCCAACTTGAGCCCCGTCTCCTCCCTCCGTCTGCAAATAAGCAGGAAAATGCTTTGTCAGAGAAAACTGTTGTTCATTGCCGAAAAAGTCAGAAACGCAAAGTAGGGGGTTTTGACAAGTATATCCTTAGGGGGAGACCTCTCATTCTCCCTCCTTCTTTCCATCTTCCTCTCTTTTTTTTTTACACCCACTCCCACTTCTTCCCTCCCTCTATCACACCTCTCTTTCACCGACACTCTCCCAAGCAGAAGTAAGAAACGTTCAAGTCAATGGTGACTTTTTTCAATTCTGGTGCATGAATATCTTGTTGAGAAGCATGATGAGCACTTCCAAGACTTTTGAAAGTGTTATGACTCACTCACAAATTCTAAAGTAATGAAAGCGGTTCTGCCCTGCGTCCAAGCAGCATCAGCAGGACTTCACTTTTCTCTGAAGTAAGATCACTACTTTTGGCAGCAGGAGAAAGAAAGGAATGGAGGTAGAGAAGTGAAAGGAAAGGAAAAGGAGAAAAGTGATTGACATGGTAGAACTTGGAGAAGATGAAGCTCATTTTCAACCAGAGAATTACAATCAGCAGAACATAAATGTCTCCTGTAGCTTTCTGACGGTTACAATATCCATGAGATTCAAGGTTATGTCTCGAGTGTGTGTGTGTGTGTGTGTGTGTGTGTGTATTGGGGGGGGCAGAGAGAGAGAGAGACAGAGAGCGAGAGAGATTTACATGTATGTGAGCATGTGGGCACGTGTGTGGGATGGATAAGTTAAGTCCAGTGTGTACATGCATGTACTTATTTGTGTGTGTGTGTGTGTGTGTGTGTGTGTGTGTGTGTGTGTGTGTGTGTGTGTGTGTGTGTGTGTGTGTGTGTGTGTGTGTGTGTGTGTGTGTGTGTGTGTGTGTGTGTGTGTGTGTGTGTGTGCGTGTGTGTCATTTTGATAGCCACCCACATGAATATGCAGATCAGTTTTAGAGAGCGTATGTGCTCAGCATTAAAGCCCACTCTCCGCTGCTGACCCAATTTCACACTGCAGTGTATCTGTGTGCGTATGCGTGCACTTGCTTATCAATGCATTTTGCCAAGCTTGGAAAAATAGTGTGGTGAGTAGGTGTGTGTGTGTGTGTGTGTGTATGTAGGATGGCCTAAGAGCGTTTATAGTGTTTCTAAAGAGAGAAAAACACATGGGATAAGTCTCAACAAGTACACATTCACAGTTGGCTGTGAATAACAAAATTCCCATTAACACAAGCTGACCCAATCATAATATACCTCTCCTCTACAACTTGAACCAAATAGTTTAGTAGCGCTTTATCTTTCACAACAGTTTTGAGTTTTGTGTTATGTTATGTGAACAAATATGAATATAACACACACACACATATATATATATATACATTAGCTTTGTTGTCAGAATATCTGGCATTCAAATGTGTACAATATGATTTATGTTACAGGTAAAACAGTGAACAATGATACTGTGTGTACAATTTTGTTCCGATAATTAATAAAATCCTTCATAAAATACATCCACCACCCTTAGAAGATAATCATAGCAAATAAAACGCTAATTGCTGCCATAAGGTATATGTAACTCCTGGTGTACTAAGTTTAGCAGGCACAGGGACAGTTGGTGGTTACTACATAGAAAAAAACAAGATGGCAGCTTATGCAGAAATTATACTATGCCAACAACACAATCTACTGTGTTCTACTTAATATGCCTAACGTTGGATTGCCATGTTGGTTGGGTTGCTTTTGTTCAAGTTTCTGAAGGATAATCTGTCTTTTTGGCCAGTAAAAATATCCGGCACTGCATTAGTAAGCATGTAGATAAACATGTAGAACCGGATTGATCATGTTGTCACATTAGAAAATGCACATTTTTGTCCAGGACATTTTGGCTTCTACAGTGGGAGAAAGCCACTATATTTACTGTAAAAATGCAGTGCTTGTTTGTGTAAATGTGTCAGTGTAAATGGACTGCTTCAGTGGCATTTCACCCTGTTAGTGACATTCAGCTATTCACACATGCACTCACACATCAGTGGTGACAGGTGCCATGCAAGGTGCTTGACCTATATTTGGAGCAAGTTGTAGTTATAGGTGTCTTGCCCAAGGACACTTTGACATGCAGTGTCAGATAAAAAATTGAAGCATCAACCATGGAATTAGAGGATTGAGCTCCAAATGATAAACGAAGAATCGACTGGCCTGGTAACTCTGTGAGGTAAAACATCTACATACAGACAAATTATTCAGTTTCTTTAATCTGGGTTTCCCTGGGGATTTATGTTTGTTCGAGGCTGGTTTAACTGGTGTGTTATTAGCACTGACCAGTAAATATCATAGAATTACATTGGATCAGTAAAGACCAGCCTAGACCTGCACAGACCAGAATCAGACTGGTCAAGATCAGTATAGACCAACATCAGATCCGGATTAACCAGTAAGGCGTACCAGATTCAAACCAACACTAGACCAGAACAGACCAACAAGGTAATTGTGTTTCTAAAGGCTGTTTTTTCCCCCCTCTACACAGCAGTAATTTTCTTTCCCTTTTTTTCACATCAGCAAAGCTAATTCTTTTCATGGTGTTGCTTTGTTTTTATTAGTCCAGTTTAAATGGTGCCTTTGGTCTTAATAAAATTTGAATAATTATCAAACACATGTTAGTCCCAAATCCTTTAAAGTAGACGTGCCTTTGTTTGATCAAAGAACAATTCAACATTCAAGACGTGTGTATGAGGGGACAGACGCTTTGTAGATTTCAAACCAAACAACAACCTTATTATTCCTCCTTATCTGCTCTTCTTGTCTTGGTAATGTCTTTATGTGTCCTGATTTGTAAAAGCGTGCTGCCACTTCAACAGTTCTCAGATGTTTGTATGCAGAAGACATCTCATCCGAGATGCATGTTGTCAACTCAGCATAGCCCTGAAGGACATCAGGGTGTTTCTTGAAGCCCTCAGTAGATGGCGATGTTGAGTGGCGCGTGGCCTGGTGGCAGTGTTGAGGTAATGGCTCTCTGGTCTATTGTTCCCTGTATTCATTCTCATCCTCACCCTCACCCTCATCCTCCCTTTGCCTTCCAGTCAAAACACACCCTCATGGACTTCAAAGGAAAGGAAGGAGCAGGAAAATAAGGTGAATTAATTTGCCCCTGTATCCCAGGCCTCCATGTTGCTGAGGATATTCTTTTTAATTGCTTGTGCTAAATACATAACCTATTTTTGTATCCTTTACAAAAGCTTAAGTGATGATGTGTGTAGAAACTATGCAAATGCTAGAAGCCTTCATAAAACATTAAAATGACCCCGTGAACGTGAAGAACCTTGAAAAACAAGTTGATCCAATTAAAAAAAAGAAGACAATTTAAAGCACAACTTGACTTAATAAGACTTGGCACCCTATACTGGAAACCCTGACAGACATTCCTCAGCATCTTTAACCCTCAAACCAGAAGCCTCGGTGCAGACTGAACTCTGTGAAGTAGATCAATGGGAGGATTATCGCAGGACCAAGATGCCAGTTATAGAGCAGCTCTGTGCTGCCTCAGTGAGGGGAGAAGATTGAGAGGCTTTCCTTTGATCTTGTGCTGGCGCATCTGAGAGGGCCCGCTGCTGATGATAATGATGCTGAGGCCTGGTGCCGAGAGCCAGGCTGGGGCTCGGCCCTGCTCTCACTCCAATTCCTATACTGGTCAAATAAAAGGCTGGACTGTGGAGGGCTGAACGGGACAAATGGATTTAGTTGGACGGATTGTGGGTGCATGTGAATTTATCCCAACAAATGTGGTTTTTTTTCTTCTTCTGGAAAGGAATGCTACTGATGCAACAGTGGTGTGTGTGTGTGTGTGTGTGTGTGTGTGTGTGTGTGTGTGTGTGTGTGTGTGTGTGTGTGTGTGTGTGTGTGTGTGTGTGTGTGTGTGTGTGTGTGTGTGTGTGTGTGTGTGTGTGTAGGTGTATGTAGGTGTGTGTGTGTGTGTAGGTGTGTGTGGGTGTGTCTGAAAGAGTGTGTATGTGCTCCATCACATTAGATCCAGCTGAACACCTCTGTCCCCTCTCAAGGACACCCCTCCCTCCTGCATGTCTTCGTCCCTCAGCGTCTCTCTCTCTCTCTCTCTCTCTCTCTCTCTCTCTCTCTCTCTCTCTCTCTCTCTCTCTCTCTCTCTCTCACACACACACAGCAGTTTGACGGGCTGTGGTGCTGGAGATGGGTGCTGACATTTTGGACAGCAAAAGGCTTAAGGTGGAGTGTGTGTGTGTGTGTGTGTGTGTGTGTGTGTGTGTGTGTGTGTGTGTGTGTGTGTGTGTGTGTGTGTGTGTGTGTGTGTGTGTGTGTGTGTGTGTGTGTGTGTGTGTGTGTGTGTGTGTGTGTGTGTGTGTGTGTGCGTGTGTGCGTGTGTGCGTGTGTGCGTGTGTGCGTGTGTGCGTGTGTGCGTGTGTGCGTGTGTGTGTGTGTTTCTAAATGGCAGATAGAGGAACCTTGCAATTCTTCCTCTCACTGTATCTCTGTTCTTATCTAGTGAGAGCCACCGTCACATACACAATCTCCAACACTACACCGGCTTTCCATTCTTGACTGCTGCTGTCGTTTTATCGACAACCTTTCTTGTTGTTACTGTAAACTCTGTGTCAGTTTGCCTAAGCTCGATGATTATGATAATAGGATGTGAGGTGAATAATCTCTTAATTGGTGCTAAGTAGGAATTAGATTAGGCTTTTGTTAATTTCAGAAACAGCTCGCGTTAACCAGATTAGTGTGTCGTGGATTAGGGCAGATGACGACGGAGTTGCCGAGGCAGGTCACTGGAAGGCCGGCGCGTCGGGACTCAGGTCACACTCATGATGAAGAGGAACACATTATCTGATTTGGTGTCAGTCAGGTTTGATGAAAGGATGGCCTATTGGCTGTTGAGCGAGGACAACAAAGTGCGACATGCTGCAGGGAAGATAGTTTGATGAGTTTGTGTGGCCAACTTTTAATTGCTTCTGTGTGCATTATGATCTCAAGCTCACTCCAGACTCCAGAGCCCATCCAACATCTTCTTCACACACAGTCATGCTTTCCTCCTCCTCCACTCCAGTGTTCAACTATTTCTTTACATACGCTCTCTCACTCTCTCTCTCTCTTTCTTTCTTTTTCTCTCTCTCATCTCTTAAAGGGCTTTTCTGATCAACTGACCTCCTATCCACTTAATTTGATGGGCCCCCGCAAAGAAGGTTCCATTCTCTCTTTCTTTCTTTCTTTTCTTCATCCTTCTCTCGTTTGTCTTACCATTGGGTTGCTCTCTCTCTCTCTCTCTCTCTCTCTCTCTCTCTCTTTCTCTCTATCTCTCTGCCTCTGATCATCATCGTCCCCACCTTCCTTCCCTCTCTACCCCCCGTCTATTCTGTGCCCCAGCGTGGGTGGCTGAGTTTAATGAATTCTCTTTTCTCTCTGCAGCCAGGCGCTGATTTCTGATTATAAAGAGGTGTGTGTGTGTGTGTGTGTGTGTGTGTGTGTGTGTGTGTGTGTGTGTGTGTGTGTGTGTGTGTGTGTGTGTGTGTGTGTGTGTGTGTGTGTGTGTGTGTGTGTGTGAACACTCACATTTTTTTTTTCACTTTCTCTCTCTCTCTTCTGTGACTCTGATCATTTCATAAGTCTAAATAAATCTTGGCCTTTATCCCATTCAAGGCTTCAGGTTTCACTTCCTCTTTCGTAAAGGAGAAAGTCGCCGACTGTCAACTTTAAAATAGATTTGCCCCAGGATGAGCCTGTTGTTGTTGAGAACACTACCGGCTGTCTCCTGCAGCCAGAAACATGAGTCAAGAGTCTGTTTTGTCCTCTGTATGTGACATATAACTAATGCAAAGGGGGAAATACACAGGGAGGGACTTCAGGAAGTGTCTCAGACATGATGTATAATGAGTTGTGGGTGACCACAGAACAGAGAGTGTCCTCCTAAAATGTTGAATGATACAAATCCATTTCAAGAATAAATGAATACCTTTCTGTAAATGCAGTTACTTCTTGTATAACGTCTTAGGCCCCCTTTACGCGACATTTCACATGACAAAATCTAATCTGTTAAAAAAAAAAAAAAAAAACGAAATGTTTACAGGGCAGCCGGTGACCAACTGACAACAATGTAGTTAGTATGTCGGGCTACGGGAGGATGCTTGATTTTGTAATGAAACCACACAGACATATGTGCAGAGAACAGTACGCTACAAATGTGAACAAAATCGTGAGAACCCGACATTTGTATGGACTGATGATGAATCGGATGCTATCAAGGTTGAGTCTCAATGATAAAACTACTGATATGGATGATAAAACTAGAATGCGGAACGCGAGTCATACTGCTGTAGGGTCCGCCATGTTTGTTTACAGGCGCATGAGCAGAAGGAACTATTATCAACAGGAGGGCTGTCTGAGCGCTCCCTTGCCAGCAGTCTCTGCAGGAGGGAATCGCAACCTTGAAAGCATCTTTCCACCTTGGGAGCTGGTATAAAACCTTTGAAGATACAGTGGATCCACACATCAGTGTCATGTAAACGGACCTCCGAAACGTGAAGAAAGTTTTGCAGATACACTCGTATTCGTTAAGTAAACGCGGCCGTAGTTTTGAGACACGGATCCACCTGGTCCACTGCCCACCCTGTACTTAAAACCCCGCGAAGATTCATTGTAAGACAATGTTGGGCGAGAAGCACATGTTAAGTTGGAATACATCAGGAATTTTGTGCAGAAGGTGTTAGTGCTGGTTTCATGTAGTCTGAAAGGATGTTTATTCATTTGTTGTAATGAAATACGTTGACTTGGTTGCACAGTCATTTTAACTTAACTGCAAGAATACTGAGGATGAACCCCAGGCCATGGTTTTTCTGTGCTCTGCATGGATGCCCCGCTTATACGACAACGAATACAATTGTATCCGCAAAACTTTCTTCACTTTTGGGGGGTCCGTTTACAAGTGTGCAGATCCACTGTATCCACAAAGTTTTTAAACCGGCTCCCAAGATGGAAAGATTCCTTCACGGTCGAGATTCCCTCCTGCAGAGACTGCCGGGGGCTATGAGCGCTCTTACTGCGCATGCGGAAATCTCGCCCTCCCTCCCTCCCTGTTGAAAATAGTTCCTTCCTTCGATACGGATGTCGGGTTCTCTCAATTGTGTTCACGTTTACAGCGTATTGTGCTCTGCACACAAGTCTATGTGGTTTCATTACAAAAACAAGAAACAGCGCCCTCCCGTGGCATGGCTTACTAACTACATTATTGTCAGTGTGTCTGCTACTGGAGTGTAAATGCACTCCTTTTTTAATAAACGGATTAGGTGTTGTCACGTGAAACGTCATGTAAATAGGGCAGGAGTTTACATGTTCTTTCTTTAGCGGGGGGAGCAATGCAAATACATGCTTGTTAAGATAATTAATGTTAATCTAAAAAATAGATGGATGTGTAAGAATCACTGAATGTAAAATAATACAACCACAAACTCATGGACGCGTTTTACATGTCATGGGTATCTGCTGTTCCAGCTGATGTGACTAATAAGTTGGATAAAGTGGTATAAAAGCATGAATGCGTATCATACTGATGCCTTTGGAATATTGTTATAAGCTTTGAATCATTGTAGTGAGCAGATCACAAATAATCTGAAAAAAATTCACATTCATGACCGTTTTTCAAATAAAAATAATTGTCCTGCACTAAACCTGCTCTAAGAATTGACCATAACACCAAGAACAAAAAGGGGCGTGACAAAG